>NC_092804.1:153020787-153751512 GCF_040954645.1 Diabrotica undecimpunctata
AAAATACGTGCATTAATTTCGCTACTAACGGAATTCTTCTGATTGATATCTGCGCCCAGATATGTGAAGGCGTCCACACGTTCAATAGTATAGTATATTTTCATTCTCAGGTGTTATTTTGATGGTCATGTACTTAATTTTTGTTTCGTTTATTTTAAGCCCTTTTTTTGTGCTTTTGGATTAATTTCCTTGAACGTTTCCATTAGTCGTGTCTTGCTTCTACTAATAATTGCGACATCGTCTGCATATGCAGTAATTTTTACTGTTTTGGTGTTTATATGACCGGTTACATTGATTTTTCTGATGACTGCTTCAAGAACTAGGTTGAACAGCATGGTCGAAAGTGCGTCTCCCTGTCTCACCCCCATGTTGATGTCAAACAGAGTAGACAGTTTCCAATCTACTCTTACTGCGGCTTTTGAGCCCTGCAAAGTCATTTTTATGAGGCTGATTTTTTTGATACACCTAGATTTCGGAGGTCTTCCAGCATTTTGTCTCTTTTCACACTATCAAAAGTTTGGTTAAAGTCTATATACATATTATATAGTTATATGTCGTATTCATAAGCTTTCTCTTGTATTGTTCCAAGTATGAATATGTTGTCTGTAGTGGCTATATTTGGTCTGAATCCATTTTGATAATCACCAATTATATTTTCGGAGTATTCTGACAATCTAGTGTAGATAATGCCAGAAAGGATTTTGTATATTACATTTAGCAATGCAATTGGTCTGTAATTCTGGCATTCCCTCTTATCTCCTTTTTATATATTGCCTGTATAAGACCAACTGCCCATTACTCCGGCATTTCTGCCCATTCCTCCAGCAACGTATGCTCCACCAATTTAATATAACCGCCAGAAAATTTAACACGTTAATTTCTCCAAAAAAGACAAAATACATGGTTATAACAGCAAATTTACTAAGATGTGATTTGGAGCTGGAAGGTCAGATAATAGAACACGTGATAGAGTTTAAATATCTAGGCATCACATTATCTAACTACGGAAAGTTTGAAACAGAAGTGGAAGATTAAGTGAATAGAGCAAACAGAGCCGCAGGTTGCCTGAATGAAACGATATGGAAAAATAAAAATATCTGGAAAAATGGAAGGCAGAATTTACAAAACAGTCATCAGATCAATAATGACATACGCGGCAAAAACAGGACCTGACACAGAGAGAACAAAAAGGATGTAAGACACAGCAGAGATGAAAACACTTAGGAATAATGATGGTTAAACACTATGGAACAGAGCTAGAAAAGCAAAGTGGAGAACATTAAGGACTGGATAAGAAATAGAAGCGAATGGAATGATCATATAAACCTAATGTAACAATAAACATAATGTAAACAAATAGAGTAGTAAAGACAGCAAGAGACGGTTTTTCAATAGGAAGACCACGAAAACGATGGAAAGACAACTTATTGGAGGCACATTAAAAAAAGAGTGAGTCCTGTCTACATAAAAAGAAGAAGAATAAGTATCGAATCGAATGCAATATACTCTAGTCTAATGGAATCGATTTGAACTGAATAAAATCGAATTGAATCGAGTAAAATCCAATTAAATCGAATTAAATGAAATTAAATTAATTTAAATTAAATTAAAAATAATTGCTCCGTGCATAGACGATAAGAAAGCTATGCTTCCCCTCCTCGGACACTCTCGGAGTACCACATCCCGTTGTTTATTATCAAGACATTTTTTTATGTAGCTTGATATATCTTTATAAGAAAATTTATGAACGCCCCATTAATATTTGACAGTATACAACAGTATACCTGTATATACTATATTATTTATCTATGGTATACAACTTTTATTCAATTCCTTTATGACTCTATGAAAGAACAACAGTTCGACACTGAAGCATTGGCCAAAATGATTCATGCAAAATTTCCACAATTGACTCAACAAAGGATTTAATACAACACCTTGATAGAAGTTTTGAAAATTAGAGATCTGGGGGAATTTACTTCCTTCATGCTCCGGGAGGGACAAAAAAATTCCTAATTTATTGTTATTGACGAGGATCAGATCGCAAACTCTAATAGCCCTAGCATTATCTTCATCTGGAATAGCTGCTACTGTAGTAGAAGGTTGAAAAACTGCACATTCTGCACATTTTATGGGTATGTAAATTAATCGTTTGGGACGTTGTACGATGGCTCGAAAGCGGTCATTGGAGACACTGGACAAAACTTTGAAAGATATTCGTGATGACCAAAACATTTTTGGTGGAGCCATGATTCTATTTTCAGGTGATTTTCATCAGACTCATTCCAATTATTCCCCAATTCTGTTCCTTTTGATTCACGCTTTCTTTTGCCCTTATGTTTCCTGTCACGTCATAAAAAAAAATAGTCATTGGTACTAGAGTAAGACATGGCAATATTGTATCAAAACTACAAAACTATTTTTGACCATTGTAAATTTGATTATCCAAGAACAAAACAGGAAATAGATGTAATTAATATTAAAGTGTAAAAGATATCGAGTTTGCAAATGTAATGTGCCTACTTATATTAATACTGTTATTGCAGTTGATAAGCTGTCAAGTATAGTGAGTGTGATAAGTGTGATTTGATAAACTAATGACAAAATAGTATGAAATATAGAAAAATTAAGGACAGAAACAATTAGAACAAACAGCTTATAAATAATTTAAATCAACATTTTTGAAAACGGTTTGAAGTATATTTTTCTATTGTCTAAAGAGGGAGATAAAGATGACTAAACTCTAGAGTAAAATTCTATTTCTTCTACTCTTAAGAAACTGACCAAAAAAAATATGTGATTGTACTGGAATCAAAGATGAGACACCCATCCAGTAATTTAACCCCCAGAGAAAAAAATTACGAGATACTCATCTAGCAACTTGTCCCGCGGAGAAAGTTCTCGACTATAAGTTAATCAAATAAATCAAAGAATACACCAATCCGGACACCATAAACAAAATAGGAAATTTAGATTAATACAATATTCCACAACATAATGTAAGGTGAATAAACTACGTTGTAGAAAATACGAAATGGAGGAAGACTCCGCCGTACATGTCCTTTGTGAATGTTAAACATTTAGTGACGTGCCGAATATACACCACCAAATCAAATATTGAGTAAGAAATAATAGTTTTCCCCACACCAAAGTTACTTGTTTGGTTATTTTGTTGTGGGGATTTGGCTTCCAAGCAGTTGTGAATACATAAATTTTGAAATACAGCAGGGCCTCACTACTCCGGACTCCTTGACCGGCGATCGCTGTAATTCGGCCGGGCAATGGGGTTTGCGCGCGGGTGTAGGTGCGGGTCTGCCGTTAGCTAACCTGTCGTTAGTCTTTTGTTTATCGCCTTTCGTGTTGGTACAATGTCAATTTAGTGCGATCGCTAACATCATGGCGCCGCTACGTAAACATTCAACATTAACAATAGAAGATAAATTGCGGGTTATAGAAATGTTCGATAAAGGTGACAGCCACCCTATCATTGCTAGGATGTTTGGTATAGGCAGGTCAACTGTGGCGACATAAAGAAAAACAAAGAGAAAATCTTAAAGTTTGTAAGCCTAACAGAACGTGATATGTTCCTGTAAGTGGTGATATGATTTGTGAGAAAGCTCGTGTTTTTCATCGCCAGATTACAAAATCCAATATCGAGTTTAATGCAAGTCGGGGATGTTAGACAAATTTAAAAAACTCTACGGAATAAGACGTTTAAAAATGGCCGGTGAAAAACTATCCAATGATTAACCCGCTATCGGACCATTCCAACTAGAGATACAGAAAGTTATTAGAGAAAAAAAAATTAACAGCGGAACAAGTGTAAAATGCTGACGAATCTGGTTTGTACTGGCGATTATTGCCCGATCATACTTTAGCCTCTGCCAATGAGAAGTAGTCTTCCGGAAGAAAAATGATGAAGATGAGAGTGACATTCATGCCTTGTGCAATTGCGGCTGGAACCCATCATAAACTTCAGTTGCTTGTTGTCGGAAAATCAAAAAGCCCACGAGCATTTAATTTAAATCAACACATCTTCCGTTTGTTATGATGCACAAAAAAATGCTTGTGTTACGAAAGGGTTCTTGTTTCTTGAGTGGTTTAAAACGGAATTTGTTCCCGCGGTCCGCCGCTATCTTTTGTCTCTTAATTTGCCTCGTCGGACACTTTTATTGTTAGATAATTGTCCTGGGCATCCATTAACAGATGAACTTATCTCTGAAGACGGCAACATTTTTGCAATGCTCCTGCCAGCTATCACCACGGCCTGTATACAACCATTGGATCAGAACTTTATACAAAATGTGGAGTTAAATGATCGCAAATTCACTTTTGGGTAACTGTGTTTCATTATGTTCTGACAACCTCATCGACGCATTAAATCGATATCTTTAAAGGACACTGTTTTTTTTTGGCTAATTGCGGGGCCGATGTTAAAGCATCTCTAATTAACATGTTCCCTTAACCCAAATTTTTAATAGGTTTTTAATAGGCAAAAGCTCAAGAATGGACTGCTGGTGGTGCCGAAATTGAGATACAAAGATATGAAGCGTTAACTGATGAGGAGATTATGCGAGCGGCTATGTGTGAGGAGGATGAGACAGATCAGGACAATAGCGTTGAAGGTCTCGCCTCCTAAAAAGTTGATAGTTCAGAGGCAATAAGAGCTTTCAACATAGCTTTAAAATGGGCTGAAGAAAACGACATTTTTTTCTTTATACTTTAATTTAAAAATCGATTAAAAAACTAAGGTTAAACATATGTTTTACTACCAAAATTTTGCATATTATAATCCAGGTGCCTCGATAATCCGCAAAGGGTCTTGTTTTTGCTTCTCCGGATTAACGAGGCCCTACTGTAGTTTTATCAGAATACAGTGGTTACCAATATTAATTTTTCTATTGGAATATATGAGTGTAGCCCTTTTTTTCCAATCTGTAACTTCCTTTTTCGTTATTTATATCACAGATCTCTTTACTTTATTCTAGGTATGTACGAAAGTTACGTTCCCATGACAGTTCAAAGTTCTGACGACGGTTATGTGGATATGGTACCTCGTTACCGGCATGAGATCCATTCACCTACTGCCAGTGTCAGTAGCGTAGTATCTGGTACACCATCTACAGATATTCGCTTTTCTGACTATCCACTCGATAAAGTTGCATCCTATCTCACTTCCGAAGAAGACGGAACTCGAACTGCCAGGGCCTACTCCTGCGGATCCAAACCGGAAACGCTTAAAGGGAAGAAGCACGCTGAAATATCAGGTAAGTCTTATATCAGAAAAGCTTCATCATTCTCTCTATCATTTTTTCCATACAGATTCGCTTTCCTAAATAATATTTCATTTCTTAATGTTTCTATCTTGGAAATATCAATATCATTCTTCTTCATTTGAGAAAGTGTCCTAAATCCAACCAGTTCAACAACTTTTTATGTTAAGTTATTCTCTACTTTATACTGAATATGCCTAGGTATATATTCTCTGTTAACTCATTTTTGCACTAAACTGGTTTTCGATTCTCTTTCTCCCCTTCCTTTTACCCTAATAGGGTGTCGGATTTCGATTCATATTATTAATTTTTAATTGTAGCTTTACAATTAGGTATTCATTCAATGCAACGGTCTCATTCGTTGAACTATGTTTTTAAATACTAAACATTCAATACCATATTATATCGTGCTCTTCTATCATCAGCATCTTCTCATACCATCTAACCTGTTATACTGCTTCCATCTGCTCAGTTATTTATTACAGCATGTATATAAAAATGTTACTTTTTAAAATCACTTCACCATCCAAAGTTACCATTTTATTTGGATTACCAGCACCACCTTCAAAAAAACATTCGACATTCTAGCCCTTTGAGCTTTTATTTCTCACGTCTATATTGCCCTAGTTTCTCCTTTCATCATGTTTTACCGTAATACTTTATTGGAAATTGTACGTATTTATTTTCTTAGCAGATAGTGCCAGAGTTAGAGCTTTTAGTGTTGGTTCTAAGACTAAGAAAGGGCCTAGCAGGATTTTATCGCATCAGCATCACGCTAGTCTTAAGTCCATTAGTGCGCCGATTTTAAGCAACTCGAGGAGTCAAAGCTCTCATAGCTCTAATGATCCCATGGACGATTTAATGGAAATGGATTTCTCTAAAGCTTCCAACAATAACAATTCAGGTAATTGATTACCGATCTTGTTAATAATGTGCGCGTGCTACTCCACACTATTTTCTAAACTATAAAATATAAATTAATACATTTTTGGGTAACCGAACCAAGCCCCAAAATACATAGTTTTTATGATGCATACTGACGAAATCAACAAAAATGGAGGACTGGCGCCAATTTATAAGACAGTTTTAAACGCATAATAAATCATTTGAATGCTCTTGTGTAACTCGATTATTTTCCCCGATTTTTGTGCGATTCCGTCATTCCATTTCAAAATGGCAACCGATAAGCTGGGTAGACCGAATAAGATATGAGATAGTTTTATACCGAATGAAAAATAAACAAAAATATCTAAATCATGAATGTGAACAATATATAAGATGATAAAGATTCGAAGGCTGGAATATGTCGGAGATGTGAAGAGACAACCAGAGAAGTATATTATCCTTCTCATAATACAGGGCAAGATCGCCGGAAGAAGGGACTGAGACCGAAGAACATGGTTCAGAAATCTCCTGAGAGTAGAACCACAAGATTATATCTCTATTATATATATATATATATATATATATATATATATATATATATATATATATATATATATATATATATAATTGAATGGTGAAAATTATGTATTATTTGCCATATAATATCCTTTCAAATAATTTTACAAAATGGCGCCCACCCGTCATTAAAACATAATAAAAACTATGAACAAGTCTCGCAGTTCAGTTATCCAAATATCTATTAATTTAAGCTTTACTGTTCAGAAAATAGCTGGGGCAGATCTTTAGACGCGACTGTATATATAAACTAACAGTATTCTACAATAATTTGGTAAAATATCTTATTTTTCAATCGTTATATTTAGAATATAGTATAAGAAAATATATTAGTAAACCAATTTGCAAGTGTTAAGTGACATGCCATTCTCTAATTGTTAGAACTGCTGTATAATCGAAACCTAGATTGCAGGTAAACCTAGAACATTTGGGTAGTGAACCTGCCACAATAGTGAAGTGTGCATCAATAATTATTAGATTCTAAAGTGAATCATTGGGAATACTTAGGACAGTAAAGTAGCAATTAGGTTGAATATAAAATGCTTGTTGAAGTGAATATTTCTTATCGCTTGGTATGATGTTTTTGCACGGGGCCGAAATAATATTAAGCGTGACACGAAATATCGAGACGAGTGCAGTAACCTTGCGCTATACAGAAATATACATAATATACAGGGTGTCTCAGACTAGATTTTAGTTTTTAAATTAATAAAACTCTGTTTCAGAACCTGTTAGAAAAACATTTATTACGAAAATAGACACACATATTCACTGGAATGTTGTTAATAGCGTTGTGAATATTTTGCTTCAGCTCTTCGACGATGTTCTTTAAATACCCCCACAGAAAAAAATCTTAAGGGGTAAGGTCCGGAGATCTTGGGGGGAAACGAATATCACCATTTTGTGAAATCAGTGTGCCTGGAAACATTTCTCTTAGGGCGTTTATTGAAGTGCTCGGTGTGTGTGGCATAGCACCGTCTTGCTGGAACCATGTATTGCCTGGATTATACCCTGTAAATTTATTCAATTCTGGACGTAGCCAATTCCGACACATGGGAGTGTATCGTGCACTGTTGACAGTTAGCTAGCATCTTCAAAAAAGTAGGGTCCGATGGACACCAATCTTTACGGAATGCTTCTTAAAGAAAATATGATTTGGGACAGCATGTCATCAGCGGGTCTAGGAAGATATGAGGTGGTGGAAGGCACAATCAACGCAGCAAAGTATCAAGAAATTTTGAAAAATAGTCTTGTACCAAGTGCTCACCATCTCTATCCGAATTTTATATTCCAGTAGGACATTGCATGCCATACAACTAAAACAACTGAAAGATGGTTTGGAGACAATAACATTTAAGTCCTCTCGTGTCTTTCGAACAGTCCAAACCTTAATATTATTGAGACATTGTGGCATAAGATGAAAAAGAAATTGCGTGATGATCCCCAGAGAACCGTTGCCGATTTGAATAGTAAATTAGGTGAATTATGGGATAGTTTCGACCTTGACTTCTGTAAAGCCTTAGTACGAACAATGTCAGACAGGATTACCGCGGTTGTAAAAGCTCGTAACGATGTAACCCCATATTAAAATAGTAATTTCTTGAATTGTCTGAACATTTAGTTGTCACGATGCTATGCAACAATTTCGTTTATTTTGCCGCCAACACTGCAATTCAAAGTTTATGGAGACCGAGCCATTTCAATATTTTGTTATTAATGATAGAGTTCTTTGGTTCAATAAGAAAGATCATGAAGATGAACGTTTTCAATAAATTTTCGTTTGTATGAACATTTAGTTGTAAGGGTTCGTATATTATTGTATACCGCAAGGTTTCTATTTACTGCAACAACATAAAATAAAATCGAATAGGTATAATAAAATTAAATTAAATACCATGGCTCTGTGCATTGACGATAACAAAGCTATGCCGCTCTTCTCGGTCACTCCCGGAGTGCCAAATCCGGTTTTTGCTTTTTTTAATCCATTATATTGAAATATAATGATAATCAAAATGAAGTAACATAAATACAAGATGATAATGAAAATGTAAGATACTATATTATATTTAACAAATTTTGAAAATTGCTAAAATCATTTAACAAAATTTTTAAAGAAAAAAATTAAAAAGAAGAAAAGACAGTTAAGATTTGATTTGACGTACAGTGCATTTGTGTATCCGCTTATACGTATTTTACCCTAAAAGGGATCTTCGGAGCGGATATTCACAACCGCCCTGAACGTGAGAATAATCTTTCCTGTCATATTAGAAACAACTATAAAATGGCTTCGATCTGGACGCAATAGCGACATCTGATAAATAATTCCGATTTACTCTTTATGAGTACGAGAAACCAATTCGCTAAGGATTTTTGCTTAGTTGAGGAGATATGTTGTGGAATGCAATTTTAGATTCCCCATGTCTCTAATAACATCTTTATCAACGTCTGTTTTGCCTTGCAATTCTTAGAAGGCACAGACTAAAGCAGAAATCTGAAGTTGGTTTCGAAAATTAGTTTACGGATTTAAAAAAATTAAGATTTTTTATATTGTAAAGATCTTAAATGTGTGGTGTTATTATAAAAAAGTTTTAACAATTCAGTAATATGCAGACATAGAATTTCATTAACCCACATCTTGTAATAACGCGCTATAAGAAGTATTCACTTCTGTCGGCACTCCCCTAGTGCCACGCGTTTTTTAAATCGTAGGATAGGTACATTGTTCCTTTAATAAATAAAAAAAGTCTTTTTGCTTTTGTCGGCTTTATACATTCACGTCAAAATCTTTGGTCACAACCTCAATTTTCCTTGCAATGCTTTTGAGGACTAATATTTTTTAAGGTTCCTTCTCTTTTGAGATTTGTTTTATCTTTTTTTTTTTCATGCTTTTCCTAGGGAAAGTTTAATACACGGCCTAGAATTTTTCTCTATTTCTTCACTCGTGCATAAATTTAATACTTTTTATGTTAGTTTTCATTCCAAATTTTTTTTAGAACTAATACTGTCATATCGATTTCCAATATATTGCTTTGAAGGTAAATTATAATATAACTATTGAAATATATGTAGCTTTATCATAATTTTCCTATTTTTTGAATTGTCACATTTTGAAATTAATTATAAAGATTCCAATTGTTTGTTAGTTGCATTGTTATTGTTTACCTTGCGAAAAAGTAAACATTATTAATAGATGTACGTAAGTAAATATTTGTTGAATCGTAGATAATAATTTTACATTAATTTATACATTATTTAAAAGATAACCATAGTTATTCATAGAATACAAGGTAATAGAAAGCTAGCTATTAAAGAATTATCTAGAAAAGGTGGTTAATTGCAGGAAATGGTATCTTTTTACTTAGTTTCAGTTTATCATAAGAAATTGTTGTTCGCATATCTTAATAATTTGTTTATTGCGTTTTTATATATTTACAAACCTTTGACGCGTGAAAGCAATTTGTGTAAGATAGTCATTATTGACACCGATTCTTATATCCCTCATGTAGTCGTTTTGTTGGAAACTTGAGGCTTTTTAATATTAACTAGGTTATAAATGATATCAATCGACACAAGGCACATTTACAGTCGGAATTGTATAACTTAACAGTATAGCATCCAAAATATATGAAATAAATTTATATAGAATGTCGCCGTGACTGCAGCTCCGACCAACGGCTAAAATGTTATCCTTATAAAATAATACAGATAAAAAATATTATCTTTATCAGATCGGTACTCACGCAAGGTATCGCAGTCGTTTGGACATATATGTAATAAGCCATTCTTTTTAAAGGCAATGAAGCTGACTTTACTTGGTAATCAGGCATTTATTTAAAACACACTACAAATTAACCTTTTGTATCGTGTGTAACTGACTATATAACTAAATGTCCGATGTAAAATAATGACAGTTAATTTTTTACCGTTAAATATGTAGTTTATTTCTCGACAAATAACTAAACAGATATTTGATAAGAAATACCAGGTGTGACTATTAAACAACGAAACTGACGCTGATACAAGAGAAGTACGCATGCGCGAAACGTATAGCAAATAGCTGTTTAACGTGATTCATGGGGCACTTTTGGCCGCAAGAAATTGCGAACAGGAATAAACAATAGTACATGGCGGGTTGTTTTCGGATGTAACCCCATACTGGTTGTGAAGGTGAGTAGTGACTGAGCCTATCGCGTTAATGTCGCTTAATTCTTGCAGTTGGTGATGTTTCCTTCTGCTTTTAGCAGTAAAACCTAGAAATAATTCTCATTTAATATTTAATTTAATAGTTTATGAAAAGTTGCAAAACTGCAATAATCGAGAGATTTTTTGTTCCACGTGAAAGTTGTACCTATGCAGTCTATAACAAAACGGTCTCCTAGCTAACTCGTCTTGCTTGAGCTAGATGATACCTAAATTGAACTATTATTTTTGGCGATGATTGTGTCACAAAAGTTGGTACCACCAAGCCTAATTTTTCCGTCAGTATATGCTAATTATTTATTCGCTTATACAGCCAACATGCTTTTTTAGGGATGTATTAGAACAGATAGTCATGGCGATTTAGGTCAAATAGGGTCTACTTTGTCAGAGTTATATGGATGTATTAGAAAACCAAATTGTTTTTAATGCAGGGTCAGAGCCGCATATTTAAATAGTAAAATGCTTTATCTCACAAATCTCGTCGAGCAATCATTTTATTTAGAAGAAAATTATATAGCAGTATTTGAATGGCCCTTATATTTTAATTCTAAAGAAATTTTTAAGCACATTAATTCAAGTACTCGTGAAGCCACATTTTAATTTGACTTAGGTAAAATACTTCATTGACAGCATTGCTATTTTATGTTACAGGTACTATAGATTCGGGCAACACAACTAGCACTACAAACAACGGTTATGTAGAAATGAAACCTGGCGTTGAAATTGCCCCATCTCAACAGTCAGAAGTTTCACCATATGTTGATATGTCAGGGTCTTCTTACATGGATATGAGTGGTAGTTCTCCTTCCTCAAGACATGAAGACGAATGCAGTTCATTCGTAGATATTAACCGACAGTACCGGCTGCCTGCAAATAACAATTATGTTGACATGGATGCGAGGTTGGTATATTTTCGTAAAATTATTTTTGAGTAAAAAACTTTAGGTATCTAAACTTACTCGTTTTAATTGTTTTAGAAAAAATAGAGCTAAACCATCAACGTCACCAGCTTGGAGTGCTGATTATTTCGATATGTCAGGAGGAACGAATCATTCTCGTCGATCTGAGCGTGGTTCATCGTTTTCTTCACAACTGTCGACATCCTCGTCACCTAGAAATAATGATTATCTCTCAATGAATTTCTCGCCCCAAGATCATCCTAAAACTCCTGAAGGGTATGTAGAAATGACTATTGGTAAGAGACATCAGCGCCAGGGAAGTTTGGATGGAAATCAAATGAACGATGAATATTTAAATATGTCCATTGGACCAAAGAAAAAAGTTACAAAAAATCAGATGGTGATGTCGTCCCCGATATCAATACACCCAACTACGACGTCACAAGCTACTAAACATTCATCAAGTCCCATCTCAATATCATCGTTACTAAGCAGAAAATCTTCCACTGGTACGTCTCCCAAAATGCATCTCCCTATATCATCTTGGTCTTCTTCGTTACCACGTAACAGATGTAGAAAAGATTCAAAAGATAGTTCCAGTTCAAGTGTTACCACTCCAAGTAGCTCGAGTATCATTTTTCCGATGAGTCCTAGCTCCCCTCTTAAGGTAAGTTATACTAAATATTACTATAATACTTAAGAACATTTAAACATTTGAAATCTATTTCTACCCAGTACTTTAAAACTATTTGACATATACTTGTCATACTTGGCAGGTAGTGTAGGTATTGTACACCCTACTAAATTATGTTAAACGTTTCTGGCTACTACCAGAGGCGTCCAACAGGGGAAAGTGAATGATTGACCCTTCTCAAATTCTACGCCACTGGCAGAATTGATATTTTAGCGCAATTTTTCTCCAATACAGATTTTTTGTACAAATATACAGAATCCCAAATATTTGCATTCAATATGTATTTTGCATATTTGCCTAAAGCTAATCAGGTATCAGGTTATTGTATTTGAATAATTTTTAATTCCTTCGTAAGAATGAGATTTTTGAGTCTTTTTGTACCATATCAGTCGCAGCTATTGAATATCATGAGATACTGCTCCCTTAAAAATAGTCTGTTAAGCAATTTAACAGGTACCTACAACAAATATCAGTTGGCGTTTAACATTCCTACAGTTCGAATGTAGAAAACTCTTTCAAGCAGGGACTTATGTTCCCTGTAGGTAATCTGATTCCCTCGGTATACTGCCAATTAATAATTTTAAGTATGGTTTAATCCATTTGACCCAACCACTGTGGTTTTGAGGTTATTTTGCAAGTACTACAAAGTTCACTGAAGATGGACTGATTAGTCCGAAAACGTTTTGAACTTAATCCTTTTGGATTTTTTAAATGTAATTTTAATTAAAGATACCAATTACAACTGTTTTACTTCGATGATCGAGAATTTTAACTATATGGTATACAACCAATATCCAACCCTTTTTAAAAATATATCTTTATATAATTGTTTGCAACATAGTTTTTCCTAAATTATTAAAGTAATATCTCAATTATTTCGTAGGTAATCAAACCGGAAACGCCGCCTCCAAAACCATCGTCATCCATTTTAAGCTCATTCTATAAAACAAGTACAAAACCGGCGTCATCCGACGATTATGCTGTCATGGATTTTGACAGCGGTCGTAACGAAAGAGACAAAGAAAACTCTGATTACGTCAACTATGCACCAGCAGTGTCCAGCAAAATTGATTCTAATCCTAAGAAAGGATCTTCATATTCATCAAGCGACTATGCGTTGATGCAACCTTCCACCAGAACAGCTGAGGTCACTGATAGACGAGAGAGCCTTGATACATCACCATTGATCGGTCATCTTTCCTTGATCGGCATTAAGGAAAGTCAGTCAATGTGCTTTCAACCCATTAAAGAAGATTCTGGATCTTCACCGGTGAACAAAGGTGGAAGAAAAATGGATGGTGAGTTTTTTTAAATAGCTAGGTAAATTGTAAGTTTCGGTGGATGATATATTTTTCTTTCATTTGTGTTGCGTTAAAATATAGTCTTGATTTTTTTTAACTCAACTCGTTTCTTACTTTCTGGTCCACACTGCATAAATTGAATCACATTAGCAATCACTAGGACAAATCGTTTGTCCACTTAGTTTCTTATACAGTAGACTCCCTCTATAACGAGAACTGAAATGGCAGACTAATTACCTCGTTATAAGCGGATCTCGTTATATCCAACAACAATAATATTGTGCATACATATGAATATGTAGTTTTCTAAAACATTAACTTTCTACAGTGAAGCCATTCGGAGCAATATAAGATGCTAATAAATATTATTTGAATGGCGTTTTTAAAACAAAGTTGTTTACTTTTATTGACAATGAAATGCATTAAAACAAAAAAGAGTTGTTTACTTTTACTGGCAATGATATACGTTAAAACAAAAAATCTGTATTCTGTAAATATGTATAAAGCGTATAAAGTTATTTTGTCATTTTTGACTGCCTTAAATTGTCCAGTATTCTATCTATCATATTTTCTAAAGATGTGAAACAGTTGTATGCTTCTTCATTTGCGTTTTGTCCTTGGATAAAGTTTCTGACAACTTTTAAAACACTTTCCACATCTTGTCTATTAGGACCCATATTATTAGGTGTGAATGGTCAACCCAATACAATGACACTTGTGAATCATAAATTTTACATTTCCGACTAAGAATCATAAATTGTAAGAAGTTTATTGCGGGCGGCCCGCAGTTAAAAAGGGTATTTATTTATAGCTACGGCCGGGCCAAAACGTAAAAAACACGTTTTTCAATCTTATTTTCTCTCGTTATAAGCAAATTTACCTCGCTATAAAGGGTTATAGTTCAATAGAAATTTTACGGGACATCTAATGTACCTCGTTATATGCGAAACCTCGTAATAACCGTGTTCGTTATAAAGGGAGTATACTGTATTTGAAAGTTTAGAAACAGATTCCATATTGTATTTTACACTCTATTAAGAATTAACAACACTGGCCACAAAATCACAATTACCACATAATACTCACAATAAATTATGGTACTTGCTTATGGCAATAATTTTTCCGATCTTGCGCAATCGAAATTTTGCCACGCTTGATATGTAGGAGAAGAAGGGGTAATATCGCGTCGCTAAGCAGAAACATTCAAGAAATTTATATAGTACACAATAAACAGTTGATAAATTGGTAAACTCTGCACAAATATGTTTGGTTTAAGATGTCAAAAGAATTAACAAAAAAATGCATTACTAAAATATTGTACAAATACGCAATGCGTGCTTTTCGCGGTATTGCCCCAACCGGTGGGGTAATAGCGCTTAGCTAGTGGGGCAATATCGTGTATATTATTTAAGCTGGAATAGTAACAAAAAATAAAAATAATTAAAGACATTTTTGTAGCCCTTAAATTTAAACTTGTTCAAAATGTCTTCAAGATTTTCGAAAAAAAAAATCCAACAGCGTCAGCATTCTTGGATACTCTTAGATATTCTTTGCCAGCTTGTTTCTTGCTTCTATTGAATCTATGTTTCAAATAATAAGCTTCTGGGAAATGGAAAGCTATTCGTCTCAACTCTCAAGGCGTAACTTCATAAGACAAATTTCCCAATTTTATTATGTGATCTGCTAACTCTGCTTCCTGTTCTTTGGAAAATACTAGTTTCCCTTCCGTGCAGTGAGCTCGATTTTCAAAATCTTTTGCCCTTTGATCACGTATTGTTGACTTCGGAATATGAAAATTACTAGCGGCTGCACGTATTTTGGCACATTTATTAAGCTGCCTTATATATCAGGATTGTCGGTGGGTCTTTCGTTTCTAGTTTCTCACCATCTGAAATGAAAAGGAAACGTTATTAATAAATGTGAATTTATTTTTTTTTATGTTTTTTTCTAAGATTTGGTGAAAATAAAACAAGTTAGTTAAACGAAGATCATATTTAATCTTCACAATGTTTATTTTCTTTACCAAAATCCAGGAAAAACATTACAAAAGTTGTCATTTGCACGATCTTCAATAATCAAAAATCAAATTAAAAACTAAACATGCACAAATATCACACAAGAATTGACGAAATTATCTGTACTAAAATATGTTTTGTTTTAAAATTACCACTTACTTTTCTTATTTTAGCAGAGCACAAAATTATAGCAAAAACTATCTGCTTCAAGATTTTATCTACCATGTGCAAGTAAGTCTTTTGAGCGGACAGTCGACCGTTTCTACATAGTTGCCGGCTTTCCCTGACACCATACACTTGATTACATATCTATTGTGCGATCCATTGTACATATTTGGTGCCTGCGCGATATTACCCCTCCTTCTCCTAACTTACCATTACATCCGATAATACATTATTTTTTTATTTTTCAGATTCTTCAGACTACATGGAATTATCCCTTTCAGCCTCTAGCAGCGAGTGCGTCTCTCCTGCCGCAAAAATTTCGCGTCCAAATTCCGTGAACAGCGAGTCAGCCGTCAAATCGAATTTTTTAACCCGCGGCAATTCTGATAAATCGCGTCCTCCCTCTGTTTCTTCGGACACTTCGCGAAGTGCCACATCTCGGCCAAGCTCCACATCTAGTGAACTTTGGTCGTCGTCTTCAACTCTAGTCAATTCGCGTCCCGAATCCGTAAACTCAGATCGAATCGAAGGTAACTGGACAAATAATCCTTCACAAAAGGACGCTAAACCAGAAGAAAAGACAGAAAAAAATAAACTGCATTACGCTAGTTTGGATCTGACAACGCAAGAGGAAGAAAATAGAAGTCCTAGAAGTACCAAGGGATCCCAATCTTCGGAAGAAGCTTCTTCTAGTGTTCAGGGGGAACCCACTTTCGTTTATGCTGAAATCGATTTTGTAAAAAGCGAAGGATTAAAGCAGAATAGCAACAGCAACCAAAGCTTAGGGAATAATAATACAAAAGTTAAGAATTAGTTTTATAATTTTTTACTATTTTTTTACAATATTAGAGTAAATAAACATTTTATAACAATTTACAGGTATAAATATTTATACAGTATTCACTTGCCGTTCTGCATACTTCTGAAGAAGGAAACATTGTCACGTGATATATTTTTGTACAACTCCTACAAAATCAGTTAAATATGCTTTAAGCTTTGTTGCTATGAATAGCACTTGCTATGAATAGCACTTGCTATGAATAGCACTTAGAAGCACTTGCGGTTCATATAAAGCTTTGTCGAGAAAGTTTTGCTGTAGCTACATTTTGGCAGCTGATGAGTTCGTAAACTTGTTTTATTACCATACTGTGTTCAATAAAATAGAGACTCCAAAGTTGATTTTACTCTAACAAAATTCGGTAGTAAGAAATGTTTGGTTTTTTTATGGCCATTAAGTAGAAAATAAATCCGATTTTTTTCATTTTGACTCCGTCGCTTTACGGAATATACTGTTGCTGTAACTAAGCACAGACCTATTTAATAACTAATATAACCAGCGATTGTGATCAATGATTTTCCGATATCAGTGAAGGTTTGTTCGTGAAATACCGCTCATCTGTAGAGTAAACTTTATTAATCAACTACAAAATGTCAACAAATTATCGTTTACTTTTTATCATTATTTAAATTTACATTTAAAACGTCACTGTCAGAATTACTGCCAAATAAACTCCAAAATGCCAGAGTAAAGAGTTTATATATTTAAGTCATATCCAGAATTTACTTCCTCTTTTCAATAATTTTGGTTTTCAGTAATCTTACTGTTGAATAAAACAACCCAACGGTCGATTAGTAAAAAGTTTTGACAAGAAGTGACTTAACCTAAAAATCAAAATTATTCTCAAGAACGTTAATTCCAATCTTTAGAAAATGTTCTCCAATCACCAAAAGCCAAGGGTATATACTCTGCCTGTGTCGTTAATTGTGCCACTATCCTCTGTTTTTAGCTCTTAAGTGCTACGAAATAGTGCCATTGGCTACCATAAATACATTTTTGCACTATTAGATTTTTTTGGATCTAGGCAAACCAGCATAGTCTGCATCAGTGTTAGCTTATTACCTTGATTTGTGTAGTTTATCTTTTTGCTGATGGCTTTAAGCGTACTTTGTAAAGCAAGACGGTATATTTCAGAGTCAATAATATACATTCTAGTCTCTTCTTTTAAACAATCTTGCTGCTTAATTTTCTGATAACTAGCTAAGAAGTTTCAGGCAGTACAAAAGGCATTAAATCTAGGAGGCAAACTATTAATTACTGTGGAACAAACAGTACTGTTACTAATAGTTTCTTTAAAATATTTTAACTGTCTAACTAATAGCTCTATTGTTGATATATGCTCTGCAATCAGTGCATACTCATGTATGTTATATTCATAAAATGTTTGCCACACTAACTCTCTAGAGATTTCAGTCTTTTGTTCATGTATTGTGATCAGTCTTGAGAACACTTGGGCAGCATTTTCACAGTTTATCAAATGTTGTATTGGTCTTGATCTATAGCAGATGTGCCTTTGAATTCTTGTCATCCCATTCTTTCCACTCACTGCTAGTTTGGCATTCGGGTTTTCTGTAACTGTTTTAAATTTCATAAATATGGTGTCTGGGTACAAAGCCTGTTGAATAAAACAACCCGATGGTTGATTAGTTAAAAGTTTATTAAACAATAAACCTGAGATTATTAAGAAAACATCTGTTTATAAAACAGACAGGAAGTGACTTATCCTAAAAATCAAAATTCTCTTCTAGGCTCTCGCGTTAAGGTCAAATCTTTAATATTACATTAGTTCAGGAGCTTACGCTAACACCTACTAGCGGTATCACGCAAGCCTATTCGTAACAATATATTTTTTGACAGTTTTTTTTTCCAAATTTCGAATAATAACTAAAGCAAACATGATGAAGTTAAAAATTTTTACGATATAATGGCCCTAAGCTAAACTACTATTTTAGTACTACCGTATGTTTGCAGCCTAAAATCACTCCATTTATAGGACTAAACGCTATATTTCTACATAGCAGATATTTTATTAAGTAATTTTTTAGTTTTGTTGACGGGATAATATTGATAACATGCGCTTAATCAAAAACAGGAAATGGTGTAAAGGATTTCCTTGTTTACTTTTCACATAAAACAAATTGAACCGTCTTACTGTTGTATTTAACTAATTTTGAAAATCCATCAATCTTATTAACCTGATAGCACATATTTTTATATTCTCTAAAGTGTTTATTTACCTATTTATTTTATTTTCCGTCAGTCATTTTAATGAAAAAATTATTCAAAATGTTTGAAATGTCTTTTTTGTTAGGGTTTGTGCAAGCGAGCACATTGTACATAAGTAATCGGCACTGTTTAATCAAATTATATTTGAGACAAATAAAAGAGAGTAATGAAATGCGTTGTATTCACTTATAAGAGTAATATCTTATAATATGCTACTGTGTCTATCTATATCTGTTTAGATAAATAGTTATTATTTACCTAACTTTTTGCCGACGGATTCGGTACAGTTAATATGTGTAAAATAATTGAGGAAAGCAGTGGTTTAGAGGTATGATGAATAAAATTAACAAAACTAAGACTCCATATTTTTCAAGTTTATTCTATTACAACGCCACATCGTGAATTTCAGTGACAACCTGTGAATATACCAAAGCAAAAGTCACTAGGAATACAGGATTGCCAACTTCATTTATGATTTAGGCTAACAATTATTAACACACTTTTATGAAGTTGCCTGTCGTTTTTATGTGGAATTTACAATTGATTACTAACTTCCGAATCAGCTGGACTTTAAATTTTAAGCATAAGTTACAAAGTTATTTGCAATTCCGCCTATAAATAATGTAGCTGATCTACATGCCTAAAATGTTGATACTGAATGTATTCAATATTTCGTACAATAATTTTTAACACTGCTTTATTGTATGTTTGCCTTTAATTCATTTGGCTTTGCGTCGTAAAAACAGCTCAATTATTTACTTAAATTATAAGTCATTGACTATTGTAATAATCTTGGTCTTCAGCTCGGTGAAGTCAATTTCTGAGATTTTTCTGAGTCTGAGTCTTTTCTACGTCATCTAATCCCCTAATTCTAGGTCTAGGTCGTATTGGCCGAAAAATGTGCTAATCATCTTGTACTTTGTTCTCCTCTCACTCATAGGGAGTACAACTTTCCTGTATTCTTCGACTAGGCTTCTTCCTGAGACTTCATTTGATTTCAAAGTTTCTAGAATTCTCTCTTCCATGTGTCATTTTACTCGTGCTTTCGTTTTTATCACAATACATTTAATATTACTTTCATTACTTAAATTGAATACTCAGTTTGATGGTTGTTTTCAATTTTTTTACGAATCTTTTATCGAATTTTTGATAGGTTGGTCTTAAATAGAATTTGGTTAAACATTTTTTATTAAAAATAAACGATTGTATATAAATTGAATTTTGACTTTTGTTTTTATTTATTTAGAAATTATATGAGTAAAAGATTGTGTTTGAGCTTTCAAACATTTTGATTTGTTATTTTAACATTGTAAATAAATAGAATGACTGATCTATTAGAATTTTTTAGGCAAAAATTGTACATAGATTCGTTGATTTTTTGTTAAAATTTTAACAAGTTTTTATATTGTATTTTTGTAGTTATAACCAGTAGACACAGAAGGTAAACTTATTCACTAGCATAATGTATTTATTATCATGTTTTTTATTTAATTAAACGCTAAAAATATATTTAGTATAATGGAATGTATACAGTGTGTTCGGAAAAGATCAACGTCGTGTAGAGCACTTTGTATATTTGGAACTCTAACGTTCTACAGGACGTGAATGTGTGTTGAATTAAACACTACCTCCATATGGTTCCTCGAGAAAAATTAAACTTACAAGGTGAACCGGCATTACTTAATATCCCTCAAAATGATGTATATACAACGGGTCGACCATTAAAGAAAACATCACTGTTTAGTTTGTTATTGTAATGGCTCACTTTGTAAATATTAGTCGGTTTTGAGGTAAAAGAAATTTTTGATGTTTCCTTACGCGTACTATAAAACGCGTTTAAGATATAAGAGTACTTCAATGAAAAAGTTCTTTAATTTTCCTTTTTAATGATTAAAACTAAAAGAAAAAATGGATTTTTTCAGTACCAAGAGAAGAAAAGACAGTTGCTATCTAACAATAAATTCAACATGGTTCTGAAATGATTTTATTGTGGCACTTCTAGGTTATCTACTATGTTTAATAGAAATTAACAATTTTTGTTAATTTCATTCATTCGTTTAATGAAAACAGAAAAATATCTCCAAGGTTAAATAATTGATGGAGAAATGGATAGAAAATTAAGGTAGCCGATAGCAGTACCAAGCAAACACAAACGGATACTATCCTCAAATAAAATCGTTCCAGAAAGTAACTAAAACACTGACAATACAATTTTAACGTCTTCTATTTTGAAATGTACAATAATATGTCCAAATTAGTAGCATAAATAATGCATATTTGATTATCTTATTAGAACCATTAGTTTGTTTTTACTGCAACCGATGATAATATACGTTTCTCTAATTAAAAAATTGTATTTTGAAAACAAGATCTGTTTCTGAACAAGATTTTTAAAACTTACCAGAAGAACCGGTTGACATCCCACAAGGACGGAATGTGACATCACAAACAAACAGTTTTTAGAACAATAGGAAGAAATAAAGGGATAGTGATGTTAGCGGAACCAAGAATTACGTGTATTTTATGCTAGCTTTAATCAAGCAATAACTCATATTAAATCGCTTTAATTTGCCAAATTTTTCTTTCCCTATTTTAATCGCCTTTCAGAATGTTTTATTAGGTAGTTCCTTCAACCACCTAATAGTAATGGTGTAAGGGACGCTACAGACATATTTATTTAATGGTCACAACCGTTACTGTAGACAAACAATTAATATTATGAAGGAAAAATATCTAATAAGGTGGATTTTACGTTGAAAATATTTTGTATGTTTTCTGGGTGATGATGAATTGATGAAAATATTTAACAATATTTTACATATTTCAAACTTACAAACAACCTATCAATAGTATTCGAAGATTCTGTTATAGAATTTTAGTAATGGAAAATATATTTATTTTTGGTCATACTATTCAACTTCGCAGATATCATTGATTGTAAGAGTTCTATATATTTAATTCTTGGTGAGACGTTTTTAAAA
The DNA here is from genome assembly GCF_040954645.1 of Diabrotica undecimpunctata. Classification (NCBI taxonomy): domain Eukaryota; kingdom Metazoa; phylum Arthropoda; class Insecta; order Coleoptera; family Chrysomelidae; genus Diabrotica; species Diabrotica undecimpunctata. The sequence goes on from NC_092804.1 coordinate 153,042,841, forward strand.
TTTGAGCATATTATGGACGTTAATATTCGTGAAAAAATCTTGTCAAATTTTGTTACTAGTTTGTTGAAGTCTCGCTGTTCTTGCAGCTCATCAAATAACAATAGGCTTAACCAAAATTAAAGAACTTTGAAACTGATACTACAATATTGTAGATAAGAATAGTTTTCTTTTCGTAATTAGTTCCTGTTTGAAAATTTCTTATATCTCTGCAAGTAGCAATGGTTTAAAATAAAAAATGCAGCTATTTTCTCACGTTGTACAGATGCTCCCATTAAGAGATAAAATATCGTGTTGTTTCGAGAAAGTAGACAATTGGACGCTTAGCGTAATAGGATTGGATTGTAGATGTGTTTGAAATATACTTATATTAAACAATTTTAAAACTTTTAAATTAAATTTAGGTTTTCTATTATCGTGTTTGATTATTATATATTGGAAGATTTGAGAATTTGATTCTAGTTGTTAAAGTTGGTCGGTTTAATCCTTTACTTTCGCACGTAGGAAAATAAAATTGATTATTATAAATAATTGAAAATTACTCTTTATTTCTTTTGGTTTAAATAACCGTAGTTTTTATTTCTTATTCTTTCTGTCTTTTTACTACCTACATCTCATTCAATAAAAAACTTATTTATCTCTTCTCATTTCATATATTCTAATGTAACTCTAATAAGTAATTCCGATATGTAGGTGACTATTCAAACGGTTTCACTTTTTAACACATATTCCTGATATTTTTATTTTCTAAACTTTTCTAAGTAATAAATACTTAGCAAACTGCAAAAAGAACTGTTGATCCGAATCCCCAAAGAACTCGTTATGTCTGACCAAGGAGTTATTTTATTTTTAACAATTAAAAGTGTTTTTTAACATGTTCTTGTTGTTTGTAAAATTTTGTATAGATTACATTTCTTTTAATTTAGCTTGCCAGCATTTACTCCAGTTATTAATTTTTTCAACGAAGTCAACAATTTCTCTTGTTGCTTTTTCATCAGGGATATCACTAGTATATAATAGGTATAGAAAAGTTCCTAACACGTTACCTTGTGGTACACCTATATTATTATTTTTTTAGTTCCCAATGATCGTCTAGTGGAATTAGATCTTTATCTTTTGCCCTATCTAGCTCTTCATCATTTTTGGTACTAGTTTCTGTATATTATGAAATTACGAACAAATTAGTATCCAGGTTTGGCATTATTGTAACCTCGGATACTGTCCGTATCTTATGAATAACTTTAATCTGAACGAACTATTGGTAGTATTTATTTTTCTATGACTTAATATGGAGTTTTTTTTTTTTAGGAATTCCCGGTTATTATATCAAATCAAGATGCTTTCCCGGATTTGTATTGTCCACTGGTTTTGTCACTAATTTAATTTCGCCTTCTTCTTTTGTGAGTTTTTCCCAGTCATTAATTTTTTGTTCTAAATATTTAGCAAATTTATTGGTCTTCTGTACATTGATTCTTGGCCAACTCCCACCCGTATTTCTTAATGAAGGATTATGTAAGATTGTTAAGGTCTTTTTAATGTAGTTGTGACTCTAGAGAGAATAATCAGTTATGCTTATTTATTTTGTTCGTTTTTTAAGTAGTTACAAACTGTTTCATTTAGGCCGTCCGCACATGAAGCTACTAAAAAGAAACCAGTTGGTAACTTTAGTTACCAATCAGTTGCTTATTAGTTACTGTCCATGTATTTTAATGAGTATCCGCACACAGCGCTACCAGTTACTAACCGGTCTCTAATGCATCAGTGATCAGTCCACAGCAGACTGGACGTGCAGGTCGCTTGGTGACTAGTTTCTAGTTTGTTGTGATATTTTTAAAGTTTACACGCGAAATGGCGAAATTAGTAGAACAGTCGTTTAATATAAAATTAGTGCAAGAAGTGGAAAAACATCCCTGCCTATACAACTATACGTTAAATGAATATTCGCGTAAAGATATTACCGAAAAGTCTTGGAATGATATATTATATGGTATTCCTTCCCGTTTTCGTACATAATTATGTAGAACACAAACATATTGTGTTATCTTAATAATTTTTTCGAGTGAGTGACATTTTTAACGCGATAATAACATTCAATAATATATAATATAAAGGTTAAAATTTAAACACCCTATGACAAAGCTACTCGTACAGGCAAGAAGTGACTCGTTTCTATTAATTTTCAGTAGCGTAGTGTGCGATTCACAGTTAGTAAACAGTTGGTAATTCTAGTTACCAACTAGTTTAGTTTCTTTTTAGTAGCTTCATGTGCGGATGGCCTTATTGTGTTTCGTTATTTAATTTAGATTTATGAGATGGAGCTCCATGTAGTGAAGCTCTGGCCGCATCAGTTTCTTTTTTCCATATGATTTCTAATTTCTTTGGGGTAATTATTATTTATAGGTCAAGAAATAAATTCAGGTAAATCATTCCATACAGCTTTTTTAACAAAACGTTTCGTTTCTTTATCTCTAGTTGTAAGTCGAACAAGCAGGTTGATTGTTTCTTCTGAATAATAAATATATAGAAGTAGATAACTTACAACCATTTTACTTGGTTGCTCAGTGGTAAAAGTGCCAATTTACTGCGTGTTAAGCTTTGGTGTAGCATGAAACAAGATTTTATATTAAAAAAATTTATTGTTTGTCGGATTGATACTCATCCGAGGTACTGTAGTTCTTCTTTTTTTATATAAGCAATTTTGCTTGTTATTAGCGGGTTGCTGCCTAAAATTGTCACTCCATGTCCTTCATTCTACTGAATGTGATTGTTCCATTCTTTTTTTCCATTTAGTGTCCACTCATCCCACAGTTAATGTGTCGGTTACACGCCATATAATGTTATTAAGTCATGCTGCTAATCTATTTGCTCTTTATACTTGATCTTTTACTTCTTTTTCAACGTCTTCATAGGTGGACAGTATAATCTCTAGGTACTATATTTCCATTACTTGTTGAATCTCATTGTTTCTTTACTGATTACTATTATTCTAGTTTTCTTAATTCAAGTTACTGTAGTTGTTCGGATATAATAAGGTACTGTAGCTGCTTTGATATAATAAGAGATTCTTTGTATAAAGCCAATGAAATCGACTTTATTAGTAACAAGGCAATTGCTTAATTGCCTGCGGTACTACAAAAAAAAAGCACCATCTGTGCTTCACTCTCAGAATATCTTAGAACGATGGACGGGTATCTGGAACGCCAATTTATGATAAAGAATCTACAATTCTTTCTTCTACAGAACATCACCCTTGTATCAAGTATATCTTTTAGATTTTGTTAGTAGAACCACTATATCGTCATATGTTTTTATTAAATACTGTTACTGTCGATTTTTTTTTTTGACCATTTTGCCTTTAGTGTTAGCTTTCAGTAAATAATGTTGTTGATTGTGGTTTTGTTAGTTGTGCGACTGTTTAATATCGTCTTAGTGAATTGTCTAGGGCATATTCGATGCCTTGTTGGCAGTAGAGGATTAAATTTTATGTGGAGGCTGTTGTGTGGATAAATATTGATTAAGTATATATATTAGCTTATGTAGCAAATTGTATAACGTATCATTGTTTTTGATAAATTATTTAACCAAAATCGAAATAGTGCGAGTAATATTTCTGCAAGGAGCATCTAGTATAATATAAACTGTACATAATGTTCGTTTTGTTAAAGGAATTGCAAAATGTTTCTTTTGTAAATATATGTTAATGAGAATCTTGAAATTCTACCTTTTATATTTATTCTAATACTAGGTAGGCTATGAAACTCTAAGCGATATTATAAAAACGCTGAGAGCGATTGTTGGAGAAGAATGATTTATACCAGTCATAGTAAAATTTTGAGCTTTTTCACATATAAAGCTCCGCAATTTTCAAGAACTAATTTAAATAAATTCTTGAGGCATACGAACCTACATTTAAATGATTTTTCTCCATGGTTTTAAATGTATCCAACTTGATTAAGGACTTATTATTCTCAGATTTAGTTATCATGGGGAATTCGGTATTGAACTGTTCTATTGAGTATATGCTCAACTTTATATTTGAATATAGACATTTTGGAATCACACATAAGCTCTAACTAATACATCTCTCATGATCTCAGACTACAATATGTAATTGCGGCTAAGACTCGTTTGCTATAAGTAGGACATTACACTCGTGGGCTATGGAGGATGTTGGCCGATTGGTTTTGACTTCGGTATGAGAAAGCACATTCATAAATATGAAAGTTTCTACGGAAGTTTCTACCAGGTTACCGTTTATTGTTTAACACAGAACAGACACAGACACAGAAATATGGAAACGGTGTTTGGAAGATCGTATTTGAAATACAAAAAGTTACATAAGAATATACTACGGGAAATAAAAAAAAGCAAAAGAAGCAAAGCTGATGGAGAAAAGGACACTGGTCACTTACCAAATGATTGGCCACTTCCCAAAAAAGCCAATGGTAGGAAATATGAAGAACATAGATTAATTAGATTGATGAGATGATGAGCCATGTACTTAAGTACTCCTTATTATCATTCACATAGTAGTCTTCCCTGCTTCTTTTAAAGTGGTAGCAATATTTTTGAGTTGATATATTAAACAGCGCCGTATTTTTATCGTTTACAATTACGAGTTTATATCTTTAGACGTATATCTTAGAATATGATGTTCCAAACGAAGCAAAACGTGTGACTTTTAGTCAAAAACATTAAAACATATGTAAACTTTCATAAAAAATATGCCTAAAAAACTTGCATCTGCATCAATGCTAATTCTGTATTCAATATGGAATTATAACAAATATCTGAGGATTATGGGCCCTTGACATATATTTCTTATGTATTTATATACCTAGTTGTAAGGGTTTGAGAAAAGATTCATTTTTTTAAATTAAAAAAGCATTTTTTATCTCAACTTTTGATCTTGTTTTAATGATTAGACTGATACGTTTTAGGTAATTTTTGTCTGTATTTAGACTTAATTGTTGGACATTAAATAAATTATTGTTTTTGTCTGCCCTAAGAATGTAATAGTCTCAATTTGTTTTGAAAATTTTGTGAATACAGGATGTTTAAAGATTGTTAAAATAAGTTTAATTTTACAGGACCATAAAATTAAACTAAATTTTTCTTGGACTGTAAAATAAAGTAAAATATAAAGCTATTTCAAGTCGTTTTATTTAATTTAAGTAGTGTGATAGAAATTATAGATCGAAACTTATAAGAAATATTAGAAATAATACAGAAGTCTAAATGGATTCGGACCATTTTCTGATTAGAGCTATATGTAGAACAGTGCAAAAAAACTGAGAAAAACAAATTCAAAGAGGAAAAATCGATATGATATAGAAAAGATATGCGAGGTGGAAATAAAAAGAAAGTATATCAATAAAATAAATAATGGGCTATTATCCCAGAAAGAAGAGAAACTAGGAATAGAGCAAGTGTGGCAAGCTATATAAGAGAAGCTATAACTATAGTAAATTATAAAATTATTCCACAAAAGAGCCAAATGAAGGTAGGGAAGAATTGGTTTGATGAAGAATGCCTTAAAATAGCAGAGGAATAGAAAAGATTAAAACAATTGGCATTGACAAATACTAACGATGGTATAAACCAGAGTTACAAAGATCAAAGAAGAATAATGAGAAGGGTACGCAGACGAAAGAAAAGAGAACATAACGAAAAAATAATACAAGAAATAGCAGAAAGATTTCAGAAAAAAGAAATACATATCGTTTTATCAAGAAGTTAAAAAAAACTGAATGGGGGTACCAGAATTGCAATTCATACATAAAAAAATAAGATAGAACACTCTGGAGTGAAAAAGAAAAAAAAAGAATCAGTGCTGGGTACATGGGAGAGGCATTTTAATGAACTAATGAATGGGCAAAATGCAGATGAGAATGGAAATTTTCTTATACCGGATGATGGCATAATAATAGAACTGTCTAGTAAAGGAGACATTAAAAATTTAAGCAATAGACTCAAAAATAACAAAATACCGGGAGAAAACGAAAGAGCTGCAGAAATGCTAAAGAATGGAGGGGAAGAACTGCAAAAAAGGATATAATTATAGTCTTATCAAGAGGATATGGGAAGAGGAAAATTTGCCCAATGATTGGACCAAAGCTTTATTACTGCTCTGTTGGGTACTTGTTAGATAGTAGCCAGGATGCTAAGAGAGAGAATCAACAGATATGCTAATGATAAACTAGGTGAGTATCAGGTCGATTTTAGAGTTACGAGATCAGTGACAGATCAGATTTTTCTAAAATAAATCCAGTCTACCTGCTACGAATATAAGATAACCCTCCATGCATTGTTGATAGATTTTAAACTTTTAAACAAGCGTATGATAGGATAATATGGAATAAAATGTATGAAGCAGTGAGCTCCCTGGACTCTGAATACCACACTAAACCATGTAGTATAGAGATGATTTTCATTGGATGAGTTTGGAGTCAATAGCAATAAGGAGATCCGTTATCCACGGTGCTTTTTAATTTGGTATTGGAAACAATAATCAGAAATAGCAGAGTTAAAACGACCGGGTCCATATTCAACAATGAACATCAATGTTTGGCCTTCGCTGATTATCTTACTACATATTCTAATAAAAACAAGAAAATAATTTAAAAATGTTTTTGACCTAGAAATAAACCAGTAGAAGTCCGTGATCCTCGGAAATACAGACCATAAGGAAGAGGGACAGTTTACTTTCATATCTAATGGATCAAGGGAATATAATTTCGAGAGAGTGGTCCATTTTAGTTATCGGGGGATATTATAGAAGAGAAAGGTCAGGAAGAATGGAAACTGAATGCCACATTGGCAAAGGGAAATTAAAAGACGGGAAACCTAAGACCACAGATGAAATCCAAATATGTATCTGGAAAAAATAAAATATATAAAACAGTAATAAAGCCCACAGTGACGTATGGTAGTGAAGTATAGACAATGAAAAAAGAAAATACGGAGAAATTAGAAAGATGGGAAAGGAAAATGCTCAGAGCTATATATGGAGGCAAAAACACGGTGGAAGGCTGGATGGGACGAACAAACAGGGAGCTAAAGGAACTATATAACGAACCAAGCATCAGTCGCTTCATAAAAGCATAGAGTGAGATGGATAGGGCACGTGATGAGAATGGAAAGGAAAAAGATGCCAAAAATAATTCTAAAACGGGGCCCAATCACGAAAAGAAGGAAAGGACGACCCAGATAAAGATGGTTTGATAGCGTACAGGAAGATCTCAGAAAAGAAGAAATAGATGGTTGGGAAGAAAGAACAACAAACAGTGATAAATGGAGGAGAATAGTAAGCTAATTTAGTAGGCAAGGAACATGATTTACGCAAACTTATCTTTTGGGCTTTTTGTGAACATTTTGTTTTTTTAATTTCCCCGATATCTAAAAAACAAAGAAAATAGAGGTTTTATTCTTTAACATGTGTTTTACTGAAACAATACTAAATTAACAATAAAAAATAACAACAGTTAATAAAACTTTTAAACAGAAATAGATATAAAACATAACGTAAACTAATATAGCATATTTCCTCTTCTACTTCTAATAACAGCTTCACATCGCCTAGGCATGCTGGATATTAAGCAGGCTATTTGGTTTTGGTCTATGGAGTTCCAGATATCAACAACCATAGTTTATATATCTTGCAGAGAAGCAGGAAACTGACAACCTATTGTCTACCGACAATATTCCATAAATGTTCAATAGGATTTATGTCGGGACTGTGACGCAGCCAATTCAATTCCTGAATATTTATCGCATGTAAATATTCAGTACCGACACGTGAGGCCTTGCGTTATTATGCATTAAGATAAAATTATTTTCTATGTAAGGTGCGATAGGAACAATGTGTCCAGACAAAATTTCTGTAATGTACCTTTCGCTATTTAAAGAACCACCACCATGACACCTAACCCATTGTTGCTATTAAAGAAATTCCACCACAGAGCCTCCATTCAACTATCTCGTCTCTCATATGTTGCACTGTGCATACCGCTCACCTGGTCGATGAATGGAGCTGTAAAGGCAATAACTAGAGTCGTCCCTAAAAAGAACGCTTTCTCAGTAGTGGATGTTTCATTTCACATGTTCTCTAGCAAATTGTAGTCCATTTCTGCGATGATCTAAATTTAACGCAGGACCTCGGATACGAAGATTCCCCTCCTAAAGACGTCTTCTCACAGTGTCAAGGCTATCTAGACACGGAGTCTAATGTATCGCTCATAAATAGCTGTAGTTACTCGTGGTCTACCTTATCGTGGTTGTATGGAATAAGTATTAGTTTCCCTAAAGCGTCTAACCACATAAGAAACGCTTGCATGCGCAAATTCCAATTTCAAACCAATGGCATGATACCTTAATCCCTCATATTTCGTTTAACCCGTACCATATATTCTAAATAAGCAATAATAAACAGTTACTTTTACAAAACTGATATGACTGTTAAGCGGCGCGACTGTCGTGTAGAAAGGAATTTTGAGTCATCTTTAAGATTCGGGTAACCGATTCCGGCTCACTTTTTTAGGTCACCGGTCAGTCAGCTCAACAGAGATCATATGCAATTTATAATTTTAGCGGTATAATCATCAGTAAGTTCACGATTTACATTCCCTTCCCTTCTAAAGTAACAAGACGATAAAATACCTAAAGAATTTGTGATTCGGTTGACAGCTCGCTTTCGCTTAGTAACTACGACATCTTCCGTTATTACTGACCTGTGACACGTTAAACTTGATTTTGAGGTGCGGATCAGTTGGATCTTTCTGATTTGCCTATTTCTACTGTAGTTTGCTTTGTTTATTTTCTTTGTTTTTAAAGACATCAGGGAAATTAAAAAAAAAAACAAAATGTTCACAAAACATGAGACTACAACATGATTTTGATTTGTACCCACCCTTGTACTTTGTTCTCCCTACAGGGCGCCTCAAACTTAACATAACAAAAACATTTTCTTTCTTCCATACAGTATAAGCCTTATATAATGAGCATAATTTTTGGTGGTGCAAAACCTTCGAGGTTAAATGTATAACATCTTAGCATTCTTATCTGCAGCATTATATTGATATTTCGATCACAAAAAAGTTTTTTCATTATATTACAAGAAATAGTTTTCCTTGTGAAATTTATTAATATTTGTCAAATTTTATTATTATATTAATTATATTACTAACTACAGTAAGTATACAATAAGTTTCTTATGTATTATGAAATATTTATTCAGACCTAAATTACAATTGATCAATTATATTAAATAAAATTATTGTACTTAAATGAATATTAACAGTAACGACTAATCTTTATCAATCTTGTGAAATAAAAGGATTCTGGATCGATTCCATACCATCCATTGGACATATGAGTACAACACTAGTTCCCCTACAAACCACAAGTCCCAACTGTCTTGTATCTTCTATAAGTTTGTAAGGATCATCTGGGTCACGTAAATATTCGGAGGTATTGTCTAATACAAGGTTTAGAAGAGGGTCATAACCTTTTAGAACTCCACTGGCTTCTCTACCTCCAGCAAATTTAACCCTTATGGTTTTTTCAAGGTACTTAGATAGATCTAGAATGGATTCTTTGCGTTTTTTCTCTTTCTGGTCACCCGCTGAAACTGCAGCCTATAAAATATAAATATATTACTTAAGATACAGGCTGAAATAGTTGTAATATAGAACTAGACCAACCCAATTTTATTTTTATCAATTTAAGTTGAATAAACTATTCTAAGGCTTGTCATTTACTTAGACAGAATAACAGAAACAATTTTCAAAAGAAATTAATACATTTAATCGATAAATGAAAAAATATAATAATTTACAAAAACCCTGCATACTGTGCCCGTACCGTAGCTGCATAGATATTTAGTGTTACCCCCTACTAATTCCAGGATATACCTACCATTGACCTCGACTTAGAACAGACTGAAATTGATTTCATTCTGATAATAGTAGATTCAATAGTAGCTTAAAAAATGACAAAACTAATTTTAAAGTCGCTATGGATATTAACTAATATGTTCGACTAAAATCTATATAAAAAAGATCAAATAATATAGACTCACAGTCCAATAGAAGAAAGACAAAAATAAGGTAATAATAATAAAACAGAAATTGAATAAAGATTTACATAATCTACAATACAGGCATCTTAGTCAGAAGACTGGTTAAAATAAACTTTTCGTCCAGTAACAAAATGTAGAAATACTAAGTTATGTGATGAATACAGACTAATAAGGCTTATGTGTCACGAAGAAGGTAAAAGTTATAAAGAATACTGCTTATTTCAATATATCAGAAAATTGGATTCAGGAAACACTTTGGAGCTAGAGAAGCTATGTTCTGCCTTCAAATACTAGCACAAAAATATAGCATGACAATTAACATCAAAACAACAAAACTTGTGACCATAAGCAGATCACAAATAACAATATAGATTCCAATTTTTAGACCATCATCAATTTATACTGATAAAATTTATTTTTATTAAGTATCTTCATGATGGTTGACTACGAAATGCCATCACTCAGAGCAACAGTTCTACTTGATGGAGTGTTAGCACATACACCAATGAATTTTGTTTCATCTGCAAAACAGTATTTTGAACTGAACATTTTTTTATTTTGGATACTGATGATTTCCAAAAACTTTGCCTCTAATGACTTCAAATAATGTCTGTAGATCTGGGTATCATTCTATTGGGTAGATAGTATCCAGGTATTGTCCTGGTAAAATCATTTTTAAAAGATAAACTTAATAAACTGAAACACCAAATCAAACGCATAAGAAAACTACAGGAAATTAAATTAAAAATAAAACGGAATTCAGAAATTTCAGAAAGCAAAAGGATAGAATTTAAGTAGTCCTTCATGTACATCAGATTGAAGTATCATTTGGTAGGTTACAGCAAAGTTGCTGAATTTCTTTACCCAATACCTATTACAGTGGCGCACCCAGAATTTGTCTTAGGGGGGGGTTTTGAAATTTTTTTATGCTACCTCCATTTTGAGTCCCTAAAATTTGGGTTTTAGTTTAATTTAAAGTACTAAAGATAGCAGTTCCAAAGATTCAGGTATCTATTATCCTGCCTACCAACTAAAACCACCCTCTCTTACTTATGCGCAGTTGACTGTCGCACGTACCGTACTCCGAAAGTGGGATGGCCACTGTAAGGCTGACGACATTTTTGGAACACTCCCTTCTCTTATCTAGATCTTATCTATTGTTCTGAAGCTATTTTCTTGTGGCATTTTAAAGTAATTACTATTTTAATGGGAATAAGCCAAAATTGAAGGTTAAAATAAGGTTATTGACGTTTGACATTAATCGAACTTGTAAATACAATACATTTTGAAGACGGCTATCGCCGTATTCCCGTTCTCCTCCGGGAATCCTCCCGGTGCAAGGCATGCTCCTCCTCCAAACCTGTCGATTCCATCGCTCTTCTAATTCCTTCATTTCAAGAGCGTCGAGGTATACCTCTTTTTTTTCTTCCAGGGGGCTTCGATTTGTGAAGTTTTTGGGGCCAACGTTTGTCAGACATTCTCAATGGATGTCCAAACCATTTTGAACCTCTTCTTTCTATTCTGTCAATGACCGTTTCTGTAGCATTCATGTTATTTCTTATAGATTCGTTAGTCTTCCTTTCCTGCCTTGATATTCTAGCACTTCTTCTCAAATAATCCATTTCAACTGTCAACAATCTTCTCTTCAGGTCTGCATTAATTGTCCATACTTCAGAGCCATAGAACAAAGAACTGATTCAACCATGGTTTGCCCTATTCTTTTTTTGTTCCTTTTGGAAATGTGGTGATCCCACCATAAGGAGTTCAGACATCCTACAATTTTACGTCCTTGATTACTTTGTGTTTAATTTCGGTTTCTCCCAAGCCGTTCTTAGCAATGAGTGGATCTAAATATTTAAATTTTTTCACTTGTTTGATTTCCACGTCCTCGTCTATCAACACTTCAAACCTTGCATCTGAACTGATAATTAAGTAAATATTCTGTTTTCTTCATGCTGACTTGTAACCCCCATTTTAAATATTCTCTCTATAGACACTTTATCATAAATTCTAGATCATAAGAATCTTGAGCTAGGTTGACTTGGTCATCTGCAAAGTTTAGGGAGAACAGTACGTCATTTCCTATGGGGATTCCCATTCCCTGGCAGTGGTTTTTCCAATTTTGGAGGGCTGCCTCAATATATAAATTAAACAGTAAGGGTGACATACTGCATCCTTGTTTTAGTCCTTTAGTTTCTTTTATTGGCTCTGATAATCTATATCCGACTTTTAGGTAAGTAGTATACTTCTGTGATTATTCCTAAAAGGTATGGACTAATGTCGAGTTGTTGTTAAGCTTGCCACAATTTAAGTCTTGGAACTGTATTATACGCCTTTTCTAGGTCGATAAAGGCTAGATGTACTTCTGTACCAACCGCTATTCTTTTTTATATTAATTGTTGGAGTATAAACAAGTTATCAGTGCAAGATCAAAGATCAAAAATTCAAACGTCAATAAACTTATTTTAACCTTCAATTGCGACTTATTCCCATTAAAATAGTAATTAGATCTTATCTCTGTCATTAGCCCGGTTGGTATTTCTCTTCTTCTTCTTTCTTTTTAATGACTGCTTGGATGTAATTGTGAACACTATTCCATCCCTCCGTATTTCCCGTCATCTTTACGATCATCTCTTACAGTCACAGGGTTCATACCTATTTCTTTATACATTCTGTTTCTCTCCATTGTACATCTATTACACTCCGGCATTGTGTGAGTAACAGTGTCGGAATATTCACAGTATATACATTTATCTGCATCTGTCTTTCTGAATCTATGAAGATACGCCCTAAAACAGACAATCTACCCAGTCCCTTAGGCTCGGGATCAGCATCTTTGTCCACTGAGCAACATCTTCCTTGTTGTTCCACTCTTCTTGCCATTTTTCCATTGATCTTTCCCTTTCTTTTTTTTATAGCTGTTGTCAAATGCTTTCTTCTCCCATAGAGATGTCTCTTTTCTTTTCTACTGCTCTAACAAATGCAGAGGAACACAAACCGTGATAGTCCACAAGGCCGCCGCAGATACAGTCCTGTAGGCGCATGCTACTCGCAACAGACTCGTTCTGTCTAATTTTTTATAAGCCTAATATTAGGTATCTATATCTAAATATAATGAAAAATATTATTAATTATTGCGTATTTATACAATAATTATTGTGTTCTACATATTTAAAGTGGTAATTTAATTATTCAATCAGCGTTTTGGATTTTTTGTATTGTGTGTGAAAGACAAGTTACATTTTTCTACTATTCTTTATATATTGTTTACTTTATATGCCCTGGGTGCGCCACAGCCTATTAAACTTTTAGGCATTAATTTAGGCTAATCATATATAATACAATTACAAACTATAATCCTACCAGACAAAATACAGGAGCAATTGAATTTGTAAGATGATTATTCCCGACTCTAAAATTGAACTTCCGGATTTTGGTTGATCTAACTCTAAATATAATACAAGTAAAACGTATTACCTTGTCTCGTTTTTCTCCGGATGAAGCCATTAGCCTTTAAATTAAAATTTAAATTTAAAATTATAACCTTACTTTTATTAACTGTTTATCAGTATGCAATAAAAGATGTTTTATTTTCTGTCCAAATGATGTTGCTAAAAAAACATAGAATACGAACTTGATGAAGTGTGATGTCAGAATTACCGTACCAATAGTTGCCTATATTTACATCAAATATTGAGTTTTTTATTACATTGATAAACATCATAATACTAAATACAAAATAATAACTAGAAATCACCTATTACTGTACACAAGAGAACTGCAAAATAAGAAATAATTGTTTCGACACTATGAAACTGGAAAATTATTTATGTATGCAACCAAATATACAAATGATCACTACCAAAATAAAATACAGAGCTGGCTTCGTCCATCACAATTTAGTAAAAAGGTTTTGAAGTTAAAAATAAGACGATTAACTAATTATATTAAATTAAACGTAAATTAAAGAAATATATTCTATAATGCATAAAACAGATTAACTTTTTTTGAAAAAAAAAAAAAATTTAACAATAAAACACAATTTCCCCATTGCACCATATTTTTACCATAACAATTTTTTAAAATTTGAACATGACCTTTTTCTAAATTTTTTTATTTATATTGTCTAGAAAAATAATTTATTTTTCAAGTAGGGTACATAGTTAACATTAAAAGCATTTTAATTAGGTCGCACGAAAAGCTTAAAGTTTTGCTGAAAAACTCAAGACAAAGTACGGTAATTCTTACACAAACACTCTTATTCTTTGAAACATACCCTAAAAGTGTCTTAAAAACCCAAAGTGAATGGTTAATAGATTTCTTTTCCAGTCCTAGTTCCTTGTTATTGTACGGTACTGGGAAGTAGTTGGTATTCGTATTAATATAAAAAAAACACGCTAAAAAACACTATCTTCTATTTAGTATTATAAACTCGGTTCACTGATTTCAGATTTAACTTTGTAGTTAATTTAGTAATATATTTTTCCTATGATGAATAAATTTTGACTGATGTGACTTGATGTGTTTTGAATTTTGACTGAAAGTGGCTGGAAATTACAAGGGAATCTAAAATATGCATTCCACATGCCGTTCATCATATTCAAAATTCGTAGTGGATTTAGTTTCTGATACTCCAAAGAAGGTAAAGAAATAAAACATGATGGCGGTATTAGATTTAGTCTGTAGTAATCATGCAACGTAGTACTCTAATAATCTTCATATAGAAGAAAGAAATAGATTATCGAAAACATATACACTAGCTAAAGTTCATTCGTTTACCAAATTCCCATCAGTAAACATGAGCACTTGTTGATATTCGCCGTCTCATTCGTCAAGAGGCTATTAAATATAATTTATTACCTTAAGCGAGACAGATTCTCATGTTACAGATCCCAACTTGCCATCATCTTAAATTCAAATTGTATCGTGTTGATTTTTAAGTTAATATATTGTGTTATATTTATGTTATAGTTATTGTTAAGTTATTTACTGGTCGTGTTATTTTTTAGAGTTTAGTTTAATTGTGATATAATGATTAAATTTCAAGAAATTCTTTCACTAACAGTTTCAAAAGTAAATATTTTTAAAAATCATATGATACGTAGGTCGTACATCAGTACGACCCTGTTTGGCTTACACGTGGTTCTATTGACGATTGGGAATTTGTAGAATGAATAGGGTTTAGATAAATTATTATTGTGTCCATAACGAATTTTTCAAATTCGGTCCTGTATTTTAATTTATCTACCTGATCACAGATTTCACTCTTCTGTCTTCTGTTACACTCACACAATTCTGTTGACATTGACGTTTATTTGACATTAATCAATTGTTATAAACATAAATATTGTATTGTATTCATATTCATTGGTACGGTACTTAATATACATTCAAAGCTTATTTAATTTAATAAATGATAATATGGAAGGATTAGACTATTATAAATCTTTAATATCAGATGAGTAAGCCATTGGAGTATGTGTAAAGCAAAATATTAATTTTAAAATTTTTTAGTGAAGTTATTAGTGCCCTTATTAAAGACAGCAAAGTAAGGGAAGGAGAGATTGAAAAGACAAGAGTTAGACCAAATTTAAATTTTTTTCAACGAACTGTCTCAAATCTGGTATCCTCTAATAATAGGTAACTACTTTAATATATGATTTTAGTTTAGTAAGCTCAATGTTCTCAAGTATTTTCCTCCTAATTTGTTTTTATTTATCTTCTTAGGCTTCCAGATATTATTTTTAGTTTCCTCATATTACCTTTGGCATTTCTTCATTTATACATGTCATTATTTTCGTTTCCCTTAAATTTATAAGTTTATTCCTTTTGTTGCTTACCTCTTCCTTGTTATTTTCGGAATCTATACCAAACCAATCATAGAATGTTTTTAGGTTTTGATGATCTTAGTGATTTTGTAGGTCATAGAATATTTGAATGTTTATATATCTCTTTATAATTTCCTTATTTTAATATTGTATTGATACTATGCTATGCATACTAATTTTTTCAACTATGTTGCTCAAGACATTCTCTCATAAACTTAAATCAGATCTTGCTCGAATTTATTCAAAATCCATATTTCACATATATACAGAATAATAATAATAATAGTCTCCCGTTTTATACCGCTGTCGCGGCTTTGGGAGTATAGCAGGGTAGTCTGCTATATCTAGGGCCTACGGTATACAAGGAAGGTAACATGGCCAGTGCTACGCTTCAACCGTCTATTATTACCCCTGGTTTTACCCAAGGTACTCATTTTTATTCAGGCTGAGTCGACCTGGGGCCTATAGACATTTTTTTAAAATGTCTAGATGTTCTTGCCGGCGGTGGGATTCGAACCCCGGACCACCGGCTTGCGAGGCAAGTATCCTACCGCTTGCGCTACGCAGGCCCTGCATATACAGAATAATGTGTAATTTAAATATTTTATATTTATTTTGTTTTCTTCATTGGGTACATATTATTTACTTTTTGGATAATTGAGAAAATTAATGAACCTATTTCTACTCCAGTTATAATCTATTTAAAAAGTTTGAGATTTAGGAACACTCTAGAAGTACTGATGAAATAATTGTTCCTATATTCAAAAAAAAAAACAAAAGATAACTCATACATCCACAATTCAGACCATTTTTGATTTTGCCAGAACTAATAAAAAGTCCATCCACCAGCCGTATGAAATAATAGGTAGAAAGTTGAAGGATGGTGAAGAGTTGGTAGAGATAGGACAGAATGGGGGAATGTTCTAAAGAATGATGATTAACAAACAGTCCATACAGTTTCAAAATTTGGTGTTTTTTGCTCTGTAGATGTAGATTGAAAACTTGATGCAAGAAAAGGTTTTTGTAGGTTCAGAAAGGGTAGTATGTAAGAAGGATATCAGAAATAAAATCAAAGTATATATGAAACAAACATGTGTACAGATTCAAATTGAAATTCAAATTAAATCAAAAATTTGATTTATAAAATATCTTTTGAATGCATTCTCACTAAAGACAGACAATTTCATAGATCTCAGAAGTGCAATTGAAAGATTTATCTATACCTATATAAAACTTTAGATTTATCAACAGTTTTGAAGGAGACAAAGAAAAATATTGAAAGAATGTAACCAGCTTCTCATTAGAATGCAGTTTTGGGTACCCATATTTGATTTTTCCTGGTTTTCCTTATGATTTTTAATGTTGATACCAACAAGAAAGTTATCCTTTAATTACTGGACATGAAGGAGTGTGTGTTATTAATACATGCCATTCTCATTCTATCATCACTTCTCTAATAGATATTTCTGAGCTAAAATGTGTAAGAACATCTCAAATTTGTCATTCAAGTGAGACAGATTCAAATAAATTAGTGGAAGAATGGGTTTATTTTATTTACAATGTATCAGAAAAGTGTATTTTCTTTAAATAACAAATTCCACTATTGGGTGAAAATTGCACTTTTATAGATAGGTCAGTAAAACATTTTTTAATTGAAAAAAATATTTAATTTCATTGTATATCAAAATGCATTTAAAACAGTTATGCCTATTTGGTTTCTTATTTTCACTTTTTATTCAATTTAATATTTTTTATTTATTTACTTCCATTGTTTAATTTAAAATTATTAATAATTTAAAACAAGCATTTAAAGTAAAGTATGAAGAACTTCTTTTGTAATAAAGATAATATCTATTGACCCGAAATTTATCTTAATAGGACCAAGAGGAACCTACAAACAAATTCTGAAGATTCACAGACTTTCCTTAAATTTTCTATTTTTTTGAGTGTCAAGGATTACTAGCTATTATTAAATCAGTAATAATGAAAAAGTTCTAAATAATTGAAACTGAGTCATACCTTTTACCCACTTTAATGTAATAAAAATGGATTGATACGATCTCTTCTTAAGATGCTTTTTTTTTAACACTCAGCAACTTTTTTTAATGAAGTATTTGATGCTTGTGACTGGAAAACCATGACGAAGAATAGGAAGGACTGGAGACTGATACTAGAACAGAACAAGACCCACAATGGCTTGTGGAGGCAAGGTAGATATTTAACTGATATCTGAAATTTTTGTTTGGAGGACATATTCCCAAAATGTGGAAATATAGCAGTAAATACCCAATAAAGGTAAAATACCTTGATCACAAATAATGATTTTTTGATACAAATACAACTGCATTGGCATGTGTTTGAACCACACATCATGGTCATACATTTTTTGCAAATAATAAGAGATACATTAGTTAAGGTAAATAAACTTTGACCAAATTAATGCAAGATGGGATAATTAGTATGTAGTGCTGATTTAAGAATCTATATCACATCATTAGGGATCACTCTCATCTATGCATGTTGCCCCCCTTATGTCATCAAATAAATCTGTTCTTGTAAAATATATTTTAAGAATTTAATGTCAAACCTTTAATCAATTGTATTAAGAATTTCAGACAACCAAGAAAAATTTATAGCTAAAGAAAAGGAAAAGAATAATAAGAGATCTAGACCAAGAAAAATTCCAGTGAGGAAAAAATTAGCCATAGATTATATTAAAGAGATTTTGTCAGATAGAATAGAATTTACAAAATCTAAAGATCAAGAATGTGCTGATACTGAAAAAAATACAAATGATTTAAATTTGACAGATGATGATAAATTAAGAATAGGGTAAGTTCGATAATGTTATGTCAAATATCATCATTAGTTATATTATATAGGGTGGGCTACTCTTCCCTTATATTTGGCAATATAATGTTTACTGATATACCATTTTTACAAAAATATAACATCAACCTGTATAAAGCATAAGTTGCGTTTAAAAAAAAATAAACTAAAATTAGAATAATTAAACTAAATTAAATCAGGAATTTAACTTATTACGTAATCATACTCAAAACCTTAACTGATTTCTTAAATGTTGTAGGTATTCCAAATAACTCCAAACTATTGCTGTGCTCATTGGCAGTTCTTAGAATTCTTATAATGTGTTCATTTTGACCATAGTTTTTAGTATGAAACGAAATGTTGAAAATCTCAGTATTACGAGTTCTTCTAGTATTAACATTCAAACTTATTAAACTTAGTAACTCTGAATCTTCAAAAAATCCATTCATAATCTTATGAAGGAAACATAAATCTGCTTCAAACATATGTATGCAAGCATATACCCTCAAAAATTTATTTTGAACTCTCTCGATACTGTATCTATTACTATTATATGAAGGACACCAAATGGGAGAACCTTACTCCAAAACCGATCTGACTAAACTAAAGTATAACATTTTTAAAGGTTGTACTGAAAACTGATTACAATTTCTAAGAATAAATCCCAACATATTTAAAGCTTTAGTTAAAGTTTCATTAATATGATATTCACAAGTTAATTTAGAATCAAAGTTTATACCTATATCTGTGATATTATTACGGGCCTCTAAAGGTATATTATTTATACAATAACAAGCATCACCAAACAAAATGCACATTCTTCAGGTCTATATGCTAACCTCAGACGCGTTAGACAATGAAGTGGAAGACGTATACTCCGTTATTGAAGACACAATAAGAAATATTTCATCTAAAGAACCACCCATAATCATGGGCGATTTTAACGCTAAGGTAGGAGAAACAAGAAATGATAACATCCAAAATGTAGGAAACGATGGGTTAGGTATTAGAAACAGCCGAGGCGAACATTTAATAGATTTTGCAACCGAAAACAGTTTGGCCATTGTAAACACAATGTTCAAACACCATGCCCGTCGTTTATCGACGTGGGCCAGCCCAAATAGAGAATACAAGAACCAAATCGACTACATATTGATTAGAAACAGATGTAAGACATGTTTTATAAACGTAAAAACTAGACCAAGAGCTGAATGTGGATCCGATCACAAATTTTTATGGGCTTGCTTCAAGATGAAGCTAAATAGAACAATGCCGCACCAAAATCCAAATAGGCTGGAGATTTCAAATCCGAAACCATTTAGAGGTGCATTAAAGGAAACTAGTATGTTGAACACACAAGACAACCCGGAAGAAATGTGGAAAGGTTTCAGAAATGCCATTTCATAATAAAGAACCAGAACCGAAAAAAAGATCATCAAGAGAAAACACTGGATGACAGACAGAACGCTGCAACTTCTCGAAGAGCGAAGGAGAATCAAATCTCTCATATATCAAAACGACAGCAACTAAAACGAATTAGCAAGGTTAAATAGAGAAATCAAAAGAGAATGTAGGGATGATAAAATAAACATATAAATGAAGAATGTTTAAAAGTAGAGAGACATGCAAACCGGTATGAATCCCATGAGCTATATAACAAAATATGATATATATCCAGGGAATTTAAACCAATCACACAAACAATAATGGATCAAGACCAACATATTATTAATGACGAGAAAAGGATTGCGGAGGTATGGAAAAAATATTGTCAAAGTCTATATGCAGATGATCCTCAGAATGCAAATCACGACGAGTTCACTGCAGAGAGAGAACCAAACATTCTAAAGTCAGAGGTAGAAAAAGCGATCAAAAAGTTAAAAAATAGAAAATCTCCTGGCGCAGACCAGATCACCTTTGAATCATCTCCTATATTTATTATCACCGATTCGATATCTTCCTGCAAATTGTTCACCACAAACATTCTTTCTTCTACTTTCTTGACGTGGTTCACATAATTATGCCAATGCTCTTTAGATACGCGTTGGAAATCTTTTTTTATCAACCGTTCTACCGTTTTTTCTTTATAATCGACGTTGTTTGAAGCCACATACCTTTTTACTTGACTCCACACCATCTTAATCGGGTTCAGCTCGCAATGGTAAGGCGGGTGTCTCAAAATTATAACGCCATATTTTTCCGCAATTGTTTCAATTTTGTACTTGTCATACTCGTCTCTAAATGCGGCCGCAGTATCCAGTAATTCACTTTTTAGGTAATCTTCGCCGAAGAAAATGTTTTTCGATTAGCCAATCCTTGATTTGCCTTTTGTTCCATAATTTTTTCGGGAAATCAAATTTGCGAGTGGTATGACGCGTTATCCAAAACGATAACGTTTTCTTTGTCTTTCTGCAAGATTGAAACTAACGTATTCTCAAACCATTCTTCATATAGATCCCCGTCCATTTCGTCGTGGTAATCAGTGGTTCCCTTTTTTACCAAGAAAGTTAATTCGGCCTATGCTACAAAACCAGTTTCGCTTCCAGCATGAAAAAGAACAAACCGAGGACCTCTTTGGGTTGGAGCTTTCAGTTAAGGAAGGGAGCCCTTTTATGAAAGCATCTCGTGGATTCTTGATCGTTGTGTCCCTCCATTCCTTTTTGACTGAAGCACCGACGTTAGTCCAAGACTCATCGGTATAAACAAGGTTTACATTATCCTTCTTCATCAATGTTTTTATTTGTCCGAGGTACTTGTGTCTCGAGGATATATCTTTTTTCATCATTCTCGAATCTCGACCTCTTTTACCATATTCAAAACCCATGTCATTTAGTAGCCTACGAAATGTGGTTTTTGAAAAAGCTGGTAGGTCCTCATCATCCTTCACTCTGTTCATTGTGCTGTCGGCGGTTGGTGGTGTCACCCCAAGGGAACAATTAAGGGTCTAACCACCTTCTTAAATCCCCGGGTGCACTGTAGAGGGCTTCAGAGTTAACGTCGAGAGCTCCTCTACTTTAAGTCCATTTTCGGGTTATAGACTTCTAAATATTTCGGTGTCTTGCCCTGAAAAAGGCAAGATATTTCTTACATGACAATTTCTTCGTCGAAATAAAACACCAAGTTAAGTTGAAACAATTCTCAGCCACAGAGTATGGAAAATAAATGCAGGAAGCAGAGCCCCGAGAGCACTAAGCTCTCGGAGAGCCCGTGAGGGACTGACCTGGCTGACCTGAAAATCGCCAATATTTATATGCGCTGTTCGAGCGATAAATAGGGATTTCCAGGTCAAGAGCCAATGGGAAAATTCGAGGCGGGGCGATGCGCATCGAAATGCGTACTAGTCCACAGACTATAGCATTCGATGACACCCCCCCTCCTCTGGAGACTCTGCGGCTGGGAAAAAATATTTATTGATTTAAAAAATACAAATGTGAAAATACACAAGAAAATATGCATAAAAATACAAGTAAAATGTTCAAAAAGAAATTCACACAACACTGCACTACTTACAGGGGGAAATCGGTGGTGATGATGGCATCTCAAGCCCCTACAGGTCCATCCTCGGTCGGTGTGCCAACTCCTCCAACGGGCTCGTCTTCTTCTCGGTCGTCCGGATCCCATCTGCCATATCCAACGGGGTTTCGTAGAGTACCGGTGTGCCGAAGCCTACGTGGTCGTCCAACCACTTTCGGTAGGGGGGCGATGACTGGGTCTACTCCGGGACTTCCATCGGCATCTGGGGCTTTTAACTTTGAATAAGCCTGGCTCGTCAAAGGTGTCTGCACGTCGAAGGCGTCAGGTCTGCAGAAGGCCTCGATGTCGGAGTGTTAGAGTATTGCTTTCTAACTCTACGTGGTTCTCCCCATTCTTCTCTTGACTTCAACCCATGTTGAAGTCAATGGTGTGTTGCCTTCTGTGAATTCGAGCTGGGTTGTGGGTTCGGATTTTAACCACGTTGTCGGGCGCCATGTCACCTCAAGGGAACAATTAAGGGTCTAACCACCTTCTTAAATCCCCGGGTGCACTGTAGAGGGCTTCGGAGTTAACGTCGAGAGCTCCTCTACTTTAAGTCCATTTTCGGGTTATGGACTTGTAAATATTTCGGTGTCTTGCCCTGAAAAAGGCAAGATATTTCTTACATGACAATTTCTTCGTCGAAATAAAACACCAAGTTAAGTTGAAACAATTCTCAGCCACAGAGTATGGAAAATAAATGCAGGAAGCAGAGCCCCGAGAGCACTAAGCTCTCGGAGAGCCCGTGAGGGACTGACCTGGCTGACCTGAAAATCGCCAATATTTATATGCGCTGTTCGAGCGATAAATAGGGATTTCCAGATCAAGAGCCAATGGGAAAATTCGAGGCGGGGCGATGCGCATCGAAATGCGTACTAATCCACAGACTATAGCATTCGATGACAGTGGTATGTTTTCCAAAAAAAATCATGAACAATTTTCCTTAATCGAGATATCACTCCATCATCGTTAGTATTCTCACATAAATTGGACTGGAAACTGGTTTTCTTCCTTTTTTGTACAATAAAAAGATTATTTACGGTAGTTTTGACCATCAGACAGATATGACAATACGATTTGTTGGAGATTTTCAAATTTACTATAAGCGGAAGCTTTCTTTGCGTCATTTTACCATTTTTGATTCGCGTAATCAAGGGCACTGTTTTTTATGAGATGAGACACAAGGAAAAAAGGGAAGTGCCGAAATATCAACCTCCTTATTAAAGTAAATTGAATCATTAGATCCAGATATACAACATCTCGTGCTCTACGCAGATACTTGCGGAGGGCAAAATCGAAATCGCAATTTACGTGGCAAGTATGTTTTACGCCGTGACTACCTCTACTTTAGAATTGATTGATATTAAATTTATGGAATGAACGATCTCGACATTCAAAAAATATTTACACCACCAATGAATATACATTATTAATCGAACTTAGCAGGAAACGACCATTTCCATACAATGTCCAGCAGCTAGCGGATGACGTCATTTATGACATTTTATTCTCCTTATTTTAAATTTTATAAAATTATCAACAAAATTATTAATACCTATTTTATTTAAATACACTCAAATGCAAAAAAAAACTCAATGGAGAAAATTTTGGTCAAATTAAAAGTATTTCAATTTTTTTATTTTTAGTCCTATTTTGATGATTTTTTTAGCACACTGTGTATACATTTATAAATTTTAATTTTGTTTAGTCAGTTTTTTGATAAAATTTTATATTTGACTTTTTGTACGGGGTTAATTAAAACGTGGTTTTATTATCATAACTTTAAAACATTTTGTGGAATAATTCCGTTTGCAAATTTTCGTAAAACCTTATTTTTCGGTTGCAACCATGTCTCCTAAGCATTGTGTTTTTTGTTTCATGTTAAAATATGCCTTGGTTTATTTTTTAGATCCAAATGAATTGGCCACCCACAATTTAGGACTTTTTTAATTATGATTATTTTGGAGTTATTTTGTAATACGACGAGGTGGCTTTGGTGACTGTTATCATTATGTCATATTGACACTTACATTTTGTTTACCTATGATTGATCATGGTTCTTAGTGTCGAAGATTGTGCGAAGCCATTGCTGTGGTTGAAGATGGGAAGCTTTACAAGCGTAAAGCGGGAAGTGACAGGAAGCTCAAAACTATCGCTTTAGATGATCGTTTTATACGAGTCAACGCTTTGCGGGATCGTCATTAAACAGCGGTGCAAACAAAAATCAGCTTCAAGAGGTTCGAGGCAATAATGTAAGTGTATTTACAGTTCGTCGAAAATTACATGAATTTAGTTTGCAAAGTTGCAGACCAACAACTGGATCCAAATTACTTCCACGGCACAGAGTGGCTAGACTACAATTTTCCAGGGAACATTTACATGGGAATTTAGGACAATGGAGTAATGTTCTTTTTACGGAGGAGTCGAGATACTGTCTTCACTCAACAGATGGGAGAGAACGAGTATGGCATCGAACTGGAGAGAGATTTGCTGAGTGCGCTCTCAGTCACTGAATTGGTATTTATTGAGGGTTCGTTGACTGCACACCAGTATATTGAGGAAGTTTTAGCGAATCACGTAGTACCCTTTTCTCAATATATCGGCGATGATTTTCTATTAATGCAAGATACTGCGCGATAGAGCACGTTTGGGATATGCTTGGTAGAAATATTAGAGATCGCGAAGCCGCACCAGCCTGAATTAATGAACTTCGCTTGGCTCTAGAAGAGGAGTGGCAAAACATCCAGCAAAATTATATTCGCAACCTCATAGACAGCATGAGCCGACATGTACAGGCAGTTATAGAGGCTAGGGGAGGTAATACAAATTAATAAGTTATTTTTAGTAGTTTTTCTTTATTTGCATACTTAGGTTAAGTTACATTTAAGTTGTTTTTTTATGTTTTTTTATTGTTATAATTGTTCATTAGAACCAAGTTCATGTCGTTGCTTTTAATCATTATTTAAATACAGTGCTTCTGGGATGTCGATATGACATTCGTTCGATATCAGTCACCAAAGCCCCCATCGTCGTATTACAAATTAATACAAAAGATAATGGTAATAATAGGAAAAGTCGTGAATTGTGGGTGGCAAAGTCATTTCGCTCCTAAAAATGAACCGATTCATATTTTCACATGAAACAAAAAATAATAATACTTGGAAACATGGTTGCAATCGAAAAACAAGGTTTTAGTTAGGGTAAAAAACGACCTTTCGATTAACCCCGTATAATATTAAAGTATATTAAAGTCAAATACAAAATTTTATTAAAGATCACATTATACTAAATTAAAATTTATAAATTTTTAAAGTGTGCTAAAAAAATCATCAAAATAGGGCTAAAAATAAAAAAAACTGAAATACTCTAAATTTGACCAAAATTTTCTCCGTTGCGTTTTTTTGCATCTGAGTATATATGAGCTATCATTACTGGAACCGTAAATAAAATTTTTAATGCCCAGGAACAGGCCAAGTATATTCCAATACAAATAAAAATAAATGTAGAAGCTATTGTTGGACTATTTATTACCACACCGTTAATTTGTTCTTTATGTGTAGTAAAATACCTATTCCATATCATTAAAATACATATTCCATATCATTATTTACATTCTTATAAACTGTGATATATTTATTTTTAGCACACCTCACAATAATGATATCAAACAGAGACAGAAAAGGGTTTTTGTGTGCAAGAAAACCCCGTTTCAACAAATTAGAGAAATATTATCTAATAATGTGGACAAAAGTACTTCGGCGTCTTCTAGTAATGAATTAAAAGACAGTACTGTATTGAAAAATATGGCAGAGTGTGAGATTGAAGATGCTCTAAGAAGTAGAAAAACTACTGTTTCAGAAATTAAACGAAAATTTAGTGGTCTTTCTACAAACACCAGTAAAATTAAAAGGTTAAAACATGAAAATACCAACTGTCAAAGTTCTAGCTATTCATCAGATGATAGTTCAAATTATCACCGTTCATCGTCTAAAAAAGAAAGCTGTACTGTTTCATCCATAAAGACAAAGACACCTAAAAGTAGTGAGTCTTCAGATGATAGTTTATGTTATCGTCGATCATCTTTAAAGAAAACCAGTACTTCGTTCTCCAAAAGAAAACAAAAGATTCGACAAAGCAGTGACTCTTCCGATAATAACTCAAGGTCATCGAGTAATAAAAATAGTTTTACACCCTCTAAGAATGATGTACATTTCCGCCAAAGAAGGGAGTCGTCAGAAGCGAGCGTTATTAGTGTTTCTGATACTTCCTCTAATGAAGACTCTGATTCGGACGTTTGTATAGTTGAAGAAAAATGATAGGAATACAGTAAATGTGTATAAATTTGTAAGTATGTCCCACAAAACAAGTAATATAAAATTGTTGTTATAAACACAAACTATGTTGTATAATTATGATTATATCTACCGTTGGATTAATTAGAGGAACATTTCAAATTACGTTAATGTTTTAATTGTTTTTCTAAGAATTTATTTTCCCAAATTTTCCACTTAAGTCTTCTGCAAAATTTTCCCCGACGTTGATTCACGCGTTTGGGCATTTTGTATCCCTGACTACAAATACATTTAAAAATAACTGTTGTGAACTTGTCTCCTTTCTACAACGTAAGTAGAGAGCCAGAGGTTGAAACTGAATAGACTAGAATAGAATAGAAATATGCTGTATTGCCACTGAAAATTGTACAATTTTCAATTGTACAAAGCTTATAAAAAGTCAGAAAAATAACATTAACAATTTCAAATTTACTGAAATTACATAAATCGTTAATATCACAAAATAAAAGATAATAAAATACACAATCCATTGCAAAATTTAAATAATGCAAATTGCATAAAATAAAACCTTACGAACTTTAATAAGTTTAAGTTGCTGTGATACCTAAATATATATATATATATATATATATATATATATATATATATATATATATATATATATATATATATATAGTAAACTCTTAAATATTGGGGAAATCTGCAAGAAATACTCTAATGTGTATCAATTGTTTCGCCGAACGTTTTCGCCAAAGAGAATTAATTTGGCTTCTTCAGGGCTGAAAGAGAATAAATTATAATTAGCTACCATATATTATCTATTAAAACATTATTGATCTTACCGTAACTTAGAATTGTAGAGTTAGGATATTAAAAAACTTTGCTAGTAACATAGTGGTGTTTTTTTGTTACTATGTGCAAAAAAAGTTTTTTTATAAGAATTGAAATGTATGGTAGCTTCGAACTTGACACGTAAAGGCTTACCCAAGGTTAATCGAAAAACCCAATGCAACTACATTTAAAAGGAGGTAATTCTTTGAAATGTCGGCAATAACTAAATTTTTGATTTTTAGATAGTTAAAAGTGAGGTTCTGTTTAAGCCAGAACGCAAGCGCTGACCACTTCATTATCGTTGGTATGAATCTTTATGTCGTTAAGGTTCATTGGTAAAAAATTTATGTTCTTTTCTATATATATATATATATATATATATATATATATATATATACA
This sequence comes from Diabrotica undecimpunctata, assembly GCF_040954645.1. Classification (NCBI taxonomy): domain Eukaryota; kingdom Metazoa; phylum Arthropoda; class Insecta; order Coleoptera; family Chrysomelidae; genus Diabrotica; species Diabrotica undecimpunctata. The sequence continues at coordinate 153,070,608 of NC_092804.1, forward strand.
TATATATATATATATATATATATATATATATATATATATATATATATATATATATATATATATATATATATGTTCGGATAAGTTTCTGCGGTCAGATAAATGAAAATTACTGAGTTCTCGGGAAGAACCGCGTTGAGAATTTAAAACTCGACGTTTCGGCACCCATTTTGGAGCCATTATCAAGAGTGATACGGTTCGGTTCGAGTTCGGGGTCGGTCTCAATCTGCCTACTCCCCTCACTCGAGACGTACCAGTATCGTGTTCTATATTGCAAGAACTGTCTCTCGGCACTGAGGTCTCAATCTACCTACTCCTCAGTGTCGAGTGACAGGAAAAGTTACTCGACACTGAGGAGTAGGTCACATGTCACATTATGACGTTGATTGTGTTGATGTTTGATTTATGTCAGAAAGACACTCGTTTCTGTTTATTATATTTTTTGTTGTTGTAATATAATAAACAGAAACGAGTGTCTTTCTGACATAAATCAAACATCAACATAATCAATGTCATAATGTATTTGTACAAAATTAGATAAAATTAAAATATTGTACTTACATAACTAGATAAGTTAAGTTTTAATGTTTTGTAAATTTGAAAATTTAATGGATTAACCTCATGTTGTAAGTTTTTATACTAGTTTTATACAATGCTATTTAATTTTAATTTCATTGTATTTACTGATACCATATTTTAGCATATCCTGAAGAAGCAAATAAATTTTGCGAAAGCTAGATAAAGAACAAAGAGTTTCACTTTCTTGCCCTATTAATGACTGCAACCCCAAAATAAAACTTTATTTTACATAACGTGTCAGTCAATAACACCTAACTACTTAGTTGGTTGGGAGATGGTTGTACAATTTTTTTACCGATTATAATATAGATTTCTTTATTTACTCAGTGGACGGAATCGGTAAATACACATCGAAGGTTGAATTTCTGGTGGAGTAGTCATGATTAGGTCTTGCTGGAAAACATGTAGGTGTTTACGAATTAAGCAAACAGTTTCTGAAATATATAAAGAGGGACGAGTTAAAATCCCGTGATTTTTGAAGTAGCTTCTGCAATGTGTTATTCTACTGAGGCCAAAAAATACCGTATTGGTTTTTTTTGTAATTTAAAAATAACATCAGATTGGCAGCTGTACTAGAACCCCAAAAAGGAAGACCATATCGAAGATGAGACTCAAATAAAAAAAATATGTTATTTTGAAAGATGCTAAATTGATTTTCTTCGAAACAGTTCTTATTGCATAACAGGCTGAGGCTAGTTTCTTACTTAACAAATCGATATGAAGGGACCATTTAAGGTTGCTGTCTATAAAAATACCAAAGAATTTTTACATAATCAACGATACTGATCTGGCTGTTATTAAGAAGCAAGGGTTGAAGAGCTCCTTTATATGATAATGCTACTGTCTTGTCCACGTTAAAAGAGAGTAAATTAGAGTGGAACCATGATTTTATTTTAAGTAGATCAGAAGTTATAGTTTCATGAAGAGTTGCAATATTAGAGTTCCTCCAGGTGATACTGGTATTATCAGCAAAAAGAATAATTTTCCCATCGATTTTTAAATTATATAACCATTTGCTCCATAGCATGTAACTCTTCTAGATCCATTTGAAACTTGAGTAGAGGCACATTAAGTATTCAGCTCAGGTAGTGAAATTCGGTCATAAGAGTTCGGTTTTACGATCATGGGGAAATGCAAGTATCTCACCCAAGGTATTAATTTTGATTTTAATTTTACCTGCAAAATTTTGGTTTTGACCATGTTTTATTAAAACTGTACAATCAATTTTTAAAAACTAAACCTGCTACGAAAAAGTGAAGAAATTTTTGAAATCAGGGCAATTATTAAAAATATTTAAAATTTGCTATTGCTTCCTTAGCAACATTTTTTTTTTCATTTTGTTGGGTTGCGTCGCCAATTTAAAATGCTCCATTTTTTTTATTAAGAATTTAGGAGATGATAGATATATAATATTATAACTTCACTACCAAACTGTACAAGTTTTTAGCAACAATTTTTTGGGACAAACTTAATTATAAAAAATGTAAGTATTGTAAATAAATTAGAATAAAGTATTATTTTGGCTATAGCTTATTTTCTCCTACTTTTGATTTATTGACCTACAATTATCTTATAAAAAATGAACGAATAAATATAAAAACATCGAATACTAAGCTACAATGGAATCTAACGTAGATAGCTTACGAAACGAACCGCCTAGTTTCTTCAGGAAGAAAGGAAAATGACAACATTCTGGAATCATTAGAAATCGTTGAAACAAATGAAAGTACAAAATATAAATAGTTGGTCTATAGAAGAATTATTACATCTTATAGTATTTGTATTTTCTTTCGTATGTATTAAAAATCACCCTGTATTAAAACAACGAAGAATATTTTCAATGTATTTCCTATCGTACATGTTCAAACACCGAAATATTATTTCAATCCTTTTTGCGTCGCCGATATTTATAAAAAACACATATTAAAGTTTGTTTATACAGGGTGAGTCATAACTATTGGGACATAGACTAAGGACAGGTTATTTGGACCAAAATATGGCTATTGGGCCAAATATGCCTTAATAAAATGTTGCTGAGAAAGAAGATACAGGGTGTTAAAGTTAATTTTTGTTTTTCGTTTTTTGCTAATAGTTTCCCTGTATATTTATAAATTGCTATCAAAATTGCCACAGAGGCATAATCTTAGACAAGAAATAGTATTTTATTTACAATTCCACTATCAAATACCAAACTAATAAACAAAGTTGCAACTAACGTAAGGTTTCCGTTTTGACGATAAATCAAAACTAAACACACTTTAACTTAAAAGAACTCACAAAAACTCAAACTAAATGTTCTACATGGTCTCCTCCGATTTCTATGCCTTTTCTAATTCTTTTTATAAAGGATTTTCGGACGTTAAAAAAATATTATTCTGTCCCCTTATAAGATTAGCTGCATTTTGAATGTATCTCCAAAGTTCATCTCGTGTATTAATTTCATTGGCATAAACTAAGGACTTCATATGTCCCCAAAAATAAAAATCTAGCGGGTTGTACTCAGGACTTCTTGGTGGCCATTGAAAATCACTGCCTCTTCCAATCCACCGTTGAGGAAATACGTCATTAAGATGATTTCTAACAGCTAATGAAAAATGAGGTGGCGCTCCATCCTGCATAAACATTTCTCTTCTTACATCCAGTGACAGATCATCTAAAATATCACTAAGAGTATTTTCCAAAAAGAATAAATAAGAATCTCCATTTAAATTCGGAGGAAGAACATAAAGGCCCTAGTAGTTGGTCGCCTTTAATGCCACACCAAATATTCAATTTAAACTCATGCTGAAAATGTCTAGCTTTAATAGCATGCGGGTTTTCTTCTTCCCAATAATGACTATTTCGCCAATTAAAAACCCCTCGTCTGGTAAAAGTTGCTTCGTCGGTGAACATAATATTCTTAATAAAGTGTCTGTCATTGCGATGTTTTTTCAGAATACGTTTTCAAAACTGTAACCGTCGTGGAAGATCTGTTGGAAGTAAATTTTGAACAGGAGTGAAGTGATAAGGATGGAGGTTCTCTTTTTTTAGAATTCTAACAATAGACGACTGACTTACTCCTGTTGCTGCTGATAGATGTGAATTTATTTCAGGATTTTCATCTACTCGAACCAAAAGTTCATCTTCTTGATTAGGTGTGATTTGGTTCGGTCGACCACCCCGATTTTTAGTGTGAAATGACCCAGTTTCACCTAAACTACGATATAATCTTGCAAAAGTTTTGTGATTTGGTTGCCTTCTGTTTGCGTATAACATTCCATACCTACCTTCTGTATGTACGTACGTAAAATTTTCTTGTGCGTATACGCAAATCATATCTCGCATTTCTTCATTAGTAAAATGATTGTGACGAGGCATTTCAATCAAAAAAAGTAATGATTACTTTTAAAAAATGCAACATTACACTACACTGTCACATCAAAAATAATTTACTCTGAACAAATGACATTTACCAACAACAATTATCTGACAGTCCAAAGCATACTTTTCATAAATTAAATAATATTTGAAATCCTTTTTTAAGACTCTAAGCAGTTCGACTGCGTTTTTATCGAAAACGGTTGAAATTATCATGTTTAAACAAGAGTACAAATTTTACGTAAAAATGATGTTTACGTCATATTTTCTAATAAAAATTACTAAAAAGTTTCATCAGAAAAAGTTTAGACTCAATTTGATCATTAGGAATGATCCACGTGGCGCCCCCTATGACAAAACGTAAAATTGTAAATAAAATACTATTTCTTGTCTAAGATTATGCCTCTGTGCAAATTTTGATAGCAATTTATAAATATACAGGGAAACTATTAGCAAAAAACGAAAAACAAAAATTAACTTTAACACCCTGTATCTTTTTTCTCAGCAACATTTTATTAAGGCATATTTGGCCCAATAGCCATATTTTGGTCCAAATAACCTGTCCTTAGTCTATGTCCCAATAGTTATGACACCCTGTATAACACAGATGGGTATTTCTTCTGTATTTCGAAATTTTCCCATTTATATGCTTTGTTTATATCAAGTCGGTCGAATGATGTCACTGTACAATGGATCGCCGAAGTGGTCACTTCATTGTTTAGTCCGGATTTAGTTTCAAATTCGTTATTGTTTTTCGTCTTTTGTCATGGGAAAATGTGCAATATAGTAGCAGTGTGGAGTTTAAGTGCAGTTAAGGAGGTTGGAAGAAGATTTTAAAGAGAGAAGACGCGGCGTGGGTAGCCTGAAGGAACCGGCAAATTTTGTTTGTAAAAATGTGAATTATACTCAAATGTAATGTGTCAATTTTTGTCTGAGTAATCACTGTTTTGTTTCGTGCTGTGTCTCACCTGAGGGATTTGTAAGCCGGCATTCCAAACAATTTTATAGATGTCCACATGGTTCCAAGCTGGAGCTTGAGTAATTTAAAAGCCAAGCTTTGAAGATTTCATAATCCAGTGCCCAGCTTCCTTCCTCATTTTGTTTGTCCTTGTGAGACGCATTTGTTTGTTTTGCAGTGAGTTTTGAGTCTAGTTCCAACCCCAGAACTTTTAAAGGAGATATAACATTCAGTGAAATCAAGTACTTTTTTTTTGTTAAATTTTTTTAACAGTAACGGTAAAAGTAAAAATAGACATTTTCATCAATAATTGCTTTCATGACAAGTTAAGAAATTGTAATAAGTAAAATTATAAATATTAGGGAGTGGATAACTGTCATATTAATTATTCTTATAAAGTGTTAAAATTTAATATTGACATATGACAGTTGGCATTATTTTCTTGACATTTGGTACATACCTAACCATAGTTGTAATTGTTTATGGTGAGATAATAATAAATATGTAATGTTTCTCCCTAAACCACGAGTATTCTTTCCGTTAAAAAGATTATAACCCCTTTTTGTATTTTTTAAGAAAGAAAAGCTTACCTTTCCACCCAGCAGGAAGATTCTTGTAAGCGGCGTCCATTTTAAATAGCTTAGGAACCTTCTTGTGTTGTTTTGTCCAGAAAATCCATGTAAGTACTTTTGTTATTTTCTTCCTTTGTAGATTACCCCATTCCAGTCCCTTTTATTCACTTTCTCATGACCCAGCTCTCCAATCAAACCAAGAGTAGTCGTTCGCAAACGTTCCGGTTTATTTTGCTTACTCTATCCCGAGCCCAGTAATTTATGTCTCCAATTTTCAACCCCCTGTAAGTGATTCCAATGTGGTAGGCAATATAACTTATATTTCTTGGAGTAACTCTGGACCGGTCCCTCACCTACAGACAACATTGCATAAAAACGAGAGGGAAAGTAACAACTAGGAACAGCATACTTAGAAAGCTAACGGGAAGTAAATGGGGTGCACGTCCTGTGGTGTTTTAAAAACAACGGTACAGGCACTGTGTTTCTCACCTGCTGAATATGCGTGCTCCGGTTGGGGGAGATATGCCCACACCAAACAAGTTGATACTGCGCTAAATGAGACATGGAGGATAGTATCGGGCTGCATGAAACCAACGCCACTCTCAAATCTACATAAAGCAGCGGGTTTTGCAGAACCCTCAACACGCAAAGGCGTTGCAGAGCACATAGAGAAAATTAAACAGATCGCGGACGAGCGGCATGCCCTATATAAAGCTCGAACACCACGAAAGCGACTAAAATTCAGGAAAAGCTTCCGTGGAACAGTGCAGGATGAACCTCAGGAGGAGGAGTATTTTCCTCTTCCCCAGGTTCAATGGACCGGCCAGTCCCTAGACTTTAAAACGTGGAAAACTATGAATAGGTTAAGAACGGGGGTCGCTCCAGTAAAATCAAACATGGCAAAATGGGGAAAAATAGACGATAGATGATGTGAACTGTGACTGTGGAGAAACACAGAATATGTAACATCTTCTTACATGCAGAAACTGTCTTCATCGATGTAACCTCGAAGATTTGTGGCTCGCCAACAAAGATGGAACCGACTTAGCCCGATACTGGGCCGAAATTTTATGAATGACATGTCCGGACACGATAAAGTAAAGTAAGTAAGATAAGAGCGATAACATGAAAGGTATAAAGTGACGAGAACGGAAAGAAAATAAGTCAAAACCAATACGAGAAAGATACAGATGGTTACTAGACGGGAACAAAAAGAGTAGGGAAGAGTAATTGTAGTCCGCTGTAAATACTAAAAATACGACATATAAACTATTAAGTAAAGGGTAAACTAAATATACGGTATGAAATAAAATAAATACGTTTGTTCTACAACTTTGATAACTTCAAATTAACTGAACGTTGTGCAAAATTCGTTAGTTACTTGACCAAAAATTAGTTCAATTAACAAAGTTAGAAAGGTTATTATTAAACAAACAACAATTTGTTATTTATTCTGTGGTACCGATATTACTTAAGCATTAAACAAAGAAATTCATAAATACGTTAGCGGAAAACCTTAAATTAATCAAACGAAAGATAGGTACAACATTCAGACAACAAGCAGATGCGCAAATGTTAGGACAAATGAGTGGGAGGTGTGACAGGTAGGTACGTATTCAGGACAATTTGGGAATAATAAAATAACGAAGATTTAGAGTATTTAATTATTAAATAATTTATTTAAAACAATAACTAAAACTAATATGAGTACTTATACGTTATATTATTTAAAGTATACAGTATTCCCATGCCTTAAATAAATAAATAAATACTTTGTTTCCTTTTAAACAAACATAGCTTGTATAGAATTGGTCAGTTAATGAAATAAAACAAACATACTAAACAAACTAACAACAAAAAGAGTAACCTTTAAAATTGAAGAAATTCTTCAATTGAATAGAAAATCTGTGCAGCCAAAAATTCCTTTAAATTTAGTTTATAGCTTGTCGTGCTCTTATACAATTTATTAATTTATTTTTTTATTATTTATATTAATTTATAAAACGAAATTTAAAACAGATTCAAGATTTTCTAAAAAAGTATAAAGGGAGACATACGAAACATAGAAAAACGGGTCACACTGTTCTGAAGCTATTTTCTTGTGGCATGTTAAAGTAATTATTATGTAAATCGGAATAAGCCACAATTAAAGGTTAAAGTACGTTTATTGACGTTTCAATTTTCATTTCGGAAATTGTTCTCAAAATACAAACATTAGTAAATTAAACAAATTTTGTTTTTTTTTTGTTACTTGGTGAAAAATTCTTCTAATAATTTAATTTTATCTGACTCATTTATGTTGACAATTTAGACATACATTATACATTTTAAAGTAGGCGACTTTAAAATGATATTGCCAATATTGTTGAGTTGCGTTCCTGGGACGACTTTACTTGTAAGATAGTTCATTCGATTATATGAAATCAACTTTAACTTGGGAATATCCGTCAGAAAAAAATCATAGCATGTAATTCGTCTTTAAAAAGACAAACACGTGCCATGATGACAGCAAAAAATCTCCTGTTAGTGATTCCATAGTAAATTATGAGGGAAAAACCAGGAAAAAAACCTCATAATACTATCCCGACATGGTAAGTATTTGGTCGTGCATTTAGTTTACTTTCAATAAACACCAAATTCTGATTTTATATGTTTGTTATTTAAAAAACATAAATGATGTATCCTCTATATGTTACCGACTTACTAATACTGGTATTTTCTTTTTAATAACTTCCTCTTTTAATATGGGTAACCAGATCCTACTACATTCTGCCGAGGAATTTGCAACACAATTGGTCTCATTCAGCATAATTAGAGCCGCTTCTTTGATTTTTCTCTTTTTACCATCCGTTTCTTTTAGTACTATATTTGAATCATTCCATTGAACTCTATGTTCATTATCCCATGCGTGTTTACATATTTGAGATCTATCAAATTCTCTATTTTTAATATAAGATTGATGTTCACTTATTTTAACATTTAATGGCCTTAATGTTTCACCTAAATAGAACTTATCGCATTCACAAGGTATTTTAGAAATGCAATTCTTTGTTCTTTCTTGTTCATTGTTAGGTTTGGTTTTAGACAAAATAGATCTCAATGTGTTTGTTGTTTTGAATGTTGTTGAAATGTTGAATTTATTTCCTATCCTTTTAAGTTTTTCTGATAATGCTTTTATGTATGGTATTGTTATTTTCCTCGTATTATTCCTTGGGTAGGTATGCTGTAGGATCTCGTTCTAAGTTGTTCTGTTCTATTCGGTAGATTGTTGAAAATTCCTTATTTATAAACGATAAAGGATAATGATTTTTTAATAAAACAGATGTTAACAAATGTTTTTCCTCTAAGAACGAATTTTCGTTAGAACAAGTAACGATTTCCGAATTGGAAACTGAAACGTCAATAAACGTACTTTAACCTTTAATTGTGGCTTATTCCCATTTAAATAGTAATTAAAATCTCTACATATAGGAGCTTATTGTGTACTTGGGAGAAGAGAAAATTTGTAACCCATCTGAACCACTTTTTGTGAAACTTATTTAAGGAAGCAAAATTGACTGTGTCATTAAGAAAAAAGTTAGATGAACAGCTCTTCTTTATTTTGTGAAAAAATATTTCGATGTGTAAAAAGGTGAAGACCTATAGAAAACGTTATAGCATAACTGAGCGTTCTGTACACGCCTTTGTAACAACAATCCTTGCACATTTATGTATAGTTTCTCAAATCATATTCATTATCATCTCAATCATTGGCACTTTTTGCAACAAACTTTAGAAAATTGTCTAGTCGAAATCGGTCGTCCTAAGCTAAATTAAATAGATTGTTAATAAGTCCAGTAGCGCACCTAGAATTAGCCTCTGGGGGGTTTTGGTTGGTCACCGAATTTTTTTTTATGATGTTACCTCCATTTTGAGTCCTTAAAATGTGTGAGTAACAGTATCGGAATAGGGTCCTGGGGGGGGGGGGGGGGTTTAACCCCCAAACCCCCCTGGGTGCGCCACTGAATAAGTAAATTTGTTTCTGCAAACCTGGTTTAGCCATAATTGCAGACAAAACGTCAGAAAAATAAAACTCCAGATAACGACCTATAAATTCAAAAAACAGTATACTATGCTCCTAGATGTTCAGTGTCCAAAGCTGACAATTTTGCATATAAATTAGATAGATAAAATGTTTTTATCAAAGTAGTAAACAATTTCGCTAAGATTATATTATCTTAGCATCGTCTCTTAATTACCTACGAGTATTATTGGTTTTTGAAAACGATTATAATCGTCAATTATTATTTTGATTAATCCTACCTAAACCTTTTAACAGTGAACTACAAAGTTGCTTTACTTTTAATTATGAAATTTATGTGCACCTGTTACATATCTAATATTTTTAATATGTGAGTCATAAATTGTCACGCAAACGGAAAATTCTTTAAATAAAATCTTAATTTTATTTCAAATCCAAGCGGTGCAAAACGTCTAAATACTATTTGTATTTTGGATATTTATTAGATCTTTTGTTCTTTTTTCTATTATTCTATTATTTATTGTATGTACAGAGTGATTATTTGGGAGTTTCAATTAGGTGTTTTACAGAAACTTGACAATATCTAAAAATTTAGGATGATGGGTTTTTAGATATGCCCAATTAATCTAAAATATTTAGTACATACTACCACTTCCGGTTATAGCGGAAGTTGACTAAAACTTTGTTATTTTAAATATAGATCAGCTCTAAAGAATTGTCTCAAAGTAAGATTTTGCTACTTTTCTTTCATTGTTTTACAAGATGTTTCCCCTCATTTTTTTATATTTCTTGCTACTTTGCAGCAATGGTAATACATTAAAACATTCTTAACTTTCTTCTTAAAGTGCCTATCCGTTCCGGATGTTGGCGATCATCACGGCTATCTTTACTTTGTTTATTGCAGCAAGGAACAGTTCAGTGGTAGTCGTGTTATACCACTTTCGTAAATTTTGAAGCCAGGAAATGCGTCTTCTACCCGTTCCTTTCTTACCATTTACCTTCCCTTGGAGAATCAGCTGGAGAAGGCCGTAACGTTCTTCATTTCCCATTACATATCCTAGATATTCCAACTTTTTAGTTTTGACGGTCATGAGAATTTCACATTCTTTCCCCATTCTACGCAGGACCTCCACATTAGTAACTCTGTCAACCCAGGATATACGTAAGATGCGCCTATAACACCACATTTCGAAAGCTTCGAGCCGATTCATAGATGCAACAGTCAGTGTCCACGCTTCCATTCCGTAGAACAGAACTGTGAATATGTAGCAGTTCAATAGACGGCATTTTGTTTTTAATGATACGTCTCGACTGTTGAAAATGGTTCTCATTCTAACGAATGCTGCTTTTGCTTTTATTATTCGCTGTTTAATTTCTGTTGAGTGGTCCCATTGGCTATTTAAATTGGTGCCTAGATATGTATATTGCTCGACTCTTTCGATATTCTGTGGGTTGATTGTAAGTTGAGCGTTTAGTATTGGTTTTTTACTAATTGTCATAAATTTGGTTTTCTTTATGTTAAGAGCTAGTCCGTTGTTGCTGACTTCTGTTATGCGATTTGTTAATATCTGTAAGTCATTCAGATTATCGGCCGATATTCTTAACTCACCGTATCTTATAGAAAATTCAATTTTAGCTATTTTATTTTATTACGATTTTGTTCCAAAATGTATGGTTTTAAAGTTATAAGTAAGAAAAGTAGAAAAAAATCGATGTTTTTAGTGATTTTTAAATATTTTAATTCATTTATTAATGTTCCCGACCTACTTAAGAGGGAGGAGGATAAGTAACTTACTACAGTATAGCCCAAAATAAACACTACTGAACTTGTAATTATTTTATTGTTTAAAAAAATACATATTATGGACACTTTATAACATGTTCTAAATGAGCTCCTCCTCTCTCAAGACAGACTTCATACCGATATTCCAGATTTCTCGTAATGTTATGTAATAAAGGTTGTCTCAAGTCCGCGAAGAAGGCTCTAGCGGCATCCTTTAACTCCTTGATGGTTTGTGGTGCCCGTTTAAAAACGGAAGTTTTAGCCATGCCCCAAATGTATGCGTCTAGAGATGTTAGTCTGGAGAATTTGCAGGATAAAGGAAGTCAGTAAATTGTGAAATGAATTTGTTTGGAAAATGTCCCTGAAGAAATTGACGAACTGCGACAGCAGTATGGCAAGTTCCCCATTCTGCTGGCAAAATTGGTCTCGAAATGCCAAATTAAGTACACGACAAAATTGACGTAGATCAGGGATAAAGCGTGTTAAAATTTGTATGTATCTCTGTTGATTAAGTGTGACTTGCTTACCATTTTCTTTGATAAAGTATGGACCAATGATTCCATGTCCCAAAACTGCACACCAGACACTCACTTTTGCGCTATCTAAAGGAACTTCTTGAACTTCATCTGGTCTGGCAAAGCCGAAAAATCGATTTGTGCGACGATTTACATGGCCTGACAAATGAAAATGTGCTTCGTCTGAAAACCATACATTTTTCAAAAATTCAGGATTTTTATACTGTAATGCAAGAATTCTGGCACAATATTTCACTCTACTGTGATAATACCTGGGATGTAATTGTTGATGTACCTGAATCACATACGAAAATGCACCCAGCTCCTTCAGGATTCTTTGCAAGGAAGTTTGTTTTAAGCCAGGATGCAACGCTGTTCTTGTCTGGCTGGCTTTCGAATTTTCCAAGATTCGCTCAAAAAAACGTTCATGGTTATTGTTGTTAACTGTCCTGGGACGCCCTGAGTTTCCTTTTCGCTTGGCACAATACATTACCCGTATTTCTAAACTTTTCAACAACTTTCAAAATTATAGCATTACTTGGAGAACGTTTATTAAACCGTTGTGTGAATTGATCACACACGTATTGCAGACTTACACTATTACGTCGGCTGATTCCGTATGAGCGAATATAATGCTCCACAAGAAACACTTTCTCCTCTGTACTTAACAGCATTTTTAACAATTAGGCCTTAATAATTAATTGTTTAAGGATTACTTGACAGGTCTACTAGTTAATGTGAATATGACAGCGCGCACAAAGAGACATCTATGTTTCAGTTTCAGTACTGTTTATTTTGGACAATACTGTATTTCTGAAGTTATCACCTAATTATTTCTGCAAAAAATCCGAATGCCACCTCTCACATCCAAATTTAATACCGTAAAATGGGATGAATAGAAACAGTTTTCAACTTTGAACATAAATATCGTTAAGTAACATGAGATGTAAGGAACTAACAGCTACTTTGGTTTATGGACATTGCAGTCCTCTATATTACGTTGGGAATGTCCTACGATTAATTTTTGCAAGAGACTCCTGGTTCGAAAAAATACAAAATTAAATTTCTATTACAAAAAATTACTTTTGTATTAAAATACACAAATGTGACTTTAAAAGTTTTATTTAATTCAGTTTCCTTCACTGGTACAAATTCGATTCAAGTAACTCTAACTATGCAATTGTATATATTCTTATAATATGATATTCGATACTGCCTACATTCTCAGACGAAAAAGTCATTAAATTTTAATTGCCTTCACCAGCCCTCAGCCCGAGAGACGATACGCTGATTATGTGATTTTTAAAATAAACGTTAAGTATTTACTCGACACTCTACACCACCACCAAACCTACACCATTGTTTTTTCTTTTAAGTACAAGGAAAAAAATTTAAAAAATTAAAACATGCTGTTTTTGTTCACTCCATTGAGTGTGGTGAATAGAAACAGACACTGTTTTCCAAGTATATTTCAACTGCAGAACTTGTGAGGCTTATAGAAACAGTCAGCACTGTCATGGGGTGAAAAAAAAACACTTCATAAAATATATGTAATAATAAAAAAATTTATGTAATGTAAATATCAAATTACAAATGACCAAATATCAAATTACAAATGACAAAATGAATAATTGCTAGTCAAGTTAATTTAACTAATAGGTGGTAAAGTTACTGAGATCATCAAGGAAACTAATGCTTGTGTTCATACGAGAGGAGGAAGACTTAGATGCTTCAAGTGGCAGCATAAATTTCTTCATTACATCGTCCTTCAGGAAAAAGCGCTCTTCTTCAGTTGGTAAAAATGTGTTGTTATAAATTGATTTCTTGTAAAAAATTCCAACATAACCATTGTCTTCAAGGCGAGATATTTTGCTAATGTACATTCGAAGCACATTTTTAGTTTTACGATATACTTTCACAATTGCAAAATCATCAACCTGGAGGTTACTGTCTAGTTTTTAAGCATAGTTTGCCATATCAGATTCTTCGGAGTCAGATAGAATACTTTACTTTACTTTTTCGTGTCTGGATCCGACTACAGTTTTTCTGCCCAATATCGGGCTACGTCTACACCCTTTGTATTTGTGAGCCATAAATCATCGAGGGTTTACTGTCATGGGCAAAGTCTGCATACTCTCAGGTGCTCCACGTTCTGTATTTTCCCACATTCATAAAGTGCGTCGCTGTCTGTCTTGATGCCTCATTTAATGAGGTTCTGTTTTACAGGGGCAACACCTGTGCGTATGCGATTGAGTGTCCGCCAGGTTCTCCAGTCCAGGTTCATTCCATTAGGTCGTTCTGGATGTAGGGGGAACAGTTCGGGTGGTTCGACGCTGACATTTCTCATAAACCTTTTCCTTGATTTAAGTCGGCTGATTCCTGGCGGTTCGTCAAACCCATATAATTGGTGCCTTTCATCGAAAGGCAAACAGATAGAATAAGTTCTGCATCACTATCTTGGAGAAAGTACTCTGACTCTTCTAACTTTCACGCGTTTTTTGTGAGGTGCCGTTGCTTCTGGTTGTCTGAGAGCTTTCAGGAGTTCCTTGAAAGTGTCGTCAATAGCAGCGACATGAGTTGTGACTGTTGGAGTTGTGGCTCCCGAGTCATCTAAAGATCGTAACATCTTTAGTACTTGATTGCGACAAAGAGGCACAATACCACATTTTCTAAAACCAGCAATTATGTTCTCTGATTTACACGCTTCACATAGTTTTTTTTAGTAAACTAGGGAACTTACTCTGATGTATAGTAGCTTCATATCTGCCAGGTCCTCTTTTCCAATCAGCAACAATTACCAGCCATGCAATTTTCATTGACCGAAAGAATGCTACATCTAACGGCTGTGATAGATGCGGTAGATAGTTTGCTGGTAGAAATATGAAATAAACATTGTTCTCTGAACACGTTTGTATGATATTAAATATCAAGTGACAGGTGGCTAGCTAAGTTGTCTCCGATCAAGTATTTTTTACCATCATATCGTTTAAAAAATGGAAGTATGATAAAAACAGAAGTTGTCAAACCAACTACTTTTGGTCCTCTTATACTTAGACCCCTCAGGACAGCCCTCTCTCCAACTTTCACACAAGTTTAGGGCTTTATACACTACATAAGGGGACCATCAGCAGTAGCAGAACACATCACTGAGATGGAGCTTTTAGTAGAATTCATCACCCTTTCAGGATATTTACATCCTCGTCTAGCTATTCGTCAGTATAGCATAGTATAGTATAGTAACTATATAGTTTCGTCATAATTGATTATATTCGGTGGAGGAAACTTAACTAGTTCTACTCCAAGTCTGTCAAAGTATTCATTAATTGTTTTCGGAGAGATGGCTCGTTTTATGTTTTGGCATAATTGGAATGACAAGCTAGCCTAGTGCCATTTCAAGATAGAGTAGACAAAGTCCCGACCACGTAAATTGTGTTTAAATTGATTTATGGTCTTGTCTTGGCGGTTAAGCGCATCTTTAATTAAAAGTCTCAGAGTAAACGACTCAATGGGATAGCCCCTTTCACTGCAAATAATTAAACCCTATTCATTTAAAAAATTTCCAATTGTCAATAGAAGCACGTGAAAGCCAAACAGGGTCGTACTGATGTGTATCATATGATTTTTAAAAATATTTACTTTTGAAACTGTTAGTGTAAGAATTTCTTGAAATTTAATCATTATATCATAATTAAACTAAACTCTAAAAAATAACACGACCAGTAAATAACTTAACAATAACTATAACGTAAATATAACACAATATATTAACTTAAAAATCAACATGATACAATTTGAATTTAAAATGCTGACAAGTTTGGATCTGTAACATGAGAATCTGTCCGGCTTAAGGTAATAAATTATATTTAATAGCTTCTTGGCGAATGAGACGGCGAATATCAACACGTGCTTATGTTTATAAATGGGAATTTGGTAAACAAATGTACTTTAGGCGACTCACCAAAGTTTTTTCCTCCTCTTCAGTAAAAGCGGTTTGTCCTCCACTCTTTTTTAGTTGATCACCCTTTCTGAAATGTCTATAAGGAACACTATAGTTGATGCCATATTTACTTTATGCTTTCCTGAGGCTGAAACTATTGACTATCTCTGCTACGGCTTTCTGAAGAACCTCTGGATCTTGTATTTTCTTCGGATTCGCAGGTTTGTAATTTATTGACATGCTGAAAGTAAACAAGTATATTGGATGTTTTGTCAAGTTTAATAGGTATCCTAAACTATTATCAGGTTTCATTCCTATTTACCACTAAAAAAATAAAATATAAGGGGTTTTGGATTTGTGGGGTGAATAGAAACATCTGTCTACTGTGTTTCCATGAGACTATGATTACGAAGATAATATATTGCGCATAAGTCGTGACGTAATTGGAGAGTTGCACGTTCGTAATGTCAGTTTTTTGTATGTGTCAATAAATAGTTTGGAGATATCCTTTTGTGTACGATTATTGTAATTATTAAATCTTTATTTAATATTATTATTTTGCTAATTGAATAATTTCATCACAGAATGCATAAAAATCCCATTTAACTTTAACAAGAATTCAAATTCTACTCTCCAATGACGGCATGCGCGAACACGACCGATTTTGTACTACGGGAAGATCCTATCTTGTTAGTCATAGTATCATGTGTGTTTCTATTCACCCCGCCCCACCCACATATCCTAAATATGTGACATAACCCCAAATTAATAACATTCTGAAAATAGAAAAGTATGTTACTTATTATACTTATACATTATTAAAGTATGTTATCCTTTTTTGTATTCACCCTACTGTGTTTCTATTCACCCTACCCACATATCCTAAATATGTGACATAACCTCAAATAACATTCTGAAAATAGAAAAGTGTGTTACTTATTATACTTATTCATTATTAAAGTATGTTATCCTTTTTGTAAGTATATAATACTAAAGAAATAGTACAAATCAAAAACCAGTTCGGAAAAAGATGATTTGTCACTTAAAAGACAGATTTGTACACAGTTTGTTAATCAATCTATTTTAAAAATGCAATAAATTTATGTATTTATTTAACTGTGAATTATTTCTACACCAGTCATAATTCATTAGATTTAGGGGATTACGAAATACGAGGAAAAAGAGAGGTCCGAATTTACAGCACTTTTTTTTAATGCCAATTTTGTAAACTTTTTAATATATATTTTTAGAATATTTCAAACTAAGAAAAGTTATTCCTAGATAATGTTGGTTTAGTTTTTTTTTTTAAATTGTTATTCAAACTACTTTAGTATAAATGTTATTAAGTAAAAACCAATAGGGGTCCGAATTTGCCGCTCTTCCTCTAAACGATGCTAACTATATAACTACAACATGCTACAACTATTTCTCTGTAACTATTTTAAAAAAATCTAATAACAAACTGTAATGAATACCGTGCGATGAGTTTATTAAGACACCACAAACAGCCTGTCATCTCTCTCGTCTACAACTCCAGACCACGGTCTATAAACTCCAAAAACAGTATATTCCTAGATGTTCAATGTCCTTAGCCATCAATTTTAGACACTGAAATTAGATAATCAAATCTTCCTATCAAAGTAGTAGAAAATTTCGCTAAGATTAAAGTATCTAAGCGTTGTGCCGTTGTAAGTATTATTGGTTTTTGGAAACGATTATAATCGTCAATTATTATTTGGTTTAATCTTACTTAAGCCTTTTTACCGAGAATTTAAAAGTTAATTTACTTTGAATTATATAAGTCAAGAGTGCCGCACAGTACAATAGATACTCTCAACTCTATGAAATATTACGCAAACGAAATTTTATAAATCTAATCCATCCATCCATCTAATAATTGGAAATTTCAATGAAAAATAACTTTTAATTATTTAATTTCTAGTGTTAGTAGGTATAGTTTCGGAATTGTAAAACCTTCTTCTTCCTTCTTGTATGTATGCTTTAAATCCTGTTTCTTCTTCAATATTAGCCTCCTAAATTGTTTAAATTATCGCATCATCTTTTTCTTGGTCTGCCAATACTTCGTCCATTTGGTGACTTATCTCGTGCTATTCGTATTATCCTATCCTCTGCCATTCTACTAATGTGTTCGTTCCACTCCTGTTTCCGTTTTGTCACCCATCCATCTATATCTTCTATATTACATGCTCTTCTTACGTTTTCGCTTCTCTTCCTATCCAACAGACTTTTTCCTGATATTCGTTGGAGTATTTTCATCTCTGTTGTATCTAGTAGTAGTCTCGTTTTAGATGTCTCAGGTCTTGTTTCTACCGTGTATGTTAATATAGCTCTAATTGCTGCTTTATAGATTCTTGCTTTTGTGTCTTGTCTTAGGTTAGGTTAGGCTCTCAGATTGTGTCATTAAGAGATACCGCCGCTTTACTTTCTTTTAAGCTTTGTTGTCGTACTTCTTCTTCAATATCTCCGTAACTAGTTATATCTATTCCCAGATATCTAAACCTTGCTTCCTGATTTATTATTTTCCCATCAATCTCCATTTTACATCCTAGTGGGTATTTAGATGTTGCCATACATTTGGTTTTTTCTGCTGATATTATCATACTGTATTTCTTGGCTGTTGTATTGAAGATGTGTGTTAATATTTGGAGCTCGTCTTCTATCTCGGCGATTAATGCGGCGTCGTCTGCATAACATAATATTTGGATTTTTTTATTCCCCGTTCTGTAACCACGACCTTTACGTACTGTTTGTATTATTTCGTCCATTATAATATTAAAGAGAAGTGGGCTTGACAGGTCACCCTGTCTCACTCCGCTTTGTACTGATATACACTGTGTTAGTTTTCCATTTATCTTTGCCTGTATTCAATTATGGAAGTAGATATTTTCAATGGTTTGTATAATATTGATTGGTATTTTTCTTTTATATAGTAGGTCTAAGACGTCTTCGACTTGAATGCGATCGAAATCCTTTGCCAGGTCTATAAAACATAGATATGCTGGTTTATTGTACTCGATAGCCTTTTCTGTGATTTGTCAGTACAAATACGGCATCTACGCAGGATCTTCCGGATCTGAATCCTTGTTGTTCATCTGATAAAGTTGTTAGTTTATTGATTTTGTTGATTCGGACTTTTGAGGTAAGCTTAAGTGCGGTGTTCAGTAGATGTATACCTCTATAATTGTTGGGGTCTTCTTTATCTCCTTTTTTGAACATTGGTATCATTATGCTGTTTCTCCATGCGTCTAGTATCTTGCAGTGTAATATTAGTTTTTGTATAAGTTGTCATCTTAATGGTTATACTTTCTCCTCCATGTTTTAGAAGCTCGTTGGTTATTCCGTCTGGTCCTGGTGACTTTATATTTTTGAGTGAATTTATGGCTATATCTACTTCCTGAAAACTGATTTCTATTTCTATGTGTTAATTCAGGTACGTTATTGCGTTGATTATTATTTACCTTTTAAACAGTTCTGTCAGGTATCTTTCCCATTCGTTTGCTGGTATATTATTGTATTCCTTTAATTCTGCCATTTCTTTCCGTTACTTTCTTATGAATCTCCATATTTGTTTTTGTGTACCGTAGAAGTCGCTTTCCATCCTTTTTGTAAACTGTTCCAGTGTTCATTTTTTGTTCTTCTTACCAACTCCTTTGTTTTATTTCGTATTCTTCTATAGGTGTCTCGGGATTCTGGAGTATTTGATGTTTTGTATTTCGTGTAGGCCTCTCGTTTCTCTCTACATTTTTCTTTTATTTCTTTTCTGAACCATGGTGTATTGTTGTTTCTTTTGTTCAGTATGACTTTGCGTTTTGCTAAAGCTTCTGTTGCTGCTAGTTCAACGTTGTTTTTAATTTTCTCCTAGCTCACGTTTATATCTTCGATGTCGTCTATTTGTTTCAGCTGTATCTTTGTTTTGTAAATGTTTTGGTGTTATTTTCATTCTTATTTTGCGAGTACCAGTTTGTGTTCACTCCCTGCATCTACTGAGTTTAAAGTTCGGATATCTAGATTCTGATTTGAGTGGATTTTTCTATTAGTGACTATAAAATCAATCATAGATTTGTGCCCCTGGAGTTTTCAAATGTATATTTATATTGGAGCTTATGGTCGAAAAATGTATTATTGATTCTCAGTTCGATAAAAGCACAAAGATTAGCTATGAGTTCTCCATTTGCGTTGACATGGTTTTCATTAAATCTTTGTTTTACTCCTGGAACTATTTCATTTCCGATTCGTGCATTAAAGTCATCCATAAGAACTTAGGGTTCTTTATGAGGGATTTCATCCAGGATGGTTTACAATTGTTCATAGAATGCCTCTCGTTCCTCCTTAGGTTTGCAATCCTCGCGGCTATAGATAAATACGATATTTAATTTACCTGGGGGTAATGAGCGCGAGGACTGGGTGGATTGAGTACCTAGTTCATGCCCACAGCCGGTCCCAAGCCCGGATAAAAGAGGAGGGTTGATAGGCTAGGTTAGCATCCTACCCATTGTAAAAGAAAACAAGGCTTAAAGAACCGATATAAAGCCTGTAAAACCTAAATTACCTAAAAAATTACTAAATTGTTACTTAAAAATATTGCTTTTTCTATTAACTATAAAACTAAAAACGTACCGCAAAACTGCCTGCTCATGTGGATGATAGTTATGGTACTTTGGCCACATAATATTATCATATATAGGGTAAGATTCTTGGAAAATTTGTATAAATACATGAATTTTGTATAAATCTTTATAAGGAAGATAGTAGGCAGATTGGTTGGTAGTTCTCTGTATTCTTGTATTTTTGTAATTCAATTTTATTTTATTGTTTATTTATATGTGCATTCGGCTTCTTTGGTTTTAACTGCCAAATATACAATGCCATACTTGGCTTAAATTAATAATACACCTTACTATATATATCTCCATCTACTTGCCTATATCTCTGTGATACCAATCCTATATATACTTTAAACTATTTTTTACAATCATTTCCTCATCCTCAAGTTCTAATCTTATTCTAATATAATTATTCTAATTTTTCAAAAGTATGCATCTACTGTTCCAGTCCTTGTTCTAAACCTTTTTTAGATTTTTCTACTATCATCACACCATCAGCATGCAATAAATATCAGAGAACGTTATTTTGAAATTTTACAGTGATCTGATCCAACACTAATCAGATTAAATAAGAAATACGTCATAAGCTCTGATGTAATCCTACTTTCACAATTTATTTATCATTTCTCCCATAACCAGTTATTAGTCATATTTCTCACAATGTAGGACCTGCACAATTTATTTATCAGCTCTCCCATAACCAGTTATTACACCATATATTTCTCACAATGTAGAAATCCTCTCTTATCTCGTGTCTACCATACAACTTTTCGAGGTTTACTATCATACGCTTTCTCAATATCATTAAATACTTTAGACATTGAATCAATCATTGAAATCAGTGTTATTTCTTGAGAACGTGCTAGATGACGGATAAACTTTTGATATGTGCTTTCATTTGAAAATGGTTATCAGTATAGGCGCAATCAAAATTTTTCTCTAAAGTATTAACATAGGCTTCAAGTTGCTTGTTGGTTTAAATATTTGTAATTTGATCACCAGGCAGAGGAACCACCAACGATTCTTGAAGTTAAAGATGCAGTTGAAAAACTATATATATATATACCCGGTATTTAGGCGGCACACGCCCTTCTGGTAGGGATCTATGGAGGAGTATCACCGAGCCGCAAGCCCTTATCTCTTGCCGTACTGCTCCACCATAGGCCGATCAGATACCAGCATATTCCAGACTAAGCCGCAGATTCATTTAGAATTTTAAACTGCTGCGTTAGCCTTTTTGTTTTCTGTTCACTGACCTGGGGATTGAACTGACATCTCTCGCATTGAAGCGAAGGAGAAGCCAGCCGCCCAGCCCGCTTGGCTATCCGATCGACAGTTGAAAAACTAGCCAGAAACAAATCACCCGGAATAGATAATCTCGCAGTTGAACTATATAAAGAAGGTGGCCACGATACCATAATGGCATATACAGAAGCTCATAAAAAAATATGGACAGAGAAATCTCTCCCCAATGATTGGAATATTGGAATACTTTGCACCATACATAAAAAAGGAGATATATTTGAATGATGTAACCACAGACGAATTACGCTTTTAAATGCAGCGTATAAAATATTTTCCACAGTAGGTACTATGTCACCGTATGGCACCATATGCAGAACAGACACTAAGAAAATACCAGGCTGGTTTCGAGGTGGTAAATCGACAATTCATCAGATTGCAATCCTTAAACAAATTTTAGAAAAAACACTGAAATATGGCATAGATACTCTTAACATATTTATAGACTATAAAGCAGCCTACGGCTCTGTGAATAGTAGAGAAATGTTCATAGCAATGAAAGAGCTGGGAATACCAAATTAGTTGGTAAATTTAACAAAACTAACTCTTGAAAAAGTTAAATGAGTTCAGGGGGAACTGTCTGAATCTTTTGAAACAAATAACAAATAATTCTCTCCTGTATACTGTTCAATCTGGCTCTGGAAAAAGTAATACGTATGTCACAAATGAACAGAGTATGTTAAGGTGAAGGCGACTTAATAAAGACGATAAAAAAGAGAATACTCGAATATCTGGGACAAATAATGAGAGGAAGCAGATACAGGATAATGCAGTTGATACTCAACGGAAAGATCGACGGAAAAAAAAGAATTGGTAGGAAGAAATACTCATGGCTCCGAAATCTTCGTCAATGGACTGACTTATCAGCAGATGAATTATTACATGCCGCACAAGATCGAGAACGATATCGGCAAATCGTCATGGAAGCTACCCATGCCTAAAACTTGGGCACGGTAAAGATGAAGAAGAAGATGTGACAAATCACAACCATTTGTTCAATATATAATAAATCAGTGCAAATCCTTGCGTATGTTGATGATATCAATATTGTTGGGAGAACGGAAAACGATGTACGAGAGGCGTATGTAGCATTAAAAGAATCCGCTGCAAAAATGGGTTTAATAATAAATACCAACAAAATGAAGTATATGACAATAAGCACGCAACTATAAATTCTACGACCACTTGTTATAGAAAACGACGTCATCGAAGCAGTGAACGAATTTGTATACCTAGGAGGGCTATCAGAGTGGAGCCATAACCTCTTTTAGATTGGCCGGGCGATGCCGGCTGGGTGGCTACGATCATCATGCAACCAAACCCCCGCCATCCGAAAACCGGCCCAATCCTGCTGATCTGTTCCTCCACGTTCCGATCCGGAAAGTAACAGACCAGCAGCGTATGGCCTAATGTTTGGCCAGATTAAATCGATCCGAGAAATCCACCACCCCCTCTGCACTTACTAATGTCGCCATGCCAAAATCGCAGGTCTTAGAAAAATAAGTAATAACTATATGAAAGTTATTAAAGACTAATATAAAAAAGTTTAGAAATAATTGAAAAATAAGTAAAATGAGACATTCTCATAACATAAAGGACAACACAAACATCTAGGTAGTCAAGTAGTAAAACCCTAACTAGACGAACGTAGACCCCACGATAGGAAAGAAGCCGGTATACATACTCGAAGTGAAATTTTCATAAGTCATTTATGTTAGAACCTCATAAAATGACTATGAATGTGGATACTACCTTGAATTGCCTTAGTGATAAAATTGCGGACGTCGAACCTTGAAAAGTTTAAAATTCTCATGATACGAGAATTCGACGGACAACATGTTCCGCGAGCACCAACGATTAAAGGTGCCATGCAAATGGTTTTCAATGGATATCGGGTCTACATGGTCTGAAGGAATCGAGGCCCTATATACAGCGCCGTTTTATTGGCGGCGGCTGTACTTAGGGGTTCAGGACTCTACCAGCTGACGGCAACGTCCACGATAATTACCCGCTCAGCCTGTTGCGCGACAAGGTCAGGTATCTATGGTAAATCTATGGAAAAGTGAAGGACAATGGAGTTTGGAGAAGACGATACAACTTCGAACTTTCAGTAACCAGATATCGTAAAACATATTAAGATATGCGTCGGAGGTGTATAGGACATGTAATTCAGATGAAACAAAATAACTCAGTTAGAAAAACGCTCTTTGATAGACCCATTGGTCAGAGAAGAAGAGGAAGATCCAGAACAAGGTTCCTTGATAAAATCGATGAAAACATGAGAAATATGGGAATACGTTCTTGGTAAAGAAAGGCGATGGCTAGGGACGACTTGAGGAGGCTAGGACCCACGCAGGATTGTAAAGCCAGAATGATGATGATGATCATCAGGCAGAGATGCCGATGCTATGCCCCTTTTTGGTTTAATGCCAAATGTGCTTCATGTGCAATAACCTGTTTCATATGAAGTCTGTCGTATTCCTTCGGGGTAAGTCGTATTTTTGGCAAATTGGATAATCAATAGACCTTCTGCTTATTTGTTTGAATCGTTATCTGACATTATGCAGGTAAAATATTCTGTATGTTCTATTTGGTTTTTTAGACAAATAAAGACAAGTCCATTGCTATTCTGTTAAAACCGAGCAATTAACTTCTTAATATGGCATAACAACTCATTGTTATATTTTTTGGTTATTGGATGGGATTTTGCCCCAAAACAGATTAGAATCTGATAACATAACTCTAAGATTTATGATAGAAAAAATTAGTCTAGAGAGTAAGCGAGGAAAATATCAGACAAAATATGATGTTTTGAATATCTTGCACTGGAGAGAAAATAAACAAGCGGATTTAAAATATCTTCTTCTTCTTCTTCTTCTTCTTCTTCTTCTTCTTCTTCTTCTTCCTCTTCCTCTTTATAAGCAATTCTGCTTGTTCATTGGCGGATTAATACCTCTATGGAAGGTGTTCACTTATTTCCTGTAATTCTTCTCAGAACTCTCAATCTCTGCCGTTTCCAGTAACCTTTGCGTTATTTCTGTTTCGGGTCTTGTTTCTAAGGCATATAAATTCTTGACTTCATCTCAGTGTTATTGTGTCTTTTTCCTATTAAGACATCCTGCCAGTCTATTTGCTTTTTGTACTTGATCTCTCACTTCTTTGCCCAGGTCTCCATAAATCTTCTTCTTCTTCTTCTAATGGCACTACAACCCTTTGTGAGTCTTGGCCTACTTAACAATGTTCTTCCATTCTGCCCTGTCGGATACTTTCCTTCGCCACTGCCTGATGTTCATGGTTTTAAGATCCCTCTCTACGTCGTCTATCCATCTTTTACGGGGCCTTCCGCTTGTTCTGTTTCCTTGGGGCTTCCATCTCTGGACTACTTTTACAGCTCGATTATCTGGCATTCTTTCTAGGTGACCAAGCCAGTTTAGTCTTTGTGATTTTACAAATCTGACAATATCTGCGCTCTGCATTAGTTCATTCAGCTCGTGGTTCATTTTAATTCTCCACGAACTATCGCTGCATTGGGTTGGTCCAAATATCTTCCTTAGTATTTTGCGCTCAAATATTCTCAGTTGATTTTCATCAGTGGTTGAGAGGGTCCACGTTTCACATCCATATGTGACCACTGGTCTAATTACTGTTTTGTAGATTCTCAGCTTAGACTCACGATTCAGTAACTTACTTTTCATTAAGTCTTTGTATGCATAAAAGCACTTATTACCGCTAAGAATCCGTGCTTGTATTTCTTGACTGATGTTGTTGTTGTCATTTATTATTGAGCCTAGGTAGGGAAAAGTGGAGGCACATTTGTAGGTATGGTTGTCTACCTTCAGATTCTCATGTTCATTCGATTTTGTGCACTCCATATATGGACAGTGTAATTCCCAGGTATTTTATTTCCATTACTTGTTCAATACTGATGCCATCAATTTCTATTTTACATCTGGTTGGTTCTTTATTGACTACTATTGTTTTAGTTTTCTGAAATTGTCATATTAAATTCTTTTGCTCTAATGTAAAATCTGTGGACCAGTCTTTGCAGACTATCTTCATCTTGGGCTATCAATATTGCGTCGTCTGCGTAACAGAGTATTTTTATTTCTTTGTTTCCCATTTTGTATCCTCTTCCTTTGTTAACGCTTTTGATGATTTCATCCATGATTAAATTAAAGAGCATGGGGCTCAATGAGTCCCTTTGTCTTATTCCGCTGCTTATTTCTATAGGTTCTGTAAGTTGTCCATCTATTCTGACTTCCATTTTGTAGTTTTGGTAGAGGTTTTCGATAGTTTTTGTAATATTTAAGGCAACTTCTCTATTATATAGAAGATGGATTACATCTTTGAGTCTTACTCTGTCAAACGTTTTTTTTTTAGGTCAATCAGATTATATATTTGAGTCTTACTCTGACAAACGCTTTCTTTAGGTCAATAAGACACACAAATGCTGGTCTATTATACTCTAGTGATTTCTCAGAAATTTACTTTATAACGAATATTGCATCTGTACACGATCTTCCACTACGAAAACCATGTTGTTCATCTGCTAAACTTGTTGTAACTCCGCCCGGAGGTTTGTTGGGTGGATCGAGTAGCTCGTCAAAACTGTTGCCAGTCCCAAGCCCGGATAAAGGAGGAGGGGATCTACAGCCAGGTTAGCACCCTACTGATACACTTTAGAACCATACAGCTCATAGAAACACGATTATGCCTCGGAACAGGATTTAAGATGTAATGAATGTAAATAGACCCTTTTCAGTAGTCAATATCCTATAATTTATGTGATATCGTGTAAATTATCGTATATCAGAAAAAACATTTAAAAATTAAGTATTTCATTGAGTAATAAATTTTGAACCTTTCATAATGGATAAAAATTTTATCTGCCAATTAATAACTCTAATCCATGTATAATTACAAATAAAATGTTTTATAAAAATGTATTGAACAATACTAGATACTTATTTCTCATCCTGATTATAAAATATAAGTACCGTTGATAAGATAAACTAATAAAAAGACAATAAATGAAAGTACACCGATGCATAAGTTTAGGGCATTAAATCCATTCAACGAGAAAATAATAACAAGATGTTGAAGTTTACTGTAATTTTGGGTCTTTTGACGGTATCATTGGCGCTTCCTAGTAGTCACGTAAGTAAACGTGTTTCATCTTAAAAACTTTGTATCTAAACTTTTTAGAGTAGCAACTATTTTTATTTAAAATTATTGATTTTTTGAATACCGTTAATAATATTTCACTGCACTTGACTTCACTTCCCGACTGAGTATTTTGTTTGGTGTTTTTGGCCTGTAATGCATCTGGAACTTTTTAACCCTATATTGCATGAATTTTAAATATGGACACTAAAAATCAGTTCTTGTTTTAACATAGCTTTAGTGACAAATTCCTCTAGACTAATTTTTGGAATATATGGAATTATATACAATAAAACCACATATTTATAATATATTCACACAAGAATTCAACATGTGAAAACTTTATTCTATATGAAAATTCTTAAAACAGTTGGAAGTTGTAGTGAAACACAGAAATATTTTACATTTTTGCCACTGAATTTTGGGTATTCCTTTACAAGTACAATGACCCATTTTTTTCTAACTTTTCTAACTTCTTCCTAAGGAATGGATGCTGTTACATTTTTCGATTAGTTACCGACAAAATTTGACTATCGGACGTTACAATTTAAACGCGGCGCGCGATCTTCAGGTATTAACTGTTCTCTTCCCAACAAAATTTCTCTTTTTATATAAAACTCCGTTAGTTTCGGAATTCCCTATAGCAGACATGAATTTACTCGAACATTGGGGAAGACCGGTTGTTGGTGGTGTTGACAAGAATAACGGGAACTCCATCGAATAGACTGGTATTTTGGTGAAGGCGGTCTTCGGCTAAAACTAGTTTTTCAACTGCTTAGAAACCTCGAGTCGTGGATGACTCATCATAATTCGGGTCTAGAGGTTTCTGGTAAATAAACTAGAACAAAAACAGAATTAGTCATAATATATTTAGTTTTAAACGCCATAATTATCGTAACCATATTCTGCTTGTTGGTTTATTCGTTACTAATTTTTGCTCCAAGATAATATTGTACCGATGTGATCTTGCAAATACTTTTAAATTTTGATGATACACCCCTTCGTGACTAGAATAAATTATTCATCTAGTCATCGGGTACCAAGCTAAATTTAGACTGAAATTTCTACACTACTTCTACACTTTTACATCATCATCATCATCATCATCATCATCATCATCTTGGTTCTACAGCCCTTAGAGGGCCTCGACCTTCTCAAGCTTTCTACGCCATTCTATTCTATCCCTCGCTTGCATTTTCCAGTTGCCGACTCCGATCTTCTCGGCATCTTGTGTTACCCCGTCTATCCACCTCAGCTTTGGTCTACCCCGTCTTCTCATTCCCACGGGTTGCGCTGTTAGAATCTTTTTTATCATGTTTGACTCAGGGGCCCGGGCTACATGTCCTGCCCACTGCAGGCGGTTTCGCTTAATTATAGTGGTGGTAATATCTTTACCACCAAACGTATGCTTGTAGATATTCTGCAGTTCAAAGTTATATCTACGCCTCCATATTTCGTTCTCACAGACCGCTCCGAATATCTTGCGTAGCACCTTTCTTTCAAAAATGGATAGAGCGGATTCATCTGTTTTCGTTAGCGTCCAAGCCTCTGATCCATATGTGAGAACGGGGACTATCAGTGTTCTATACAGCCTTATACGAGTTTTTTGAGACAGACGTTTGTTAGCTAAGTACTTTGATAGACCATGATAACACCTGTTTGCAATTATTATTCGTCTTTTTATTTCCTCAGATGTGTTATTATTGGGGTTAACCGATGTCCCTAGATATATGAACTCTTTGACTGCTTCGAAGTTTTGGTCATTGATGATTAAATTTGTGTCAACATTTCCAGCTCTAGTGTTTGTGTTAGTCGCCATGAATTTGGTTTTATTTTGATTTATCTGTAACCCCATTCGTTCTGCTGCTACTACTAGCTTGGTTAGGATTTCCGCAGTTCTCGCCCTAGTTCTTGTTATGATGTCCACATCGTCTGCATATGCTAGAATTTGGACTGATCTATTAAATATTGTTCCCCTGCTATCTAAATTAGCGTCTCGTACAACTTTTTCTAAGGCGACATTAAAAAGCTGACACGCCAGCGCATCTCCCTGCCTTAACCCCCTATGTATTTGAAATGAGGTTGACGAGTCGTTTTGAATTTTTACTGCTGATAGCATCTTCGCCATTGTCACTTTTATCAAACATGAGTTTTTTTGGAATTTCTACACTTTTACACTCCTACACTAATCTTAAAGGTTAATTGGCTCAAACTAGATTTTTTTCCCTTTGCTTTGCCTCATTTTCTTGGTTGGTAATATCGTATATTATAAAGATTGTTCAGAATATTTAGTAGATATATTCCTTTAATTTATATAGAGATATTAGTTTTTTTTATAATCTAGAAGTTTATTTATGCTTTTAGTGTAGGGACGATAAACATATTTACTTGTTTTTTTCAGAATGAATTTTATAAATTTGGAGACACTAATCAAGCTCTTAAGATTATTAACGGAAACCCAGCTAAACCACATCAATTTCCCTACCAAGTAGGAATGTACGTGTATACTTCGTCCAGATCCGATTTCTGTGGAGGTTCGCTCATATCCAATAACTATGTTCTTACTGCAGCTCATTGTGTTGACAAGTAGGTAGCTTTGATGTCATTTATGAATAATTACAAAAATTAAGCAGTCAGAAATAAAAAAACGTTTAAAATTTAGTGAATTGTATGACAGAACACTTCCATTAAAATCAAATATGATGTATATGTTACGGTAAGAGTAAATAATTGGTAATTGCATACAAGATTAATACCTTTAAGATTAACCTTATCTATTGAATGTTTGCAATTTAATCCGGCTGCTAAATATAGACATTCTGAATTACCAAGACTATCTTCAAATTTCTAATATGGCAGATTAGTGCATTGAATTGAAACCTTACGAAAGTCGACGGTAAATGTAGGAAATAATTATTTTCAATTATCTACTTTTACCGGTAATTGTATACAATTACCAAAGACCAGCGGTAAAAGTATAAGATGATGAATTAAAAACAATAAATTTCAACAGCTATTCAAGAAGTGTGATTTTCATCATCATCATCATATAACGGGGGTCCTACGGCGATTGCCGCTTCCCGCATTTCAGCCTCCATCTTTTCCTATCTCTCCAATCTCCTTTTTCTAAGCCTCTAGATTGCATTGTTTTTATAATTTCTCCTTTCCAGGAATTTGGTGGTCTTCCCCTTTTCTTTCTTTCTGGCGGAACATACATTAAGGCTTTCTTTGGCCACCGCTCCTCCTCCATTCTCATCACGTGACCATACCATTGTAATTGCCTTCCTTGTATTCTATCTGAAAGAGTATCTCTAATTCCTGTACGGTTTCGTATTTCCTCATTCCTGATTCTTTCCATTCTCGATACCCGACATGACCTTCTAAGATAATCCATTTCCATAACGTCTACTTTATCTCGTTCATTCTTTGTTATCGTCCAACATTCGGCACCATATGTGGTATTTGGTTCTACAATTGCTCTGTATACGCGAAGTTTGGTATGCATCTTTATTTTATTAGACCACAGTAATGAATTCAGTATTCGGATGCATTTTTTCCCTTGGGTTATTCGGTTTTGTACATCTATCTTAACTCTGCCATCTGCTGATATGATGCATCCTAGATATTTATACTGGTTGCAGCCTTTTATGACTGCGTTTTCAAGCCTCAGATCTGTGGTATTTCCTCCAATTTTTAAATATTCTGTTTTGCTTATGTTTACAGTAAGGCCCCATTTGGCATATTCCTCAAATAATTTTCGATTCATATAATTTATATCTTCCTCATCGGTTGCAACCACCACCTGATCATCTGCAAACAACAATGTATACAGACTTTCTTGTCCCACTTCGATGCCCATAAATCTACATTTATTTCTCCAATTCCTCAATGCTTCTTGGACGTATATTTTAAAGAGTGTTGGTGACAAACAGCATCCTTGCTTTCGGCCTTTAGTGACTTTAAATTCATTTGAGGTTCTGGTTCCAATTTTTACACAACTAACTGCATTTTCGTACAATTTATATATCGCTCGGATATACGTCGAATCCAATCCGGACCTTTCGAGGACCTCAAACATTTTCTTTAACGGGACACTATCATATGCTTTCTCAAGGTCTATAAATACCAAATGGGTCTCTCTACTTCTTTCGACACGCTTTTCAATTATTTGTCGTAGAATAAATATATTATCAAGGCAGGATCTCCCGGTACAAAAGCCGCTTTGTTCTTCAATATCTTGTATCTGTCTTTCAACCCTCTTCTTTAATATTCTGCCGTACAACCGGCCCACAGAGCTCGTCACACTAATACCTCTATAATTGGAACAGTCTCTTTTATTCCCTCTCTTATATATGGAGCTTATATAAGATTTATTCCAATCTTTAGGAATTTCCTGGTCTCCACACATACGTTTATTGAAAAGGTCTACTATTATTAATTCTAAAGTTTGATTTTTTATTCTTACCGTAACATACACTGAATATTAGGCAGTCGAAAAGAAAGAAAAGCAACGAAAGCTTGCAAGTAGATATTCGATATTTATCTTTGTCTATATACTTCAAAACTTATAATTATTTTTCAACGAAACGATTATCTTACTGTTTTATCAAATAAAAACAAGATGTTCCTTGTTAAATTAAAGTGTAATTAAAATGTAAATCGATGTTCATGATATCGACATTTTTTATTACATCATGCATTTTTTGATATCTCTTACTATCTAACACATTATTTAAGTATTTTAGTACTTAATACAATTGTAGACAGATGTTGAATTTTTTAAATTATTTTGTATATTTTATAGTAGTTATATTCGTTTGATGTAATCGATAGCATTATATGAACACGAATATCATCATTATCATTATCATTCTCAGCGTGTTCTAGCGATTATGATGCAGCCTCCCTTACATAGTCGTTTTTCATTTCTGCCCACTATAGTCTAATATTTTCTTTCCTGTGCCATGTTATACCTGTCTGTTTCCTTATGTCATAGTCCCATCTTAAGTTTGGACGTCGGTGTCGTCTTGGTCTCTTGACGCCTCTTGGATACCACAGTGTAATTCTAGTTCATTTCTCCAC
This sequence comes from Diabrotica undecimpunctata, assembly GCF_040954645.1. Taxonomy (NCBI): domain Eukaryota; kingdom Metazoa; phylum Arthropoda; class Insecta; order Coleoptera; family Chrysomelidae; genus Diabrotica; species Diabrotica undecimpunctata. The sequence goes on from NC_092804.1 coordinate 153,102,499, forward strand.
TCTAAATGTACCGCCCACTGCCATTTTAAGATTTAATTCTGTGAATTACAGCAGTGACCTCGGTTTTCTGTCTGGTCCATTCTATTCTTTTGCGATCTCTCTTTGTTATATCTAACATGCATCGCTCCATTGACCTTTAAGTGACTGTAAGTTTCACTATCATCTTTTTCTTTAGTGTCCAAGTTTCGCATCCGTATGTCATGATTGGTAGTATATGTACACTGAGTGAATGCTTTTTTGTGTAGGTGAAGTTGCATCATAGATTTGAATATAACTGCATTTTTACTAAAAGGTCCCAAGCTCAAGAAAATTTCGTTCTTCTGTTGATTTCTGGGAGTTAGGAGCCAGATTTTTGTATTAATTGTCCCATTTATACATACTCGTCTACTGTCTTAAGTGCAGTGTTGTTTATTATTACATCTTGGACATATACTAGCTCGTAGTATATGGTTCTTGTTTTTTTCAAGTTCATTTTTAGGCCAATTTCATTGCTAGCTCCATTTAGGTCGCTTATAAGCTCTTATAGTTCTGCAGATTTATTATCGGTCAGAACGATGTCGTCTACAAATTAGATGGCTGAAGTATTCTCCATCAATGGATATTTCTTTGTTCTACCAGTTCATTTTGATGAATATTTTTTCTAGAGTTACATGGAAGAGATTTAGGGATATTTCATCTCCTTGTCGGACGCCTCTGGTAGTGAGAAATTCTTGAGTGTTTTTATAAATGTGTAGCTTAGTTTTTACTTGTCTGTATATACTCATCTGGCTTATCGCATATTTTTCCGATGTTTCTTCGGAATCTCTATAAATACAGACTTTAACCATTTGTCAGTTATTTCAACAGTACTATACATTATTAAAAAGCTCAAATAGAGTACTGATGTGGTCCTCTTACATCATGGTATCATTTTTAAGAATTCAGCTGAGATGTTGTCTGGTCCAGTTGTTTTCTTGGTTTTAACTAATTTTATTGCATGAAGAAATTCAGATTTAAAAATTTCAGGTCCTTCTTCATTTAGATTGCTCTGTATGTTTGGCCTGTCAACTTAAAATAATTCAGTTACATAGTTACTCCAGGTTTTAAATATCCTACTAGAGTATTAGTGCTTTTCTTATTATACAAACCAGCTACCTTGTCAGTTCAGCAAATTTCTTTAGCTCTTCAGTTCTTCTGGTATCTTGGTCATATGTTTACATATTTTCTTAACATTTGCAGTTGTTTTCATTTCTTTCATGTTATTGTTTACATCATTTTCTATTTTACTTTTTTTTGACATCTTAAATAGTAAAATTCTTTTGTTGCGCGACTAAAGGGTTGTGATCAGATCCAATATCTCAGAGCGAGTATGTTGTCTCTCGACTGATATATATATATATATATATATATATATATACATCGGTTTAGAACGTCTTTCGACGTTGTCCGATACCTAAACACCATCTCTTCCTATCTTCGCAGTCGTTTGTTGTTAAATTTCTTTCGCTCATGGACTTGTTTACGCCGTGTTGCCATTCTAATCTGGGTCTTCCTCTTTTCCGTCGACCTATCGGTTGCCATTCTATTACTTTTTTGGGAAGTCTTGATGCTGGCATCCGTTGAACATGCCCATACCACCTTAATTGTTTCTTCTCTATATCTTGAGTTATATTTCCTTCTATTCCCATACGTTGTTTTATTACATCATTTCTGATTCGGTCTCGTCTGGAAATACCTAAAGATCTTCTCATTGCATCCATCTCTACTGCTTCTATTCGCTTTTTGTTCTTTTCACTAATTCTCCATGTTTCAGCGCCATAAAGAAGAGTAGTTTTAATCATGGTCTCATATATATTAAATTTCCTTCCTTTCGTTATCTCTTTACTCCACAGTATACTATTGAGACATCCTAAGACTTTCTTTGCTTGAGTGATTCGTTTTTCTATTTCCCGTGTATCAGTTCCTGTATTATCAAAGGCAACACCCAAGTAGTCATAGCTCTGACAGCAGGAAATATGTTGTCCGTTTTCGAGGTTTATGTTATCTGACTCGTTTCCAATACAAAGATATTTGGTTTTTGTTGTATTGACATTCATTCCCCAGTCGTTATATTCTTCTATCAGTTTTCTTAGCATGTACTGCATGTCTTCCCTGTCGGTCGCTAGCACTACCTGGTCATCAGCAAACTGGAGTGTATATATACATTCATTGCTAAGCTCTATACCCATCCTATGTACCTTTCTTTTCCATCTTTCCAATGCCGCTGCAACATATATCTTGAATAAGGTTGGTGAGATACAGCATCCCTGTCGCAAGCCTTTTGTAACCAGGAATTCTTCCGTTAGATATTTTCCTGTTTTTATCTGTGCCTTAGAGTCTCTATATAGTTCTTGTACAGCATTTATCAATGTGTGGTTGATGTTAGATCTTTTCAACGTTGTCCACAGTTTTGTTAAGGGGATGTTGTCATATGCTTTTTGCAGGTCTACAAAAGTAATATGAGTTTCTAGATTCTTAGCCGATCTTTTTTCTATTATTTGTTTAAGACAAAATACGTTATCGGTGCACGATCTTCCTGCACGGAACCCGCTTTGTTCTTCCTCTTCATTGTGCTTATATTCTTCCTCGATCATATTTCTCAAAATTCGTCCATACAGTCTGCTCAGGGTGCTGGTTACCGATATGCCTCTATAATTATTACAATTCCTTTTGTCCCCCTTTTTGTGTATTGAGGACATGTATGCCGTTCTCCATTGTTCTGGTACTGGGTGTCCATTTAGACACTGATTGATCACATAAGTTAATATTTCAAATAGTTTATGAGTTCCATTCTTAAGCATTTCAGCATAGATTCCCTCAGGTCCAGCGGATTTACCATTCTTTAGGGTCATTACAGCCTTCCTTACCGTTTCGATGTCTACCCTCGCTTCCTCTCCTTGTATATGTACTGACTGTAATGGGGAGTTCGCTAGGTATTCTTGTCTTGTCTCTGTCAGCAAGCTTTCATAGTGATCTTTCCATTGTCTTGGTTTTATGGTGTGTATGTGTGCTTTGTCTTTTCCTGTATTTTTTACTGATTGTATAAAATTCCATACCTCTGTACATTGCTTCCCTCCGATGTATGTATTGATTTCTTGACATTTCTGATCCCATGTTTTATTCTTTTCTTGTTTTATCATTTTTCGTAGTTGTCTATCGGCTTCTATGTAAGCTTGATGGTCTTCAGTATTTTTTGTATTTAGCCATTTTAGATGCTGTTCTTTTTTCTGTTTTACCATATATTCGATTTCTTCGTTCCACCATATTTTGTTACTAATTTTGTTTTGCTGTGTCCCGAGTGTCTCCTTAGAGGCCTGGTGTAAACTAGCAATAATATTCTCGTAAATATCTGAAAATGTTTGTCTCTCTATTTCTCGTAGTTTTTCATCCAGTCGTCGTTGGTATAGCTGTTTAGTACTATCATTTATAAAACTATTGAAGTTCTACTTCGGAGTATCTACTGTCTGCAAGTCTTGCTTGTCTTCTAGGTTTTGGTCTCCGTGTATTATCTTAAGTGGGAACAAAATTTTCGCTCTTACTAAGTAGTGATCGGATCCACATGTTATTCCTCGGAGAACTCTTACATCATTCCACTGCAATACAGATTTTTGTTTACTAATAACATAATCGATGACTGATTTTAGATTGCGTGTTTGTTGAATCCAGGTATATCTATGTATGTCCTTATGTTTGTAGAATCCATTGCTAATTTTTAACTCATAGCTCTCACATAAGTGTATAAGTCTACCGCCATTATCATTAGTTGCCATTTCTACAAAAGGTCCTACTATTCTACTGTTTTTCTGATCCCGTTATCCCGTTCTACTATTGAAGTCCCCAAGCATAATTATTTCTCTGTTTTTTCCTATGTTGTTAAGTATACCCTCGATTTTTTGAAAGAAATCTTCTTTCACGTTGATTGTTGCATCATCAGAGGGGGCATAAGCGGCTATCATGGTAATCTTGTGCCCATATATTTCTATATTTACTCTTAGGATATTCTCATCAATTGTTTCCCAGTCTGTGATATTATTCTTAAGTTTTTTCTTTATTAGTATTGATACTCCCCTAGCGGCTCTTTTATCTTTCGGGACTCCAGTGAATATATGTATATAATTTCCTACCATATCAGTGCCAGTTCCTTTTTTTTTGTTTCAGTTAGTGCTATAATATTCATTTTCATTTGTTCTAGATCAGGCACAATGATATCAATCTTTTGTTTTATCCCCTGTATATTCCATGTACCAATATTCATAATCCGTTTTCTTAGCTTCGGTCGTTTCCTTGAAAACCCATCTAAAGTTCAGAGGCTTTGTTTAGGCTTTTTGGTATGTTAAAATTTTGACGAGTATTGGAGAACCAGTCCAATGCCACAACCCCCAACCTGGAGGACCGGGTAATTTGTGATCAAGGTTTTCTTCCTCTAGCCTTTGACGATCCAACGACTATAACTACAAGACAGCAGCTTGATTCTATACAAACCCTAAAATCAAAGGTTGCCACTTCCGCCCTCCATGCCGTAGTGAAGATATTCTTCCCCGCCACGAATGCCGTTGTGGACTTCATCCGTAACCCTGGACAAGGGACCCTAAACAGGTACTAGTTTCCCTGGCCAGGAAACACCTGGAATCTGCGGAAGGCAGGGATTGATTCATTTTCCCTGATAGGACTATCCAATGGAGTTCCTACCCGTTACCTATCTCTCTCGGTCTCTCTCTACTGATACAGTTCCTAAATATTTTGTTAATAAGAATGGAAGAAAGGGGTAGGTACGTTCTCAACAGTTCAATTAAAGTTACTACGGGTAACTATTGAGGTCGCATTGTAGTGATGGACAAAAGAAATCATAAGGCACCTACTTAAATCCTTTCAGTGAGGCGACAGATCAACGGACAACCTCACAAGAAGTGATAAAAACTTGCATGATCCTTTACCTTACTGACTAGGTACCACAAGCTTGCTTGGGATTTGAAGGATTGGGTAGACTGGCTACAGGAAATCATCCTAAAAGACAGATTTTAATGCATTTTAATGCACTTCTCGAGCGGCAACAGCAGCATTCCTCTGCGCGTTTAATTTTTTGCAAGAAACACTGCAATTCACGGACGTGAATGTTATACATTGCAAGAGCAGATTCTGCTGGATTCCGCAAGCTAATTTCAGGCTTCTGTATGTAGTTGTCAATTTTCACGTTTTTTTTTTTATCTTTTGATGACATTGCAGTATAAATTCAATATAACAACATTGGCTACAGCAAGGAGTTTTTGTGTATTACTGACAACGAAAACAAAATAAAAATGACGTACAATACAATAACAATAGGAACAAAACAATAATATAGTATAATATAATCGAGCGATTCCCCGTAAAACATAAACGAAAGGTATTGCTAACTTCAAAGACTTTAATTTCATAGTTTTTTATTTAAGTAAAAAAACAATGTTACGTAGCGCGTTGTTTTAAACCCCCCTTCTGCCCCTGTAACGCACCATAACGTTTTACAAGACCCTCTCCCCCCAAATTGCGTTACATAGTACTTTAACGACCCCTTATAATATTTATTGCAGCAGCATTACTAAATTTACCATTTTATAAAAACGTGTATTTCTAGGTTTCATTTGCTATATATTTTATGTATGTAGATCCCACAATAAACAAACAATAATATCAAACGAATCCTGGGACTTCACAAAGTGATTTTATGAAAGATTTTTGGTACATTATGTACATACCTATGCTTCAAATTTGACTACCTTTATTTCTTTTTAATCAATTGTTTCATTTAAATTATTGTTTTTCAGAGCTGTTAAAGTAAATATGGTATTTGGTGCTCATAACATAACTAATCCCGAAGAATCATCCCAAGTTCGATTATCTTCAACAAGTTTTATTGTTCACGAAGGATGGGATGGAGATATCATTAACGAAAACGATATAGCACTTATCAAATTACCATCACCTGTTCAAACATCGACAGTAATCAAAACTGTATCTCTCGCTGCAGGCACAAATAAATATGTAAACTCAGTTGGTAAGTTTTGGTAAAATTAATCAATTAATAACAATATGAAATAAAACATAATAAATATCTATGTTTCCGGAGTGTGTTTCCGATAAAACCCGCTAGATAGCAGGGGTAAGCACTCCATCGGTAAAAGCCCTATACCATTTAAGATCACTGTGCAGGTGGCGGTCATTTTGTGCCAGTCTTACAATAACAGTGAGCGAGGAATATATTTTTGTCGCGTTGACGGCTCACCGACCTACGTTTTAAGCTTCTAAACTGTGATGCCTGGTAAGTAAGTTTTATTTTCTTGTAGTTACAACACGCACTACAACGCCTTCATCTGGACCACCATTGGCTGTAACAGACAGGTTTGATGCAGCTTTATATACCTCTTCTAAAAAACCACTAAATTCGTGTTTCATAGTTGCAGTTTTTCTGCCCTGTACATCTCCAGCATGAAGTAGCTCTACGTGACAGCTTTACCGTTAACTACTGCCATCACTTCTATATCCTGCGATGGACTTTAATATTCAAGCCTTCCTTATTTCAAATTGTGACGGACACAGTTTCACCTGTAACAAACGAAGCTAGGAAGAAAATTATACAATGAAAAGAGTGAGTTTTATACTGAATCTCCTTATAGAACTATATTGCAGAACAGATTTAAGGATTCACAAGAGAAGATTAAAAACCAAAAGAAGAGTCTTGATGTGAATAGACAACTTTTCATGTTGATGATACCAAGTAGTATAAGTTTAGAAATGTACACTAAAGAAGAAGAAAATACCGAGTGTCTCATCTGCGGAGGAACTACAAATGAAGATGGGGGAGAGTGCACTACATGCAAGGGGTAGGCGCACGTTTCGTGTGCGGATCAAGAAAATCTACTTTTTTATGAGTGAAAATTGCGCAACATGAATATTTGTAATCAAATAAAATTCAAAAATATTAACATACTTAACTCACAAAATATTTAAAAAAATGTATTTCATTATGCTACCCATGCGATTAACGTGTTTTTGATGTATCCGGCATTGGCAAGTGTTTCTGTAGCACAACAAAAAATAAACTTTTTTTTTTGTTATTTGTTAATTTGTTATATTCAACCATGGAATTTTGCAAATATTAATTTTTATGTAAACAATACATATGTTTACTTTTAAAATATTGCATTTTTATTTCTTATATTGTGTTAAGAAAAATTATTTAGGTGTCGGGTACTGTGCAAGTCTCCCCTAGGTTTAGGAAATTGTGATTCAACTCTAATACCTGCACTCCATTATCGGCGATGTTGGGTGATCGTGTGATCGTCTATGATCGGCACAATCATCCTGCAAGCGTCCACGCAATCGTCCGTAATTGTGTGTCGAACCACAAGCATCAAGGGATTCCCTTTGATGCGTCTCCGAGAAAACAACAATTCATAGGTTGTAGAGAGGGGCCATAGAGGGTATTAGACTATAATGTATAGGTATAATAATTCAGTGGAGACAGAACAAAAATTAGGAAGATGAAAAGAATATATCCAGAGGAATTATTCTATGACCAGAGACAGGAAAATACATATGAAGATAATCAGGGTAAAGACGAGGGACCCGAAATAACAAAGTGAGAAGTTATGCATGCAGTAAAGTCCATGAAAAATAATAAAGCTGCTGGTGCAGATGAAATACCAAGTGAATTGCTAAAACTGGTCAATGAAAAAAAAAAATAGATCTTTTAGTCCAACTACTGAACACAATCTATTCCACAGGAATCATTCCACGTGAAATGCTGACATGAACATTTATTTGTCTACCAAAAAAAGTAAATGCCAAAGAATGTAGTGATTATCGAACGATCATTCTAATGTCACATACCTTAAAAACCCTGCTAAAAATCATCCATAATAGAATACATGCTAAGCTGGAGATGGATATTAGTGATTCCCAGTTTGGATTTCGGAATGGAGTGGACACAAGAGAGGCACTATTTTCTTTTAACGTGCTGACCCAAAGATGTTTGGATGTTAATCGAGATCTTTATGTATGCTTTATAGACTACAACAAGGCATTCGATAAGGTAAAACATGACCGACTTATAGAAGTACTCAAAAACAAGAATCTGGATGTGAGGGATGTAACATTGATATCAAATTTATACTACAGCCAACGATCAAATGTGAAAATTGAAAGAGAAGTGTCAGAAGAAGTGGAGATAAGGAGAGGGGTCAGGCAAAGTTGCATACTGTCGCCGTTATTGTTTAATGCTTATTCTGAAGAAATCATACAAGAAGCTTTGGTAAACGAGACAGTCGGCATAAAAGTGAACGGAAGTTTAATTAACAACATTAGGTATACCGACGATACAGTCATAATAACCGACAATTTGGAAGACTTAGAAAGAATAATGAACAAAATATTAAGATATAGGAGAATACGGACCTCTCTCTTAACATAAAAAAACAAATTCAGGAAAATTAGCAAGAACAACAACACAAAAGAAATATTAACGGTAGGCGGCCAGCAGATTGAGGGAGTAAAAAGATATACTTACTTGGGAACGATAATCACAGAAAATAACGATTATACTGCAGAAATAAGAGTCAGAATTGAAAAAGCACGTGCCAACTTCGTGAAAATGAAAAAGATTTTATGCAGCAAAGATCTGACATTGGCCCTCTGAATAAGGCTAATTAAATGATATGTACACAGTGTACTCTACTATGGAGCTGAATCATGGACATTAAACCGGAATACAATAAATCAACTTAACGCGTTTGAAATGTGGACATTTAAAATATTGTTAAGGATTCCATGGGTAGATAGAGTCACGAATACAGAAGTATTAAGGAGAATAGGCAGAGAGAGTGAAATGGAAAATATAATAAAAGAAAGGAAATTGTAATATCTCGGACATGTGATGAGAGGCGAAAGATACAACATATTGAGACCCATAATTCAAGGAAAAGTAGAGGGTAGGAGAAGCGTAGGAAGAAGACGCGTTTCCTGTTTGAAGAACCTGAGAGAGTGGTTTGGTTGCAGCTCAAGGCAATTGTTCAGAGCAGCTGCCTCGAGGGTCAGAATAGCCATGATGATTGCCAACCGTCGTCGCCGAGATGGCACTTAAAGAAGGACATAATAATTCAAAAGGCCACAGAAAAGAATGACAGTCCAATAAACAGGATTTTAGAAGAAAATAAATTCAAAAAAATTCAAAAAAAAGTTTTAAATGTTATAAGCATTTAAGGCTTATGTGCACTTAGTACATTTTAATACAAAAACATATAAATCTATTGTGTAAACACCAATACGATATCTAGCGTTTACTCATTTTGAATGATATTGGTGGTACATCTCTATTTTTCGAAATACTTGTATTGATACACAAACTACTTATAAAGTTCTTCTTTTTTGCATCATAACTACGGATGGTTCTTTGCCTGTCTAGCTATGTCCTTCCATTGGGACCTCCCTTGTGTCCTTTTCCTCCACCCCCATTACGTGTTCAGTGACATTTGTCCAACTTGCCACTGTAATGTTTTTTACTTCTTCTGCAATTAATTGGAGAACAGCTGACGAAAATTTACGAGCCACATTTTTTCTTCTTAAATTTCTTTTTAATTGCTCCCATATTAATTCTCTTGGATTTAATAGTTTATCTAGTAATGTTTATATACATGTTTACATTCATTCTCTTTATAAATTATACTAACAGTGTTATCTTTTTATAATTTTAGGAAACGTAGCCGGTTGGGGATTGACCAAAAATAGTCAAACAGTAGTCACACCTGTTCTCAGATATATAAGTCCTTCTATATTGAGTAATGACGACTGTAAAAAAGTCGATAAAGACTATGAATCTGTTATCTTAGACACTCTTTTATGCAGCAATCCAGGTAAAATCACATTTATTTTAAATAGTACGTAATTGCAAAATTTATTGTGTAATGATTTTATGACTAATTAATGTAACTTAAAAACTTAACAGGTTATGCGTAAGGAGAATTGTAGTAAAAAGATACTAATTTAAGTTAGAATAGGAAAAAAACAGTAACACATTTTATTGTTCACCAAAACAATGCTGTTAAATCAATCTTCTAAGCTTTTTGCCTACGTGTGTATTTTGCTTTATTGTAACATAACTAAAAACAGAAAATAAAATATTGATACTTACAATTTTGTAAATACAACACTATCTTTGTAGGATCTCATAAACAAGGAACGTGTCAAGGTGACTCTGGTGGCCCTCTAGTTGTCGATGGTGTACAGATCGGTGTTGTTTCCTTTGGTTCTACAGATTGCGAAGAAGGAAAACCATCTATATTCACAAGAGTAACGGAATATCACGACTGGATTGCAAAACATTCTGATGTTAAATTTTAAATCATAATCAAGTTATTATTTGTCAATTATTTTAAAAATAATAATAAATAATAAAGCACACTTGAACTAGGACTTTAGTTTATTATTATTAATTTATATATGTAGTTAAAAACCTCCATTATAAGGAATTTATATATATATATATATATATATATATATATATATATATATATATATATATACACAGAATAACATATTAGACACCATCTGGTACAGAAGACAAATGGCTAGCAACCGTTTCTTAAATTACCACTCGTCACACCCCACCCAACCAGATACAAACATAACCTCGTACATGCCCTTAGTCTTAGAATACACACGTTGACACATGCACACATGCGTTATTGTACAAGTTCATTCTCATTGATACTTTATTTCCCATTTTTATCATCAATAAATATCTATTTTTCCAAAAGCTATGGACATTTTATTACAAAAGCATTAAATGGTGTAAAATTAGCACCCATTTCTAACAACATACAGATGAACAACTCACTGTTCACCCCTGAACGAGCTACAAAATATATTCCTCTCCCGAATTCAAATCCATGTTCATCTCCCGTTCCCAAAAATCACAAATAATTTTACTAATTAAAAGCTTCAAAAGGTCTTCCTCTTGGTCTTGGATGTAAAACACAAAACATGAAATGTTTGGTTTTTTGGTCTTTTTAGTTTCTGATCCAGCTATTTCCATTCTTTCCATAGAACATATTTCATTTAGTCCAAAAGAGGCTCTATGAAATTTAGGACTTTTGATATCAATAATATACTTGACATTTACTGCAAAATTATTTTTAATTAACATTCAAATTTTATCTCATCATTAAAAAATGTTAAAGAATTCTTTCAGAAACGTCTAATGATACTGGTTATTGTGGTATCGTGTTGGCTTTGGAATAAAATTCAAGTTATGTTACTAAAAACCAAAAGAAAAACTCTTATATGCATGGATACCTTTATTAACAGTATTTACAGTTAAACATTTTATTACTACAAAAATAAACTAGATATGCGAGAAACTGGTCTTATAGTATGTGGGTATCTATTAAACATCTATTATTTAGTTATATTGTCAAAGGTTATCATTTATATCTATACTATAGTCAGAAGCATTAATAACAAAAATCTAAAGGTTTCCTTACTAAAGCTTTTCTTTACTAAAACATTCCTGTAATCATGGAAACTCAGATATAGATAAAGAAATAACAGAAGAAGATATTTAGATCTATAGATTCACAAAATTAGACCACTATGGACATAATTCAATAAAACCTTTGATGGTGGATGTAAGAAATGACTAATGATGATAATGAGTTTATTTATTGACGTTAACAAATATACATTTCCTAAGCTCAGATTTGTTTGTAATAAGATTCCACAAGATCTTATTCCGACTTCTAATGAGAGGTAAAACGACGAAAGAAATATACAGTGAACACAAAGTAAATGTCATTAGGCAATTGTCACATTTAGCTTGTTGATATATTTCGAATCTGTAAATATAAGTTGAAATATAGTTGAAATACAGTTGTAAATACAGTTGGCTAACATAAAAAGCGGAGATAAGAAGTGTTTATAAAAAGCTTGCTTTTTTAAAACATAAAATAGTTTTTTAAAGAATATTATAATAGATAAATACAGAGAATAATGTGTTAAACCTGAAAAACGAGTTCATATTATAAAAACAAATTAATTTTGAAGTTAGAAAATTGGCTGTGTGTCGTCCGTAGGTATATAACACTAATCGCTTTCAATACATTTTAATTTGTTATAACATTTGTGCTAATATCAATTTGACTTCCATATATCACAATCGTGAGCGTCCATAAAATTCTGTTTAACGCCTTTTTTTGTTTCAGAAAAATTAGAATTTCAAATAATGTATTAATAAGTATTAAAGTAAAATTTTATTTGCAAATTAAAAAAATATAGGCTCAGGAGCGTAAGGGATAAAATGCAAAAAGATAAAATGGTATAGTCATATTAGCCACATCGAAAAGATATATGATCAACGATGGTCAAAACGGATGTTACAGTAGATGCCTACCCACCGCAAAACAAGGGAAAGACCAAGAAGAATGAGAAAACCGGCGACAGCTGTAATGAACTCATTACTTTTGAATTCGAGCTTCACTATTGTTCTACATGTGTTTCGAGGTATTTCCTCTTATCAGGAATATTTGTAGTAGTTCGAAACTGAAATTAAATGCAATATATATGGCCTTTATAGGAACATAACATGCCTGAATATACTAGCAGCTCGAAACTGAAATGCCTTCTATATGGCCGTTATAGTAACATAACTTGCCTGAGTTCGCTAGTATAGCGACCTCTACACGAAGCAATAGGAAGTCAGGAGAATTCCCTTTAATGACGAATTAGGTGAACTACAAATGTAAGCAATAAAAGGTTATTATTTCTAACATCTTCCAATATATACACACATATGGAATATTTCCTGTGGAATATTCTAGCATGTATAAAATATTGAAATTAAAACCCAACTATAGCCTCAGGTTTTCTTAACGTTTTGTTTTTTATTCCTTTGCTTACGTTGGATAGTAAAAAAGTTAGGTACTTTAACAACTAGCCATGTTTTTCATCAATAAATCCTCATTTTCTGCTTAGTTTAATAAACAAGCCTAAAGTAGGCTATGAGAAATTATTAATTTGATAGATGATATTCAAAAGGAAATTCGAGACATCAAATATCTACTTGTACTTGTACTTGTACAAACATCTACTTGCTGCTCAGTGTATATATACAGTGGTAGAGTAAGAAGAAAGATAAGAGAGGAGCTTGATTGAAACTTCGATAAACTAATTCAAAAACCTCATATGAAGGCGCCTGAAGAAAGATAGGACTCTCATATGTCATTTTTGGAGTGAAATACACAAATCAATTTGAATAAAAATCGATATATCCAAATTTAATAAATCCCAAAGTAAGCATTTACAGATGACATTCAATTTGAATCCGAGAATGAAGGATAAAGATGAAGGGTACGATATTTATATCCGCCTATCTTATCTCTTTGAATCTTCTTTGTTATAGAAAGTATTTTTTTCTTTGTTTCATAAAAAACATGAGTTCATTTATTTCGTACTTCTTCACTTTTCCCCATATTACTAGCTAGTGAACATTATATTAGGTACCACTTGACATTTTAGTTCTTCTGGTATGCACTATTTACACCATATTTTTTGAAGTACCTATCTATCTATCCCTCTTTATTTTTTTAAAACTTCATAATTTTAAATATTATATATATATATATATATATATATATATATATATATATATATATATAAATATATTTCATTATTAGTACTTCTGACAACTTACTAGTGAATGGAAGATATGCAAATTTGGCCCTTTTTACCAACTAATGTTATTGTCTATGCATTTTTCTACAACAATGTAAAACTATTTTTTTCCGTTATGTTATGGATGTTTAAACATCCTAAATGATCATGAGAAAAATTAAATATACAAAGAAGTGAGTTTAGGTACTAATAATTATTAGTTTCAGAATTATTCAGAAGAGGAAACAAGAGCGTTGATAATGTAACTGAGTTGAGCAAGATACATTATCTCTTATTAGCCATTCTATAAAGCCTCTAGTCATTCTATGAAGCCCCTACTCCCAACAGATTGATTTAAAAATATTTCGTTCAAATAATTACGAACGGTCGCATCATATGGCGCATGTTCGGGTTTTTATCTTGATTCTGGTACTATTTGCTGTATCAAGTCTAAATATTTTATACTAGTGAGATTTCCGTCTACAAAAATGGGCGGATAATTTTTATGTCAATAATTAGTTTTGTTTATTCACGTTGCCGTTTAGATTAAGTAAGGTACATCTGAAAAATGATATTGTTAGCAAAAAAAACGGATTTCTATTACATCACTTCATTATTTCTTCGCAAAATTCTAATTCTCTATCCGGGCCATCTTCGTCTAATTCTTGAACCAAAATTATTTTGTGAAGATGCCATTTATTTTTTTTATGTGCTATATTATTGAAAATTGGCTGATGTTATGATTAGAAACAAAAGTTCTAGAGCTTACATGTGGATTGTCCTGCGCATCTATTAGCATATTTAGTTGTAAATTTTTTGTGACACTCTTCGTCGCCCAAAAAAGCGTTTTGTAATATTTCCCGTAATGTAATTGATTACATTTTTCTAATATCTTGGAAAAGCCTGATTTGGTAACTACCTCTGCATGAGGATATTTATTATTGAATATATTGCGCACACATCGAAACTAACCCTATTCGAACTGAAACTCTTGAAAATGTGCTGCGTGAATTCAAGCAAAGGTTGACGTACTGCCAAGAAGTGAGGAGATCTCCATTTGAACACCTTGTTTAAATTCTTCTTTATTTAAATAACCAATACTTTTGTTTCTTCTGGTAAAAATTAAACAGTTTTTAAACACAAATAACAAGGCAAAGAAGAATTATATGTCTCCTATATATAAAAGGGTTATAAGAACTACATGCTACATGTAAATCGATAAAATGTACATTTTTTAAGTGATTTGTGAAAAATCGATTAAATGACATAAGAAAAATTAAAATTTTAAATCGCCAATAAGTCTAAAAGTATTGATTTTTGAAAAAAAACTTTATAAAGTATTCTGGAAATTATTTTTAATATAAAGGTTCTCATGTTTCAGTTGGGGTAGATTCCAACCCCAAGATAAAAGCACACTTCGATAGGAGAGAAATTTTGCTAAGGCATTGCCTATTTACTATTAAAATTTCAAGAAAATCGATGCATGTTGATGGAATGGACTACCTAAGTTTGGCGTCACAATGGGCGGGGGTTTTTAAAAACCTTTTCAAACATCTCTAATTTTTGTGTATTTGTCCCATAAGAAGTTGGAAATATTGGTTTTTTTAATTGTTTGAAGAATAAATAAGGACTTTTGGTTATGAAAATTCATTCTGTGCGATTGGTATTATTTGTTGTTCATGAATTTGTGAGGTAAGAATATCAAAGTATTCTATTTGTTTTTATCAGGGTTATTTCAAAATAAATCATTAAATCATTGAATTAAGGCTATGCTATTCTTACCTCACAAATTCACGAACAACAAATAATATCAATCGCACAGAATGAATGTTCACAACCAAAAGTCTTTATTTATTCTTCAAACATATAAAAAAAACAATATTTTGAACTTCTTATGGGACAAATGCACACAAATTAGAAATGTTTGGAAATGTTTTTAAAATTCGCGCCCATTGTGACGTCAGAGCTTAGGTAATAAATTCAGAGGTCAAAACGGTAATACACTGGTTTACCAGGGGTCCAAAAAATATAATTATCCTTGGGTTTCAATGAACATAAATTATTATAATAATTTGTTTAAAAAAAATCACAAAAACGCATTTAAACGTATTATATTCTTGAAAATAAATTTTTAAATATGTTTCCCTTTGTATAGAATTTACATTGTCATAGATAATAGTAAAATGCATATTTCTAATGTGCTTACACGATCTATTGTGCTTTCAACTAACACAAGTATAATACTTATATAAGACAAAATACCACTTCAAGCACTTGTACTATGGGTTAATTGAATATTGAGGATGCTTTAATGCAAAATACTCGTATACTGTTTTAAATTAAAATGGAAACCTTTAATTATGTTTTGGAGCAATAATATAGCTTTTATTTTTTTTGAAATTTTCTGATATATTACAGATACAAAGTTTCTGATGGTTGTAGAAACCAAGAATCGCAATGTCGAAATTATTTCATATTTTACCAAAAGGCACAAATTACAACTTTTTCAAAAACCATTCCGATGTCATCATAGAAGATTACTAATTTTCGATTAATTCTTAACTATATTTTCATAATAAATCAACTTAAAACCATGATTCTGAAATTGTCTTGTTGAATTTATAAAACAATTTCAGAGGTAAAAATCGAAACGTCAAGTACAACGTATTTTCTATTAAAATTGTAATTTATTCCCATTAAATATTTCGTGGTCTTCACACTGCTCTTTTTCCTATTGCGGCACCGTCTCCCAACGTCTTTACTACTCTATGTGTTGTCATTTAGCTTATATATTTATGTTCCATTCTATTTCTTACCCAATCCTTGATGTTGTCCACCTTTGAACTTCTGATCCCATTGCTAGCCTCAATTGGGTCAGTTAAAATCTGCTACTTTAACTTTCATTGTGTTGTTCTGGTACATATTTTCAATCGATTTAATTATATCAATTTTAGTGTTGTATTTATAGGTTGATTCCTCTGTAGTTTTCCGGGTCTGATTTCTCTCCTTTTTTGAAGAGAGGTATTAGAATACTTGAACTTGAATGCCTAGAGGACTACAGTATGGTGCGAATTAATGTGAATAAACAGAATTAATTTGTAAATATGATTTATTTAGGCCAAAGGTAAATTTAGGTATACTTACATGAGAGTTTTTTATTAATTAGTATTTAATATGTCCCACTTTTACTTTTACGACTTCCTGGAGTCTTCTAGGCATGGAATCTACAAGTTTTTTGCAATTGTTTGTGATTGCTTCATCTCTAAACCAAACCTTAATCACTTACTTACTTACTTACTCTGTGGCGTTACAACCCTTCGTGGATTTTAGCCGACTCGACAACATGCCTCCATTGTTTTCTGTCTTGAGCAACCTCCATCCAATTCTCCACGCCCATAGTGCTTAGGTCTCCTACTATATTATCTCGCCACCGGAGACGAGGGCGTCCGCATGGTCTCCTTCCAGTTGGGACTTCCTCCCACACCAGTCTTACTGTTCGTTCGTCAGAATGTCTTCTGAGGTGTCCCGCCCATTGGAGTCTTCTGGACTTTATTTCTTTTATGATGTTGGCGTCTGGGTAAAGTTCTTCGAGCTCTTTGTTAGTTCTTATCCTATATTGTCTTGATGCTTCATCCAGCACAGGGCCAAAGATCGTCCTTAGGATTTTTCTTTCCCAAACACAGTCTCTCTTCGTTTGCCTTTGTTATCGTCCACGTTTCGCTTCTATACATCACAACGGGTCGTATGATTGTTTTATAGACCTGTATCTTCGTACGTCTTGTTAGTTGTTTCGATTTTATAAGGTTTTGGAGGGCAAAAAGGCATCTGTTGCCGGCCTGGATAGTGTTGTTTATTTCTTGTGATCCGTTATTTTCTTCAGTTATTGTTGTTCCAAGATACTTGAATTCTCTAACGCGCTCAAAGTTAAAGTCAAATTTTTGCAGTTTATCCTTACATATTTAGTAGCTTACTAAATATGTTAAGGCTAAACTGCAGTATAGTAAACTATTTAGTAGCTTACCTTAATACAATTTACTATTTTTAAGCCACAATTTTATTGTAAAATAAGTTTATTTGACTTTTCAATTTCCACTTCGGAAAATAGTTAAAAAAATACAAAACATTAATAAATGATGTATCCTCGATATGTTATTTATTTACTAATAGTGGTATTCTCTTTTAATCGATTTTCTCTTTTAGTATGGGTAATCAAAAATTTTTACTAAGTAAAAAAAACTAAATTTGTTTAATTTATTTTAAAATTTTGTATTTTGGGAATGATTTTCGAAGTGAAAATCGATTCGTCAAATTAAACTTATTTCAAAGTAAAATTGTGGCTTATTTCCAGTAAAAATAATAAATTGAATTATTGCTGGTACAATCTTCCAACTAAAGGCCATCAACTATGGATAGACGAGCTGGTACGGCGTAGAATACTTTTTGATCCTGTACTTAAGAAATCAATGAACAAATACAAAAATGCGTCATATCGAGTATCGTATCTTACAACTAATATTAAAGGGCAAGATAGAAGGACGAAGGGGAGTTGATAGAAAAGAACGACCGTGACTGAAGAACTTTTGCGACTGAACAGGTATCCGCAGTTTAGACCAACTCTTTAAACCTGGATCGAGAAAAATTTGCCAAAATGATTGTAAAAAGGAGAATAATTTGTGAATAATAAAACAAGGACTCCTTGATGAAAAGGAAAAAAATTTTCAGATCATTAAAAAAATGGCTTGAATTTGATGACACAACAAGAAATGAGGTGAAAACCCTGGAATGAGGAAAAAATATAAGCAGATTTAAAGTAAAGATGCTGAGAAAGCAAATAGTATTAATAATAAAGGGTGAACAAAGTAAACAATAAACAAAAGTTAAGGGTTTTGCTTAAACTAGTGTTTAATTAATTTTGGAATGGTTGTTATATCTAACAATTTTATAAATTGTACCTTTTATGTTTGTGTTAGGTTTCCATTTTACTGAAAATTAAACTATTGATATTGTTATGGAAAATTAATGCCGTCTATTTATGTGCGAGACCGTTTTAGATTTACCTCTGGTATTGCTTTTGGTATGGAATGCCTTGTGTCGTTTTGTATGTTTGTTTTAAGGCAGAGGCATGAGTGGCACGTACTTTTCCGAAGGTCTAAAGTGAATCTGCGAACACAGTGCATCACCCTCGGCTTTTGTATATCCATTTCTGAAAAAAACGTAACTTATATTTAATAGCAAATTTATTATAAATTTTATATTATTTATAGCGTCATGTATAAAGTATTATTAATTAAAATTGTGGTCTATTTCCATTAAATATGCTAGTTAATATTAAATTTATATGAGGAGTAGCTGCTGACAAATCCGTAAAGAGGTGCAGGTGATTTTATAAAACGTATTTTATACATTTTGCATAGAGAAAAATTGTTCAAATAAAAGTTAAAAAATAATTGTTCAAATAAGTTAAAAATAAAACTGAAAAAAGCAGAAACACATATATCACAGAAAGCGATGGAGTCGAAGAAAGCTTGGCAAAAATTTGGCCAGCTTCCTTGGCCGAGGCTAATATTTTAGCATCGGCCAAGGAAGTTTTTGGCGAAAGAAATATAAATAAAAATAAATCATTTCCAAGGCGAAGCACTCCATGGTTTTGTACAGAAGTTAAGGAAAAATGTAAAGAAAAAAAAGCTTACCTGAAATACATGTCAACCAAAACAAAAGAGGCATGCCATAATTACAAGACAATTAGAAACGAAACACATGCACTTGTAAGAATTGATTTCATTAGATTTCAGAATGCTTCAACTGATATTCTTCTCTTTTCAATTTTTTGTACTTCCAAATAATTGCTACTTTGTCGATTGTAGATTATTTCAAGAAATGCAAATTTTTGCACTTCTCCGAAAGGATACTCTTTGCTGTCACGGTTTTAAGTCTTTAAATGTGTATCCCCATTTCAATTGTCTATCAACTCCAGAAACTCAACTTTCCGTTCATTAATGATAATACTATAACCCTGCATTTCTCGTAATATTGTTTTATTAAGCCCAAACTTAATTTCTTGTTCCAGTACCTAGTAGATACTCTCTCACTCTGCCTACGCTGGGTATATAAAATTCTCTTAAAATATCTTATATTTTAATTTTTCTTATTTTTATATTGTAATTACTTTTTGTGTTAAAACTTTTAAAATATATTATTATCCTCCTCGGTGCTAAAATACGTGGTGGATTTTGGCCTCTTCCACAATTCGCTTCCAGTCTCTTCTCCTCTTAACCTCACCTCTCCACATCGACTGACCTGCATAGCTCTCAAATCTTCCTCCACGTCTAGCAGCCATCACTTTCTGGGTCTACCTCTCCTTGTTGTCTTGTTGTTCATTTTTTTATACCAAATTTTCCTCCGTAATCTTTAAGGAGTCATTCTATCCACGTATTCTGGAACATCAGTCAGGCACGTCAGTCTTCGTGACTTTACAAAGCTAGCTATGTATATCCTACGATCATCTTTTAAACTCAAAATTATCTCTTTATTTTCAAAAATTCAAAGAAAGCATTCATCTGCGTTTGTCATGCACATTTTTTAAAATAAACATCTAAAAATATCCAGGAATTATATATATTATATTTATATAATCACGGGGTTCCACAATCCCGCAACTCAACCTCTATCCTCTCCTATCTTGTCCATAGTTTTCTTCCAGGTTTCTTCAGACGATTGGATCTTTGATTCTTTTTTTCCATGTTATTTTTGGTCATCTGCGTTCTTGTATTCACAGGATGATATTTTAACACAATGTGTGGCCATCTACTGTGATTCATTATTTTCACTTGTCCATACCACATAAGCTTTTTTTATGGGAAGGAGGTGGTAAATCTTTTGAAGACCTTACCAGGCCGTGTCCCGTTAAGGATGCCTGGCGTGTGTTGGATTCAGGGTGAAAGGCTCCATTCGCACGTAGTCCTCCCAGAGGAGTCGTGTTATATAGCTCATAGCTCCCTGCCTACCAACTAAATTACACCCCTCAACTGGACTGAGGGGGTGGTGAATAGACCCCCTCAACCTGATGAATAGTCCGTCTTCTCTTTCTCTCTCTTTTACATTTGCTGTAGATTATTTCTGGTATTACTTTCTTTTTGACGATTTGAGTTACTGCCTTCAGTATTGCCTTGTATTCGGTCTTTGCCGTCATTGTTACCCTTTTATTTTTTTTCTCCGAAGGTGGCAATTTCTAAAGATCGTACCAGGTTAACCCATCTCTAGGGATGGCTGGCGTGTGTTGGATTCAGGGTAGAGGAGTACATCGGAGTCCATTTCCCCTTAGAAAAAGGAGGTCTTGCTAACAGATGCCTTTCTGTGATCCTGCCTATCAACTAAAACCACCCTCTACTACCTGTGCGCTCCTATCGCACGTACCGTACTTCGAAAGTGGGATGGCCGCTGTAAGGCTGACGACACTTTCGGAGGACTACCTTCTCTTGTCTATATCTTATCTTTGTCGTTGGTCCGGTTGGTGTTTCTTTTCTTCTTCTTTATTTTTAATTACTGTTCGAATGTAATTATATACAATATTCCATTCCTCCTTACATCTCGTCATCTTCACGATCATCTCTCTCATAGTTACAGCGTTCATACCTATTTCTTTACACATTCTGTTTCTCTCCACTATTCATTCATTACACTCCAGCATTATGTGAGTAACAGTGTCAGAATATCCACAGTATATGAATTTATCTGTATCTGTTTTTCTGAATCTACCTGCATTATTGTATTTGCGCTTACCCTACCTACTTCCTGTGTAATTAATTTCTGTCGTTATTGAAAATTTTGCACTAGAATGCATAATGCTCGGTCGTATTAGAAACTCCACATGGAAACGCGCAGTTTCCATCCGCTACCTTTCCTATTCTAGGTAGGTCCCGAAAGAGCCGTGTTCTATTAGAAATTTGATGAAAAAGTTATTTTAAAAAGTTTCCCTGCCGCCGTATTTCATCCAGTCTGCAATATACTCTTGTCCAGGCCGCCCTATGATCATTTGTCCATTTTTCCTGCCATTCTGTTATGCTGCTACTCCTAGCTACTATTTTCTTCTACTCATACTTCCCGTTAGTTTCCGCCCTTTCCTTCACCATCAAGTGAATAAGTACCATCCCTGAGATCACTTGTATGGTCACCGTTGATGTTGTTCAGTGGTTTTTTGAGCTTTTCCTAGCATTCTATTCTTGATATTAAATACTTGTTGCCATACCGGCGCTATATAGAGTATAGTAGAGTAAATCATTTCCATTAAAATTCTCCTTTTGACAGTCCCTGGTCCTCCCACATTGGACATAATCCTTGTCAGAACCGAGGGTTCGTCTTGTATCCAGGACTACCCCCAAGTACTTCACTTTTTTGACAGGTAAGAGCCTATCTTCCGTCAGTGCAAAAACTATATGGCCTCTGGCCCTCGAACCCTTAAGGATCATAGCTTCAGTCTCCTCAGCCGCTAGTATGAGATCCCTGCTTCCCATCCACGTCTTCACTTTGCTGAGGGCTCGGTTCGCTCTATGCATGATTGACCAGTTTTCGTACCACCAGGTCGTCCGCATACACTATTGCCTGTACACCGATACCCTGGTCAGCCTCAAAAATCTCATTGTAAAGAACATTCCAAAGGAATGGTCCCAGGACGGAGCCCCGCGGCACTCCCGCCGTGGTCCTCATAGAGTTACCTCTTGCAATATTGATGAACCTATCCGTAAAGTAATTCCTGACCAAGTTCTGCAGATAGGGAGATATCCTTAAGTAAGCCAGTAGTCTGACGATCATTTTCCAGCTAGCACTATTAAAAGCATTTATTATATCGAGAATGAAAGCCAATATCCACCTGCCCTCACAAATGGATATCGCTCTCTTGATCCTGTTTAAGACGTCTACTGCAAATTTTCCTTTACTGAACCCATACTGGCGGTCGGATATACCACCTTTCTTCAATATCTGCCTCTCCAGCCTTGTCTTCACAAGAATCTCAAAGACATTGCCTTAGGTATTTAACAGGCATATAAGTCTGTACGCCCCAGGCTCCTCTAATTCCTTTGCCGGTTTCAGAATAAGTATGAGATTTGCCGTTTTCAGATCTCCTGGGAGCTTTTGCCTTTTTAGCAGGTTGTTCATACTATCCTGTGCCCATAAGCTGTCGCGTTTTTATTTTATCGGTGATATTTCCGGTTACTCCAATATGTTGTCTGACGTCTTTATTTCTTCTATGTTCTAGTTTTGATGTTCTCTCCGCTCTTCTGAGAAATCCCATTTCCACTGTCTCAATGTTTTTCTTATTTGTCTTGTTGCCAACATTGGCTTGTTGTACATTGTTATAGGCTTTACACAACGGACCTGTATATTGATAAATTGGTTTCCCGTCTAATTTTTGTCGACAAAGTATTGAATTTAATTTTCGATTGCCGCTTTCTTTTTCCATATTCTAGCCTGTATATCTCTATCAGATGTCTCTTGATAGGATATAATGCTTCCTAGATATGTATATTCCTAGTATATTCTGATTTCACGGCCTTCTATTTCTATGTTAGGTTAGGTTAGGTTGCTGATTCCCCAGTTCATATATATTCAGTTTTTTTGAAAATTTATTTTCAAACCCTACTTTGAATATTCCTCCAGTAGTTTCCTTATCATAAATGAGATATCTTCCTCATCGTTAATTATAACTACTTGATCACCTACAAATACATAATAAGGTGTACAAAGTATCCTGATTCATCTCTATACCTATTCTGTAACACTGCCTGTGCCAGTTACTTTGTCGATGAAAGATGAAAGAACCTGATGTCCTTTTGCTCACTTTTACCACCGCTATGTTATTTTTGACATTATTAATAGTTTCCATATATAGTTGATTTCAGTTGCTATTTCTTAAAACTTTAAATAGTTTTATTAGGGGCACATTACCACAGGCTTTCTTTAGGTCAGCAAATATGGGCATATAGGCTCCCTTTTCGTCTATTTTCAATTGTTTGCCTAATTAAGAATATATTTTCAAGGCAGGATCTTCCATTTCGGAAACCACTGTTCTTGAATTTTTTCCAAGTTGTGTTCTATTTTTGTTCTGGGTCACTAGGACTCTAGGCCAACAAAAATAATATTGGTTGTAGGTTCCTTTCTAGTCTTTTTTCAACTGTTTGTCAAATTGAGAATATATTATCAAGGCAGGATCATCCATCTCGAAAACCCCTCTGCTCTTCAATTTCCCCCAAGTCTTCTTCTATATTTCTCTAGATCTCTAGGTCAACAAAAGAATATGGGTATAAAGGTCTCTTTTTAGTTTCTTTTCAACTGTTTTTTTAACTGGGAATATATTATCAAGGCAGTACCTTCCATCTCGGAAACCACTTTATTCTTCAATACTTTAAAAGCTTAATAGGGATATTTCCCGAACCTGATACTTTTTCATTTTTTTGTACGATCTGAGGCTTTTTTGATTTCATCTATTGTAATTTCCTGTACTGTTGTATTTTCTGTTGCAAACAGTTGTTCTTTACATGCGAATTTTTCTATCTTCGTCAGTAAACTCTCATAATCCGATTTTCGATCGTGGAGATTTATTATCTGTATATTGCCTTTCTCACTTGTGTCTGTTGTGTTCTTAAATTCTTGAAAAGTTTCCAGGCCTCTGCCATTTTGGTACCGCCCTTCTGTGTCTCTAGCTGTTTACATTTTTTCTCCCAGAACTCATTTTTCTTTTATGCTACTTCAATTTTGACTCCTCTATTTAATATAACAAATAACCTTCGATCTTCATCGTCTTGCGTTCCAAGCCAAATTTAAAACGAGCTTTTTTATCTTTTACTCACGTATTGAGATCTTCGTAAAACCATTTCGGGTTTCAAATTTTCTCATTGTCAAATTTACCCAATGCTTCTTTTCCTGCGTAATAAACATGTAGCTTTATTTGTTCATACAGATACTCGGAGCTACCAGAACTTTTTTAAACTAAGAGAATTAATTAAAAGAAAATAAAAATAAATATAGATAAAAAATATTTTATTATTTTTAATAATAGATATTATTTTTTAGGGGGCATAAGATAAGATATGCCATTTTCTTAAATAGCCGTTGAATCTGTGAGCCCTTTCCTCCCACTCATAACTAAGATCATCGACTTTACTTGCAACAAACTTTTCAGAATTTGTGAAATATGATGGACATTGCTCGGGATCATCTATTGTAATTATATTGTCATTATAACTAAAAATTAAAACAAAAATAAAAATAATAAAATTAAATAAAAAGTTTTGAACACATACAAAAATAATACTATACTTAAGTTCTTACGCCTGGTTTAATTTAATCTTACATTGGATGTGTGCCAAAGAGAAAAATACTGAGATTTCGGCTTTTTAGAGCCTCTTCAAAAAATGTAATAGTGGACTGGATTGAATTTATAGAAACAATTTGTAAATATTGGGGCGGCATAACTTAAACTCAGAATATACTATAAAGTAAAGGGACCTTTTCATAATTATTGGTCTTTCTTTAACAATGCGATGAATTAAGTTGAAATATACTAAATAAACTACATTCAAAGTTACTGCCACTAATAGTCTTATATTGTGTGTTATATCACTCAAGCTAAGCTACATTTAAAGATAAGAAATAGGGAATAGTACCCACTACACAATATATTATATACACGATATATTAAAAACTGAAGAAAATTTCTGAAAAAAAAAATAACGCAATAAAAAAAGTTATAAAATGAAAAAACATTTTTCTTCTTTTGTTATTACGTTATTGGTTGCTTTACTTTTCTCTTGCATATATAAAATCTTTTACTATTTTTAGCATAGTAATATTAAATCAAAGCTTTCAGTTTTTTTCTTCTTTATTTTATAGTGGATGAGATTTCCATTCAATATAAGGATTATACTTGATTAGTTCTTAATATCTTCATTTCGAATTTTATTCCTCGACAATAATCATTATTATTGATGTTTCGCCTCTGGATTCTGTAGATTATATGAATATACATTTCACGCAAGTTGTATAATATTGACCTTGCTCATTGTACAAAGTTGTGGTACGAGTGGGAGAGAAAGAGCTAGAAATAATATCTAGTCAAGGCCAAGGAACAAAGAAACTTGGTGTTGGAACGATGAAGTGCAACTGAAGGTTAGAGAGAAATTGAGGCTAAAAAGAGGTATGAGAGGTATAAAAGAGAAGATAAGGATATATGCAAAAAAGCAAAGAGAGAAGCAAAGCTACTGCTAAGGAAATATGGTTTGCAAAGCTGTAAGAAGAGTTAGAAACACCCGAGGGGATGAAAAGCTTATACAGCTTTCCTAAAGTAAGGACAAGCCATCAAAGAACTTGACTCACGTCCATCAGATTAAGAGTGCGGATGGAAGAGTGTTGATGTGCCGATGTTGAAATAAAGCAAAGATGCTATGATTACTTTAGAAAGTTGCTAAATGAAGAAACCCGAAGACAGATCGAATATGAGGAACCCCAAATTAGAATGCAATACCGGCAATATCGAGAGATGAGGATGTCGAGACTTTATATATAGAAATAGGATGAAGAAAAGCAAAGCAGCAAGACCTGATAGAATACCTGTCGAGGTCTGGAGGGCTCTAGGAAGGGGTTGATATGTTGTGGCAAGTGATAAGTAGAATAAATGAGAAAGAAAGGATGCCCAATTTGTAAAGGGGGCGCGTGATGGTATCACTGTATAAAGATAAAGGGGACATTCAGGACAATAAGAACTATGGAGGGATAAAGTTAATGTCGCACACAATGAAAATTTGGGAAGAACTGTAGAGCGAATGTTAAGGAGGAAGACATCGATAGAAGGAGAATAGTTTGGATTTATTCCAGGAAGGAGGAAAATTGATACCTAGCTTGCTTTAAGACAATTGATAGAGAAATTCGGCGACAAGAAAAGAGGGCTACATTTGTTATTTAAAGATATTGAAATAGCGTACGACACAGGTTCT
Source organism: Diabrotica undecimpunctata (assembly GCF_040954645.1). Classification (NCBI taxonomy): domain Eukaryota; kingdom Metazoa; phylum Arthropoda; class Insecta; order Coleoptera; family Chrysomelidae; genus Diabrotica; species Diabrotica undecimpunctata. The sequence continues at coordinate 153,129,180 of NC_092804.1, forward strand.
AGACAAGGGCTATTGAGATGTATGGTAGAGAAATGTGTTCCTGAGAAGTACGTAAGTACGAAGAAGTACGAATGTACACCACAGTAAGTACTTGTATCAAATTGACCCAAAAGTTTTCCAGTGGCTGTTGCTTTGCACCAGGGCTCTTCACTGAGTCCCTACTTGGTTAATCTTGTTATGGATGTACTGACAGAGAAGGTACGGAAGGAAGATCCTTGGTCAATACTTTTACCTATGATATCTATTGTGTTAGTGGATCATACCAAAGAAATGGTAAAGGAGAAGTTGAAAAACTGGAGATGTGGTTGGGAGGAACAGTATCGGTTATGGATATTGAACTGCTTGGGGAAAAACTAGGACGAGTATGAGAATTTAAATACCTTGGCTCCTACATAACCTACATAACCTAACCTAACCTAACCTACATAACAGAAAATAAAACACTAGATGGAGAAATTGCCCATAGGATACAGGGTGGTTGATTTAACTAGAAGCGAATGAGTGGGTTGCTATGTGGGACGAAGGATAGAGCTGTTAGAAGTTAATGGAAGAAGAGGTAGAAGAAAACCGAGAACTTGCTCTTTGTAATTTTCACTTTATTTTGTGTTCGTATCTTTTCGAGTAGGTTTCTTTTAGTTGATGCTGTCATTACAATGTAAATAAATAATCTTCTTATGCAATATTATGTTGTTGTCGATTGGTATTTTGTATCGTATGGGTACCTTAAATATTACCATTATCCTTGTTATTAAGATGCTCATATTAAATTTATGTGATATATTTTTTATATTATATAATAGATGTTTGATCATGTTTGTTTTCGACTATGGCGACGTCATCGTTAAATTGTATTTAACCGTAAAAAGGGGATATAAAAAACATAAAAAAAGGAAGAAACATTATTATGAATTAAACGGCGATGAAAACCAAATTTCGTAGTATTGACCAATCCTGCTCTAATATCATTAACATACTTTATATTACCTTTGCCATTGCGAACAAGGTGTTCTTTCTTTAAAGCAAATCACTTGAACGACATTGAAAAATATGGCACCAATTGTGTTGGCGCTTTCGGTATTCGCAGTTTGAAGACATTTTCTGAAACTTGCATCACAGTCGCAGTGGGACCTTAAAATAATAACGAATAGTTAAGAAAATTTATATATATATATATATATATATATATATATATATATATAAATCTATATATATATATATATATATATATATATATATATATATATATATATATATATATATTTAAAGATTAAACACTACATATCGAGATGGCGCTTTATAATATAGAAGCGTAAAATATTTTCACTGAAACATATTTTCATATTATTAATATTATTTATGTTATTACAGTTAGTACATTTATTTTGTTAAATGTATTACCTCGTAAAAGGAGAATTGTTACAAATTCCTTGTTTACATTCACCTGGTGCTAACGATTTAGTACATAAATCATGCTCTCTACAACATATATCTTCTTTGTAAAGGAAGCCTATATCGGAATAATCGTTAGCAATAGTTCCTGAAAATCAATATTAAATGTTACATTTACATTGGTAAAAAATTATATTAGATTGACTAGACCGTATTATTTAATGCACTCGTATATACAAAGTCTTAACATTAACCACTTATGCTTAATCTGTTGGTGCAGATACAAGTGTACATGTGTACAATGTACCCCCTTTGTGGACAGAGTGGTGGTTACCCAGGAAACGGCACTAGGCTCGGGCTTCAGTCTGGTCGAGTATCTCGGGTCAGGGTTCTTTGCAGCTCAAATACAAAGAGAAGAGAAGTTATAAGATAAAGAGAAAGGAAGGTAATATTTTTAAAGGAACAGGGAAACCTACGACATATAAAATAAGATAACGAGAAAGGTAAGGTACGGTTAGGATAATCATGCGAGAATAAAATAAACCGTGAGAGAAAAGTTATTATGGTTACGCGGTACACACTTAATATTTCGCCACATATACATTGTTTATATAATAAATCAAATCGTAATATCAATCAATACCAATGTCTGAAAGAGATACACCATGCACATGAAATAAGTATATACATAATAAAAACAAATAAAAGGCAAATAGTTCATCAACAGGTTTATTTTGAGGTATAGTTAAAGTAAATGCTCTATAAAAATTGTATTGAACAGTTAAATAGCAAGAAATAAGTTACTGCACAATTTATTATTAAATACAACGAATAATATTTTCTGAAAAATAATTATGAGTAATTTAGAATCCTCAAGAATAAGAAAAAGGCAAGGAATATTATAGTTGTATCTACGTCAATATTTGATATAACTTGAAATAAAACAAATGAGTGATTTTTACGCCTTGAGAATACGCGAACATGAAGTTCCTGAAATGTTTGATTGTGATCATAATACAAATATGTGTATAAAATCTATAATAAATATAAACTACATATAAAATAAATCTGATCGTACCTCGTATGTATATAAATACCGTAAATTTATGCTATTTATAGTTCGTTCGGTTTGATTCAAAATAAACAAACCATAAATAAATTGAAGGCACTGAACTTGAGTCATAAATTCTTTCCTAACGGTTTAGATAGCACCGGGGAAAGATGATCGTTGAATCATAAAAATCTTAAAAATCTTAAAAAAAATCATAAAAATCATAAAAATCTTGGCTACTCACAATTGAAGAATACGATATTGTACTTACATTCGGAATTCAACATTGTACTTACGGCAGGTAGTCACAGGTAATAACGTTCTTTCGTAGAACGGCCCTCGACAAAGGCACTTGACAGGTTGCACCCGCAACAGGTGTATTGGGACGTCTAAAGTAGCGTAGATAATGTAAGTAAGGTACCGAATTACCATGGATTCAATCAGCACATAAATCATCAAATTAATGTAGGTACAGGTAATACATCAGATCAATCCTCACAATACACTAGACTGAAATAGATCAGACTGAACTGAATGGATGGAGGAAACAACAAACATAATTGACTCAGTGTCATCGAATTGGAGGACGTCTGCACGACAAGAGAGAAAATTTACTGTAGGAAGCACTGTATGAAGATAGAGGGATAATGGTAGATTGAAATTACACTTACCGCCGTTTGATGAACACAACCGCATGCAATAGGAACTACAACGAAAATTAATTCGATTTTTGATATTTAGACCAGCTAGGGATAAAAAAGAGTGGTAGTATTTGTCGGAAAGAGCTAAGCAAAAATGGTACTTAATTGACAAGTCCAGAGTGGTCTTATTTTCTATTCTTTTCTACTTTCTCCTGAATGAAAAGATTATTTTATAGAAGAGACACACCTCAGCTTTTCTTAGAAAATAAGCTGGGTTGTTCGACAATAGGAACGAACTTCTTTGTTAAGAGGAATCGTTTCTATTTAAGGGTTATTTCTAATGGATCTAGCAAAGTTCGTGGACATAGGCGGCGTGAAAGTAATTTTCTGAGAGAAACAATTGAGGAAATTTTAAACATGCTGCAAAAATAAACCAAGAATCGAAGCATTTATGCCAATCCAAAATACATATCTTAGAAATCAGATTTTTGTATGCTTCGTCCGCCTCATTTCGTGTCTTAAAACGTTTATCGTATAGATGCGGTATTAGACTATATACAGGATGGACCATTTAATTGATGTTTTTTGTCTTTAATTAAGTACTCTGATGATATAAGAGGAAATTTTTACAAAATTTTTTTTACAAAAAATCAGTTCTTGTTTCAAACAATTGTTAAATAACACATTTTGTGACCTGTACTAGAAGTTAGTTTCAAAGAGTTCAAGAATTAAAATATCACAGATATCAAAAAATTTACCTGGTCCACACCATTTGGTTCCTGGATAAATAAAGCCACCTTGAAATGGTGACTCTATATCTTCTTTACAGACTTTTGCTAGGTTCTCTACAGCGTCGTCGCTCATTTTCCTTACTCTTCTGGGATCAGAACTTAGCAATTTATCTCGTATTTTCCCTCTAGAATCGTAAGCAAAATTTCATTAATTGTTAGTGAGCGTATGAGAAATATCAATATAATTCACGAGACCAATGGAGCAATATATTAGCTGTCCACGTTTCCCCAGCTGATATGACTCGGGAAGTATGGACAGCTTTGTAAAAAGTACTTTCACAGTTTATTAAATAAAGAATTTGACAGAAAACCAGTTGGGTTAACGGCGGCAGAGACAGCAATGGTGACTAAAATAACAAACAAGGAAGTGGTTCAAGCACTCTCCAAAAAATAAAGAAAGGAAAGCAGTTGGATCAAATGGGGAAGTGTGGAGAGCAATATTTAATAGAATTATGGAAGTTGGACAAATGCCACATGAATGGAGAAGCAGATTGTTTATTTCTTACCCACAAGCTCAATCTTGTTTTATTAGAAATAATATGATGCTGCAATATTACAGTAAAAAGTTTACCCAAAGTTTACTACTGGAACATGCTTATTATAACCGAAAAAGTTTTTTTGGAAATAAAAAAGAAATTTTTTATTTGTTGAAAACTTGTTATAAATTAGCATGTTCCCATGGTAAACTTTGGTAAACTTTTTACTGTAATGTTATACAATCATATTTTGTCGATTAAAATAAGATTTAGCTTGTGGTTAAGAAATAAACAATATGTTTCAAACGTTTAAGTTTAGACGTTCTTCAAATCTATATAATTATTTGTTTATGGGTATTTTAAACTAACTTATGCCATATAAAATTAAATTGGACTTACTCATTTTAAAACGAATACACTTAAGCTTGCATCTCATATTTTTTTTAATTCAATGCCCAAATGATTTAAAAATGGCCTCGAAAAACAGTAAAATCTGTTTTTTTTTCGGCATTTTTATTTGTTTATTTACATTTTACATTTAAAGTAAGTCTTATACAAAAAAAAACACAAGAATAAACAAAAGATGGTTTATTTAACAATTTATATATTTAAATAATATATATTTAACAATTTACTTATTTAAATAATACATATTCGTTATACACGCAAAACGTACCTGCAAATTAAAAAAAAAAAGAAACGTCGCAATCCGTAAACAAGTACCAGAGATACAGTTAATTGTTTATTCCCCTCCATCAGGAGGACCTCATTTTGAAGCCTTAAAGACGATTCCGTTGAAAGCAATCTTTTTAATTTGGCACATTGGCAAATCATTATTTAGAAAATCCAGATATACGGCACCACTCACACTACCGTCAAAAAAATGTGGGCCAATCAATGAGAATTATTTGTAATTGGTCGCTACTTTAAATCATTTATAAATTCAATTGTTTTTGTGTTAAGAAAATGTTTTCAAAATTATATTAAAATTTCAGAGAAGCATTTATTAGATAAGGACATTTTTGTATTAATTCTTTTTGAAATGTATTTGCAGCAATTTTATTAACCAAACTAATTTTATTTGGTGAGTTAACGAAATTTTTTTTTTCTTTCTAGTTCGACTTTGTAACGACTTTGTTCGATCTTCTCTTCCGACCTTTGCATTGGTGTCGCCTATAATAATTTTAATATCTTGTCTGGGCATTTCTTCAGATAATGACTCTAATTTTTCATAAAATTCATCTTTCACTTCTTCTCCTTTTTCTTCTGTTGGAGCATGATGTATATTTATAAGCGATATCATGTTCTCTTTTCCTTTATTTCTAATTGCACACATTCTGTCAGATTTTAATACGAATCGTTTTACCTGCTCCACGTCTTCATATACCAGAAACCCCACTCCAAAATTCCTATTATCGCTTCCACTTGTATAAAACGTGTATGGGCTAATCTTTTCAATGTTGCTTCCAGTTAAATGTGTTTCCTGTATTGCTATGATGTGTATTTTGTATTTTTTAAGTTCTTCTATTAGGTTAATTAATGTTCCCTCCTCGTATACTCCTCGTACATTCCATGTCGCAATATTTAGGTACATATTCTTATTTTGCTATTTATGTTCAAACTCATTTTCCTGTTCATCGCTAGGGTCCGTTGGCATAATGGGCCATCTTTTTCTTTTTCCACTGCTATATGCCGTTTTTTGGTTCCATATTTCTAGAATTTTCTCGTTTGAAAGTACCATCTCCGGCGCATTGCCATTTTATTCCATCCACAGTTAGTTTTTTGTACACTATCTTCACATTTTTACCTTCAGCTCTTAACTCCTTGCCTTTATTTACAATTTCCTGCCTCATGTGTCTTTCTTTTTCGGTCAGGTCATCGTTGATGAAGATCTTTTCTCCAGTAAGAAATCTGAGTTTGCTTTTTTCTTTCATTACCTTAATTTTTAGCCATAATTCTTCATTTATACTAGACATATATTGTTTTTTAGCTTCATTGCAGATTATATTTCGACATCCTCTTTTAGGTGCTTTTGTATAAAATCTTTTACGTTCTTTTTAAAATTGTTTCATCTGTTGCGTTTATTGGTAGACCGATATTTCGATTTATTTTACGATGTATTAAGCCAATTAATCTTAATTCAAGGTCAAGAAAAATAGAGAAATGAACGATTAGTTTATTTAGAAAAAACAAATCTAGCTTACCTGTCAATTTGAACAACACAGTAGGGCATTTTGGTGCTGAGTTCTATCATTTTTGACATTCCATAATCGGATATAAAAACTGTACTTGATAGAGTTACATCAATAAGCAGAAATAATTGAACAATGCGAAACAGTTCATTATACTGAAAAAAAAAAATAAAAATAAACGTAAAAGAATAATTATAGAGAACAACAGATCTAACAGTAAATTTCACGGTAATTTTATTACGAAGCTTCCTTCACTGAAATCTGAATCTGAAATCCCCCTGAAAAAGGATTAGTTTTGTTCAATCACAAATTAAACTTTATATACCTATATAATTTTTTATCTATTTAATTGTAGTATATATCTATATTTTAATTACGAGGTTATTATAGATACAATGTTCAGAGATTTCGCAAAAAATGGTGTTAAGTTGTTTATATTAACAGTATTAGAAAATTTCATCCTATGTAGCATATCTGGAGGATAAGAGTTCTCAACTAAAACAGTTTTCAACAATTAAAGATCTTCCTGGAGGTAATCTGGATGAGAAAACCTTAAACACGTTCTTTTAATCTTGTTATAAGGTTCATTTTCATCTTGTTTGGATGATGTGAGTAATAGCTTATAAATCTCTTGCTACACATGGGTTTTATTAACCATCTGGTTTTCAACACATTATCTGTAGTTCTTGTCAAGGAATGGTAGAGAATCTTCCACCTCTTCCTCAACTGTGAATTGTATATTTTGATTATGATTGTTGTAAATGTTAACTAAAAAACTAAATCATCTACATAAATTTTAATAAAAGGAATGAAAAAGTGTAATTGTTGATACAATCATTGATAACATCATTCATGATTTAGGCTACCAAAAATTTGTTTATAAAAGACACCATTAAATATAAAAATATCAGACTCAAAAACAAAGTTGATAAGTGTTTTGAAATGTAAGAAGTGAATAGTAAATTGATGACTAGAGATTAGAGAGTTACATCAAAACTAACTAAGCCATAGTTTTGTGGTAATCGAAAATTATTGATAAAATAACTAAAGTCAAATGAGTCTTTAGGAGAGAATAAAGATAAAACTATAGACAAAGTTGGTTTATGTATTTTAGGTAGAGCATAAAAACGTGCAGCAATAGAATTATATATTTTGAGATTTCTTCCTTTTTTATTCTCAATAAACTTATTTTTGTGTAATTTAGATATTGGACAATTTGCTTTTTCATACGTATAAACAGGACTTCTTGTAAGTGTAGTGTAATACTTAGTATCATTTAAGAGTTTTCCAGTTTTTTGTAGGTAATCCTCTTTCCATTTTACAACAGTTACGTTACCTTTGTCGCTTTTGACAATGTCAATTTCAGGATGGTTCTTAAGGAAAAATTTAGTGTGTACAAAGTATTTATTAAAAAAACGATCTTTGAAAACTTCTTTATGTAAAAATTTGTTAATAACATTTGTACATTTAGATCTAACAAAATCCTTTTGACCATAATTAAGTGGTCTGATTATTGATTCACTATTAGAAAGTAAATGTGGAACACTAACATCTGATTTAGAAGAGCATACGGAAAATGTAGGTTCCAGTGCTAAAAATTTTTTTTACATTAAAAGGAAAATGAATAGAAGTTAGATTTTTAAACTATTTTTTTTTGAAATTTGATCTTATTAAAGGCCTCTAGTTTTAATTTATTAAACTTATTTATTTGTATCCTTTTGATTTTATGAAATTATAATTACTATTTATGGGAATAAAACACAATTAAAGGTTAAAGTAAGTTTATTGACGTTTGAATTTCCACTTCGGAAATCGTTGTAATTTCCGAAGTGGAAATTGAAATTTAAGCAATTTAAATGTTTTTAATCGGTAGTGTAATGAATGTTATAGTTGACATATTTATGTAGTTTTAGTCATGAAATCTTTGTCTGTTTATTTTGTAAAAATTTTTACCTGTAATTTAGAAATGTGCCTAATATTGGACATAGAAGTATTCTCAATATTGGATATCCAATATAAGGAACGTTTTTTATGTATCTATATTGAAGAACGTTTTTGTTACAGAATGTCCTTTAAAAAAAATGCAATGGAATAAAGCAAATATGGCCTCTGCAATTTCGGCCCTACTCAATAAGGAGATGGGATAGGTTAGGAAAGGCTACATTAGAATATTATTGTTAGAAAGAAAATCCACTGGAATACCTCGAAAAATCAACTCTTGGTCGTAAGCCATTTGTTCTCGAAGCATTAGAAAAAGGGTTGGTTAAATACTGCTTGGAATTTGAAAGGAGGTTTTATGGTTTCACCTCAACTGACATTTAGCCTTTCAGTTGGCTTTGGCCAATAATTTGCCACATCCATTTTCTAACTCGAAGGCAGGGAGAAAATGGCTAAGGAATTTTTTAAAGCGTAACAAGACTATTTCTTTTCGAACGCCACAAGGAGTATATGCTACTAGAATCAAAGGATTTATGAAAGAAAATCTTAAGAAATTTTATAATATTCTGGAACCAGAACTAAAAAAGATAAAATTAAATCCAAGCAGGATTTATAGTGTATGTATAATGATTATAATTTATAATCCAGGATAACACAAGCTGTTCAACACAAGCATACTAAAGTTATAGGCTTAAAAGGAAAAAAACAAATTGGAGCTTTAACAACTTCGGAAAGAGGTTCACTTTTGACAGTTGTCACAAGTATATGTATGAATGCAAATGAGCATTACATTTCCCCAATAATGATCTTCCCGAGAAAATTTTTTAAAGCAGAATTGATGGATGGAGCCCTCCTGGAGCAATTGGAAGATGTCATCCTTCTGGGTGGATTCAATCCTACTTATTTACGCAGTGGATGGATCATTTTATTTTCTATACTAAGCCATCCGCCGAAGATCCTGTCATTTTAATTTTAGACGGTCACTACTCGCACACAAGAAACTTGGATGTCATTAATAAGGCTCGAGAAAATAATATCATTGTAATATCTCTAGACTCAACTCATAAGATACAACCTTTAGATGTAGCCTTTATGGGTCCGTTAAAGACATAATATTGCCAACAAATCGAAAACTGGTTAAGAAATAATCCTAGTAGAACAATTTCCCTGTACCAGATTGGTGGTTTGTTTGGAAAAGATTATTTAAGGACATCATCAATGAAAATCTCATTTTATGGTTTTCGAAAATGTGGTATTATCTCATTTGATAGAGATTTGTTTTGTGATCAAGATTTTGCAATCCATAAAAAGTTAGAAACTTCTCTTATTGATGACAATAGTAACAACGAAAATAAATCTCCAAATCCTATTGAGAAGCCCAAGCAAATTATCATTCTACAGGACGTTTCTGTTCAACCTGGTGGAATAACTACCAGGATTGATGAAATAAGCAATTCTGTAAAACTAACTGACTTAAAACATTTGTCTATTTTACCTGGTCCATCAGGAATTAAACGAAAGAATTCTGGTGCAGCAGCTTTAATTAGTGGATCGCCTTATAGAAAAGCTCTTGAAGAAACACTATCGCCTAAAACTGCAAGCGGTGTTAAGAAAGTGGTAAACTTTGACTCTAATACATCCAGAAAGTTAGAGAAAATAAAAGAAAACGAAAAAGCTGATACTAATTTACGCAAAGAACCCAAGCAAAAAATTAAATCCAAAAACAAAAGGAGAACAGAAGTCGTTTCTTCAGATTTATCAGAGTCTGAGCAAGAAATGCCGTTTGTTGATTCTGAAGATGACATGGATCAAGAAGAAGAAGATGTGGAATGCATCTACTGCCTTAAATTTTTTTTTTCGACAAAGCTGGAAAAAAATGGATACGCTGCTGCAAATGCTACAGATGGTGTCATGAAGCTTGCGGTGGAGCTGAAGGCAACATTAATTTCATTTGCGAATTTTTTATGGATGGATAGTCACTATTAACTTGTATTAATTATTTTTGAAACTTTCAGAGTATTAAATATCATTTACTGAAATAAAATTGATATTTTGTAATCACTAAAATAACAAATGTATTTTCTACATTATACATGTACATGAAATAAGCTTTCCCCTAATATCGGATACCCTATCCAATATTAGGCGACTATTTTGTAAACTGTCGAATTTGAGTTTTTTTTTATTAACACTTCATTATCGCTTACAGGTATCTTTTAGAGTTATTTCATTCCTACCAGAACATAATAGATAGTTGTACCAATAAATTACTAAGAATAAAACAAAATTAGAATTATTTTTTGTAAAAAGTAGCGGTTGAAAAAAATGTATCCAGGCCAGTTTCCTCTCTCTCTCTCTCTCTATATATATATATATATATATATATATATATATATATATATATATATATATATATATATATATATATATATATATATATATATATATATATAATATTGATGTGAGAAAATAAAGATATCTTTACTAGTTATGAAATGGTACCATGCGGTTGAAAAAAATGTATCCAGGCCAGTTTCCTCTCTCTCTCTCTCTCTCTCTCTCTCTCTCTCTCTCTCTATATATATATATATATATATATATATATATATATATATATATATATATATATATATATATATATATATATAATATTGATGTGAGAAAATAAAGATATCTTTACTAGTTATGAAATGGTACCATGCGTATTATAAAACTTAACTTACCCTCATTTCTGTTCTTATGTTAGATCGAATGTTCATGCACTGAAAAATAATAAATAATTAATAAACTCTTAGGTATATCTTTCTAAATTGGCGTTGATTAATAATAAATCTGTGTTGGTATAACCAATAGGTATACGAAAGGAAGTTGTGGTTTCAGAAAATTTTATACTTACAGGTAGTGGTAAGTATAAAAACTTTCCAAAGTAGTCAGCATAAAAATTATGTATACAGAGTGTTCCATATTGTTATGACATTTCCGTAAGACTTATTCCATTTAGAAAAAGTCGCTTGACGAAAAGGAAGAAGTATTAAAAATTCAGATTGTTCTAGATGTCATCGAAATATTTCGAAATGTCTTGTAAGGTCTGGAACGCCAAGTTTACAGTTCAATTAGAGAGTAGTAATCGAGTGTTTGAATAGTCTGTCATACATTTAGATTTGTTAAAGGTGGGTACACATATGCAAGCCAAACTGTTCGTGAACCGTTTACGATCGCTATATTTGTAAAATTTGTACGGCAGGACGAACCGCTTGCGAGCTGTTCGTTCGTCGCTCGTCAGGACGACCACGGCCTGTCGAGCATATTTTTCGGCGTGAACCCAAGTTTTAAATAATCGCACAGTGGTCCAAGAATAAATATATTGAACTTATTGACTATAGCATAACAAGAGGATACTTTGGGATTTGAAAGACCGTGATCAATTTCGAAAAAACTTAAAAGATGATACATGGCGCGAAATAGGTGAGAATGGACATGCCACCAGAAAACTGTAAACGGAAACTGATAAACCTATTGGCATCGTAACATCTTCTAGAAGTTGATCAAATTCCTTCAAAGAAAATTTAAATAATCTTGCGCGTAAAGTCTCTCTGGAAGTTCAAAAGGGCAAACGAAATTATCACAAACTGTCCCAAAACAAACATTGATACTTGTGTTGAAAGTACCGAGACAACGTTGCATTTGGATTTTCATCGGCCCAAATATGGCAATTTTTTCAATTTATTATACCCCTTCTAAAAATAAAAAAATTAAGGCAATGGAAACGGACTATTGGAGACAACGTTGCCGGTATACTAGACTTGATAGGGTGAGGAACGTAGACATTAGGAGAGAGATGGAAATTGACCTAGACATAATAGATATTATCGAAGCCAAAAGACTAAACTGCTATGGACACCTGCAGAGAATGTCTGAAAATAGATGGCAAAAAAGATAGAAAAATGGACTGTGCTACTAGAAGAATACGACGTAGACCAAGACGGTCATGGACAGAAGATGTCGAAGATGCAATGACCGCCAGAGATTTAAAAACTGAAGATTGCTTCGACAAGAATTTTTGAAATAAATTTGGATCCTGTTCTTGGTTATTTAAAATAGTTTCGCAAACATTTATTCTGGGCAAAAAATCACGTGGTAGGAGATTCTCAACTGGGGTATAGTTGAATTGATGGAGTTTTTGTTCGTGCAAAATACTTAACGTAGTAAATGATCTCAGCCCAACATTGCCAGCTAATCGACGGACTCCAATTCCTGGATTTTCTTCCACATTGTTCAAAACGTCTTCTTCTTGTTGAACAGTTCGTACTCTTGGTCGAACATTTCCATTCTGGGTTCGAAAACTACCCGATTTTCTTAACCTTTGAAATAATCTGAAAAATAATTTTCTATCGGGTTGCCGTCGATTGGGATATGTGTCAGCATAATATCTAGCAGCAGCACGTTCATTAAAATTTTGTTGGGCATAAACTGCCTGATATGGTATCGTTCATTTCACTATTTGAAAACAAGTTGTGACATGGCATTTTACAACTTAAATTTCATGTAACACGCACAACTTGGAATGCGAAGATGGTATTAAAAACGTATCTAACTGTTAAAAATGACAGCTGCAATGATATAACCATGACAACTTGCACAATGATTATTGTTTCAAGGTTATTTTCGGGTGAACTACAACGAAATGCAAAAAATTGAATTTTGCATCGTAGATTTCCAATTTGTTTATCTCGTAAACGGTCGAGTTTAGGGAGATGAATGTAGTATACTTTTTTTAAGTAAAAATAATCTATCTATCTATCTATACAGCCCTTGCTGTCCAATTTTGGACATAGGCCTTCTCTTCCTTCTTCCACGTCTCTCTATTGTAGACAGTTTGTATCCACTTCGGGCCTGCGTGTTTCTTCAAGTCATCTGACCATCTCATTTGTGGTCTTCCTCTTTTTCGTTTGTAACTATATAGTCTCCAGTGTATAATCATCTTATTCCATCTGTCGTCTTTCTGTAGTATGGTATGTCCAGCGAACTTCCACTTAAGTTTTGCTATCTGCGTTAATACATCGGTCACTTTTGTTTTGTTGCGGATCCAAGTATTTCTTTTCTTGTCTGATAGCCTGATGTTAAGCAATTGCCGTTCCATGGCTCTTTGGGTCTTCGCTATTTTTTCCATGTTTTCCTTTGTAAACGTCCAAGTTTGAGAGCCGTAGGTGAAAACAAGAAGTATACAATGGTTGAAGACTCTTGTTTTTAAATATTGGGGGTATTTTCTATTTTTTAGTATATAGGAAAGTTTTTCGAAGGATACCCAAGCCAACCGTATCCTTCTCTTTATTTCTCTGGTCTGATTTTCTTTATTTAATTTAACTATTTGTCCCAAATATACATATTCTTTTACTTGTTCTGTAGTTGTTTGTGCAATTGTAATTATTAAATCTTCTAGTTGGTTGGTCATAATTTTCGTTTTATTATAATTCATTTGTAGACCTATTTTTGTTGATTCGCTATTTAATTCATCCATCATATTTTGTAATTCTTCCCTTTTATGTGTTATTAATACAATGTCTTCTGCACATCTCAAGTGATTCAAGTATTGGCCATTTATGTTATTGCCCCGTTTTTCCCATTGTAATTTTCTCATAATGTCTTCCAAAGCTCGATTGAATAGTTTTGGTGATATATTGTCACCCTGTCTGACTCCTTGCCGTATCTTAATGGGCTCCGTTTGTTTTCTATTTTGATGGATGTTGTTGCTTGATCATATATGTTGGAAATTAAGTCCGTATATCTATAGTCTATTCTCCCATTTTGTAAAGACTTCTTTACTGCCCAATGTTCCACCTTATCGAATGCTATTTCAAAGTCTACAAATGCCATATAGATTGGGATTTGATATTCGTTGGCCTTTTCAATTATAATTTTTATCGTAAGCAGATGGTCGCTTGTATTGAATCCTTTTCTAAAACCGGCTTGCTCTCTTGACTGGTAATTATCTAATTTAGTTGTTAATCTGTTTGTTAGTAGTTTAGTTAACAGTTTGTACATTATATTCAGTAGCGTTATGGGCCTATAGTTTTTCAGATCTTTTCTATCGCCCTTCTTCAATAGTAATAGTGTTATTGCCTCGTTCCATGTGGTGGGTACTTGTTTTGTGTTCAATATTTTATTCATTAGTACATAAAAGACTCCCACTGTAGTTTCCCCCCAATTTTTTAGCATTTCCACAGTTATTCCATCTTTCCCAGTAGATTTGTTATTCTTCATTTCTTTGAGTGCCTTTTTTATTTCATTTTTACTGATTTCTGATTGTAGGTCAGACTTAACGTTCTTTATTTTCAGTTGTAACTGATTACGGATTTCTTGGGTTGGTTATTCTTCTGTTTTGTAGAGATTTGTATAATATTCGTGCGTTATCTGTAAAATTTCATTTATATTGTTGGTCTCCACTCCTTCTTTGTTCTTTATGCTATTAATTTGTATGTTTCCTAGGTTCTGCTTTAAGCACTTATGTTTCTATTTTTTTCAATTATTTTCTCTACCTTTTCTTCCTGTACTCCCGTTTACACTTCTTGATATTGTTTCTAATAGTTTTGTTTATTTATTTGTATTTCATTTTATTTCTGTCCCCTTGTTCTAGTAATGTTCTTCTTGTGTTTATAAGAATCTGTGTTTCCTGGGATATAAAACTTTCTTTTTTGTTGTTGTCTGTGCTATTTCTTTACCCACTTTCATTAGAGTTTCAGTAAATATCATGTTTATTTCATCGATATGTTTGTGTTCTATATCTTCACGATATCTTCGCTCAATACGAAGTGACATACTGACGTGATTTGGGGTGATTGCAACGCCAACGCATCCCAACTGAAGGAGCGTGCCGGGACTGCCGGGTGAGGGAGAATTTAGGTGCCAGGCTGCCAGGTAGGGGTACAATGTACAATGGCCTTGAATGCCTTGAAACAAGTGGCACGTTAGGACAGGGAAGAATAGTAGCTCTTTTCGCGGAAATTTCCAGCACGAAGTTGGCATTTTTCTTGTAGAAAAGTTCGAATTATCCAAAATATTCGAATTATTCACGACTCAACTTATTCACTCAACTTATATAGAAAATGCTAGGGACCAGAATAAAAATTCGAATTAAAGAAGATTTCGAATTAGCGACGTTTGAATTAAGCAGGTTCCACTGCATTTCAAATAATAGTTCGTCATCGAACACCTCTGTTTCTTATTTTGGTTATGATGTCCAAAAGGGGGCAAGTCGCAATTTTTCATAAATCGATCTAGTGGTGCCATCTTGTAACATGGAAGTGGTCAGCGGCTTGTTACACGTCCTAAAAGCGCCTAGTTCCCGTGAAATGCTAATTATAGTTTACGCATACACCGCCAATAGGGGGCAAGTCCTCGTCAGACAGGTCCTAAAAGGGTAAAGTCCATATAAACAGCTGATAGACATTGATATTGAATTTAAAGTAAATAACAATGAACATATAAAGCAATAGTAGTGGAAATGAGACTGAAATAGTGCCTAGACAGAATGAATCAAAAAAGAGGAAAAAGCACGGCAGAATGAGAGATGTCATGAAAAAAATTAGACTGCAGAGTCACGAGGTAGGTGCAACCTTTAATTGTCGTAAACAATGTTTTCAAAATGTGCCTGAAGAAACAAGAAAAACTGTACTCAAGAATTTTAACACAATGACTTCTATTAATGAGCAAAACTCATACTTAGGTGAATTGATTACAGTACTCCTTATTCGCCGAAGAAGGCATGGGAAAGATGAAAACGAAGCAAATTTGAGAAGTGCTGCATATTCTTACAGGGTACGTTTTTTAGCACTGATAATAGCTTAAAAGAAATAAATATTTGTAGACAAACTTTTATGTCTATTTATGGAATAAAGAAAAAAAATTAGAGATATTACAAAATTCACTAAAAATGACTGGAGTCGCCCCTAAATATAAAAGGGGAGAAAATAAAAACCATCCTAGAAAATTGGAATCTTACGTTCTTGCAGCAATATAGGAACATATAAAGTCGTTTAAAGAGAGGAAAAGCCACTACAGACAGTGTGAATGATAGTAAAAAATTATACTTACCTGAAGACTTAAACATACAAAATATGTTCAAAATCTTTTGTGAGTTGAACCCTTTTATAAAAATATCTTACGAGTCTTACAGAACAGTCTTTAATACAAAATTTAACATAGCCTTTGGATATCCCAGAACTCATACATGTAGTTCCTGTGATAAGTTTCTTATAAAAATAAAATCTCTTCTGTCTGATGTTTTAAACAGTTTCGATCTTGCTTAAAATGAACTCTTGCAAAAGGAAATACGCCAGCTTACGATACAAAATGATGTACACAAAAGAAAGCCTGAGGTATTTTACAATAGAAAAAGGACTGCGAAGAAAAAAAGTCGAATCTCTTTGCTCACGAATCTATTTGTCTCAATTTTGGAAAAAATCTCAGTGTCCCAAATATAACAACAAATGATGTTTAATATAAGAGCTAGCTGAACGTCCATGCCTTTTATGTCCACATTCTATCTACAGCAAAAAGTGTGTTTTACATTTACACGAAAACACTTGGCAAAAAGAGAAGCGCCGATGTATGCTCAATGCTGAATGACTTTCAATGGAATGTTCTCGATATACAAGATCGCTTGAAATATTCTGCGACTCGTGCGGGGGCAAAATAAAAATTTCACCATGTCTCGTTTTTTGCATTACATTGTCCACAATATACGTAGACTTGATTATGTTAAAGTTACTTTCCCTATTCGTGGGCATTCCTACATGGAACCGGACAAAAATATGGGCTTAATAAATTTCAAACAACGAGCTGAGATCCCTTCAGATTGGGTTGAAATTTTTAGACGTGCTCGGGCAAAACCATCGCCATTTGACGTTGTGGAAATAGATTAATCCTACTTTCGAGCATAGACGAATTTTTTTAATACTAAAACAGATTATTTGAAGAAATGTCCTTTCAGTTCCCGTCCACTTCGAGAATTAGAAATACATCAAGAACATCGTAGATTAATATATCACCGGGAGTCCTATAATGTGCATGGGTGTAAGCAATAATGAAGGAAAAAGAAAGTAAGCGAAAGGGACCTGTGCTATTACAAAATGAATTTGAACTTCCATCATATTCTTATTCAGGTATAAAAAAAATATTAATATATTGGAATACTATTATTAAACAACATTATTTTTAGATTTGATACCAATCTTGGCTAAAATAAATGCCTACAAGATTTGAAACGATTCTGTGGTGACGAAGCAAAACAATTTTTTGATAACCTGCCTAAGAATTGGAATTATTTCATATTATTAACTTTTGTCTACTTGTCATTTTAACTTGTTTTTTTACTTGGCCCCTTTAGGCCAACAATGTTTGGTGGTTTGATCAATTAAAGCTTATGTTCTATTTTGCATAACATCAATACAAGTTTAATTTCTTGTATGTGTCTCATTAATTACCCAAGTAACTCATCTAATCAACAGGGTTCATGATAACCATCAATAATTGATCAATAACTGGTTTTAAAATTTAAACTTCGTTTTGTACGAAATAAACATTTGGTGACTTAGCTCTTTATGGACCTGTACCCTTCATATATACCTACTAATTGAATTAACAATTTTGTTTAGTTTGATACTCACTTTAAACATAATGTCATTCAAATGTATTGTATTCATCAGAGATAGCATCTTTAGGTATGTTTTTGGTGGATTATTATGCCAAATCTAGAACCAGATTGTGCCCCTTTGTATTTACTTTTGTCAGAATATGCTGGGATGTAGTTTCCATAGTTAGCAGTTCTTTATACTTTCTTTTTTTATTTCAATAAACATGATATTATGTATCTTATTTTTATTTACTTCTAGTATGTATTCATATCTTCCATGTCACAAAGTAATGAAAAATTAGATACGTTTGATTATTTACTTTATAGAAAATTTTATTTAAAATTTATTTTATGACACCACCTGATGCATATGTCAAACGGGGTATTTAAAAGAATTTTAAATACATGACACATAGTATACAGCTTTGATAGAAAAATAGTTTATAGAATTTTACCTGCTCATTACTGAAAACATCAATAATGGTGATGTTTAGGTATCTAATGTTATTATTTACTTTAACTAAAGAAATGTTTTTAGGAGCATGTGTTAACATATTTAAAACAAATAAAAAACTTTTTGTTTTGCAAATAGATTTTTTGATATGCATGGAGACTTTATATGAAATTTATGTACGATTACAAGTAGATGTGATCCTTACCTTTTAAATAAAAATTCACAATTTATGAATAAACTACTATTATGTGTAGAAAGCTGAATGAAATTATTTCGGTGCTTTATCGATTTCGGCGCTACAGACAATTTTAAAAAGCCGACTCTAAAATTCAAATACATATTAATAAACTTCGCACTTAGGCAACCAACACTACAGTGGGATTAAAGTAGGGAATAATGATGATTACCGATTGATTGAAAGAGTGTGATTATTTAACTGTGATAAATAGTTGTTACATGTAACAGAAAGATTATAACAATATTTTGACATTAAAGTACATTAATAAAACATAAAAAATGGAAAAAAATGAAAACTTAAGATATATGATCTAAACTAAGAAAAATTAAATTATAGAAGTAGAAGATACCTATAAAATAACAAAGATAAAACACAGATTTTGTAATAATCTCTAAGGTTCTAAAAAACGCCATCGTATACAAAATATAACATCTCAAAAAATAGTCGTAGTGTAGTAGTAGCAGTAGTCCTTTGATTTGAAAAATATACATAAGTACAATTTTAAAATAGTCCAGTCGTTAGTCGTTAATGATTTTACCTTTAAAAATCATACAAACAAGCTGAATTTGGCTGGGGACATTAATTTTAAATCAACAAAAAAGATGCAACAAAAGTTATCACTCCTACCCCCCGGCTTCATCCTAAAACACCACCTCTTATATAGAGCTTATATAAAACTGTTCAATAAATTGCGATAAATAAATACGTTGCACGATAAAATGTATCACTTTCATTGACCGGTCGTAGTGGAATTTAAATTGTTAAAGCCTAATCTTCAAAACCGATAACATCGTTTAGGCGTTCTCCATTTAAAATGATTCCGTGTTTACAAGTTTCCAAGGCTTCACTAAATATTTCCTCTGAATATAAGTTGAATAATATAGGTGAAAGTATACATCCTTGTCTAACGCCTCGCAGAATCTGGACCGCTTCTGTCGGTTCATCTCCAAGATTTGTTCTTATTGTGGCTGATTGGTTCCAGTAAAAATTTTGTATTATACGCCGCGCCGGTCTTTATCATATATTTGGGCTTTTGTTAAAACATCCATCATGTTTCGGTGTTGAACTGTGTCAAATGCTTTTTGGCAGTCAACAAAGCAGGTGTAGATATCGCAAGTCATATCTGTGCAACTTTGGAATAATACCTGTAGACTAAATAGTGCATCTCTCGTACGCCTTTCATGAATTCAAAGTGCGTGTCTTGTATTCTCTCTTCGCATAGCTTGTATATTCTGCGATGTATAATTTTAAGAAAAAGTTTTAATGCATGGCTCATTAGACTTATTAGCCTATTTTCTTCGCACTTTTTCGCTCCCTGTTTCTTTGGTAACGTAATAAATTCTGAAACTAGCCAATTTTTTGGAATATTGCCTATGTCATAGATATTATTGGAGATTTTACTTAATATTCTAAAAGATTCATCATCCAGAAGTTTAAGAAATTCAGACTGTACTCTATCGGGACCTGGAGCTATCCCTTCTTTTAGTGATATTATGGCTGCTCTTATTTCTGCCACTAGCATAGGTGGTCCTGTTTTCGGATGTATTGGGGACTGGTTCTACCTTTCATCAAAAAATAAATTTCGTATGTAATTTTTCCAGGTATTATTAATACTCTCTTTTTCCACGATTACCTCTCCGTTGTCATTAACAAGTTTACTTATTCTTCTGTTTTTACATTTGCCTGCAATTTCTCTTACCTTTTTATGCACGTTGAAGTCGTCGTATTTACTTTGTAGAATTTTGATGTCTTGGCATTTTTTCTCCAGTTCTTTCTGTTTGGCTTCTCCGATCTTTCTCTGTATATCTCGTTGTAATGTTTTATACATAGAGTTATGGTTCTTGTTTTTCCTTCTTTCTTCCATCAGCTGCAGAATCTCTGTCGTCATCCATGTCTTATTCGTACTTTCTTCGTTCTTCATAAAATTGTCTTTTGTCGTCTATCGTTTGATTAAGGGATTCTATCTTCTCTTCTGTACTTTCCGTTGTATTATCGATTTCTTTGAATTTTCTATTTATTGTTTTGCTGACTATTTCTTTTACTTTACTACATTTCAGTTTTCTCATGTTATGTTTTTTACAGTTTTTCCGCATGTTTTCTTTAACTTGGTTCCATACACGCCCATTAAAGTATATGTATATATATATATATATATATATATATATATATATATATATATATATATATATATATATATATATATATATATATATATAGTTATGATTGTTTATTTTGACTTTAATCTTAGTTTATTGAGCCAATAAAAAATATAACTTATTTGTTATCAAACGTAAAATAAACTCCTTATATTACCTGTGTTCGATGGATTCAAAGATTTTCTAGTTGTCTTTTATCGGGATAGAGAAGAAGGATAAGAATAAAAAAAATATATGACAAAAATTTACGTTTCTTTATTTTATATGAACGAATAAAACAATTATCAAATTCTGTCGTTATCTTATCAATCAGCATACAAGAAAATAAATCAAATTTTTATAATAATATGATTTTAAATCTACATACATTTTTATTAAGTGAAAACCAATTTTACTTTAATTTTTCTTTACTTGAAACAAGAAACAACAAAACTTTAAACTTTTGATTAGCCTAACAAAACCTCAGTTCTTAAATTTGAATGCTAATGACCATGATGTCAAACCGATCCTTCACAGATATAAAATTCAATTGTACAAAACACTTACAGCTTATTTTCTTATTGAGTTGTATGTTGGAACATACCCAGAAAAGTCCAGTCTCCTCAACGATGTGATCTCTCCTCTTTGGCACCTCGGCTCCTTCCTGACGTCTCTGCAAACCTCCTGCAGACTAAACAAAAACACCTGGTTCACTTCTATAAACAAAGCTACTTTTTTATGACACAAGGACCTCCTTTTGTCAACTTGATGCCGTAAAACTACTTTCACATATACTTCACAAAATGCCCACGGTAGATACAAGGACCTCTTTTAATCTACTTTTTATCTCCTTCTGCAAAACTATTCACTTCGTTTCACAATGCCGGTATCCAAACTCACGAACCACACTCTATCTTGAGACAAACGACTGTTTCCTTCGATGACCAAATTATAACTGACTTCTCCTCCGGTTCTCATGATCGGCTCACCAATTCCCATTTAAAAACGACCGTCCAATCAAAAGCTCAAATTGTGTTTACCATGATTTTGGAAAAGCCTAATTTCGGTTTCAGAGAAAAACTAAATAGCTTACTTTAAAATTGGTTTTGTCAATATACAATTTATACATTATACATTATTTCAAAAGATTAGAATATGGTCATTTAATACTCGATTATACAAACAATGAAAAGATTAACTTACAGGTAAAATGTCTTCTAATTCTAAACAAAGGTTTTTTGATAATTTTGTTTGAAACGGAAAAAGGTCGTTTGCCAAACAAATTTCTATTCTTATCTACACTAAATCTTATCTTAAATTAATATATACAATTTGTTTATATTGATATCTTGAAATTTTATTTCGATGGATATTTTTATTTATTTTTCTTTGGTTGGGAAAAAAGAAACATAACAATATATATATATATATATATATATATATATATATATATATATATATATATATATATATATATATATATATATATATATATATATATATATAATAAAAATCCAAGACAAATAATTTTAAAAATTAAACATGACGAAACTTTTCTATGAAAATATATTATATTGACTAACTAAACAAAACATAAAATTTATTAACTATTAATCATTGGTGTTAATTGGTAATAATAAAATATTTTCAATTTGTGTATACTTATCTGTCTACCTAAATATTTAAACAGAAAGTTATTATATTTAAAATTTACATGTGATATTTAAAATTTGTAAAGACAATATTCAAGGTATGTTCTCACGATTTGTTCTACTGCTATTATTATTACACTAAATAGAAAAACAAGAATTAGTTATTGGAACTTTTTTATTAAAACTTTTTGCCTGAATATGTATCCATTTGTTACAGTGACCGAGCACGTTGAATCAACCAAACATGCGAATTCGTTTGTGGATGTATCAAGTAGGCCAGTGTACTCAAAGTAGGTGTTTAGAATATAGTATAAGAGCCGAGTATGAGTTATTAATGAAAAGTACATTTCCAATGGACGAACGAGTGACATTTGTATATAAAAATTGTCTAAAAATTCAAATAAGTAGGTAAGTACTGTAGTAGAAACGGCAGTTTTTTTAACAGCAGGAATAATGCAGTTAAAAGGAACAAAAATAGAACCGACATCGAATTTTTACCGTTAAGCTGATACAAATTTCATTTAAAATTTATTTCTTGTAACTAACTTTCAAAATCGTCGGGCGCTCCAATCGTTGATTCTGATAGAACAGTTCATTCTACACAAAAAGTGCTAATAGTTATCTTTATTCAAAATTATCTCAACTCAAATTTATTGAAATTAGACTGGAGAGTTAGGCTGGTAAGGTGTTATATTTTCTCGACTCTGCTTTACGGGATAGAAGCATAGACACTTAAACGTCGACTACTAAAAAGTTGTAAACATTTGAACTGTGGGTGTATAGAAGAATCCTGAAGATATCATGGACCGAGCATGTAACAAACAACGAAGTCATGAGAAGAGTCAACAAAAGAATGGAAATATTGGAAACCGTCAAGACACGAAAGCTGCAATACCTGGGGCATGTTATGCGTAATGAAAAATACAACATACTTTAATTAATTATAGAAGGGAAAATCCAGGTCAAGAGAAGTGTAGGAAGAAGAAGAATCTCATGGTTGCGTAACTTGAGGGAATGGTACGTATGCACATCAATCGAACTATTCAGAGCGGCAGCATCTAAGATCAAAATATCCATGGTGATTGCCAACCTCCGTCGCGGAGATGGCACGATGACTACTTTCCTCAAATTTTTAGAATGCCAGTCGAATGATCTTTCAACCCCAAACACGTCATCCAAATAAACCAAACCGGTTTTACTTTAAGCTCTTTTAAAATATTCTCAATTACCCACTTACATATAGTGGGAGTATTACATAAGGATAATAGCTGATTTTATCGAGAATGTTGTTTTAACTTGATCGGATGACTCCATTCTTACGTACCAATATGTACTTTTTAGGTTATTACCGCATTGAGCAGATGGTTGCCAATACAAAAACGAGTGGAACCGTACTTCTTCTTTAGCAGGATTACACGCAAGATCCACAGACTATTTAAATGTTAATTGACTCCTGTTTGCCCATATATTGAATGATTTTTTCATTTTCTGTTTTTCAACTTTTAAATTTACTATTAACTGATGAGCTGCAAGTATAGTGACACCAGTCACGATGTGGTCAAATTAAAAACGCTGAATTGTCATGACTATTACGCCACCATCTATGGTCTATATTAAAGAAAAACCTTTAGGTATAAAAACTTTTAAGGTCGCCCTTCGGCTATAAATTAGCCTTCTATTAGATTACGTTTTAGTTTCCAAGATACTCTAAGATAAGACTATTTTGATAGGTAATTTACCGATTTTAAACATTTTGATTGTTTCATGGGATCTACTCAGGTCCTACCCTATCAAACGGAAAATTTTTGACCAGTGTGTGTTACCTGGGAACAGTGGGAAGAGAGTTTGGCCTAAACATAAACTGTTCAAAAACAAAACACATGGTGTTTAGCAGTTTAACAGTCCTCTTATACGGTGTCGAAGCATGGACATTAAAAATATCCACCATTAATCGTCTGGAGGCCTTTGAAATGTGGCTGCACAGACGTATACTAAAAATTCCATGGACGGCTATGGTGACAAATGTGGCAGTCCTTGAGAGAGCAAATGCTGCTCGCGAGCTGCTTGATAACATCAAATGTAGAAAGATGGCCTATTTTGTACACGTAGTAAGGGGAGACCGATACAATATTCTTCAACTTATTATCATGGGCAAAATCGAAGGACGCAGAGGAATTGGTAGAAAGCAGGCCTCTTGGTTGAAGAATATCAGGGAGTGGACAGGAATGAGGAAAGCTGAGCAACTCTTTAGAATAGCTCAAGACAGAGACAGTTTCGCCATGTTAATCGCCAACGTCAAGGGGACTTGATAGGGCACGTTAAGAAGAAGAAGTGTGTTACCTGTACTCACTAATGGAGCGAAAACAACACTCACAAAAAGGTAGTAAACAATATTCAAGTGAATCAGAGGGCTATGAAGCGCCAGATGTTCCGAAAAAAACAAAAGAAATACGACGTAGAACAAAAAAAACAGACGCTATTGAAAGAATCACGTTGCTAAAATGAAATTGAACGGAACACTTGGCCTCGAGTGGAGGCCAAGACAAGAAGGACTAGGGAGCAGGGGCTACCCAAAAACCACATGGACTGACGACCTGAAGCATGTGAGTGTAACTGAACTGAATGCAAGCCGCATAAAACAATGACAGCTCCAAAAGGGTGAGTGAAACCTATGTTCAGCAGTAGACGCGTACAGGTCGATGATGATGATTTTACAGTTAGGTAAAAGTAAGTGAGTAATTAGTTAAAATAAAGTTTATACAATGGTTTTTTGTTTTCTTAATGGAACAATTAACGTAAATTTGAAAGCCCTAATGTTAACAAATAAAAAAAAAAACGAAAGACAAATACCACCGGACGTCTTTCAAATCAAAACTTTTGAAAAGGGATTGGAATACACTGGCTCTCGATCTAAAATAAAAAAAACATTAATAATATATTTGGAAGCTATGAAAATGATACTACTATAGAATTATATTTTTATAGATTTTGTACATGGAGTGTAAAATAATGTAATAAAAGTATACATTTTTCATTAAACAAGTAGGAAATCTCTAGATATTGTAATACTTACACAGTTACACTCGATAGAGTTAGGAATTTGTAAACCATATTAGAACTAATTTGTTACGTAGCATAAATTAAATAGGCTTATCCAACGCCGGAACCAATGTTTTACAATTTTACATGGTAAAACAGATATAACAATGAAAATTTCTTTTGAAAATGTTTTAAAAAATTGATTCTGGTTTTACTGACTTAAAAAAGATATTCAACTTGTATCGAAAAGAATGTGAAGTATAATGTCAAAATTATAATTGACATAAACTGTAGTATTTACGACGTCTTTTATGCTATTGTAATACTATTATTACACCTCTTTCTAGATGTTACTTTCTGCACATAGTTGTAGATTTACACATAGCTCTCTGCATATTTTAGATACTTGTCAAAAATTTAAATTAATTAAAAGAGTTGGTCTAGTAAGACATGAATCTGTCACAGAGAAAAATAAAGAAGTTCTTACTGGTCTAAGTTGTTTAGCTAATGTATGTCAATTAGAAATTGATAAAAATATTAAACATATAATAGAACCACTAAGAATACATTTTTCTTTACATGATAAATTAAAAGAAGAATTAAACAGAATGTTTTCTACGGGAGGAACAGAAAAAGTCAATGAAGCAAGTGAATGGGTAAATTCAATAGTCTTAGTCGAACAAACTAATAAAATCATGAATGTGTTGCTTGTGTGAGTCCATTTCAAAAGGTAAAAGAAATAATAAATTAGACTTACTCACAATCAATTTAATTTAACTATCAGACGACCGGTTTCGCTTTCTACAATATGCAAAGCATCTTCAGGTCACGATACAAAGTTAAATAAATGCTGAAAATAATAAACCCATATTAGGGTGTTGTCTAATAAAGGTAAAACAAAGATAGGTGATATAAATTATATAAATTACAGTAATTATGCCAATATTACATGTCTGTGGTTTTTCAAAATGAATAAAATGTTTAAGCAGACAAGGTAAGACCCACAAATTGGTAAAATAGTCTATTAAACTGTAATGAATTAATAAATAAACAAATAAATAAAACATTACTTACATGCCGATACTCTATTAATTGATGGTTGAAAGAACATGGTTCAAACTATCTTGTATTGTTGATTGGAGAACTCAAGTCAACTATTGTAATTGTTTAACAGTAAACGGGGAAGTTCTTGAGGAGACAGATTTTATCCAAAGAAGTAGAGATAGGTAAATGTAATTGTTTGTTTGATGAAAGTAATGTTCTATACCATTAAGTTCTTTAAAGTTATTTATATTTATTCTGGAGATATATTTATGAAATGTGTGTTATTTATTGAGATTTTTATTTTTGTTTTGGAAGGTGACAGTTGTAAGACAATGAATAAGAATAGATGTACAAATTGTGTGGGTGTGCAATTATATCAGCTTGTAATTATCAAATTTCTTTGATAAAGTTATGTTGCAATATGTGGCAAATTATTGTAAAGTCCAATATATAAAGTTAAAATTTAAAATTGAGACACTTTAAGACACACAGAAAACACACAGAAAACACTTAAAAAACGGGGGGACGAAACAGACATTAAATTTAAAAAAAATCTTAAATTTAAAATCCTCCCCTTTTTTAAATTTAATGTCTGTTTCGTCCCCCCGTGTTTTCTGTGTGTCTTAAAGTGTCTCAATTTTAATTTTTAACTTTATATATTGGACTTTACAACAATTTACCACATATTACAACATAACTTTATCAAATAAATTTGAAAATTACAAGCTGATATAATTGCACACCCACACAATTTGTACATCTATTCTTATTCATTGTCTCACAACTGTCACCTTCCAAAACAAAAATAAAAATCTCAATAAATAACACACATTTCATAAATATATCTCCAGAGTAAATATAAATAACTTTAAAGAACTTAATGGTATAGAACATTACTTTCATCAAACAAACAATTACATTTACCTATCTCTACTTCATTGGATAAAATCTGTCTCCTTAAGAACTTCCCCGTTTACTGTTAAACAATTACAATAGTTGACTTGAGTTCTCCAATCAACAATACAAGATAGTTTGAACCATGTTCTTTCAACCATCAATTAATAGAGTACCGGCATGTAAGTAATGTTTTATTTATTTGTTTATTTATTAATTCATTACATTTAATAGCCTATTTTACCAATTTGTGGATCTTACCTTGTCTGCTTAAACATTTTATTCATTTTGAAAAACCACAGACATGTAATATTGGCATAATTACTGTAATTTATATAATTTATATCACCTATCTTTGTTTTACCTTTATTAGACAACACCCTAATATGGGTTTATTATTTTCAGCATTTATTTAACTTTGTATCGTGACCTGAAGATGCTTTGCATATTGTAGAAAGCGAAACCGGTCGTCTGATAGTTAAATTAAATTGATTGTGAGTAAGTCTAATTTATTATTTCTTTTACCTTTTGAAACTAATAAAAGTTTGAAAGTTTGTCTCGATCCCCGTAATGTAAACAAAGCTATAAAAAGCTGTCATTATCTCATACCAACATTTAATGAGATTAGCTCAAAATCAGCAAAAGCAAAATATTTTTAACACTAGATACAATTAGGGTTTTGGATGATACCATTAGATTTAGAGTTCCAAGTTATGCACATTTAATACACTCTTTGGAAGGTTTAGATTTACAAGATTACCTTAAGGTACACGCTGCGCTATCGAGTTTTTCATAAATTAATGAATGAAATAGTCGGAGACATAGAGGAAATCTGTTTGTATATAGAATATTCTAATTTATAGTGAAACTTTGGAAGGTCAAAATAAAATACTAGAACTAGTATTGGAGATGACAAAACGATTCAATTTAAAATTCAATATGGACAAATGCAAATTTCTATTGTCAGATATTAAATATTTGGGTTATATTTTTAGTACAGAAGGCAATGTTCAGATTATAGTAAAGTGAGTGCAACTTGTCAAATGCCGATTCCTCATTGTGTAGCTAATATTAGAAGATTTTTAGGAATTATTAATTATTTAGGTGAGTACACAGATAGTTTAGCAGAGCATACGAAAAATTTCAGGTTGCTATTAAAAAAATATTAGTTTTCACTGGACAGAAAAGCATGGAAGATAATTTGTGTCGCTTAAAGAAATTATTAGTCAAACACCAGTACTAAGTAGTATATTATGATAACAATCTAGCTTTAACATTATCAGTTGATAATTCAAAATATGCAGTTGGTGCAGTGATTTTACAAAACTAAAAACCTATAGCATATGCTTCTAAATCTTTGTCATAGTCTCAGTCAAATTACGCACAAATAGAGAAAGACTTAGTTAGTTAGTTAATATTGGTCAGTCTTTTTAAGAAACCAATATTTGAGGTTCTAGCACGTTTGCAAAGGGTGGTGCTAAACTTACAACTTTATGATTTAAAAGTTAGCTATACTCCAGAAATTTTTTTTTCTCGTACATCCATTAACTAGGGCTCCAGTAGAAGGTCCAGATGATACTGATAGTGGAGATGGAGAGTGACGTATACATGGAAGTTTATTAGTTAACAATTTAGCTGTGTCTTGACTGGAAGAAACAAAAAATAAAATATTAAAAATAAACGGTAAGAGTTAAGGACAAAATAGAATATATCAAGAACTTATTAAATATGGAGGACAAAAAACAGCTAAATAATTACATGAGCTTAGAAACATTATATGGGAGATGAAAGAAATGCCTACATATTTTAACATATTACTTTTAATACTGGTATACAAAAAAGAAAATAGAAAAAAGATTGTAAGAGTAGAAGAGTACCTATATACAACAAATAATAAGAGAGTATCAATGTCGTTTTCGAAAAAGCGGACCAGTCTCAGATCATATTTTTATACTGAGGCAAAGCCAGAGAATGTACTATGAGTATAACATTCCCATCCACGCTGTACTATCTATTTAAAATAAGCATAAAATGTCAACAAGCAGTTAAAGAAAGACTGTACGCAGATGATCTGGTTCTCCTACTAAAAGGAACAAATCTAGAATCCACCCAAATAATCCTTCTAAGAAAAAACAAAATGCTTGGTCTTCTCAAAAAAGCGAAAAGAGGATAATCCAATTTTAACATTAAGTGGTAAGAATCCGATCTTTGTAAAAGAAATACAATTCCTCGGTCTTACATTTGACAAAACATCGGTTTGGAAAAGCCACATTAAAAATCTAAAAAGCACTTGGCAGCATATATATATAATGTCGGTTTACAACGTTCTTCGTTGTCTTCCGATTTCCAATCTCCATCTCATTCTATCGTTCCATAGATCGTCTTCCAGATCTCTTTCTCTGATTTCTTTATCAACTCCTTCTCTCCAACTTCTTCTAGGCCTTCCTGGTCTCCGCCTACCTCTTGGTTGCCATTCAAGAATGTGTCTTGGTATTCTATTCTCCGGCATTCTCCTTCTCCTTACGTGTCCGTACCATCTGAGTTGTGTCGTTTTGATGTCATCAACAATATTATGTGTAACCCCCATGATTTCTCGGACTCTCTCGTTTGTTATTCTGTCGCGTCTGGAGATTCCCGCCGAGCGGCACCAGAAGTCCATTTCTGTTGCTCTAAGCATTTTCTCTGTTCTGTCTTTTAGGGGCCAGACTTCGCATCCATATTTTGTGATACTTTTTATTATGGTGTAGCAAAACTTGGCAGCAAAGCATTAATATTTTGAAGACACTGTCGAACATCATTTGAGGCAGCGATACGGCAACTCTTCTACGAATCTTTTCAACCTTAATTCGATCAAAAATTGATTACGGCTGAGTGGTATACAACTTGGTAAAGAAATCTGTTCTTAAAAAACTAGATGTTATTCAAAATACGGGACGGCGAGTCGCTTTGGGTGCCTTTCGAACAAGCCCTATACTAATAATATATGCAGTGAGTCAGAGCAAACCCCTCTATAATTTAGTAGAAAGTTTGTCGTTTGTTTGTAAAGTTCTATCCTCTCCAGATAACCCAGTCTACCATAACGTTCATAACAATCGTTTCAGACACTACCCTTAATGCAATCCGCCTTTCTATGAACGAATTAACCGATTACTTTATAAATATAGCATAATATTCCCGACAATACATCACCCTTCCGAAAACCCTCCTCCTCCATAGACTGTAAATAAACCACCAGTGATCACTGATCTATCAAAATTTAATAAACGTGAATCCCCACCAGTCATATTAATAACACTTCAAAGATATTATAGATATATTTAGCGACTACCGACAGATCTACACAGATGCATCAAAAACAACGGACGGAGTGGGGGCAGCCATTTTCTCTAATACTCATAATACTAAATTTAAGTTGCATAACAACTGGACTATCTCCAATGCAGAACTATACACAATCCTTGAAGCTCTAAAATTCATTAACAAAACGGACCAGAGAAATTATACAATCATAACTGACTCAATGAATGCCCTTTGTGACATCCAAAACATATACTCCGTCTAGCTCACGAAGCAGCGACAAGTGATGGTGAAATTCAACTAAATAAAATAGTGCCAAGTGATCTTAAATTGTGCTTAAAAAACATAGTTAGTTGTGTGTGGCAAAACAAATGGTCGCAGTGTTCTGAAAAACTAAGTCAAATTAAAGACAATGCTTTACAAAAACAAGCCTTTTTGTTACCTGGAAAAAAACAAGTCATCTTTACTCGACTCAGACTTGGTCACATCCATACACATCTTTACCGAATCACAAGAGACAACCCCCCATACTGCAACCAGTGTCAAACCAACACTACTAAACATATTTTAAGATAATGTCTAATTTTCCAGGAAACGAGAACTTCCCAGCGACATAGGCGAGCTTCTTAGGGACAATAATCATCTAAACATTATTAAGTTTTTAACGGCTATAGGCATAAAAGATATTTAAATTAAAATCTAGTTTGTATCACAACTTACATACCTATATCAATCTTCTTTCATTTTAGTATGTAATTAATATTATAACCTTTCTTTGTTTTATTATGTATTTTCCATTGTTGTCGTCTATAACCTCAGTGGTTCGGACGACATTAAACAAATAAATAAAAAAAATAAGCATATAATTTAGTAAATCAATAAAAATTACTGAATTTATTGAAATATTTAAAAATACCGAGCAAAATTAATTAACCCAGTTGAAATGTTAAACAGCAATGAATATTAAATATAGCGAAAAGCTCTCAGATAGTTTCCAAACCAAACAAGGTTCAATGCAAGGAGGCCCTCTGTCTACAACCCTCTTTTTTCTGAGTCTAGAATGGATCTTAAGAGTTTAGTTAGCAATTTAAATAGAATAGGGACTTTAAGAACAAAACGCTATTAAATATTGGCTTATGCGCATGATGTTGCGATTCTGGCTAGCAGAAATATTTAGCCTACTCATTAATGAAAAAAAATCAAAGTAGATTCCAAAAAAAAAAACAAAAAAAAAACAACAAAAAACAATAAAATAATAAAAGAATAACAAAACAAAATAAAACTAAAACAACATAAAATTTATGTAGCTATAAAAATAATATTAGGTATATGTAGTATATAATAATATAATATGTAGTATATAATTATGTAGTATACATTATGTAGTATATATATTATGTTATATAATATGTAGTATATAATTATATATTATATTATTATATTTATACTAAAATTCTGTTAATAAGATAATTTTTCGACTGTTCTAACAACTATTCAAATTTCGTCATTTTGTGTCATGTGGAACAATTTCACCCAAGCATGTCAACATTAGACTGATAATTGCATTCAGTGCAATTTTCAATTCCTATGACAACACGATCGAGTTTGACAACTTCATCCAAATAAATTTCAAAATGTCACTTTTCGGCAATGAGAATGTTCAAAGTATAAATGCGCTAATCAAAGAAAATATTCCCAGAAATACAACCTACAGTCACAAATATATTTTTTTTTCGAAAAATTATCCGCCGAATATCCCTCGGACATTGATGAATGTCTCTTAATTTCATGACAAAATTCTCCAACTCGTTGCTTGGTAACAGCTGTTTCCAAGGAACGAGCTTTCGATTGTCATGAAATTATCTCGTCTGTTATCAATGTCCTAGGGATATTACTACTGATAATTTTGACTGTAAATCTGCAATTAATAATAATTAAAATTCAGTCGACTTTAAAAAAAAACAAAAATTATTCTGGGTAATTGGTTCTGCCAAAGCCATTTTTTAGAAACAAAAGTAGGTACGTAAAATTTACAGCAGTTACTCAAAATTTACAGTAGGTACCTCAAACAAATTAAGAGAACAGGTAATCTTCAAGATCAAAGTGAATGTAGAAAATACCCTAGAATTGGAACAAATTAAGAATTTTACTTACCTTTGAACTAACATATACATTAGAGCGGAACAGATGACTCTGATCTGGATACAAGAATACAAAATGGAAATGTTAAGGCAGGAGCTTTACACAAAATCCTTACATCTAAAAATGTGTCGTGACGAGCCAAAATATACATATACAAAACAGTTTTGAGACCAACAGCGAAACATGGGTGCTAAACTAAACACAAGAAGAAAAAATAAATATATGGGAAAGGAAAATATTGAGAAGAATTTTTGGATGTATCAAAGAGGAAAAGTTAAAAAAGAAGAAAACCTAATGCTGAGAGTCTTTTTAAAGAGCCATCATTCATTTAGAGTTAAAAAACCATCAATGTTGAGATGATTAAGAAAGAATGAAATAAGATAGAATACCAAAGATATTAATAAATACTGAGTCGAATGACAAAAGAAAAGTAAGACCAAAAAAAAGATGGTTAGATAAAGCAGAAAATGACCTTAAAGAGAAATGTATTAGAAATTGGACGGCAAAAACTAAGGACCTTAAATAATGGAGTGCAATTCTCAATATGTTCTAAAAACGTTGACTTGTTTTTATTATTGCTAGTTATTTTACATCTTGGATCTAATAGATGCGTTTTTTGTTAACTTGCCTTTTCTGCAGCTTTCTTCATCAAATAATCATTTAGCTGGCTTAGTTGTAAGACTTTCTAGATTTTAATTTCTTTATTGAAGATCTATTAAGTATTCGACATTTTTTGGTAATTTAAAACGAAATTATCTGTGTTACTGCTAAATATAATATCAAGATGTTGTTTTTGCAGAGAGATAGTTCCGTTATTTTGTATTATCAAGGCTCTTATTAATCATAACAAGAAAACATGTGGTAAAGAGGCGATTTCGTTGTATACAGAATGACCCAATTACTTTTTTCACTCCAAATCAATACAAAATCTGCTAACTTTTTTTTACCATTACCGTAAGCAAGTAATGCAATAAGAGAAAGTAACCATATATGCCCCAACCTTTTTTACTACAAATTTCTTGTAAAATAACGGTGAAGAGTATCTGCTCGTCTTTGAATTATGTAGTTTTCAATCTCACTGAACCACCGAAGTGAACGTTAGTTGACAGTTTTTCGTTCTTCGACTGGGTGCTTGATACCGGAGGTCAAGTTCTTACCGAGTCTTCATTTCTCCGAGCCGTGCATCAGTAAAAGGCGGAAAAAATACTCGCGAGGATAAAAGTAACGGTAACCGATATTTAAAAAAGTTTTAAAACTAAAGACCCTTCGTTTTAATTACTTCGAATTTACATCGATTGTAGTGTTCATTTAAATTATGGTGTGATTTTTTTTGGATTTTGGAGAATTTTTACTTTATTTTTAGAAAATATATTTGCAGGTAAGAATTTATTATTTAGTTCAACAGTTCAATAGTTTAGTTCAATTAGTTGCTTATTTTGTTCAACAGACCTTAAAGCGTTAAGTCCTAAAATTACAATATCATATTTACAATACAATTATTAGAAAATTCTGTACGATATTTCTGTAAAGTAAAAAATATAACGATATAAATATTCTACTTCAGATTTCTTTTATATATTTCATTATTATTTATATCTCATTTTTATATTTTCCACTTTATTTTAATTTTTACATCCCTCTTTCGATCTTTTATGTTTATACTTTTTAAATATTTTTCATGTGTCAAATATGTATCTTTCCTTCTCTTCTGTATTGATTTTCGCTGCAAGTCTAATTTTTGCATTATTTTATTTCTCATTATTTCTTTGGTGAATAATGCTATGTCTATGTTCCACACTTCTGATGATTGTGGTAATATCAATTGTAGAGGCACAAGTTTTTTATGTCTCTTTTTCCATTTATAGTTTTACATTAAAATATTCTGGCCTAATTTCATGTTTTTATTTTGAGTCTCAAATGTCAAACTTTTCAAATCTATAGTCAGTACATTCCTTTTACTTTTTAAGTTACTTGCTACAGTTTGTTATAAGTCTCTCTCTAAGATTATATATATATATATATATATATATATATATATATATATATATATATATATATATATATAGGGGAGCGAAAGATTTATGTAGCAACTATCGCACAATTGCTCTAATTGCGCATTGCAGTAAGATACTCTTACACATAATTCTCGAGAGGATAAAGCCCTTTTTACTGCCTAACATTGCGGAGGAACAAGCAGGTTTCGTCCCCGGACGTGGTACTAGAGAACAAATTTTAAACGTACGGCAGATTGTAGAAAAATCCAGAGAATTCAACATCACAACATATTTGTGCTTCATAGATTATAGTAAAGCTTTCGATTTGGTCAACTGGAGTAAAATGTGGCAGGTTTTGTCTGAAATGGGAGTCCCCAATCATCTGATACTGCTAATTAAAAGCCTGTACAATAACAATTATGCCAGAGTTAGAATAAATGGGGAACTAACCGATAGTTTCAGGGTCACAAAGGGCGTGAGACAAAGCTGCATACTAAGCCCAATTCTATTTAACATCTATGGTGAATGGATAATGCGGAAAGCTACTGAGGACTGGAACGGTGGCATCACCATTGGCGGGAAGAAGATTTGCAACTTGAGATATGCAGATGATACTACTATCCTTCTGTTCTGAAGCTGAATTGATTCACCTGCTACAACGGATAGAAGACGTAAGCTTAACGATGGGCCTTAAAAAAACCAGAGATAAAACGAGAATCATGATAATTGACAGAGCTAACAACAATCAAAATCATCTGGTCATGATAAACAATATCGCTGTTGTAGATAAATTTGTGTATCTGGGCTCATTAATAACCAACAAAGGAGGCTGTACTGAAGCAATAAAGCGGCGGTCAGCAATCGCAAAAAGCGCTATGGCAAAATTAACAAAAATTTGACAAAGCCATGAAATAACTACCGATACAAAAATGAGACTAGTAAGAAGTCTAGTTTTTCCAGTTTTTACTTATGCATCGGAATGCTGGACCCTTACTGAGAAAGACAAAAAGAACATAGATGTATTTGAGATGTACTGCTGGAGACGAATGCTGACAATACCATGGGTGGCCCGAAGAACAAATGAATTCATACTGGACCAGCTAAACATAAAGAAAAGACTAAGAACACAAATATCAGAACAAATAATAAGCTATTTTGGACATGTGCTTCGAAGAAATGGTCTTGAAAAACTTACCATCCAGGGAAAAGTAGAAGGCAAAAGAAATAGAGGTAGATCTCCCACACGATACACGGACCATATTGTTGCTACCATTGGCGCCCCATTGTCAGAATGTGCTAGAATGGCAGAAGATAGAAAAACGTGGAGGAACATTGGGAAATTTAGCTAATAGCTTCATGATATCACGATACCTGCATCAGGTTAACGACTAAGAAGAAGAATATATATATATATATATATATATATATATATATATATATATATATATAGTTTTATGGAGTCTCTTGAACCATACTATATATTTATTTTTACATGGGCGTATCGTTGGTGTTTCCGAAAAAGGTAAAGTGGATATATGTTATAACTTTAGAGTTTTTGTGGTGTTATATTTATTATTATTTAAATCAAATTGAAATATATTTTATTAAGGGTCTATGTATCTTTTTTGCCATTGATGGCGCTAGTATTTCTTTTTATTCTTTTTGTTTAGTTCGGTTTTTAAAATTTGGATGCTTTCGAAGTCAAATTTATGCTTTTTCTCATTCTCATGTTTTGTGAGCGCGGTGATGTTTTTCTTGTCATATTTGTGAGAGCGAATTCTGGATTGAAGTAGTTGACTGGTTTGCCCAATATATTTGATTTTATGAGTTTTGAAGTTTTTTTTTAGTTTAGTGAAATATTTATTTAAAAGGTTGTTGCCTTTGTGAGCCACTGTTATGTTATGTTTGGCTAAAAGATTCGTTAGTTTGTTCGGATAAACCTTTTATATATGGACGAGTTGTATACGTAGTCTTGATACTGTTGGTTTTATTGTTATTGGTATTGTTGTAAAATGTATTTAGTCTTGATTTGATAATAATTTCGATTAGATTTTCGGGATATGCATTATTTAGGAGGGCATTTTTTGCTTTTTTTTTTATTGCAGTTGGTCTGTATTCTGGATCTGTTAGTTTTATAGATCTTTCAGCAGGACTTATAATTACAGACTTCTTATGGGAGAATGGATGCTGGGATTTATAGTTGAGATACCGTGAAGACCATGTTTCTTTTGTAAACCACATAGTTTTAACTGTGTTATTAATGCGATTTAAGGTGATATCTAGAACATTTATTTTATTATTCTGTTCAATTTCTATAGTAAAATTTAGTTTTGAATGGTAACTAATAAATTCTCTAAAATTTCGTTCATTTTATTTGTTGGGATAGCACAGATACAGTCATCGATGTAGCGGTAAAAGAATGGTACATTAAAATCTATGTGATCCATGAGAGATTCTTCTAAATCTTCCAGAATCAGTTGAGCAATGACATTAGAAATACTTGCACCCACTACACATCCATCCATTTGTTGGTATATTTCGTTCTTATATGTTGAGTTTAAAAATTTAATGACTGACTGAAGATGACAATTGATTGGATTGGAACATTTTGTAAAATAAATATTTATTTTAAATTGTTTATACAAATTACTCAGTTAAATAAACAATTCACAAATTAACTAATTGAATTTTTTTAATCTCTGCAACAGGGTACCCCTAATTAAAAAAAAACATTAATTTTCGTTAATTAGAACCAGAGACATCGCGACTTTTATTTTGAATTTATGAATTCAGTTTTTAAAATGGTAAAACCTAACTGGGGTTCTAAGGGTAGTAGGACATTGAATTTTTTTTTCAAATTCGTGTAAAAATACCGACATCTTGAATAAAAAAATTAACTTCCTATATGTTGACGCATCTGAGTTATTTTAACTATGTATAAACTTAAAATCACAATACTTTTGTAAACCTATTTTACAATATTTAACATAATTTTTTTTAATCATAAGATTTAATTTGATAAAATAAGCTTTCTCTCCAATGTTTACACATAATAACGTTGTAGATACAAACTTTCTGGGATAAACAATTTTAATTTTGCAGTAACTGTTAAGTGAAACATTGTTGAAATTTTTATAGCTGAATACATGTGGTAATGTCCCTATTGTCACGCGAAATTATAGATTTTTGTGCACTTTTAAAAAAGCTATTAATTACAATAACTAAACAAAAAATTAACAAAAATAAATCATGAATGTGTTGCTTGTGTGAGTCCATTTCAAAAGGTAAAAGAAATAATATTATTTCTTTTACCTTTTAACAAAAATAACTTTAAAAACACTCATTCGAAAGGATTTTCTATACTTTTTCAGTAAAATTGTGTCACTTTTCCATATAATTTGCCCGTCTTCATCTTTAGTATTTAAAATGAAATAGCGGTTTAGTATATAAAAAGTTTAATCTTTTGCATATTTTGTTTATTGCATATTGTTATTACCAAATGTATCAAAAGAAGTTGTTAGATACCTGTATCAAAGAGTGTCACGAAAAAGGTTTTTTATTTGCTGATTTCTCTAGTCTATTAAAACTACCTCGTCTGTCTACAACTATCGCCGAAAGCGCGATTTTAAACTTTTAGTTGCCTCAACTTTTAGATGAGCTATTTCATACTACAGTACTTCCTCTATAACGAGAACTGAAATGGCAGACTATGTCTAACAATTTTCAATTAAAGGTGACTAATCTACAAATTGAATAAAAAACGGCCCATGTAAAATGTCAGCAGTAAATTCTTACCGGGGTCATTTTTATTGTGTATGCTTCGCCCATGTAAATAAGTGAAAAAGTAAGATAATTCTCATAAAATTTGCCCCCGTAACAATATAAATTAGTGCGATTCACTAGTATATAGTGAGACAAGTTCATTGAATAGTTTGAAAGATCGGAAAACTTATCAATATTTTGCTGGACTATGTATATATATTTACGTTTAATAAATTAAATAAATTATTATTATTAATAAATTAATTTAAATAGATTTAATTTATACGTGTTTAAATAAATAATTAAAATGCTCTAGCCGTTATCAAATGTTGATAATATTAGTCTTCTGTTGACATCTCCTTGCCCTAAACTTTTCATCGCAGAATGCATTTTAATAATTTATATTTGCTTTCATTTCTCATTAAGTGACCTAAATATTCCAATTTTCTCTGTTTTACTGCGTATATTATTTCTCTTTCTTTATTAAGTTTTTAGAGTACTCTTGTATTTGATATTTTGTCCATCCATGAAATTTTAATAAATCTTCCATAAGTCCACATGTCTGTCCACTTTATTGTTGCCTCAGTCAAGACTTTACTCCGTATAACACGATGGATAATATGTAGCATCGTAGCATTCTGATTTTTAATTTCAAATTCAGATTATGTGTTTTAAATAATTTGATCATTTGGATGGAAGCTGCTTTGGCTTTATCAATTTTTGATTTTATTTAATGGGAATGTTGTCATTGTTTGTTTTAATGTACACAGATATGTATATGTTAATACTCCACTATTTTTTCATTAATTTTAAATTACGCTTCTCCAATTCTTGCTTTTGCTAATTATTATGACTTTTCTTTTTTTTTAGTGTTAACTTCTAGATCATATTTCTTACTAATTCCAGCTACTTTGTTCATTAAAAGCTGCAATGCTTGAGCAGAGTCGGTAATAATGACAGTGTCATTCGTATATTTGAAATTATTTACTCGTTCGCCATTTAATAGTATTCTTCCTTCCGTGAATTCTATGGCTTTCTGTAAAATTCCCTCTAAATACATGTTGAATATGAGAAGTCCTTGTCAAACACCTCACATAATTTTTAGTTCCTTTGTTTTTTCGTTGTTGACTTTAACAGAAGCTAATTTCTTCTATAATTATAGATCATGATTATACCCAGGCACTTGCCGTTAATTCCACTATCTTGCAGGACTTCCATCATCGTTTTATGATTAACTTTATCAAATATATTTCAGTTAATATCTCTACATCTTTGAAATAGCACTTGTATGCTGAATGAAAACCAAATTGTATTGGTGATACTTGTTTTACTACAACTTGTGTTGATTCTTCGCAGGTTTTGTATAATCTATAATAAATGATTTAAAAAAAATTGAACAAGCGATTCTAATTTATTGTTCTGTAATCACTGCACTTTGTGACCCCTTGCTTTTTTTTCGGTATTTTAAATTCTGATCTCAACCAAAATTATGATTAATTGTTTCCTGAAGTTTACGTCGAAGAGTTTGATGATCTCTGACTGAACTTCATCTGGATCACAAGCTTTTCCATTTTTAAGGCCTATTATTGCTGCATCCCTTCTTCGAAAAGAATGTCCGATCCTGTGTGTTCGTTATCTGTTGTTCTGCTCATAGATATCAGAAAAATTAATAAATTAAATTTAGATCTCTTTAGATCCTTTTTTTGTTGGAAATACGGTTTTCTAAATATATCATGGCTATCTTTTTTTACTTTTTCACTGTTAAGTGGCGTTGTAAAATACTTATAAGGAATTTATGTAAGTTAAAAAGTAAATCACATGTAATTAACTAGCATAGTTATTAG
Source organism: Diabrotica undecimpunctata (assembly GCF_040954645.1). NCBI lineage: Eukaryota > Metazoa > Arthropoda > Insecta > Coleoptera > Chrysomelidae > Diabrotica > Diabrotica undecimpunctata. The sequence continues at coordinate 153,169,784 of NC_092804.1, forward strand.
GTTCTATCATGAATTCAAATGACCATCATTGCTACATACTTACTGTTATAATTAGACCATGGTAAACTAGATCTAATATAAAGAATATGCGAATTATAACGGTAACCAAAGGAAGCGATCGTTTAGTTTAAAAATTTTTAATTAAACTAATACGTGGTTTGCTGATTAAATATATAAACACAAATATATAGACAAGCTAATAATATAGACTATATTCCCAAAAGCACTTATAAATATTTATATAATTCCATCTAATAGATATAATAAAGCATTCTATATTTATATACAAACATTAATACTAAAGAGTTATGGAAGAGGTGTTTTATGTCGTCCTGTAATAAAAGGACTTTATTTTGGCATAAACGCATGCGCAGTTTTGCGTCCTTTATTTTTGTACTTTAATTAAATACAGAACGCCTGTATTTAAGTTCAATAAGGCCAGAGATATTTATTTTAAGGTCTCTTTTGACGTAACCTGTCAAATTACGAGTAGAAGGGAGAAAGACGTGTAATTTCACTTATATTTATTTATATGGATATTTGATCAAATTTGTTCTATGGTGTATAATGTTCTGTTTTGTTTAATGAATATTGTTTTTAGTATTATTATTCTCAATTAGTAAATCCTCATGATTATTGTTTTACGTTATACCGATAATATTCATAAGTAACAACTCTATTTCTTCATCATTAGTGCTAGTAAACTAGCTATTTCTAATGGTTCTTCCATATTGTAAGATGCGTATTATGGATAGTGTTCTTGAAATAACAATTTCATTAAATTCAACGTTTTACTCCTTACAATGATCTTATTTTCAGTTTTAATCTAGGATTAAGTATATAAGTTACAAATAGGATCTTATAGGCATTCAGAGGTTATTTTCATATTATTCAAAAATATTTAATGTCATTTGTCAAAATAAAAGATTTCTTTAACATGTTAGCAATAACTCTCTTTTAGACATAAAGTATTTTGTCCTTAATTAAAGGACCCTGTAATAAAAGCGACTGTCATCTGACGGTTTCAATATATCTCTAATATACTGAGTAATGTATTGATTGATGACACTGATCGGTGTAGTAGTGTCTGGGGGCTTAGGAGACTGAGACCTCGGAAGCCCTGAAGAAGACAATCGAAGAGGATGTCGAAAGCCCGGCTCAATAATAATCGACGCTGTCAATGAGGATATCGGTCAGGGAAAAATAAAAAATGAAAAAACTATTTCAATCTTTTAATAGAAAACGTTTCGTGCAGTATTCCTGCACTTCTTCTGTTCTAATGATTGTAAAGTCTTTATAAAGTCGTTCTAATGATTGTAAAGTTTGGAATTAAAAACTATGTTTTAATATGATCTGCAGCTCTTATTAGAACCATTTTTCTCTAAAATGTATAAGAAACGTTTTATACGCAAACAATGATTTTTTCAATTTTCAGATTGTTAAAAAAACAAAGCAAAATCAGCTGTATGTCTTCAAGGATTTGTGATCAGCTATCACTCATATATATTTTAGAACCTTCAGAAGCCTGTATAAGATTTTTTCAGCATTTTTTTACTCACCTAGTAATAAAAACATGGTGGGACATTGATGTACAAACAGCTCTATCATTCTACCGAGCATATTTACGATCTACATTAGATTATAGCTGTATCTAATTGCTATTGCTGAAAACCCTTTGAGTGTTTTGAATTTTTTTTTTTTTTTTTAAATAGTGCTCTCCGAATTTTCTAGATGCAATGAAGTCAACACCAACATATCTCATTCATACAAAAGCTCTTAAGGCATCTCTGCCGCTCAGCACCTTTTCTTCTTTTACATATTATCTACAAATACCATCTATGATATACCTCTTTTTCGATTATGGGCATAGTCCCTCTCTGTTAGGATCTTATATGTATATATGGTTATATACAAGGGTTATTAGACCCATGATAACCTATGGCTCGGTGACGTGGTGGACAAAGACGCAGCAAATGGAAGCAATAAGGCTGCTAGGTAATACACAAAGGCTAGCATGCTTGTGTATTACGGGGACCTTAGAAACAACTCATACCGCATCGTTGGAAGCCCTGTTGAATCTACCACCACTTCATATCTTTATACAGAGCGAAGCCAGATCAGTGATGCACAGATTAATCCATAGTCAGCGACATATAAGCCAGATGCATGGCGCTGACAACAGAAAGCTAATCGAGGAGCTAAAAGCCGATATTGTGATGGGGAAACCTATCGATGCAACAGTTACGAGATATAGCTTTAACAATAAGTTCACAATTAAGATAGGCTCTTTGTAAATAGTTCCCCCGATTTACGAAGTGGAAATCGAAACATCAAAATAAATGTATTTTTAACTGAAATTGTGGTTAATTCCCATTATAGATAGTAAATAATATTGTTTGTTGTAGTACCTAAAACTTTAAAATGCAAAAAATTTAATACAATTTGTTGCTTATAAATATATAATTATAAATAATTTTTATCTTAAATATCTTAAATTTTTATTATACTATAAATGTTACTATAAAATTTTTATAATCATGGAATTTTAGTGATCATACATATATAAATAATACGATCATTATCTCATGTGAATTTCAAGAATGCAGAAAATTAGTAATGAAGACACATACAAATTTACAGAAACTACAAATAAAATAATTCAAGGAAGGTTAATACAAGGGTTTGGACATGCAATGAAGAAGGACGATGAGCAATGTTCAAAGAAAATACTATCCTATATTTCTAGATAAAAAAGACAAAGGAAAAGACTTTCATCATTATGGAAGAGCGAAGTGAATTTCGCTATTGAGGAGAGTTGTTGGGGAGTTAGGAAGAGATGGAGACTGTCAATATTGCGTTATTCTTAGTATCACAAAATGAAAGGTGTCAAATCAATTTTTTGTTGAATATCATTCGAAAAATGACCTGAGGCCTATGTTTGAGTCAACCACAAACCATTTAACCTTTCAGCGATAACGTGACATGATGGTACATAAAGTATAACGTCGGACTAGCACTCCGCAAATTTAGAAAAGGTCCAAAAAACAAATATTTATAGAAAAACGGTCTGAGAACTCGCCGATTCTTTAAATTATAATTAAAATAGATAAAAAAAAACATTTACACACAAATTTATTATAATTTGTATTTAAACTCATGCTTTGAAAATAAAAGTTAACATATATATCTTTTTCTCATTTTGAGTAGTATAAAACACAAAAACACTAATTAAACAAATAAAAAACATTTATTTCTAAGAAACTAAACAAAGAATAAACAAAAAACAAATGTTTGAGCTGCGTAAAGTAGATACATGAATGAATTTATAACTTGAAAATAAGTCAATCTTCGGTGCTGTCTTCGGAAATACCAGCTTGTAGGCAGTCTGAGCAAATGCATTTTGCGTGTTCTAAGCATACAAACTTTAGGCATTTTTGACAGGTATATCTGGTTGGCCTATTTTTTTGTCTACTACAGTAAAAACAACGACCTCGACAATTAGGTTGTGGATTTGGGGCTGGAACAATTTCTTCTTCAATATGGCAAATTTCTTTTATTCTTGACCTAATTGATCTAGGAATACGTTTATTCAAACATCGACGTTGTAGATGATCGTTTACTAGTTCCATACCAAGAGCTTCTAGAAAATGTCTTCTATGCGTTTTATCTATCTCATTAGATTTATATGTGTTTATTACAAATGAGTTGATACCAGCTACATTCATTGCAGAATAAAAAATGACCATAGGCCATCGGCGAGTGGCTCGAGCGCAATTGTAGGCGGCACACATTTTATCAACTAAATCTACTCCTCCTTTGGATTTATTATAGTCAATGATGATTTCTGGCTTGCCCGTTAATTCGTCTAGCAAATCGTCATGGTGCATCGTTGAGAGTAAAATAACGTTTTTGTTTTTTCTGGGTATATATGACACAATCGTACATTTTTCTCTAAAACCAAACATACTTGTTTTTTCTGGTCTCTTAGGATCAGTAAATTGAAGTGGAAGCTCTCTTTTGTTTTTTCTTATAGTGCCTATCATAGTCAGATGATGTTCGTTCAAAAGAAGATCGGCCAAGCTGAGGCTCGTAAAAAAATTGTCCATTGTTACATTTCTGTGAGAACCAGATATAGGACTGTAGAGGCGAGGAACGAGGGAAATATTGCTCGTATCAACTTTATATGGGCCAGGTGGCTGTTGTCCAACGTACACCTCTAGATTTGCGGTATAAGGAAACTTTGCGTCTACTAATGCGTATATTTTTATTATCGTATTTATTAGGTTTATTGGGCATATATACCCTAAAGCCACACCTGCCACGAAAAGCTTTCAGTTTTTCGTCTACCGTTGTATATGCTGATAATGAAAAATGTTTAGGTAAATTTGAATTAAACGAATCGAAGAATTCTCTCACAGCTGCCAATTTGTCATATTTTTGCCTCTCTAATCGTGTTCGTTTATCATTAAAACGGATGTGTCTGAGCAAAAACTAGAACCGTGCAAGGGACATTGTCAATCTAAAAATCTCTGGCGGTGAGCCGTTTATCCTAAAGAGATCTTCTGCATTTCTGTGGTTATTTTTGGTTACCCCAGCTATATATAAAAAAACCAATAGTGCCCTAAGTTCTAAAATGTCTGTTTTCTTTGCAGATTTATTACTGAGCTTGTAAGAACACAGTTCAATAAAGATATTCGTATTGTCTACAATGGTTTGCAAAATCTCTTCAGTAAAAAAACAACTCCAAATCTTTGATGGGCTTTTCATATCTCGTACTTCCCTAGTTACTCCAAAAATTTTTACCTTAATTAAATTGTCACTGCGAGTTGATATTCGGCGGTTTTCTACCTTCTAGCTTCTCCTTACCAAGTAGATCACTCCCAATTATAAATTACACAAAAATTTTTTATTTACCCTAGAAATAAAATATTTTCAAATTTAATCTTACCTGAAGATTTGTGACAACTTGTATAACGTGCGGACTCACGTTCCGCAGTTCAATATAACAGCGGAACTAAATGCACTACACATCTCTTACAACTGTACTGAATAGAGTATCACCTCACTTGAAGCTAGCGAGCATGCCACGACCGAGATCCTAATTAATCGTCAGAAATCGAAAAATAATTCGACAAGCGGACTCACAGTCTTGAACTTATACGCCCCCACAGAAACAAGCAATGCAGACGAAAAAGAAATCTTTTATGATAGGGTCGAAGAGGAGATAGAAAAAATACCCAAAGAAGATGTCATATTTGTACTAGGCGACCTCAATGCCCAGATTGGAAAAGAGGACTTTTTACAACAAATTGCAGGAAAGCATGCAATACACGAAAACACGATTGACAATGGGCAAAGACTATGTAACCTAGCAACAAGAACAAATTTGTTAATAAGCTCAACAAAATTTGAACACCCTAAAATACATAAGGCAACATGGAGGTCACCAGATCAGAAACATATAGTTAAATTGATCACATAATGATTAATAAACGAAAACAATCGTCAATAAAAGATGTAAGAACATTTAGAGGTGCGTGTGCAGATTTAGACATGGTCACAGCCACTATAAGACAAAAAGTTAAAATTGAAGCAAAACAGAAAAATCTACATAAAAAGTGGAATGTCAATAAAATAAGTAATGAAGAAGTAAGAAAAAAATATGAAGAGGCAGTAACAGTTCAAATAAAAGATAAATATAAAGCAGAAAACATAAACATAGAATGGGAGACGATCAAAAAATCAATAGAAGAAGGTGCAAATATGCAGGTAGGTAAAGGTAAAAGTCAGGCTAAAACAAAAAACGGATGGTATAACCAAGAATGTAGAGAAATAACAGAAAAAAAGTGCAAGCCAGAAATAATTTATTTTTTAGATGGCGCCGTTACCTTACTGGACAAACGATGTGACCTGTCATCATAGCCTTTTATATAGATAGATAGTTATATATAAATAATATCTTTTAAAAACCAATTTTACAAAAAAAATTGTTTGAAACTCAAATCTATACGTGTTAATTTTCCTTGAATTATACTTATTATTTTTAAAATTACTTTCTTGGCTAAAAAATTTACAAGTATATTTTAAACAAATTAATTTTGTATAATTATAAATGAAAATAGTAAAATTAAGTACTCAAATTGTAATATGGTAATTATATATACAGATTAATTCTGGAATCTCGGTTAGAGCGCGAAATCAACATTCGTACCTTCGCTGCCTATTTCTAGAACATATGTTCGGATATCAAAACAGCTGCGGCGTCCTTTGAATAGACAGTAATTAAACAAGTGTTTTTTTAAGCGATACCACATATTATTTTAGGCGATAATAATTATTATAATAGTGTATTTAAAATTATTAATGAGATATTTTTTATTTAGTAAGTGAGTTAAATAAAGTTAGTTAAACTACGTGTATTCACTAATCCCTGAACTCACAGAAAAACTTAACAATATATTATGATATACTTTTCATGGCTTAAAAGTAGTGAACAATTAAGTATTTCCCGATTAACCTAAGATATAATAGAATTGTGGTATTTCCTACCAATATAATCTTCACACATTTAAAATTATTATACTTCCTGTGCTATCTTTAAATCTTATTTATATAATTATCGTTACTTTAATCGATTGCTACAAGAAGACACGTCTAAAAGAATTTTTATGACTAATCAAAGAAAACATTAGGTATGTTATAAAACCGGTCTCCACTCAGTATTTTTTTCTATGTGTTTACCATTTACACCTCGTACAAAAGTCTGCATGAATTATGTAGCAGACGAACTGAATTCTACAGATTCGGGCAGTGAGACATATTTTAGAACAACGATTATGTGTGCCAATGGAACAAATAGAGTAGCGGTACTTTGTTTATAATAAACCAAAATATTTTAATAAGATAAGTTTGGAATTGTACCTGTTTTGCAATGGAATTTTGATTATTGATGATTGTATTAGCCTATATTACCATTATATACGAGCCTGAGTACGAAAACGAGCGATTTTCGTTGTTTTTATCATTTATTTATATACCCATTATAAATTATATTTTAAAACTATTTTCTAGATCTATACAGGGTAGCAAAATAAACAAACGATCAAAATATCAATATGATTGAAACAACTTACGGAGGTAAATTAATTAATAATGTGTTGTTGATTCACCTCGGTGGGCAACTGATTAGATGGTCAATATCTTCCTGAGCTATCTGGTTCCATGGCCTAACTCAAAGTGCTTCCACAGTTTGAGAATAATGCTCTAAATTAAAGAAGTCTGCGACCTATCATGTCCCATACGTATTCAATTGAAGATAAATCTGGGTGTCTCGGAGGCCAGGGCAGAAGATTGACTGCCGCCTGTTCAAAAAAGTCCATGGTACTCTCGCCATGTGTAAGCTTGCGTTCTGTTGAAAAATTGTATGTTGTGTCATCTGAAGGCAGGGAATAAGATAGGGTTCCATAATTTTTTCAATGTATTGCAAAGCTGTCACGTGGTTGACACCGAGAAAGATTAGAGGTGACCTTGAACCATAAGCATACACCCCACACCATAACTCCACCGTGCAGTGCACGTGCCGTTCAAGAAAAACTATGGATTTCGTTTTTCTCCATAGGTGAAGAAAAACTCCCGTTTTTGTCCTCCCTGGCTCAGCCATCAAGCATCCCTAAATATAATCTAAATTTATCACTTAAGACAACCCTTTTCCGTTCCAGGTCCCAAACCAATCTTTTTCTGCACCATTCAAGACGATTACGTCGATATTCATGAGTAAGAGGTAGCACCTAGTGTGACCTTTTTTTTCTGTGTATTTACGATTACAATCTAGTCATAAATGACCAATAAGTAATTTTAATCTATCCTAAATTACTAAAGTTGCTTGAAATCAATAGTTTACCCTATGATGTTCTCTTAATTTAATCTGATAAATAACGCACTAATGTTAACATGCACCACGCACACAAGCACTATGCTCTGCTTTTTTACTGTCACTTACACTAATTCCAAGGGCTTTGTCCTCTTTAGTCTTCTAGTTAGCCCTGTGTTATTAAGTACTTGAATTACTTTACCATTTACATGGCTAATAAGTCGTATTTCATGATTTTTAGCCGTCTTCTTGATAATTGTAGCCACAGTTTCAATACACATTATAGAGGTCGCTGTTCCTCACGTACCAAGGAGCATTCACAATGTTTCTAAATACTTTATTCTGAAATTTTTGGATTATTTCTATTCAACGCCTCCAGAGTTGGCAACCATAAGTACAAATAGGTCGTAGTATTTGTTTATAAAGTAAAAGTTTTGTAAAAGTAAAATTTTTCGCATCCCAATTGGTCTTTCATGTTCTGCAAACCATTGATTTGCAATATCACATCACCTCCTGTTCACATCAATTGGAACAAAATGCCAAGGAAATAACCGTCCAGAGTTCGACAGCTCTCCGCAGCATCGTTTAAGTAATACTTTTCCCTCTGCGATATGCATCTTATGGCTACGATAGTGTTACATCTCAGGTTAGGGAGCACAGAACAAATCTCACTGTATAATAACGCTAGTATCGCTTTTAAGCAAAAAAACCTTTAACTATTGCACACTATACTACGAATTTTGCTATTAAATGAGGAATGTGTCAATGTGTGTAAACACTAGACAATAATGGGTTGACCCATGTTGCACTACACTTTTATTTCTTATAAACTATGCTATCGAAAAAATGGAACTTATATTATATATATATATATATATATATATATATATATATATATTGATTTTTCAATAACTTATGATTTTATGAACTTATGATAAAATAGTTTTATTTTGAGAAAACGTGAATACTTCGATTTTTTTTATTGATTTATTGAAAAACTGTCGCCCTTTATTTTGGCAGCCAGCGTGCGGTGCACGAACTGCCCTCCTGTTAGGATCGGCTCTGGTCCTCAAATACAATTAATTTTACATATTTTTTCCTGAACATACCGTTTATATTGTCGACCTTCTCTATATATGTATCTATATTAATTATATTTTAATCTATCCTAAATTACTAAAGTTGCTTGAAATCAATAGTTTACCCTATGATGTTCTCTTAATTTAATCTGATAAATAACGCACTAATGTTAACATGCACCACGCACACAAGCACTATGCTCTGCTTTTTTACTGTCACTTACACTAATTCCAAGGGCTTTGTCCTCTTTAGTCTTCTAGTTAGCCCTGTGTTATTAAGTACTTGAATTACTTTACCATTTACATGGCTAATAAGTCGTATTTCATTATTTTTAGCCGTCTTCTTGATAATTGTAGCCACAGTTTCAATACACATTATAGAGGTCGCTGTTCCTCACGTACCAAGGAGCATTCACAATGTTTCTAAATACTTTATTCTGAAATTTTTGGATTATTTCTATTCAACGCCTCCAGAGTTGGCAACCATAAGTACAAATAGGTCGTAGTATTTGTTTATAAAGTAAAAGTTTTGTAAAAGTAAAATTTTTCGCATCCCAATTGGTCTTTCATGTTCTGCAAACCATTGATTTGCAATATCACATCACCTCCTGTTCACATCAATTGGAACAAAATGCCAAGGAAATAACCGTCCAGAGTTCGACAGCTCTCCGCAGCATCGTTTAAGTAATACTTTTCCCTCTGCGATATGCATCTTATGGCTACGATAGTGTTACATCTCAGGTTAGGGAGCACAGAACAAATCTCACTGTATAATAACGCTAGTATCGCTTTTAAGCAAAAAAACCTTTAACTATTGCACACTATACTACGAATTTTGCTATTAAATGAGGAATGTGTCAATGTGTGTAAACACTAGACAATAATGGGTTGACACATGTTGCACTACACTTTTATTTCTTATAAACTATGCTATCGAAAAAATGGAACTTATATTATATATATATATATATATATATATATATATATATATATATATATATATATATATATATATTGATTTTTCAATAACTTATGATTTTATGAACTTATGATAAAATAGTTTTATTTTGAGAAAACGTGAATACTTCGATTTTTTTTATTGATTTATTGAAAAACTGTCGCCCTTTATTTTGGCAGCCAGCGTGCGGTGCACGAACTGCCCTCCTGTTAGGATCGGCTCTGGTCCTCAAATACAATTAATTTTACATATTTTTTCCTGAACATACCGTTTATATTGTCGACCTTCTCTATATATGTATCTATATTAATTATATTGTATTTTATCAGCCAAGAAATGACTAAAAATATTGTAATAGTATTCAAAATACAAAAAGCTAATCAAAATAAATATACCTAATTACTAGAATTTCACAATTCAATAAATTCGTGTCACCTTGTACAGTCCTGCTACGCTGGCGCTGCAGGAAGTTTAACCATTATTATGAACGTACTCGTACCTATATCTTCGATTCGGTTCAACGGTTTAAGCACGATTCAAGTTCATCGAGCAGACATTAACATTACTGACCTATATTTCAGACAACCAAGAACTGAAGAGAATACCGACATCTAACTGATGTATATACGAGGTTTGTCCAAAATATTATAGTTTTTTGTAATAGTGCAAGAGGAAGTTTATTATTATCTATTATTTATTAGATTTTTTGCTACAAAATCTGAAAATTTAAAACTCATGAGGTTGGATAGTACTGGTTCTACGGCTCAGTCAACTGAAAAAGTGCTTGCTTCATGAGATATCACTTCTGATTGCTAAAGATGTAACGAATATATTTTGCCTACCATAGGATAAGATTATAAGGGGTAAATAATTGGGGATAGAAATTACTGGAGGTGAAGATAGAGCAAGCAAAACAAATCGAAATTTATGCGGACGGCACTCAGGGTTTGTTAGGAGAGCTGGATTGGGGCATACAAAAATATGAAACAAAGGGTCATAAATCTCTTGGGACAAATAAAACAAAACACAGAAAGGAAACAGGAAACACCTCTAGTAATTTAAAAAGGACGTCACTTCAAGGTGCCAAATTATAAAGATTACAACAACTAGTTGTAACTGTTGAAATAATTATTGGAAATGAAAAATATATCTTTTTTACATGAAACTCAAAAAAGGGGTTAGAGAGTTAGATAAGAAACGTAAACAAAATGGTTTAAAAAAAATTAAACATTTATTGTGTCTCACCACAAACAGTTACATAATAGACAATGCAAAAATATCATATCAATAGTCGCAAAATACAAAAATAAAAAAAAAACTTACATGTGTCCTTATCTGTTTTACAAACTTACAAATGGGAGTTGCTACAAAAACTTTTAAAATAATTATTAAGTTATTTATAACTGTGGCAGAAATATATTATTAAAAATTAAAGATATCTTTTAATTAAGATGAAATATCATGAAGTTAACCCCTTCAAAAAAAAACAAAATAAACAAATGTCATAGAAAATGTAAAGCTAGCTGTCATATGTCAACATTTATACTAACGACAACGAACAAATAAATTGACAGCATAACCACACCCTTGATTTACAATATAATATAATACATATTACATTATTTAAATTTTTATGAAAGCAATTATTGTTATTTGAAAAAAATGTCTACTTTACTTTGTAAATTAAACACAAAATGTTACCTGGGTTTTCACATAAAATTTTACACTGAAACTTCTGGGGTCGGGAACTAGTTTTAATAAATTTTCTGGGGTAGAACTGGGGTTAAACTCTCTGTCACAAGAACAAAAGGACTGCTTCTATGGTCTGGAACGACGACCACGTACAAATAAAGTGAGGTTGAAATGGACGGCACTGGATACAGACTTCAGACTGGGCTTATTAAAACTCAACAATGGAACATGTTGTTATCCTTCAAATTTGTTGTACTCACCGTATTACAAATGTCTCATATGAGGGACGGCTTACAAACAAACAAAACAGTGATTACCCCTATCAGAGTTGACACATTACTTTGGATGTACATCACTTATTTTTCGACAAATTTGCCGGTTTTCCGCAAAACTACATAACGACCGTTCCCTTTGATCAAATGTTTCAACCTGCTTTCAATTACCCTCGGCCGATCTTTCTGTATCTCGGCCGGCTACCTATGCCACCCTTTACAAATCTAACCTGTTCTCGCAACAAAATTTCTTGACAAACAGGGGATTTAACCTTGAATCAAAACAACTCTTTTAAATTCGTAGAAATAACACGTATTATATTGATAACTTCGTAACTCGATTTTTTCTTTGGGGAATTTGAATGTAAATAAAGACAAATAGAAACATAACAGAAAAAAAAATTACAATAACAATTAAAATTTATTAAAACTACATAAATCGTGAATATCTCAAAATAAAAGATAATAAAATATACAATCCATTACAAAAATTTAACTAAATTGCAAATTGCATAAAAAAACCTTACGAACTAGTTTATGAATAAGTTTAACGTACTGCATGTGATACCCAAATATATCTAAAAATACTTTAGTTGCTTGTACCTAAAGGTTTGTAATTTCTTAGTTATTCGGAAACTCTTCCACTGAATATTATGGACTTTCAGATAGATAGGCTTGTGTCAATTTACGGAACTTAAGGAAAGAAGTTGTAGATTTAAGTTGCAAAGGAAGATGGTTGTATCATTTTTTTGGAGAATAAATTATAAAATTCTTTACTAACTCAGTGGACTGGATCGGTAAATACACATCAAATGTTGAATTTCTGTTGGAGTAGTTATAAGTAGGTCTTGCTGGAAGAGTTAAAATTCCGTGATTTTTGAAGTAGCATCTGCAATTTGTTATTCTACTGAGGCTAAAAATATACCGTATTACTCTTTTTCGTACTTTAAAAATAACATCAGATTGGGAAGCTGTACTTGAACCCCAAAAAGACAGGCCATATAGATGAGACTTGAAAAAAGAAAAATATGTTATTTTGAAAGATGCTAAATTGATTTCCTTCGAAACACATCTTATTGCATAGCAGGCTGAGGCTAGTGCTTACTTAATAAATCGATATGAAGGGACCATTTAAGGTTGCTGTCCATAAAAATAGCAAGAAATTTTACAGAGTCAACGATACTGATCTGGCTGTTATTAAAAAACAAGAGTTGAAGAGCTCCTTTATAGGATAATGCTACTGCCTTATCCACGTTAAAAAAGAGTAAATTAGAGTCGAACTAGGTTTTTATTTTAAGTAGATAAGAAGTTATAATTGCATGAAGAGTTGCAATATTAGAGTTGTTTCAGGTAATACTGATATCATCAACAAAAAGAAAAAATTTTCCATCGATTTTTATATTAGTGATGTCATTTATAAAGATAAGGAAAAGTAGAGGACCCAATACTGAACCTTGTGGTACTCCACATAAAATACTTTTGTGACTAGAGTCAGCATCATTTGCTCTAACTAGTTGTTTCCTATTCCTTAAGTAAGATTGGAACCAATTCAAAAAAATACCTCGAATTTCGTAGAAATTTAGTTTTTTTATCAAAATTTCGTGATTTACACAATCAAAAGCTTTGGCATAAGCATAAGTCACAAAAAACAGTGGCAGTGTAAAGATTATTGTTTAGTGCTTGATAGACCTCATGTAGTACAGAAAACATAGCATATTTGTGATAAAATGTTGTTTTCAACGAGAAAGGACAGAGAAGTCGGGCTTTTATAAGTCTCTCAATAATTTTGGATAGGACCGGTATTAAGGCAATAGGTCTATACTTGCAGACATTAGATTTTTCACTACCCTTTTTAAGAGGAATATTAATGGCTGTCTTTAGTCACTCTGGAAATATATCTTTTTTAAAGGAATCGTTAATTGATGAGACCAGGACTTCCAACACATTTTTTGGGAGATTTAAGAAATTTTTTATGGATAGTTCATCCGTACTAGAGGAAGATTTGCTTTTGATACTACTGATTATTTGGATTAGTTCAGATTTATCAACTGGTGTTATAAAGAATGAATTCCGGACTTTTTTAAATTGGAGAGATAGGAAATAGGATCTTGTTGTGGCAAAATAGTTGATGTTATATTTTTACTCACATTATCGAAGTTTTCATTTAGATTTTCAGGGTTTGGAAGAGCAAATGCTTGAGCTGTGTTAGTTTTATTTCGAAGTTTCGATTGGTTAAAAAGTTCCAGACATTTTTTAAATGATACGTTCGATAAATCCGCTTTTGTGATTAACGGAAACGTAAATCGATATAATTGTAGATACTGATCACGTAACGATCCTCATGGAATGCGTAAGTACCACACTCAGTATTCGGAAAAACTAAATGTGTAAGATGGAATAATACGCGAAAAAAAACATTTGGAACCTGTTTCATTAAAGAAAACTTAAATGGTCCGAGGTATTTGAATTTATTAGAAAACAGTCTTATACTTATAACTAAGTTGGTTTGGTTATTTACAAATCCGAGTAAATATTTTCCATTGGCTTTTTAGTTTATAAATTTTATTATTTCAGTCAGAAAATAGCAATATTCCAAACAACAGTATTTGGTTACAATGTGCTGGAGGTCACACTTGCTCACTATGAGATAAGGCAATAAATAAATAATGTGTTTCCCAGACAATGGATTAAAAAGCGTAATTTTATCTTTATCTTGAAATTTTAGGAAATTGAAAAACTGCTATTATTAGAAATAAAAAGTTGAGATGTCGTAGAAATAGAAGAATTGAGCATTCCAGCATGTTAAAGATTGCATGGCTTGTTGTATTGAATTCAACCAGTTTCACTTTATGTTTTTTAAAGTTCCCTATTTTCTTTTAACACGATTAAATATATCTAAAGATTCGTTTTCAATTGCTGCAGGTTTTCTGTGTCATGATTTGGCTAAACCTTTTACTGCATCAGTTTAACTTATTTACTAATGAATTGGCAGTAGATCTTGCTATGGGATATCCGTTAGCATATATATTATTTGTGATTATTTAATGGTAGCCATCTCAATCTATTATTTAACTTGGGTAGATGTAGTATAAATTACTTAAGCTAGAACTAAAAAAATATTATATTTAGTAGTAGAGAATAAATATTACATAAAAAATATTCAGTACTTATAAAGCCGTTCTGATGAATCCCTGAGCGTGAAAAGTGTCCTTCTTGTACAATCCTGTATGAATGAATACTAATATTTATATGTAATTACGTGGCTAAAGGTTTCAAGCCAAAGCCAATAAAAAAAAATATATATATATATTCAGTATTTTCAAGATTTTAAAAAAGATGCCCTCTGCCCAATTGGCAGCAAGTCACTGTGGGATGTACTATTGTCGGATATAAAATAGATCCTACTGGTTGCACTTATTCTGTTCTTGAAGTCGCATTGTAGTGATGGACAAAATAAATCGTAGGGCACCTGGTTAAATGCTTTAAGTGGAGCTGACAGATCAACGGACAACCTCACAAGGAGTGGTGAAAACTTGCATTATCCTGTATATCATTGACTAGGCACCACGAGCTTACTTGGGATTTGAAAGATTGGGCAAGTTGGCTGCAGGAAATCCAGAAAGACATATTTCAATGCACTCATACATGCATTTAATCACTTGCAAAAAATATTATAAAAAACAGCCAGAAAACTACAGAGGTATAAACTTGTTAAATACTACGCTAAAACTTACAACTAAAATTTTACAAGTGCTAATAAATCAGAATATAAGTTTAGCAGATGAACAGCAGGATTTTCGTAGTGGAAGACCTTGTACAGATGCAATATTATAAAGCAAATTACTGAGAAATCACTAGAGTATAATAGACCAGCATTTCTGTGTCTAATTTTACCTAAAGAAAGCGTTTGACAGAGTAAGACTCAAAGATGTAATCCATGTTCTGTATAATAGAGAAGTTCCCCTAAATATTATAAAAACTATCGAAAACATCTACCAAAACAACAAAATGGAAGTCAGAATAGATAGAGAACTTACAGAACCTATAGAAATGTGCAGCGGAATAAGACAAGGGGATTCATTGAGCCCCATGATCTTTGTTACGCAGACGACGTAGTATTGATAGCCCAAGATGAAGATAGTCTGCAAAAACTGGTCCACAGACTTAACATAGCAAAAGAGCAAAAGAATTTAATATGACAATCTCATCTCAGAAAACTAAAACAATAGTAGTCAGCAAAGAACCAACCAGATATAAAATAGAAATTGATGGCATCAGTATTGAACAAGTAATGGAAATAAAATACCTGGGAATTACACTGTTTAGCTATGAAGAACTGGACAAAGAAGTGAGAGATCAAGTACAAAAAGCAAATAGACTGGCAGGATGCCTTAATAGAAAACAGACACATTAATACTAAGATGAAGTCATGAATTTATAGTGTAAGACCAATAATGACGTCTCAGAAACAAGACCCGGCACAGCCACAACACAAAGGCTACTGGAAACGGCAGAGATGAGAGTAGTGAGAAGAATTACAGGAAATACGGTGAGAGATCGAAAGAGAAGTGAAGACGTTGGAAGAAAATGTAACGTACAGTGTATACATGAATGGACACAAAATAAAAAATGGAATAACCACATAAGCAGAATGGAGGAGACCCGTGTCGTCAAAATAGCAAGAGATAAGTCACCAATCGGCAGAAGAAATATCGGACGATCGCGCAAAAGATGGAGTGCCAACCTTCCATAGAGGTATTAATTTGCCAATGAACAAGCAGAATTGCTTATAAAGACGAAGAAAAAGAAGAAATATTGCGATTTAAGGATGTGAGTGTTAGACCATGCTAGAAAAGGTTCTGCTAGATCCTGCAAGCTTTCTTCAGGCTTTCTATATTCCGCCGAAACATCGTAGTTGTCATTTTTCGCGTTTGTTATTTCAACATGTGATGACATTACAGTATGAATTGAATTTAATAACACTGACTACAGCAACGTGATTCTGTGTATTACTGACCAACAAAACAAAATAAAAAGAACGTACAATACAGTCGAAGGATTGCTCGTAAAATATAAATAAACTTTTAATTCCATAGTTTTTTTTTTATTTAAGTAAAACAACCATGTTACGTAACGCGTTGTTCGAACGCCCCTCCCTTTCCTGTAAGACACCGTAACTTTTTACAAGACCCCTTTCCCTAATTGTGTTACGTAATACTTAAACGACTCCAATGTCACTAAATTAAACAAACACTATAATATCCTTACCATAGATTAATCGATTCTCTGAACAAATGTCAAAAATGTTGACAAAATATAATATCAATGTTGGACATATAAATCGTGAAACACATCCGGAAAATATTTTTCAAAATTTAAACCCAATGTTAATAAAGATCATCAGTCGGATATTATTTATAAAATAAATTGTAAAGACAGTAATTTAATATACAGTGATGAGTGCATTAAGAACCGGCAAAATAACGCAAAAGATAGAAAACATAATACGTTGTGAAATAAAAAGAGATGCAAGTAGTAGAGGTGAGAAATTATCGATATAAACCTATAATTTACTTTACATTACATTAGATCTATCGAAAGTTTCCCACCTTTAG
Source organism: Diabrotica undecimpunctata (assembly GCF_040954645.1). Classification (NCBI taxonomy): domain Eukaryota; kingdom Metazoa; phylum Arthropoda; class Insecta; order Coleoptera; family Chrysomelidae; genus Diabrotica; species Diabrotica undecimpunctata. The sequence continues at coordinate 153,187,270 of NC_092804.1, forward strand.
ACGTTAGCTTATGAGCTGGTTGACTTCAGTCATAGTAATACGTATCACGTAATGTAAGTAAAAACAGTTCAAGTATACTGTTTCCATTGTCAATTTGCCAAGCGTCGGCTTTTGAGGTTCTTTGATGTCGGTGCCGACCATTGGCGTGGAAATTAAGAAAAGGGATCAGTTATCAAACGCATATTTCAAGAAAAATCATATAATTTTTATTAATTTTTACATAATTATATTCAGGAAAATTTCTCAATTTTTGGGCAGAAATTGTTTAAACAATTTTTTAAACAAATTCAAAATATCACCTTTTGTGCTCCAAAAAATATTTTTTAGGTTTTTGGGTGACTCTAAATAAGATCTATGTCATTTTTCTCAAAAGTTAATAGTTTTGGAGATATAAGCGATTTAAAATCCGAAAAATGCGATACCTAATATGCATTTTCGAGGCTTGAAAAATATGTAAATGAGTATTTTTGAGATTCAAGAGTATCTAAACTAAAGTATCAACATTGATTTTGGTGAGAAATCGGAGCAATATTTTCCGTAGCAGAAAAAGGTGATCTTTTGAATTTGAATTGTTTCCGGCAAAAATGTCCGGCACCCTTCAACCTTCGATTTGTTTAAACGGGGCATTTTTGAATAGGACTCTTCAAAGGACAGAATCAGTTTTTTTTTTCAAATGGGAGCGGGCTCACAACACCGAATAAATAACAAATTAATTCTTTCAAATTAAAGCTTGTTAATTTTAGTGATTTATAAGAATATTGGACTTATTATTTAGTTTTTACATAAACCATAATATTTTTTTACAATTATCTGTAAATAATGGCTCATTCTGTCAGAAAATTTTAAAACATTGTCTATCCAGCAATTAAGATAGTCAACTGAAATTTAATTTTTAAACACGGCCTACTGTTAATGCACAAACAGGGTGAATCTTCAATATTTTGCTTCGAGTTAGAGATATCTGAAAAAGTTATTTGGAAAAGATGTTCCAAATATTATTTTAACCCCACATAACAAAGTTTTATGTCAAAATTCGCACTTTTACTTTTTTCATTAATTGAAGAGCTTATTTCCAGTGTCTTAAATCCAAAATTTCGATTTTTTAAATTTTCTTTTTTTAAACTTTATAGATTTCTTCAAGTCTAGAATAAAGTTATATGTACCAAAACAACTTCTTATTTACCATTTAAAAGTGCATATGAAAATTGTAAAATTGTATAATTTGTATGTTAAATTTGTATGAAAATCTGTAATTTCATGGATTTCATTATATGGATGTAAGACACTTTGGAAATAAGCTCTTCAATTGTAGTCAGGATTCTAAAACGGACAGTTGGCTGTCCCGAGATGCATCTTTAGACAGCCAATTGTAGATTTAGGATCGAGATTACAAATAATACTGAAAAACTAAAATTGCGAATTTTGTCATGAAATTTGGTATGTGCGTTTACAATAAGTGGAACAACTTTTCCAAATAAGTTTTTCCGATTTCTCTAACGCGAAGCAAAATATCGAAAATTTACCCTGTTTGTGGATTCGCAGTAAGCCGCGTTTAAAATTTAAATTTCAGATGACTATCTTAAAAAAATGTGCACTAACAACATGTATGACTGTGCAAAATGTCAAATCTGTATGTATTTTAGTAGCTGATATATAGAGTTGTCTTCATCTTAAATGCGACACACTGTATAATAATGAATACTAGTGTTCAAGATGCATCGCGATAGCTGTAAAGAAATTAATTAGAAGGACTGAAAAGAATCGTCAGTGTGCCTGTAAAATTGTAAACTGTTCGCTGAATAACGTCTTTTGCAGCAGTGTCAATCCTACCCAATTTTTTATTTGGTCGCTTTCGTTTTAAGGAATGATCTGTAACAGTGCCTAATTTAATAATTGTATATATCGTCTTATACCCGATTTTTGTTAATATATGAATTCTCGAAACAATTGCATTATCAGCCATCCCAATATTTTCTTTTTTTAAACACTCATACATATTTAAAACTATTCTTTGGGATTGTACGTGCAAATCTTTATTTTTTAATTCCGGGCTGTCATTAAAATCATTTTCATTATTTATTGATAACACAGAAGTTGATGCATCTTGATCATTCGTTTCAAACGGTCTCCAAAATGCCATTCTAGAAAAATATAATATTACTTACCTTATAAACTCCATACATACTCCGCCTGTGATATCTGCTTCCAAATAGGAATATTTTATGGTGTCACCGAGCCAGACACACAGGTGTTGATTACGATTTATCGCTTTGCGATGCGCTGTTGTCATAATGCATGACTTTAAAATTACTGAATGTAACTTTAATATAACATATTAATATATCTGCAATTTTTCATGTTTCCAGGTAAGGTATAAAATCAATGAAATTTGGAAAAAAATAATACAATTCTTGTAACCGTTTTTGAGAACTTGGATTCTTAAAAGATGTCTGATTTCTTAAAAGTCGATCATTATATCTATAAGAGTATTACCGCTAAATTCACCAACATGGCAACGTCAAGATAGATCGAATGTTCAAATTCTCTCCAGACTACAATGTTGCCGATATTCGAAAATTACTTAGAGCATAAGTAATATATAAACGTTCACGGTTGCTTTAATTCATTAGTGAAGAGTCCATGGCAGGGGCGGATGGGCCCACCGGGATACCGGGAATTTTCCCGGTGGGCCGTCGTTTGTGGGCTGCCACGCGCGGACCTAAACCCTTAATTTTTCAACTGCATGAATTCTGGCATAGTCTTTACAGAAGATATGGTTAGAGCCGAATTATTAGCATAAGTAAAGGCCAATAAACCATTATTCTTTATTTTATTTTCTTCATTATTATGTACATAACATATTTTTATAAATTAATCGTTTATTTCAATTTTTGTCTGTAGAAAAACTTTTTATTTTATTTTTCTGGTACGCCAATGGTTTAAATCACAAAGTATGTAGGTGGTATTTATTATAGGGTTTGTTCCAGCCGACGAACCGTCAGAAACTCTCAGCGAAAGTCGATCAGCACGAGTAAAGAGGATAATACTGATGACTGTATTATTGTTCTCTCACTGACCAACTGTTTGCCACGAATTCTGACTGTTTCACTGAAGTTATTCCGGTTCCAAAAGACACGAATTATTATGTGACGTGCGCTTTTACTTCGGGATTAGTTGAATAGTGGCGTAGAAGGATAATAATAAACATTTACCTACTTCTAAATTAACCAATAACGTTATATATTACTTAAGCCGATTTATTAGAGTGGAAGTTTAAGGTAGGAAATAATTATTTAAAATAATTTTTACTATACAGGGTGTTTCAACACTATACACCGTGTCCAGAAAGTCGCGGATAAACAGTACAAGGTGTTATTCTGTACTAAAAGTTCGTATTTTTTTTAAATAAACACATTAATAAATTAGGCAGGTGCAAGCTTTCTGTTTAAATCATTCGATTAAAATAAATTCTCGTACATCCTGTTTCATCTTCTTTCCCAAACAAAAAATTTACTTACTTTTAGTGTTTTGTAGTATTGTTAAGTTCTGTAAAAAACTATAAAATTTTGTAAAAATCTATTGCTTTCAAGTGTTTTTTTACGTCTAATTCGCAAACAAATCGTTTTTGGGCGTTTGTTTATAAAGCAAGAATGTTGGTTGTGATGTCTCCTACCACGTTTAAAGGTTTGTAGGTATAGTTATGAAATACTCTGTATAAACATGCTCAAAAAGCGCCTATTCTAGCTGTTCAATAATTATGAAATTTGTTACGTTAGGACGAAAACTGCTTGTATGATAGCCGTCAGAACCAATATACTAAGTGAATAAAAAATCAAATACCAATGCCACCAAAACGAAAAGGAGGACAAGAAAAAAAACTAGAAAGGGAGAAGAAAAAAAGATGTGAAATAGCAAAAAAATGTCACTCTTTGGATAATTTGCTCAACAGTTATTCTGTTCCTTCAACTTCAGGGGTAGAAAGTGATATTAACACGGAAAAACAAGAGCAAGAGCAAAAATCCGAAGAAAATTTACCGGTTTCAGAAACTAAATTTGAAACTGAGTTAAAGCTGTCAGAGGACTCGGACGACGACATAGAGACAAGTGATGAAAGCGATAGTGAAGCTAATGTAAAAAAGGCACTTAAAGACGAAGAGGCGCTACTAAAGCTGGGACAGCCGGAAGAGACAGAATCTGGCAATTTCTTCGACCGTCCGGATCCCAATAAATTACAGCTATTTTTTGAATTCCATCCAAAGGTACCTGTCGCCCAAAAAGATATACCTTTCAATGTGGAAAAAGCGTTTACACGTAATAATAAAACAAAAAGGAAATGGTTGAGCTATAGTGAAGAAAGAAAGGCACTTTTCTGCACAATTTGTCTTGCTTATTCAGTTGAGAGTAATAAAGATCAAAGTTCTGCTTTTGCAAGGGGTATGTCTGATTGGAAACATGTATATCAGCGAATAAATGAGCATGAAAGTTCAATCAGTCATGGAAAAAACTGCGAAACATATTTCATGTATATTAAAAATCAAACAATTGAATCAAACAATTTTGAAGAAATCGCCAAAGGTGAGCTACCTGAGAATTCTCTAAAAATATTGTCAGAAAAATTAATACAGTTTGATTCTTCTGCAACTCCTGCAAAGTTGAAAGAAGAGTTAGCAAGCTTTGCAAGCAACTGGAAACATATTAAATTAACAATTGAAGATTCATATGAAGTAAATTATGCTAGACTTGATGTGGGGTTAGACGACTCTTCTTCTGCACAGTCAGATGTAGACGAAGATGACTGTATAACAAAACAGAGTACAAAATCAAGGGTGTGCATCGAATCTAACAAATGTCAGAACTGTGTCATTTGTTGCTACGGTTCAATTTTAAAATATAATTTGTTTAAGGGGGCTTATTCCACGCTGGTATTGGCTTATCAATATATACTTTCATTGCCCATCTCGCAAGTGGCATGTGAACGATCGTTTTCAACTTTAAAATTTATCAAAAATAGATTAAGAAACTCCTTGTCTGATAATAGACTCGAGTCGTTCATGCTGATGAATATTGAAAATGATATACTGAGCGATATCAACAATGATGAAATTATTAATCGTTTGGGTCAAACAACCAAATTAATGAAGGACGCTTTAATGTATTAATATAATAAATAATAGGTTACCATTTAGTGATAGCTATATATGTAAAACGATATTTCATTCACCTATAGCTTATAACACATTAATTTGTTATTTATATATCTTAAATATCTTAATATAGAATTTTCTAGAGCAAACTTTGTATTTTATATTCCAAGTTTCAAGTTTCTATAGTTTAAAAAAATCAAAAAAACTCCCATGTGTATATATTATATATATATATATATATATATATATATATATATATATATATATATATATATATATATATATTTAAATTTTGGGCCGCCGTCGTTTATTCTCCCGGTAGAATTTTACTTGCCCATCCGCCCCTGGTCCATGGAAATATTAGTACCTAGTTAATTAATTTATAGATATATTTTTTGGGAATATGTTCATATCATTTTTTAAGAGTGTCGTTCTTTGACTAGCAATTGAATAATAGCGGATAGAGAATATTTTTTAAATATAACCTTAGGAATTTTAGGAAATATGTCTGACAACCTTGATTTGAAAGGCGGTCTCTTTGATACCAGAATCAGACATGTTTATGTTGGAAAATTATTAGTGGATGTACTATACGAGTATGTTTTTATCCAAAATTAAAGTATTGATCAATAATAAACTGTGATTTGAGACGTCGCATACACTCTTCTCAATACAGAATTATCATAGCTTGTTATTCTGTATTTATCAAATTACTACTAATTAAACTGTTTACTTAAGCTTTGCTTTATTACCTTCAATCAGTTTTTACTTTATGCGAAATTTAAAAAATGTTAATGTTCGATGTCATACTTGTAATATTATGACTGAAGTCAACTAGCTCATAAGCTAACGTCTAAAGGTGGGAAACTATCGACAGTCCTAATGTAATGTAATGTAAATTAGAGGTTTCTATCGATAATTTCCCACCTCTACTACTTTCATCTCTTTTTATTTCACAACGTATTATGTTTTCTATCTTTTGCGTTATTTTGCCGGTTCTTAATGCACTCATCACTGTATATTGGCCAAACACTCCAATATATACATAGAAGGGTTGTTGCACACAAAGATAATGTGCAAACCAATAAATTACCCTTATTTACAGTAGGTTTACTACAGCCTTAGCCAAGCATTCTTTGGAAAATAGCTATTCTTTTAATTTTGAAAATGTACAGATTTTGGAAAAAGACCAAAACTACAACAAAAGATGCATATTAAAGATGGTTCACATAAAAAAATTCAAAATTGTATCAATAATAAGACTAACTAAAAAAAAATGAAACGTGACAAACGAAAAATTACACAACGGTGTAAATACTATCAGAGAATCGGTTTTATTACAAAACCCTCACAAACCAAAACTTATATAAATCGTGCAAGCCGTTTCCGAGGTAATTGAGGCATTCCACTACTCAATAGTAAAACCATTTTATCAATTATATAAAAAAACTAAATTCTTCTTAGTCGTTAACCTGATGCAGGTATCCGTGATATCATGAAGATATTAGTTAAATTTCCCAATGTTCCTCCAAGTTGTTCTATCTTCTGTCATTCTAGCACATTCTGACAATGGAGCGCCAATGGTAGCAACAATATGGTCCGTGTATCGTGTGGGAGATCTACCTCTACTTCTTTTGCCTTCTACTTTTCCCTGGATGGTAAGTTTTTCAAGACCATTTCTTCGAAGGACATGTCCAAAATAGCTTATTATTTGTTCTGATATTTGTGTTCTTAGTCTTTTCTTTATGTTTAGCTGGTCCAGTATGGATTCATTTGTTCTTCAGGCCACCCATGGTATTCTCAGCATTCGTCTCCAGCAGTACATCTCAAATACATCTATGTTCTTTTTGTCTTTCTCAGTAAGGGTCCAGCATTCCGATGCATAAGTAAAAACTGGAAAAACTAGACTTCTTACTAGTCTCATTTTTGTATCGGTAGTTATTACATGGCTTTTCCAAATTTTTGTTAATTTTGCCATAGCGCTTTTTGCGATTGCTGACCGCCGCTTTATTTCTTCAGTACAGCCTCCTTTGTTGGTTATTAATGAGCCCAGGTACACAAATTTATCTACAACAGCGATATTGTTTATCATGACCAGATGATTTTGATTGTTGTTAGCTCTGTCAATTATCATGATTCTCGTTTTATCTCTATTTATTTTAAGGCCCATCGTTAAGCTTACGTCTTCTATCCGTGCTTACGTCTTCTATCCGTTGTAGCAGGTGAATCAATTCAGCTTCAGAACTAGCAAGGATAGTAGTATCATCTGCATATCTCAAGTTGCAAATCTTTTTCCCGCCAATGGTGATGCCACCGTTCCAGTCCTCAGTAGCTTTCCGCATTATCCATTCACCATAGATGTTAAATAGAATTGGGCTTAGTATGCAGCCTTGTCTCACGCTCTTTGTGACCCTGAAACTATCGGTTAGTTCCCCATTTATTCTAACTCTGGCATAATTGTTATTGTACAGGCTTTTAATTGAAAGTTAAAAAAAACTAAATATAGTAATTGAATTTCACCCATTTACCATTTATCATTTTCCAAAATGGGAAATCATGTAAACTAGCATCTTTTCACCATCAAATAACAATACCTGGTATAAGTAAGAAATTCAATTAAATTAGAAGTACTATGTTGTGTTTTTTGTAGCAGACAACGCAAGGTTTTTGTTCTTTACTTTCCGGAACTTTCACCTTGATCAAGAAACGAAACTGATTTCGACATGATTTATTCATTAATCATTCCATTTTATATAATCATCATCCCATTTCATGAATAAAATTCTTAACAGTCGGATACAATACATGGTGATTCTGTATTTGACTGATAACGCACTACCCTAGTTATTGTTAATTGATGAATTTTGATACATGAACATGGAATACTTACTTACAAGCTTATCTGCTAAAAGTTTAAAATCAAAATTAAAACTATTATGATGATCAAAAGTAATACTCAAACGTACTGTTTAAGAATATGATACTCTAATATCAATTAACTTCTGAAAAATTTTGTTTTCAACACTTTCACAAAATTTATTATAAATCAGAATCACTACAGCTGTTTCGGCAGAGTGCCTTTCTCAAATGATCTATTTCAAGCAAGCAAGCAATTTAATTGATTCCAGCCTGTGAGACTTATTCACCCCATAGAATTACGTTTGGGTGTAACAATTCATTGGAGCGAAGTGTATTAATTCGTGTAAAAACAGGAATCACTTCACCGCGCTCCAATGCTCAGACTATCCCTTTCCCCTCTATAGTATAGCACTCTGAGCGCGATAGGGGCACGACTATCAGCCAAATGCTCTTTATGGTACCCTATCCGATTCAAATTCGGGCTAGCGTTAGGTGCTTTAGTCCTGTTATCCTCTTGTGACTTGCCCGCAAAACTAAAATTGCTTACATGGGCCTCAAGTCTCGGCTTTGGGCTGCGCCCAGTTCAGAGGCTTGGTGCTAAAGGGTTTGGACCCTTACATGCTTGGGTATTTTGGTTTTATTAATTTTTTTGTTGGCTTGCGCTGTTTTTTGTTAGTAATTTTTATAATTTTTTCCGTTTTTTGTGTTTTTTATAGTTTTTTTGGAAGTGATCTATTTTTGGTATGCGTTTAAACTTTATAGTCTTTAACTGAATAAGTTAAGGAGAAAAACTGTTTGTCTCAAGTCATCAGTTGATTCAGATACTAGTTGTATCACTTATGTAAATTTAAATATTAAGCATTATTGGAAATATGATTCTTCAGATGTTTTAGGACCCTGAGTTAACTTTTTATATGATAATTGTTTCCACATATGAGTCCATTTTTAAAATAGGTAAAAAAAAAAAGAAAAGACAATACTTATTCACAACTAGCTGACACGACAGACGTTGTCCTGTCTAGCTATACGAGTGAAAAAATGAATAGAATCTGACCCGTTTCCGGAAACCAACGTCAATTTGACGTCAATTTGACTTGACAACTGACGCAACATAGTCCAGAGACTTCACTTGTTAATTTTGATTTAGTTCATTAGCCCAATTAAGTTCATTTTTTACTGGACACAAGTATACTACTGACGGGTTGAAATGTGCAGTATGAGAAACTACAAAAGACTTTCATCTAGGGATTCATCCATTTTTTAATGGAACTATTTTTAAATGAACAATAATAACGTCAATCTCATTATTTTACTCATAACTTAAAAACTTTCAACGTCAATAGATAACTTTTTCAGAAAAAAAAAAGATACATAAAATGAGATATGCTAAATTAAAATCGGTTAATACACAAAAAAGTTATTGCAAAATGAACAACAAAATTGCTGTTTTTGAATATTTTTAATAACTTTTGTACAAGTCGTTACAATTTGATTAAATGTATCTGAACTTGAGGGTTTTATCTTACGAATACTAATAACCTTAAATTAGTTTAAAAAGATTCATATTTTCTTTTTAGTTTATTAAGAAACTGTTCTTTAAATCGAACCGGTCTGCCTCTTTTTTGAATTGAGACACTCGAAAGTGGCCACTATATGAGTCCAATAACTCTATCATATACAGATGTTTAGCTGAAATTCTTATTCTAACAGCGTTTCTCATAATCGTCTGATGATTGTCGGCTAGTTTTGGCTGTTGGAAATAATTCCTCATATCAGAAATTTTTAAAAAGTCTTCCTGTTTTTTTTTCTGTGAAGCAAGTAAAACTACTTCTGATTCCTTTGGAGAATAGACATACTGACAGTGAGCTCTAATGTGTTTTTCCACTAGGGCAAAATCTCGATCTGAAGGAAGCATTGGATGCCCAACTTGAGGAAACACATGGTTTCTTTAAAACGGCCTTCTGGCAAATGGCAATAAGTTTGGAACATTTTATATCATGTGTGAAAAATGTTTAATTATACAGCTTCCAATCTCGTCAGCTCCTCTGCCAGCCGTTGCTTCATCACACCCATGTAGAAATACTCCTGCGAGGAATACAAACTATGTATGCTGAAAATGTAACAAAACAACTTATTTTGTAAAAGGTTGGCCATTTTGATAATTTAGGAGTTGGCAAAGCCTGCTGAAGATCAAATGGTATAGTATAAATCCCATCAGATGTTGAGGTTTCCAGAATCGCTTCTTTTATTGCGTCTTGGCCAGCTTTGGCTTTTCGGTGATGCAATTCTTGTTTAAATTTTAACTCTTGTATAGCGCCTTCATCAGTAGTTTTTGAAGCGGCATTCAAATAAATTTATTAATGTTTTTATTTTGAGAACGATTTCCGAAGTGGAGATTCAAACGTCAACAAACTTATTTTAATCTTCAATTGTGGCTTATTTCCATTAAAATATTAATTAAAGGAAATATGATTTTAAGCAAAAAATATATATCATATATCTTATTAGTCATAGGTCATAGAAGGTTCTGTTTTTTTTTTGGAAAGTCCGTTTTTTCACCAGCTTTTCATTGAGCCTACATACAAGTCGTCTGAGCGTACAAACGTCAAAGTTTTTATAAATGTTATAAAGTCATCCCTTTTTCAAACTGTTTTTTAACAATAAATTTAATAAAATGTTGAATTTTTTTAATGTGCCCTAAAAACTAAGCCTTAAAGAATTGATTGCGATTTACAGAATACTTCTAGAGTGACTGTTTGGGCAAGTATAGTCGTTTAAATAATCCCTCTCCGCGATAAAACTGCCGGTGGAAGTTACACTTCTATACACGCATTCGCCGTTACAAATTTATTTGGGAGTCAATCTGCACAATCATTACATATGTAATGCTATAGGTAAGACATAGCAGAAAGAGAAACATAATTAATAACAACTTACTAACAATTAATAAATAACTTTTGACCTGTAATAGGAGTATAGTAAATGAAGGATTTTTCATCAATATTTTGATGAAAATGTATATTTTTATTTTCATATATGTATGAAAGGAGTTGAATGCAAAAATTTTTTTACACATACTCTGCAGTAAAATTCATTGCTTAATTTGTTATTAATATAATAATACAATACAAATTAAAATGCAATATTCATAAGTATTTAAAAATGACAATAATATACGTAAAAAAATATACTACAATACAGTGCAACATAATTCAATATAATATTACAATACAAATTAAAACGCAATATTCATAAGTATTTAAAAATGACAATAATATACATAACTTTTCTACTTACGCATATATGTTTAATTTGCCATGTAATAATATTAATAAAAAAAGTCCTCCCCGACTGGGAATCGAACCCTGGTTTCCCGCGTGACAGGCGGGGATACTGACTACTAAACTACCGAGGACATGACACAAACGTATTTCAAAATTGACAGTTCTGGATCATACAGTGATTTATTGAGATTATTATTTTGAAATACAAAAGACTAATATAATTATGAACATTTAATAAATAATACAAAACATATCACATAGATAATAATATTAATAAATATTTTATTATATATATAATATTAAATTATATATACAAAAGGAACATTTTTATATTCGAGAGAGGAAGAGAGAGAAAATATATCTTCTGTCTCTCTCCTACTCATTATCTTACATATGTAATGATTTCACAGATTCACTCCCATACAAATTTCCAACGTGGAGCGCGCGTATAGAAGTATAACTTCAAAAAAAGAATAACTTTTTAATTTCATGTTTCAACAATTTTTTTCTTTAATTTTGGACTTTTTTTGTTCAAATTTCCACAATCTCCCCCCCCCCCCCCTTGTAACCACTGCTGGTTTCAATATTCGTACTGTTTACCCGTGGTGCTCTGGAAAACCATTGTTATTAGATTAACTTCCTAAAGTGCATCACCAAGTTCAATTTAAAATCATCCTAATTTTCTAGCAAGTCTTTTGAATTTAAACTATAAGTGTACTTAGATCTAGTGCATCTCGTCACTTTAATATTAATATTTTTACGTATATTATATATATATATATATATATATATATATATATATATATATATATATATATATATATATATATATATATATATATATATATATTAAAACTACCACGATTATAATAATAAGAAAAACCAGCAGTTGGAGAGTAGGTTAACAGACTGAGGCAAGGTCACATATAGCGACCTTGACCAAGCTCCATATTATACTCTTGTACCATCGATGGTAGTACCGTTAACATTTAACGCCTACACTTCAACATTCTAGGTCTCTTATTAATATACATGCTGGACGATAAATATTCATTGTTTTTAATTATATTTTGTTAACAAATTAGGAATTCTACCTTATAACAAGACAGTTTAATAACGATTTTAAAAAGTTTTTTAGTATCAAAAATGTTCTCACGGTAAAAAACGAAATTTTATTGTATTCATTGATTCTTTTATGTCCTTCTTACAACTATTAAGTTAGAATTGGGTTAAACATAGGCGGCAGAGTTCTAGAGAAGAAACAAGAAAAACTCACTTTCTCGTTCAACCAGTGGAAATTTCACTCAATGATAGATATGTATTTTGTTAAAAACACAGGTTAATTCTATTCATCAATTAAATTTTTGAGAAATTTTAAAATTAGAATCCATTAGTCTGAGTCTAACAACTAATTGGGTTACGCATGCAAATAGTTAGTAATTTTTGTATAAGGACAGGTTTTCTTGATTTGATTAGCCGTTGATTGCTGATTGTCGCATTTTGTACCAGTCACAAATATGTCATAATCATCATCTTTGGCTCAACAATCCTCTGTGGATCCTGGCTTGCTCTAAGATTAGTCGCCATTCTGTTTGGTTTCTCATCTTCTGATCTCTAGTATCCCTAAGTCAGTCTTAACTCTATCTAACCACCTAATTCGCGGTCGGCCTCTGCTTCTTCTTCCTATAGGTGTTCATGTCGTTAGCTTTTTAGCAATTATGTTGTCAGGCATTCGTGTTATCTGTTACGACATCTAGTTCATCAAATAGTTGGTATAATTCGAAATTAAATATTTTGCGCCACTGCCCTTGATCGTTTATAGCTCCAAATATTTTACGGAGTATCTTACGCTCGAATATTCTCAGAAATCTTTCATCCTTCTGCTTTAGAGTCCATGTTTCCGCCTTGTATGTGAGATCTGGCCTCAACAGTATTTTGTATATATTAATTTTAGTTTTTCTTTGGATATTTCTTGAGTGGAATTGTTTTTGGAGTCCATAGGATGCACTATTTGTAAGATTTATTCGTCTTTTAATTTCTTCGCTTGTTTTATTGGTAGTAGTCACTAGCGAGCCAAGGTATGTGAAGCTGTCAACACGTTCAAAGATATGACTTCCAATTGCTGTTTCCCGTTCCTCATTTACTATAGGATGCTTAGTAATCAACAAGTATTTGGTTTTGTCTTCGTTGATGACTAGACCGACCTGTTTCGCCGCCCGCTGTTTCCAGTTCTAGGAAATATTAACATCTCGATTGCTACGCCCTATCATGTCAGTGTAATCAGCGTGTGCTAAGATTTGTATCGATCTATTGTAAATAGTACCGCCGTCTCTAATTCGTTTGTATCGGACTGCCTTTTCCAAGGCAATGTTAAATAGGAGGCAAGCCAGGGCATCCTCATGTCTGAGTCTAACGTTGGCTTTTAAGTTAGACATTTTCATTCTCGTTAATCGGATAAGTTTTTCTGGTATACCAAACTCACGCATTGATTGGTATAGGACTGTTCTCTTGACACTGTCGTATGCGGCCTTGAAGTCGACGAATAGGTGATGGGTTTCGATGTTAAATTCTAATGTTTCTCGAGGATCTATCTTATTGAATGAATCTGGTCTTTTTTTTTGGTTTTCTGGAGTAAATCCGGCCTGGTATTTTCCAGCTATGTCAACTTTGTAGCCTTTCGTAGATAATATTTACGGCCATTTTGTTTACATTCTCCAAAACTTTCTAGTTTCGTTTTGATTTCTTAGCCATTCTACGTTTTCTAACTGCTTTTTTTCAAATTTCCAAATTTTGCGCATCTAGATTTGTCTTTAGGTTGCTTCTTGGCACTCCTCGTCAAACCATTCGTTTTGTCTAACTGTTTTTTTTTCGGCATCGGAAATATTTTTCCCAATATTTCCGATGCCTTCTCAGTTATTATGTTTCTTCCACATTTTCCCCCGCTTCAAGGCTCTCTATCTCCGCATCCATTTGTCTCTTTCGCAAAGGTTTCAATGCGCAGATTATCAACATTAATTATGTCTTGTTTCATATGTTTATTCTTCTTTAGAATTATTGCTCTGATTTTTGCCACATTGACAAATAATATGTGCATTTTACAAAACATTTTTTCTTTTCTTAGTAGGCATTTGTTATTTCACATTTTGTAAATAACATGATTATGAACTTTCTCTAACATAAGCAATTATCCTCCTCTGTCGTATTCGTGAAAATGTGGTGACGCTATGATATTCGACGTATTGTTGCTACGCATTCTTCTGTCTCCTACGCGTCGTGTGTTGTCTCAAAGAGAGACTAACCGGTGGTGATCTTTATTTGATGTTTTTACTTATTTGGTTGCTGAAATTTGGACTTATTTGGACCATTAAAGTGGCGATTTTCCTTGAGTTCTTTTACAATCTAGTTTTCTTGAACCACCAATATCTCTATATATTTCCTTCGTCTGGCTATGTGTCCAGAATACTTCAATAAATTTTGGTTGATAATTGTGGTAAGCCTAGTGATAATGTTCAGTTTAGTTAATATTGAGGGAGTTGAACGGTGTGCTGTCCAGGGTATACGCGTCATTTTACGATAGACCCATATTTTAAAGGCCATTATACGTCGTGAATCAGACTTTTTAATAGTATAAGTTTCTGCAGCTTAGGAAACGATAATAAATATAAGCACCCGTACTAGGCTTAGTTTGGTGTTATTAGGTATGGCTATATCTTTACAGATTTTAATAAGTTGATGTAGCCATTGTATGTTGACTTATTTCTTCTTCGTATACCTATTCCATTACCTGTGATAACAGAGCCCCAGTAATTGAAACGACTTACTTTACAATTACCTTAGTCTTTTGTGCATTAAGTCCATATTCATGACTAATATAACGCTCATATACTCCAGTCGTCAGAGACGGAAATGCCACTGAACGTCTGAATCATACAAAATGGCAAAAGTCGTGCCACGTTTATTTATATAACACCTTTATAAAATCTGAGTTTATTTGAAGCAAAATGCAAAAATTTTATACGAAAGCTAAACTCTTTACCTTTAAAACGCATCTTGATTTTTGTCAAGAGGACATTTGAATCAAAAGATATCGTCGTGTATACTTTTTATTGTCGAGCTGATATAAATTTTATTGAACATTGATTTAACGCGCGTAACTGACGTTCAAAATCAACGGTCGCTTCAAGCGTTGTTTGTGAGAGAACGGTTTATTCTACACAAAAAGTGCTAATAAACATTATTGTTTAGAATCATCTTAACTACATTTTTTATTTATCAAATTATTAATAAAAATTAATTAAACAAATTATTGATAAATCGATTTATTTGCAGTTTTGCCCCCCTGCGAGGGGGTTTTAGGCGGAAGCCCGGAGGTAAAAGTGGTAAACTTTTTTGTATCTTCTTTGAGGTCCCTAAATTAATATTCTCTTCAAAATTCTAAATGGTATCCTATAAATTATATTTTTCCAACTTATTTAAAGGTGATTTCGTCATCATTACCTTTGCCTAGACAATGCCTTGTGGGTCCTGGCCTGCTCCAAGATTCGTCAACATTATGTTCGGTTTTTGGCGACCTGTTGCCATCTTCTGGCAACCTAAGTGCCCCTAAGTGCCATACCCGTAAGTGCCGGTTTTTCAGTGCTGGGTTAACCTATTTAATGTTCGGTCACCTAAATATTCATACTAAATCAGTTTTTCTCTAAGATTTTAACCGATACTGATTAGGTAGGCTAATTTCGAATTTTGTGGTTACGCTTGCGCATAGGTACAGTGCAAGATTTCGGTACAATGAATGCATTATTCCGAGCGTTGCCTGACAGATAAGAGGCTATGTTATTTTTTCTTTTTCTTATTCTTTTTTGGGTTATGTCCTTGACAATTTACCAAGTTTACTTTGAGGGTAGACACTTTTTGTTTTGTTTCAGCCATGTTTCAGCAATCAGTTTATCTGTTTATTTTGAATTATTCTACATGTATACTTGTATTGGTATTTTTTTAAATTTTTCTCAGCTATTAATTAATATTAATTAAATAATATTAATTTTATATTTTTTATTTTTTTCAGATATAATGGATCTTAATTATGTCCTTCAAACGATATTGAAAATACTTATTTCTACACCTGGGATCTTCTTGATTTGTGGATGCATACCAACTGGTTCATATGGAGCAGCTCTTCTCAGTAGTAATAACGAATCTAACAGAAATTTAACAAACGTTTCGGCTCCCTATTATGACTACGAATTTTCCGATAGCCAGGAACTCGAAGACGATGAAGAAGAACCGGTAATATTTTAATTATTAAAAATGATTTATAATTTCTTTTTTTGTACTCCTCCTCCTCAGTCCTAATCCCTTTTGGGATGTGGTGACACCATTAGGCCTTTACAGTTTTTTCACGATTTCCCTCCATCCTTCCCTGTCCTGGGCTAGTTGTTGGGTTTCATATAACTCTTGGTTAATCAATATTTTTGTTTGATCTACCCAAAGGCTTGGAGATCTTCCCCTAGGTCTCTTTTCTTCAACGCTACCCTCGGCTATCCATTTTTCCATCGTACTTGTTCTTCTAGCAATGTGTCCAAAATACTGCAAATATCTGTTGTATTTGTTTAAGCAATCTATCCTTTACTTTAAGTTGTTCTAATATCGATACGTTAGTGCGATGATCAATCCAGGATATTCTTAACATGCGGCGTTATACCCACATACCCACATGACTGGCGCTTTTCGCATGTCCATTAAGGAAGCCTGTTTTTATTCCGATGTTATTCCTGCTTATTTTCCGTAGTACTTCAGCCATATTAGCACATGTTCACTTAATATACAATATGTTATGTGCTTGACCGGGTATATTTTTCCAGTGAGGGTTAACTTGTCTATGGATCCAGACTTTTATCTAGTTGCAGAGTTTTATCTGGTTGCAGACTTTTATCTGTTGTAGCTGATCCTTTTCTGGTAAGTTTATTGATGTGTATACTCCGGTAACCTAGACCAAAGCCCTCATGTTAATTTCTCCTGCAAAATGCAAGATTGTATAAATTTCTGCCTGTAATGCAGAGGTATATCCTCCTAGTGGAATAGAAATGTTTAAATTTCTACCACTACTGAATATTCCTACACCAGACCCTTCTGCAGTGTTATACTCGTCTATGTACGAGGTATAACCATGCATCACCATTACCATCAGCGTAGTCACCGTCCTCTTGGTTATTTCTTCCATCTAAAACCAAGCCTCGAATCTAAAAGAGACTTATAGATACTTCAAGATACTTTACTCACCAGATTTAAATTTGTACCATTTATGCTTTGAGGGCCCAATCCCCCAAAATTCCTCCTTCTAGTAAATTTTATTATATTGGACTTCTGGGGGCTCTAGTTCTAGTTTTTTAGCTTTACATTTGAAGTTCATTATGTAACTACAGTCAGGGCCTGATGCATTCGACCTCTGACTGTGTCAATAAATTTTCTGTGAGCTGAGATTGCTAGGTCATCTGCATGGACCAGTTGCTGGTCGTTGCCGAGTCTAGCTATCAGCCCATCATGACTTTATTCCACAAGGGAGGAAGTAAGACTCTCCGGAGAAGATCCTCTGGTTGTCTGTGTTCATACTGTATTTTTAGTGCTGTTTTCGTAAATCACACGGCTCCTCAGCATGCAGTATATTCATCTGCAGCTTGTTTCGCCTAGTTCCTTTATAAAAATTGCTCCTGTGATTTCTTTGTAGTGAGTGTTTTATTAGGCTTCCTTTATATAGCGAAATATACTCAGCGTCAACTCTTTCTTCTTCAGAACTTACCCCATCTTCTGTACGATATGGTGCAGTGCCGTTTCCGTAGAGAATTCTACTCTATACACATACTGTCTGTAATTTATCAAACTTTTAATCAATACACCATACCAAATGTGCCTTCAAGCAGTTTTTCTAGAGTCTTCACTACAAATGACATCAGTAATATTGGCCTCAGCCTTTTCCTGGTCTGGTTTTTCCAGGTTTGGATATAAAATTTACCATTATGAGCCTACGTGCTTTTGGTATATGTAATTTTTTGAATGGAAGGTAATTTCTCTTCTGTAAAAATATTAGATAAATTTCGTCCATATTCGGTGATTTATATTACTTAAATGAGTTTACTGCTCATTGAATTTTGTTTTGATCTACCACTTTTTTTACCACACGCCAATTTTTACCTAGAGCTATAAGTTATGGTTTCCACTCCAATATGCTGCCATATGTCTAGTAATATCAGGTTTGTGTCAGACTCAGGAAAGTATTCACCTGACTCATTTTAGAGTATGGCTATACTTTTGTAAGGGTCGTTGTAAAGAACTTTATAAAACCTTTATATGACTGCAATGTCATCGATATTCTCGCAATAGGAGTTAAAGAATTTGTCCTGGCTCAATACTTGTTTTACTGCTGGATACCCATCTCATTTTACTTTACATTCACAAAAGAAATATGTTATTCGAGGTGAGCTTAGAATCCAAGGTCACCATCAGTAGTTCTGACTTATTCCTTGATATCGTCTGCGTAACTTTGTGGCCATATTTCCTGGCAACTAATCTCGTAGATCAGATCATCAAAAATCATACAACGTTTCATAGCGTTGGTAATAGTATTCCTTCGCGAGTCACTCCTTCGTTGCCCTTAAATAGAAAGCTACACTGAAGCCTTTCAGTTATTCATCTTAATGTTATTTGATTAATTTTCATCCTTATTGGTGCTCTGTGTATAGACCCGATATAGGAATTATCTCATGCGCCTTCAATGTCTAAGAATATAACAGAAGCTACGTCGTTTAGGTGTAAATGTCGCAGCCAGATGATTAAATTAGCCGTTCGATAGAACAGCTAGCCCGTTGATTGAACAACGCCATTCAATCACATGTCTAAATGTCGATTAGCCGAGTGGAAGACAACGATCAGTCGTGTAATCAAACAGCTAATTGTAATAGTCATCTAATTGCACGACTGGCCCTTTCATTTGATTGAAGAACGCGAGAAGATACTTATAAAATGATGTTATTTACTTCACAGATGAGGTTACTAATAATTTTCATGTTACATTTAAATCATTTATTGACACAACTTAAACTGCTATGACATTTACATCCACAAAGAACTTTTATCTTGAAGCAAGCACATCTCGTAGTACGGCATTGTTTTTGTGCTGGTTTACACGAGCATTTTTGAAATCCTTGCGCCCCAAACTTTGATTGTATAGTCACAGCTTCTCGTAAAATACCGAAGTATCTAAAATTTCATCATCATAACTTTCCGTTGATGAGTGCAATTCTTGTCGCACAAACCAATTTTTAATAGTTTCTGTTTTGTGCCTATTCTATAAACTACATTTCTAAAATCCACAATTTTTCCTTTGATATTTTTCGTGTCCAAAGGTCCACTGACTTTCGGTACACTTATCAGGACTCTACTGCCAATAAGTAAAGGTGTCAGTTTTTTTGCCGCGTTCTCAACCATTTTTTCGGCTGCACGTTTTAAACTTTTGTTTGGCTCATTTCTCTGAAATAGTATGTTTTCATCCGTTTTGCATCTAAAACAGTACAGTGGAAATAAAACCTTCCTCGCTTCCTACAGACAATCCAGATGTGACATGAACAGGATTATTGCAAGACTTACAGCATGACTTACAGCTATGAGCGCTAGTGATGGGATTCTGACATGTGACTCGAATTATTGGTTCAATCAAACGACTATTTTTCAACCAGTTAAGTGGTGCTACTAGAGGCACGGTGGTCAAAAACAAATTACGTCAATGATATGGCGGCTTTTCAATCAGCCATGTCGTTGAACTTTTTAATTGCATAAAAATTCGACAAAATAACAAGTCGGGTGAATGAATGACGTTATTCAATCAAAGGGCTAACTGTTCAATCGAACGGCTAATTTAAACATCTCGCTGCGACATAAATACCGCTCACAAATCGACACCGCATTATATAGAGCGGCTTCTACTGACTTTCCTCCTAGAAAAGCTTTTGCAGTGGCTGCAAAGGATTTTCCGTAAAATTTTTATTCTTGATATAGTAATTTATTTATTTACTTTGTTTTCAATATCAATGGCCAGATCTATTAATTCTTATAATTTTACCAGAGTGCAATGTGTTTTACCAAATTGTGAGTGAAGCTTTGGTATAAACGTTACTTTCCTTTGTCTCTCAGCTTTGGATAAATATTCCAGAACATGGCTGGCTTGAAGGAGTCTTCAGGATATGTCATTTGGTCACACTTTTTTGTATTGGTCTAACGTCTCTAAAGCCCATTTGACCTTGTGAGAACCAAAAATTTGTTTGGAATAGAGTTTAAATGCGCAACATTGTCTTAAGTCAACTGTTTTCATACCGGCAAGGTATCAGACCGGCAAATGAACATTTAAAAGATACTTAATTTGCTTATTTTCATTGTCCGTGTATTTTTAATTTTTATTAAGTACTTTAAATAAATAATTTGTATTAACAAATCTTATATAATTTTAGGTACATTTTAAGGAAACTAAACCATTATCTGAAGAAATTCCCGATCCGTCACCTCTTGTTCTGCCGGGATATAATTTACCAGAGAATATTTTCAATCATGGCAAACCTTTTTACGCAGAAAAAGATTCTTTAACAGGACAAATTGATTTTCAGCAAAAATCTCCGGTTGCGAAAACTGATGACGACTTGTACGATTATGTAGATGAACCAAACAGTTCGAATATTTATGACAAAGCAAATATAGATCGTAAAGATGGTAGTCTTAGTAGTCATCGCCCAAGTGATGTTAACCAATTAATTCCCAATTTTCATGACTTTTTGAACTTACCCGTCAAATATAACTCCGCTAAATATGTATATCCTTTGATTTCTAGCTCTTACGCCAGTACAAAATATCAAGGAAGCGTGAATAAATTTCACAACCACAAGGATTATCCCAACAAAATGACAACGAAAAAACCATTGGTTAGTCCAACATATTATTCTACGGAGAAATACTTTAGAGTTACATATACAACAACAACCCCTACAACTACTACTACACGAACAACCACGACAACAACACAAAAACCACAAGAAACAACTAAATCAATTAATCTTTTAAATACAGGAATGGGTGTAGGATTTTCAGAAGAATTTGAAGATTATTATGATACGACTGTTGACGTAACTACGAAAAAACCAAGTACAACAACTACTAAACGTTCGACACCTAGTACAACAGAATTTCGTAAAATTGTTCATACAACTCCTAGACCAACAAGCACAACAACTAAAAAAATGTTAAGTTTATTTGAACAACTCTTTGGAGAATACGACGATGATATTTCTGCTACCACTACAACATCTACTACAACTACAAAGCCTACAGAAAAAATGAAAACACAAAAAACAACTACAAAACCATCTACTACAAGTACTACCACAACAACAACTACTACTACTACTATGAAAACGTATATTAGTAATCCACCTAGAAAACACGTTTATTCTACAGAACCCGAATTTAATTATGAATATGAAGATATTGGCGATAATATTGCTGTTGAAAGTAAACCTATAGTGACAATTGAGGATGATTTAAAGGTACAACCTTTGCATAAAAATACTAGTGATAAATCCTCAGATGTAACTACTGTAAAATACGTAAAAAGTACTGATTATTACGATTACCCCGATGAAAACCCTGTTGTTACCACCACAACTAAAAAATCATTCATTACACCACCATCTACTAATAAAGTTACATCCTTACCACTTGGTGAAAACCATTTAACGACTTCGGGTTATGAGCCTTTTAAACATCGAGACCCAATAATAGTTGCGACTCAGAATCTCCGAGAAAAATTAAACAGCGAGAAAGTAATACCACGACCATTCGAGAAACCATCTATACTGAGTCAGAATAATGTTCATATACCTCATGATCAAAATTCAGTATCATTTGTCTTAGGAAACCAACAAAATGTTAATGGAGTTTATTATGACAGTAATCCTTTCAGACCTTACTATGGCAATGATGTAAAACTAGATAGTGATGAAAAGGAAATAACTTTACAAGGTACCCTTTCTTTCCCCTCAGAGACTGTCGGAAGTGCTGTAACTATCCAACCTCAAAGGAACTCAGAGGCTTCTCTTGCCATCGGCGTCCCTGTTAATGGTATAAACAAACAAACTCCTGGACAAGTGCTTGATGAAAAATTGGAACTCGATAACCCTTTAATAAGTTTACAAGATTCTACAAAAACATTAACCAGTAAGGTTGTTTTCCCTAATGATAAACAACCTGAATATCCTGATTTTATGCCTCCGCCTCCACCCAGTAGACAACCAGCGACACCCAATAGAGAAATACTGCAATTAAATTCGGGTCCTATTCTTCATCAGCTGCCAAGTGATTTAACACCTCCAAGGGAACAAGAAGTGATGGCGCCCAAGAGACCTTATAGTAGACCTCCGTGGGATCCACGACCAGGACATTTTTATAGTGGTAAGTAATTTATTATTTTAATGGTTTGTTGCAACTCCAAAGACTTTCTTCCTCATCCCGATATACATATTTTTGTATGTATGTGTGGTATTATCTTTACTATGTTCTATATTCTATATCTTCTTGGGAAAATTTGTTTTAGTTTATAATTTATGAATTTCATCTTGTGTTTCTACATTCACATTATATTTTTTTTGTTGGGGTATATATCTGTTACGGCACAGGTAGTATGAGAATTTACGTTTTTAATGCCTTTGATTTTTTATTTTTTTATTACTCTAGGACATTTTGAAAATTAAGCGATAATATGGTCGATTTATTCGATATTTTGTGTAAATCTGGTTCACTTTACATGTTTTGCAAGCTTCTCAAGGCATCTCTTCGAAAAATTATCTAACGAATATGTGATCGAATATGGGTCGATGTGATAAGTCATTGGTTCTGAAAACTACAAAATAAGTAAAAACAAAACATCTCTAAAGCATATATGATTTCGACTCAATTAAGCTTATATCATAATGTCGGAAATTTTGGCCAATTCGCTAATCTCTTTTTGTTCAATTGGTGATCTCCATTTTATTTCTTCAGTTCTCCTCAAGTATTTTTTATTAAGAGGACAGGTATATTTAAATCTCATATACAAATGTACATAAGTATGCTGACTATGTATATCTTCAATTTTAACTAATTTAATAAATTTACAATCATTTTCACCATTTTTCATCATTTAATTTAATAAAATTGTAGTATAGATATCAACAGATGGGTCCTTGACCTGGTTTACTTTTTAAAAACGAACTATCAATCTTGCACCGAATGCCATTGTCATTGAAACAGTCTATTATTATGCTCGGCATCTCAAGTCAGTTGGTAACAGCTGATGTACGACAGTTCGAGTATAGAAATTTTACTTCTAGTAGGGACTTATGGTTCCCGGTTAGTGATCCAATTACATCGTCATAATGCCGTATAATTTAATACTTTTAAGTATGATTTCTTCAATGTAAATTCAATCACTGTTTGGCTTTGTGGTTTTTTTGCATTTTTACTGTGTTTTTGCAGTTTTTCTTCTCCCAATAAAAAAGTCATAAGTGGTCCGAACAATGCAATCATTCGAACATCCCGTTTCCCCGATACCCCCGGTTAACGCGACCGTACTGTACTTTCAAATCTATAGTCAGTACATTCCTTTTACTTTTTAAGTTACTTTCTACAGTGTGTTATAAGTCTCTCTCTAAGATATATATAATATATATATATATATATATATATATATATATATATATATATATACATATATATATATATATATATATATATATATATATATATATATATATATATATATATACGGTATTGTAAATCCTTCCCGTTCTTCTTCCTGTATTTATTTATTTGGGATGTGGTCAAGGTGTGTGTGATGGATTTCAATCAAATAGTGTTAAAGCTGAAATACTGAGGAATGTTCGCACATTGGAACTAGCAAAAATTTCAATAAGCAAAAAGTACGAAGTAGGTGATGATGAAGTATAATAACCGAAAGTACCGTGGTTTTCAGTTACTAATAGAATTTGCTATCAAGCGGTTCAAATAATAGATATACAATTAACAGAAATTGTACACTTTATTCGCTTGAACTTATCACTCCAGCTAATAATTTCTTCAACAATACTTTTTAGAATCAGAGGATACGCGACAGGTATTAAAAATTTCCTTTCCTCAATTGACATAAAAGTATTGTGTAAACTACTACGCAAAATTTGTACAAACGTAAAAATGAAACTGGCACAGCAAAATTGTTTGTTTCTCAAAATCCAGTGTAAACCTTCACTGAAGTGCAAACAGAACTTGCATGACTACTGGCGCCATGTATAAACTTGCTTTAAATTTTAAAGTTCATCGAAATACTAATAAATTAAAAATATGAAGGGGTTATTTTATCCAGCGCTACATTTATCTTAGTTTTTAAATACTTGTATATATACATATTTATTTATTTTTAGGAAATCCTGAATACAATCGTCCACCCCGTCCTCAAACAGACGTAGCTTACAAGCGCATTGATCACTTGCCTAACGTCTTGCCACAATTTCGACCAAATACCAACATGAATAAACCGCCTTCGAATTATTTCGACAAGAAGTTAAATCGTCAACCACTTCTAGATAGACCATCAAATAGACCTATCAGTTTTTTTGAAAAATTACTTCCTCCTCCACCACCTCCGCCGCTTTTTCTTACGAATAAAAATGTACCGGCATTAAGAAATAAAAACGGCCCACCCCCTAGGCAGAATTTTGATGAACACCATAGTAAGTATTAACAGTAATTTAAAAACTAGTGATTCCTGTTACAGTTACGGTTCTGTTAAGGTTAGATTGTCGTGTCTAGGTTGTTGTAATATATCAAGATTAAAAAGATGTAATACTTAAAACATATTATATCGCCTTTTTGTGCATGATATTTAACTACAAAATCCTCTTATTGTTTCTTAACTACAAGTTGATTTTATGGTATTAGAACTTTCGTAAACGAACCGGTTTTTGAGCCAGGTCTAAATCCGATCAATTATCTATTACGCCAGCCATGCTACGCCCCTGATCGAATATACTTGATCGGCGATTCCAGCCGCTGAGAGAATTCGGGGTTCTGGAAGCGTATCACGACATATATACTGAATAGCTAGAGTTCGAAGAAAAAAGCGTAAGACGCAATACATGGTTCTGGATCTGTAATTCAGTATATCTTAATTATTCAGTATTCGATTATAATTCATCAAAACAAACTTGTTATTCATTATATTCATCCAATGCATCATATTCCCTATAAAAAAAAGCAGCTCCCTTCCCAACCCTCCAAACTCGTTTAGGCCAATCTCCCTAACATGTACCCTTTGCAAATTATTGGAAAAAATGATCAACAAGCGATTAATCTAGTATCTAGAAAAAAGCAATCCTTAATCCTGCTCAACCAGGTTTTAGACCTAATCGAAGCACCACTGATAATTTAGTGATCCTACAAACAGATATAGCAAATACTATGGCCTCCAAGCAAGACGTAATCGCAATAATTTTTGATATAGAAAGTGCTTTCGATACAACATGTAAGTCGGTCATCCTTAAAAAATCTGTTAGAAAATAATCTTGAAGGCAACATATTATGCTTTATAAACAACTTATTAAATAATAGAAATTTCAGAATCACCGTTAATGGAGTATTATCTGACAACTATGTCACTGACAGTGTGTATCCTAACACAATTAACAGTTTAAGTTCTCCCCTCTTTCTACTAGCCATCAAAGATATTTGCTCTCATATAAAATCTCCTTTTAAATTTGCCCTATACACAGACAACCTTATTGTATACTGCCAAGAATAATCCAGAGCTGCACCTTCATCTTTATTACAAAATTCTGTCGATTCCCTTACTACATGGTCTCAGAAAACTGGCTTCAGGTTCTCTTCCAATAAATCTAAAATAATTAAATTCACCACGAGATATAACAGCGCAGAAATACCCAAAATAACACTAAACGTAGTAAAAATAAAAGGCAACTGTTTAAAGGCAACTTGTTAAAAACATAATCCGATATAATCCGAACCAAATTAGACTATGGTTGTATAGTTTACTTGTCCGCATTCAACAATTTATTACAATCGTTAAACTCTGGTCGCAACACTGCTCTCAGAATATGCTTAGGAGCATTTCAATCCAGTCCGGTGAAAGTCTCTATTGTGAATCTCATGAACTCCCCCTTTCTTTACTTTCGGAGGCAGCAACTACTCCTATCTTAAGCTAGAAGAATTTCATCGAATCCGACTAACTCTGTATTTAATCTTCTGAGTTCGCCAAGACCTGTACTCGTAAACTCGCCCAGATGTATACTTTCAATCCCATAGATCCTACAACCCTTGTGCCAAGGCACAAAATTGACTCAAACACTTGCATCTATAAAATCAGAATCTCCGCCATGATCTAGAACACCTACTTTTATAAACACTTCGCTCTGTAAATTTAACAAGCAACAAACAAATAATAACATTTTTTGACAAGCTTTCAAGGATATTGTGAATACATCCTACTATGATAAGGTGCTTTATATCAATGAATCCCGAAACGCAGATAGAGTTGGCTGTTGTGTTACTACAGTTGATACAGTATTAGGACAATACCGAATATCCAATGAATGTAGCGTGTTTTTAGAACTCTTCAGTATTTCAAAATCTCTCGAGTTCCCTTCTGACAATCATCAAAATGTAGCTCTGTGCACCGATTTGATCGGATAAAAATACTAGAATCGATCCATCTCCACACTTCCCGAGGGGCTTTAATAACAATAATATGGGTGCCTTCTCATATCGGCATTCAAGGAAATGAGATGGCTGACAGCGCTGCAAAAGAAGCATCTACATCCAACTTACCCATCTACAACATACAGCTACAAGAAGATATAAAATCAAATTTCAAAAGAAATATCCAAGGCAAGTGACAGGAATTTTGGATCACCAAAGACACAAAGCTCAGAGAAATACAACCTAATGTTAACAGCTATTTATCCCTAGCATCCCTGAAGAGAAAAGAGAAGATAGCAATACGAAGATTAAGAATAGGACACAAACGTTTGACACACGGACATATTATGTTCTCTACTGACCAACAGTTATGCTCCGACTGAAACAATATTTCTATTACCGTCAAGCACATCCTCACAGAATGTCAACACTACCAGGCCACTCGCATTGCCAACAATATAAACCACAAATTAAAAGAACTTGAACTGTTCAAGCCGAATCAAGAGCCTAATAGATTTTAATGCAAGCAAATAAAATAGTTCCAATAAAAATACAAGAATCACGTGTCTACCGAACATTACTTTTCTTGTGCGATAATACAAACTCCCTCACTAATGGCTAGTTTGATACGGCTTGCCCTAACCTAACCTTACCTAACCCTCTTATCTATGTGCTTGCAACCATGCATATAATATACTAATGATGGGGCCTATTGATATTTTTACATGTAGCTGATAGACGACGGTACTGACGTCACATTACTACCTACAATATCCGACGTGAATTTAACAGGTGATTATTTCCCGATATTTTAATGTTAAGCACAGGTAAAATTATGTGTTCAAATCAATAAATTAATAAATTCGTTAATTTTTTAATATTTTGCATCCAGTCACATCAGTGGCGTGCTTGGCGTTTTTATGTTATAAAAATAATATTTTTTTAATTTTACAATGTAACACGCCATTATATCTTTTATTTAAATGTAAATAACAAAGAAACTAAATAATTATTGTACACTTCCCGTCATATAAAACTGGTACACTTTTTTTTCCCAATGTAAACCTGTGTTCAGACTGGACACAATGGTCCGTGAATCAATTCGTTGTTGCCATCACAGACAACGGAATTGCACAAAATCTAAATATATAAAAAATAACGTTCAAAAATGTATAAAGTTTTTAGATAGGTATTAGTTTTATTATTAACAACAAAAAACCGTATCTAATAAATTTAATAACCAGAGATAGGGTTGAACTAATATCCAAAATGTTTAAAGGATCTTTAAACCTAGGGTATTGGCACAGGGAACATTGGAATGCATATACTGTCATTTTATACTTCAATTACCTACCGAACACGAATTATATTTTGTGTCAATAAGTTTAGTAACATGCAAACTACCAAAATTAAATTATTATTTATTACAAGAACAATAAATGTAAAAAACTAACATTATACTTTATCCTATGTATTATAAACTATAAAATATCCGGGACGAAAAAATGCTTTTCAAAACGTGACAGTTACAATCCAATATCTCACTGTAATGTTTTATTATAATAATTTAAAGTTATGTTTAGATTGATTATCTATCATTATTTCTAAATTGAAATATTTTCATAAATTATAATAAAACACAAATCAATGTGTGGATACTTAATTAAGATTATGGAAAATTACAATAGTAATAGGAGAATTTTTTAGGATGCATGTTTAAATAAATGTGACTGACTGATAGAGAATGATCGATAATGTTTTAGTTTTTAGTATACTCAAAACTGGCGATCTGTCGCACAGCCCTACTTTTAGCTGGTTTCATATAATATTTTCGTTGAACTGGCAACAGTGCTCTAGAAATTAGAATGACACATGTGACAAGACCAACGTACACAACTTAAAAAACACGGTTTTTGGTTGTAAGAGTTGTACCAGTTTTTTATGACGCGAACGGTACATTACCTATATCATATGTACCAAAATTTTTTTTTCGTACACCACTGACATTCCGGAAACAATAATAATAATAACAAATTGCCTTTATTTAGTCTGTAAAAATTTACAAACAAGAGATACATGAGGCGAAGTCTAGCTAGAGCTACTCCACTTAACCTCAAGTTTACAAAGTCAGTTTGAAATAAGTAGAACATGAAAAAAAAATTTATAAATTGACATAAATAATAATATAATATTGAAATGGTAGAAATAGTCATGTGGCTACTAGAAAAATAAGATAAAGAAAATAATTTGTGATGTTATGTGATAAATGATATTAATGATAATTAAAAACAAAAAAAAATTCTAAAAATTCTAATGGTAACAATTACGACAACGATATACTATATAATAATAATAACGTTACTGCGATTGTAGTAAAAATTTCTTATAATGCCGCTTCATGAAATCAAGAGATTTACCTCTTAAATTTTTTGTTAAACTATTAAACACTAAAACAGCATTGTAAGTAAACGATCGCTGGAAAATAGCTAGTCTATATTTTGGCAGCATAAGACTATGAGGATATCTCAGATCCAGATTATGAGCGTAATTTGTTCCTTAAATAAATAGGATTTGACGACGAAATAATTCGATATATCAATGAGACGAGGTGATATTTGTATAAATTATCTATTGTTAACCATTGAAGTTCTTTAAATTTGCATGATACACGATCATATTTTCTTATGCCAAAAACAAATCTGCAACAATTATTTTGAATTTTTTGCAACCTCAATTTCGTAACTTGATCTAAGCAAGGGTAAAATACCAAGAGCCCATAATTAAGAATTGGCATAACCATAGTTTCACAAAGTAACTTACGCAATTTAAAGTTTAAAATGCCTTTACTTCTATACAGTTGACGCATAACTAAATAGCACTTTTTTACTAAAAGGGTGACATGCTCTTGATAACGTAGCGTACAGTCATATATGACTCCTAAGTTTCTGCAACTATTAACATTTTTTAGAGGTTCATTTTTTATAATTAGTTTTAAGTTATCCTGAACAGTGGCTTTATAATTTTTTGAACAATATAACAAAGAATTACATTTTTTAGCATTAAGTTTAAGATTATGATTTATTTTTTGTGACAAGATCGACCATTGGTACTATAACTTGGTACGCAATTATTTAGTCATGGGTTCCATTCTTATTATGTTACATTGATACTTGCAACAAAGCTCTAGAGGTTGATCGTAGATGGATAAAGCCACTGCTGACCAATGAAATCGATTAACTATTAACATTATACTTTTTATTTATTTTCATAATTGTCCTTTAAAAAATACAAGAGTACCGTAACTTTTATTATTTAATTAAATTTCCAGGTAATTTATCAGTATAAGATGTAATCAATATTAAATTCAGAAAAATTACTGTAATTCTTATTATACCCTTAATAAAACTAATATCCTTAATTTAAAAAAGCATGCAATAATCTTATATTTCCGTTATTATTTTAACTGCAGATAATCCACCTGAAGAAAAAGGAAGCGATGATCAACCCGGTTTGTATCAGACGCCACCGCAAATCAAAATAGCCAATAGAAGAGCCGATACTGACGTTACCGAAGTAGAGACTCTACAAATGATTCAAGCGAAAAACGCTGATAAGAGGAACAAAGATCCCCCTGGTTTTCAGCCCGTTGTAAATATTCAACCCGAAAAAGATATTAAAATCGACAATAATGACAAAACCATATATAAGGTGTATCCAGTAAATTCTGCTCCAATAAAATTAGATGTAATCGATGACAGTAACAAAAAAGAAAGTGTGGTGATAGGTAAGTAGAAAGTATTAAACATTTTAACGGTTTTCTGCACTGTTTAAATATATTAACGGTAACCCGTACAACTGTCGTCAATGTCATTAATTAATCGAAATAAACTCGATACGACATTTTTTACTAATACAGGTGTTTTTTAATAATATCCTCTTCTTCGTGTGTGCTAACTCCTATCACTCATACATTCTAAATCCATGTTATCAAGCACCGAATCCTACGTAACATCACTTTTACTGAAATAATAGTTTTTAATCTATCCGAATTGCGACAATTATCCACTTGTTCGAATAAATCTATTTGAACATGTAAAACGATTTGACAATATTTTTAATTTAGTATTTAACTCCACTGTTGACAAAAATTCGCCCACTATGTAAATATATAAATGACAGCTTTGTCCACAGTGCTTAGTGTTTTGTGCGCTTAAGACTTCTTCTTCTTTCAGTGCCTATTCGTTCCGAATATTGGCAATCATTCTGGCTATAATTATTTTATTGACTGATGCTTTAAATAGATTCGTTGTTGTTGTGGAGAACCATTTCCTCAGGTTCTTCAACCATGATATTCTCCTTCTCCCAATTCCTCGCTTTCCGAATACTTTACCCTGTAGGATTACCTTCAGTAATCTGTATTTAGTGCTGTTTCTCATTATATGTCCGAGATATTCCAACTTTCTCCTTTTAATTGTATACATCACCTCTCTTTCTTTGCCCACTCTTCGTAATACGGTCTCGTTGGTTATCTTGTCTGTCCATGATATCCTTAGAATTCGCCTGTATAGCCACATCTCGAAGGCTTCAAGTTTTTTCTCCATTGCTTCAGTTAGTGTCCAGGATTCAACTCCGTAATACAATATTGAGAAGATATAACATCGTAGGAGCCTTACTTTTATCTCCAGATTAAGATTGTGGCTTTTAAAGAGTTTGGCCATGTTATTGAATGCACTCCTAGCCTTCTCTATTCTACATTTTATTTCCTGTGAGTGATCCCATTGTTCATTTACTGTTGTTCCAAGATAGTTATACTGTTTTACTCGGTCCACTGGTGTATTATTGATAAGTAGTTGAGCGTCTCTAACTTTATTTTTGCTGATGATCATAAATTTAGTTTTTGTTATATTTACTTGAAGTCCAAATCTTTCACTTACTTCATTTACTTTGTTTATTAGTTGCTGTAAACTGTTCAAAC
The DNA here is from genome assembly GCF_040954645.1 of Diabrotica undecimpunctata. Taxonomy (NCBI): domain Eukaryota; kingdom Metazoa; phylum Arthropoda; class Insecta; order Coleoptera; family Chrysomelidae; genus Diabrotica; species Diabrotica undecimpunctata. The sequence continues at coordinate 153,219,309 of NC_092804.1, forward strand.
TGTCTGCAAAAATAACGGTGTCGTCTGCATAACGGATGTTGTTTAGGCGTTCTCCATTTAGAAGTATTCCATGTTCGCATTTTTCCAAGGCTTCACTAAATATTTCCTCTGAATATAGATTAAATAATATAGGTGCAAGTATACAACCTTGTCTAACGCCTCGTAGAATCTGGATCATTTCCGTTGGTTCACCTCCAAAATTCGTTCTTATTGTGGCTGATTGGTTCCAGTATAAATTTTGTATTATACGCCGATCTTTATCATCCATTTGGGCTTTTGTTAGAATATCCATCATTTTTTGGTGTTGAACTGTATCAAATGCTTTTTGGTAGTCCACAAAGCAGGTGTAAATATCGCAAGTCATATCTCTGCATCTTTGAAATAATACTTGTAGACTAAACAGTGCATCTCTTGTACCTACGCCTTTCATGAATCCAAACTGTGTGTCTTGTATTCTCTCTTCGCATAGCTTGTATATTCTACGATGTATAATTTTAAGAAAAAGTTTTAATGTATGGCTCATTAGACTTATTAGCCTATATTCTCCGCACTTTTTTGCTCCCTGTTTCTTTGGTAAGGTAATAAATTCTGAAAGTAGCCAATCTTTTGGGATATTGCCTGTGTCATTCTACAGTTATTAGTCTCTGCTTAAGACTAATTCCAAAAAAACTCCTCGAAAAATTAGGCACCCCGCCTACAGCCAAAGCGAATTTAGACGGGGACGAAGCAGCATCTCTGTTTTGCAAAAGCCCTTAAAAATCAGTCAAGGATTTACTCCACATAAATTTATACAGTGATCTGTATAAATATTTCATATCAAAGATATATCAAAGATTTGTCTCGCTCTTGGTGTAAGACCAATCAATCATAAGTTAGTGGCGCCCTTTTTGTGTGATTGTGTGAACCAGAAGTGTTTCGCCTAGTTCTCTTGGTAGCCTTTGACACATGGTTGCCACATCTTCATGATAGTGACTTGAGTGGACAGTAACACGCACATAGACGTTTTGAAAGATTTGTTAACTTCTTCTTTGGGTCAGTTGGTAGCCCCATTATTCTTAGATCTGACCATATATTGTCTCTCCATCACATTCGTGGACGTCCTTAAGGGCCTTCTTCCTGTGGGGGCTTCCTCCCATATTAGCTTGGCAAGGCGGTTATTAGGGAGTCTATGGACATGGCCAGCCCCATCTTAGACGTTGGGATTTAATCTCTTGGACTATATCGCTCGCTCTATACATCTGCTTGACCTCAGCATTTGTTCTCATTCGGTATTGGTTGCTATTAAGTCGTGATACGGCCCAAAGATTCTGCTGAGGATTTTCCTCTCAAAACATCTAAGTTTTCTTTCAGTTTCTTTGGTCAGGGTCCACGTCTCACACCCATACATGAGCACCGGTCTAATCACCGTTTTATATATTCTAACTTTTGATGTTCGTGTTAGGCTTTTAGATTTAATAGTATTTTGGAGGCTGTACATACATCTGTTTGCTGCCTGAATTCTTACTTTAATCTCTTCCGCGATATCGTTATCTGCAGTAATTGTAGCTCCGAGATATTTAAAACTCTCCACTCTTTTAAAGTTATATGGGTCTATTGTAACATTTTGCACTATTCTATCTCGTCCCTTTTGTCTGTTGATGCACATGTATATGGTTTTCTCTTCGTTTACCCTTAAACCAGTTTTCTTTGCCTCTACCTCCAATTTATTAAAAGTCTCCTTCACATTGGTGACTGTGTTTCCAACAATATCAATGTCATCTGCGTATGCTAGTAGTAATTTTGGTCCATTTACTGTCAGTAATTCTTTTTTAAGTTGTGCTGCTCTTACTACTTTCTCCAGGATGATATTAAAGAGGAGAGGTGACAGCGCATCTCCTTGTTTCAGGCCACTGCTTATTTCGAAAGATTCTGAGAGTATGTTACCTATCTGTTTTTGTTAACTAGTAAGTAGTATTTAGTAGTAGGATTTTTGTTTTTTTATGTATTTGTACTGATTTTATTTATGCTATTTTTTTTATATCTTTCTCTTTAATAAATCGTTTTTTACCTTTGGATAGCCTTTTGAAGCGTTGGTGTTTAAGACATTTTTATATTACAGGTAAGAGTTTTTATATTTATATTCAACAATATATGGTATACACTCTCTTTCTCTCTCATTTAGGAAATAAGAGAGAGTGTATACCTACCTGAAAAAATGTTGTCCTGTTGTGTAGATACTACTTTTATCGGGATCAGGATTGTTTTATGTCAACAGGATCCCCATAGTCATGATGAATTCCAACCTTTGATAGAAGATGGAACTCGAAGAAGAAAAAAGAAATTTGTTCAAAAATGAGTCTGCGACTAAATTTCTATGTTGCAGTTCTGTCGGTCTTGAGTTTCCTGTAGGCAGTTCTCAGCGATTCTTTTGGTGTCGTTTATTCTGTTCACATGGCCCGCCCAGTTTTAATTCAGTCATGTTGTGTACTCTGTAACATCGGTAATGCCTGTCTTTCCTATTTCCTCGTTTATAAGCCTGTTTCTGAGAGTCAGTCTAAATATCGACCGTTCCATTCTTCTCTGCGCTACTCTGAGTTTGGTGGCTGTGGTCTGGTTTAAGGAAGGTGTTTCGGCACCGGAAGTCATAACTGGAAGTAACCATTGGTCAAATGTCTTGTTTTCAAATAATTTGTTTATATTTATGAAATAATGCGATTTCGTTACAGCCGACTTTTGGATTTTCGCTTAGTACCAGTTTTGTCATGTATTATGTTTTTCCAAAATGTATGTTTAAACTAACTTCCTTATAGGTGGCATCTAACGCAGTAAGCATAATGCCAATCTCTTTTTAAGTTATATTGTAACGTGTTTAACAATAAAACGAGCGGTTCTAATTTATATAAACTATTGATTTAAAGTTTACAGTACGATATTCTCTTATCAAGTGACTAAAACTAACAACAGAGCTACTTAAATACAGAAATACTTATTTACTAGAATAATCTCGAATAGTCCAACTCTATCCTCGCTTGTATGAACGCCTCGCTCTGTAAGGCGGTCGATACATCTCAAAAATTCGCGAACACGAATCATCGTTCTAAGAGATGCAACCGTTATATCGGGTACGTCGAAATTACCTTGTTCGTTACAATATGTTATCATCAGAACTATATCATCAGCAAATCGCAGGTGGGAGAGCTTCTTGTCTTCTTGCATTTCCTTGCATTATAAGCCGTAGGAACTCGTATCTTATGTCTCTAGAGACGTGGCCAAGGAATTCAAGTTTTCTCTTCTTTATAGTATATATAATTTCAGGTTTAATGTTCCAGTACTGCCTGATTTGTGACTCTGTCCGTCCAGGCGACTTTGAAACACATTTCAAAGGCCTCTATATTTTTAAGGAGTTCCTTATTTAGTGTCCCCAGCTTTCCACACCATATAGAAGTATGGAAAACACGGTGCTGCCAACAGTTTTTTTCATTTTGACGAACGTAGCTCGTGTTTGTTCAATGCGTAGATGAATTTCTTCTGATTGTTGGTTCTCGTTGACAATAGTTAGATATTTTTACCGAGAAACCCGCTCAATTACCTGTCCATTAAAAACTAATTGTCCACAATTGTTGTTAACTTTTTTTGAAAATACCATTATTTTAGATTTCCTGATATTAATACGTAAACCGTACGTCATACAAACCATGGATATTTTATCAAAGAGTTTCTGGAGGTCTTCCAAATTGTTGGCTATTATAGCTGACCGTCAGCATATCTGATGTTTTTGACAAGAATTGGGAAAATATTTTGCCTCTAGGGTGGGGGATTTATCAATCGTATATTGGCTGAATCGAAAATTTTGCATACAAATTAAACTATGATCTCTAAAACAACAGAAATAGATTCTGTGCGCTATTGAGGTCTTCGATTATACCAATGAGGGAATTACACTGGATTAAAATAGGGGAATTTGCCAATCGTATAGTGTTTGAATTGAAAATTTTGCATTAAGAAACTAATTCGAAGAGCGTATCGTTGCGGGTCAGAGAATTTTGTGGTAGGAATTTTGTAGTATTTAATATGAGAAAGTAATTATCTTGTTTATAAAGAAAAGTCATCTGTAACATGTCGATTCCAATTCCTTCTTCGTTTTTAGGGTCTGCTTTGTTTTCTTTCTATGAGTTCTTTCGCAGGTTTTAAAACACTTGTTTTGATTTTAAATCCTAGATGCCAATTTCTCCACAATATATCTCTTGATGGATCTGCAGTGGTTGGTGGTTTTTTGACTTGGTTGGCTGTTTTTTAATAGATGTCTTGGTGGCTTTTTATATCAACAAATCATTCAACTTATACAAGTAAAAACAATATTTTTTGTTAATGATCAGCTGATAATACCTATCATCCACTAAAACATTTCATCTCAATTACTTTAACTTTCTATAGTCAAAAAGCTAGTGAAAATATCTTTTTAGTAATGTACTACTAGAAATCGTTGTTTAGTCTAGTTGGTAATATATATATTTTCTCTATTGATCTATTGAATCTATTTTACTTTTGTTTATTTCAGGAACTCGTTCGGAACGTCCCTTGCCGCCATCCAAAATAAACCAAGACTTTGATTTGCTGTTTGATACCAAGGATAGAAACGACGATCCCATTTTAAAACCACATAAGCCTCCTCCATTTCCTGTGAAGTCTGATTTTCCTTATCCTCTAGAACGTCCGGGATTGGAACCTAATCTTAATGTAATGCCAGTTCCGGAAGCTCCTTCAAAAAATGGGAACGACTTAGATGATCCTGATTATTTCTCAAACAATCAATGGAACAGCATTGGAGATACTTATGAACCAAAAATCATCACTGGCCAAAAAATTACTGGTAAGTGTCCGCTTTTTCACACTGTTAAGAGATCACAACAAAATATTATTGTTCTTCTTCTTCGAGTTAAATCTTTATGCCTTTCAGCGTCGGATTGTTTATTTTAATGTATGCTAGATATATTATTTGTCATTTTCATGTTTATTTCCATTTTTATGTCAGTACCTATGTTGGTTATGTTTATTCTAATATATTTTTGAGCCTATTCCACCCTATTTCCATTCTACCGTTTTGCATCTAGATTATGCTCAGCACGTCTTGTGCTAAACAATGCTGCAACACTAAAAAACTCTTTTTTTTTCACAAATAACGTTAAACTTGAATAATTCCACTAAAAAAAACACAGTAAAGAGCTTTGATTTTACAGACTTTAACTAAAAAATTACTTTTCTATAAGGATGCTTAAGATAATTTGAAATAAACTTAATATTTTTTACTCAAACTAGTTCGGTGGCATGGCCCATGGCCGCCATGGTATCCTCATGACGGCCAACAATCCTCGAATCAAAGAGTAGGTACAAGAACGGTACAAGCTAAATATAGCCGCAAATGCCAACCATGAAATAAAATATTTCGGTTTGGCAGTGTTGGGATGTTTTTATAATGCATATGTTGTTTGCTTTAAGTATAAAAAAAGAAAGCTTTTAAAAAGTACATTTTGATTGTACTATTTTATGAATTCTGCAATTTTTAATTTATACGAAACAATAACTAACAATAAATTCTAATAATGAACTGCAATTAATCTCCAAAGAAACAAATATTTACTCATTCTTGTTTTATATAAATCAAAAATTGCAGAATTCATAACATAATATATTCAAAATGTACTTTTCTAAAGCTGTATCTCTTTATATTTGAAGCATAGGTACCGCATCTGGTACCGCATATACATTATGAAAACATGCCAACACTGCTAAACCAAAATTTTTTGTTCCATATTTGACATTTGCGGCTATAATCAGCTTGTACTTTCGGTAAACTCGATAGAAATTTTTGTTAAGCATTATGTTCTCTTTTTTTCCGAATTTCTGTTTTTACTTCGTAAGTTTTATTTCCAGCACGTTTTCCTACTTCTTTTATCCTGACGACAATATGTAGCTATGTAGCTTTCGTCATAAAATTCGTTGCTGTATCTTTAAGTAATTTTTGTCGCCTGTATCTATTGCCAAAACTTGTATTACTAGATTATTTACCTTATTTATTTACTTTTTTATATGTTCTAGAATATTTTTTCTCCTTGTTTCCTGTTCTTTTATTAGTTGTTGGTCATTTTGGCTTACTTCCATTTTCTTCCCTAATTTATTTAATTACCCCAGTCGTCAGAAACGAAAATTCCAATGAACCTATAAAAATCCCTGTCTCCAGAAAAGTTTGTCAGTCCTACCCCGGGACCATCGAGCCCAGGACTTTCCTCTAAACCCCATATTATGGGGGGGGGGGGGGGCGGAAAACATCGATTTACTAAGAATCTAAATAAATAAAATTTGTATTAACTTGACGGTAAAAATTCAATATTTTTTGATCAGAGAAACCTATCGACAAAAATCAAAATGCGTTTTAAAGGTTCAAATGATGTCAGTTTCTATAAAGCTGTTAAATAAGTACCTAACGTTAAAATTTATCAATTCCATATTTTCACCACTTTCTACATTTAAAATATGCCTAAAAACGCTGAATTTAGACTTTTACATTACAAACGATGTAAGACATTTAAAACTGCTTCTTTTCCATTGCACAATTACGTTTTTCGAAATTATACAACATTAGTTACAAATTCCACCGCATTTCCCGTGACGTGAGATCGTTTGTAATCAGAAAGTTTAAATTTGGTGTTTTTTAGGCATATTTCAAATGCCTCATATTTGTTGCCAAAACTCAAAATAAAATTTCATGTTAAAGGCTTTCACGATTAGACTCTAATAAGGAAAATTCCACAGCGACCTGTCAATTAAAGTGATAAATTTTATTGATCTGATCGTAAATCGTAAAAAATTAAAAAATTTAAATCAATATAATTTATAAGTTAAATCAATAATAATTTAATAAACAATTAAAAAAACCAATATTTCCAACTTCTTATGGGACAAACAAACACGAATTAGAAAGGTTTTCTAAGCCCCGCCCATTGTGACGTCAGAGCATAGGTTATTAGGTATGCATTATTGCAAACACTTTCGCCCAAAATCGCAAGTAGTCGGTACTACAGTTCAACGATTGAGATCTGAACGAAATCATATATATTATTTTCACCTTTATTTACACTCATGGACAAAAATATCGAATATTTTGGAATTTTCAATTTTTTTTTGTAGTCACTATTATTTCAAAATAATTTTAGATTACTGATAATACCTACTCATATAGTAGGCTAATGTACTCAATTCGTTTGAGATATTTTGATGTTTATTTTGACGTTTATTTAGTGGTTAGTGTGATTCGTACATTTCATCGTAAAAAACCTTCTTCACATAAAGGAAAAATCATACTAATTCGGTTATTTTTAGTTTAATTTATTAAGTTTAATTAAATATTGTCTTGATTTAACTAAGTTTAAAACAAGTATCCCATCAATTCGACACTGCGATGAAGCCCAAGTAGCACATATTGTAATTTTGTACGAGGAAGGATATGCACAAAAAGGTATCGCACGATGTCTCAGCAGAACTGAATCTATAGATTCGAATACTCTAAAAAGGTACCCCGAAAGAGGAAATTTTGTAAGAAGGCCTGGTCAAGGAGGCATAAGGTGCACAACCGCAATGGATGACCGTTTTTTGGTTCTTAATTCTACACGAAATCGTTCATTGACATTGATGCACCTCAGAAATAAGCTATTAAATGTTAGACAAGTTAATGTGAGTTCACAAACAGTTAGACGAAGATCAAAAGAAGCAAACTTAAAGCCCAGAATCCTCGCCAAAGTTCCACGTCTCCTCCAAAATCATAAAGCTCGTCGTTTGGAATTTGCAAGAACACATATTTAGTGGAATATCGACAACTGGAAAAACGTTTTCACTAATGAGATCAGAATCCTATTATGGAAGCCAGATGGTCAAATCTACCTCTACAGAAGAGTTGGAAAACAATTCGGCAGCTGCAGTCTCGCCTAGACTGTTAGTTTTGGAGTTGATGGCATAATTCTTTGGGAAGGTATTAGTTGGGAGGTACGTACCGCACTTGTGAAAATGATTGGACGGATGACAGGTGATTCTTACGTTTAAAACATCCTGTAAGATCATGTTTTGTCATATGTTGGGTACATTGGATATGAAAGATTCACGTTAATGCACGATAATGCTCAACCACATGCTGCTATCATAGTGAGTAATTATCTTGATGAGTTTCAAATTCGAAGAATGGATTGGCCAACGTTTAGCACGGATTTAAATCCAATAGAGCACATGTGAGATCACCTTAAACGCAGCATACGACAAAGAAATCCAGTTCCAAATACGATAGAGCAGCTTCGGCTTGCTGCACAGGATGAATGGAATGCAATTTCCCAAGGATATGTCCAAAATTTACTTGCAAGCATGGCGAGAAAGTTGCAAGCAGTAATAAGAGCTAGAGGGGGAATACTCGTTACTGATCATGCACTTCTTTAAGTTAAAACGACTTGTTTAAGCAATTTTAATTATCATTTAAGTTTCGAGTAAAATAACTTTATTTACCTAATATTAAACATTTATTTTTTTCGCAATTTTCTCCGCATAAAAACTTAAAATTGTTCATTAAACATTGTTAAAATATACTCTATTTTACAATAAACGACTTGATTGACCAGAATTTATTTTGAAAAAACAAAATTTAGAAAATTCCAAAATATTCGATATTTTTGTCCATGAGTGTATAATTTATTATAACATTCACGTTCAATACAGAGACTGTAGAGGTTAAATCCGAGATTATTGTTCAAGGTCTGGTATTATTTCTTTTAGATTTGCCAGTATTGCCATAGATCAATTGCATAAAAATACTTTGATCGTTTTCAACTTCTTTAACTTTTAGTCTAAGTCTAGTTTAACTAGTATTTTTATTTCAACTCGTCTTTAATAATGTCTGAGTAGACAAAATGTTAATAAGAAATAATTCCATTATTCTCCTTAATTATTTCTAGGTATAAACCAAATATCCGTAACGCTCAAAACCCACACCGACAAACCCATCGCTGTTGCTTATACACCAACGGAACCGAATTCTATCGTAGACAAATATTCGATGCCAAATTACGGATCTCCAGTCATACCCGAAATAAGGCCAGGCGATTCTAATAAAGTGTTTACAGTTAGCGCTGTAATGCATGCTCATCATGAGAGTCCATCTGGAATTGTAAGTAGCGTTGATAACATACATAGAATCGATGAAACTTCTAATCATAAAAACGATTTGAGCGTACCCGATTATCCAAAGTTGGATTTCGAAGCGCCATTTCAGGTAAGCTTAAATTATTTTTGAACAAACAACTGCGCTCCTACAGTCATATTATATACATGTATATAGATATAGTATAATAGTTTTGTTTTTCCCACATATTTTTCGTATCTTTATGTGTCTATTTTTTTTATTACGATAGGTCCGTAACTAGTTTATAATGAGCCACCAACGTTTTTAAAATCGAGAATTCAACTGGTAGAATTATGTATTTACTTAATCGTATTAAATATTTACTTAATCTCCAACCGACTATTTTGTGGCTCGATTTTTATTTTGTGTTCAAATGATAAATGATTATGAGTGAAATATATAGATACCATCATTCTCTTTGATTTTATCCTCGGGATCGGCTTCCCTAATACATTTCTCTATAAATTTCTCTTTTGGGTCATACCAATATCAATTCTCTTTAACTTTTTTCTTCATCAGCTTATCTCGACTGTTCCTTTCCTGAACAGTTTTTGTTCTAAATCCCCTTCAGTATTTGCTACTAACACTACATTATCAGCATATTAACAGTAGAGGAATGTTACCATGTAGTTTCCCTGTTATCTGATCAAACACTAATGTCCTAACACTAGTCAACCCATACATTGTCACATATGTTGCTTTATCGATAAGTTTTGTTGGGGCATATATATTTAGTATTTGGTGAGTCACGTTCATTATCTCGTGAGAAGTAATTTGAGATTTCCGTGGCATAACGACCTACTAGGCATTCTATTGTGAAGTAGTTTTGTTAGTAATGTTCCTTCTTAGACTACCCCGTTTTTTTATTTTTATTAATTTAATTCATTCTGGTTCCACGTGTATGGAAGATTAGGGATTCATACCTAGCGAGCTATCAAAATGCTACGTGGTCCATAGAATTGCTGCAGAGAATAGGCAAGGAACGAGAACTTTTCTTCAATACAGTGAAATTAAGAAAAACATCATACCTAGGCCACATATTAAGAAATAATGAGTACCAAAGAGAGGACTAGAAAGGAAAAAACTATCGTGACTAAGAATGATCCCACAATGGACAGGGTTAAAATTTTAAACAGCTAATAAGAACAGCTGAAGACAAAGAAGAGTTTTAAATTGTAATAGCCAACCTCTTTAAAAAGAAAAACCTATGAAGCTCCCAATGTGGGTATAAGGCCTAATATAAAAAGATGCGCTTCCTAGTACCTCTAATAGACAGTTTGTGGCAATTTTTTTTATACACGCCAGTACCATGCAGGTTTGAGTATTATTATAGTGTGTATTGCTCTTTTTTTACTTACATGTTATTACGAGTATTATCTTAATTCCCTAGTAGCAGTCTGTCCGACTCAAGACCCATTCACACGTAAAAATTGAACATCACGATGGGGAACATATCCTCATTATATAATAATTAATATTTTTGTATATTTAGCTATTTTTTGTAAAGTTACTAGAAAAATAGCTAAATTAAGCACACTATTATGTTACATTACAAAATATTTCAACTTTAATTAGTATGTTTTCAGGCTAGTTTAAATATTGAAAATACGATGAATCAAGGATGGTCCGTTGTAGTCCGAAACAAGAACACGACAACAACAGAATCTCCAGAGGCAACAACTCTTCCTTACGCAACGACTAGTGAATTCGACATCGAAAATTTCAAACCGCAACTTGAAGGAGGTTTTAAACCAATTTTCAATTTTCCCGACGAGGACAAAAAGTTCGTAGATACCAAAGTGAGTGATAGGGACGAGTGAATTTGACACTTTTAGGCTAGATAGATAAATATAACTTATCGTATACAATCACTTAACATTTTGCTGTTTATACAAGTTAAGAATGACATTGACGCTGCAAATATATTCTTCGGTTTATATTAAAAAATGTGTTTACGATTAGGAGAAGTTAAGAGTTTATTTTTATATTTGTATACTGTGTATCAAATATCGATCAAAGAATAGGTAGGTATATCTATGGGATTTGATCTCTGTGCCTTAATTTTTAAGCCTCGAGTGTGATTTTTTATTTCTTGATAAATCCCTTAGTAAAAACTAAGTTGGAAGTATGTTCAAATAGGTTTTCAGAATATGATAATACAATACATTAGATTAGTATATTCATGTTATATTCGTACTTTAATATTCTATCAAAATTCTAGAACAATGTGACTTTCGAAGTTAATTCACTTCCATCTATCTCTTCTTAATTATATTCTTTATATCCTAATATTATGAAAAAGAGGGCATTGAAACCTTTCCAGATATTCAATTGCATCGTATGCGAAGTTTCTCTGATAATAGTATACCTACGCGCAGCGAAGACAAACCAAAACAGATTTTCAATTTCGTGCAGCTCAAACTCGAATGGTATTGACACTGATAATTACGGCAATATTCGAAAATATTAAGATGCACGGTTGACATCTTGGCATGGTATGGTTCTTCCTTTCTAGTATTTGCTTTGTCATTAATTTTTAAAAGTAAGTAAGACCTATTAAAGTATTATTTAGGCAGGTCCAAAAATATTTAAAGGAAAGCAAATTATTGGCTTCTATGTCTAATCAATAATCTTCAATATGTAAATGCTTGTATACGATAAGTTTGAGGTGAAGGTGGGATATATAAGTATTGACATTTTTGTTTCTATTGCTAAATAATTTTTAATAAAAATGTCATCGTCGATATGAGAGTTGGATGTGATACAAATTCTGTCTTCAATTCAGGAATCATTTAGCTACATTCGAGATTAATATAAAAAGTTTTGTTGTTTTTTATTAAGAAAGCAGTACTAAAATAATTCGATTTTCTGTAAGTAATATTGCTCAGTTCTTCAATTTTATGCTGTCATGATTATTTAATTTGTCTTCTTCTTCTTCCTCCTCTTTCTAAGCAACTCTGGCTTATTACTTGGCGGATTAATACCTCTATGGAAGGTTGTCACTTCGTTTTTTGCACGGTCATCCGATACTTCTTCTGTCAATTGGTGATTTATCTCTTGCTATTTTGACGACGATGATCATGATTATTTCATGATAATAATGATAATGAAAATATCAAGGAAACAAGGGACGGAAGATCAAATAGAAGTAATGATAGACAACAAAAAATAATACAGACAAATTCATACAAATACTTAGGAACAGTAATCAACAACAAAGGAGACATCGAGGGCGATCTTAACAACAGAATGGAAAACACAGGAAAACTATTCCAAGCACTAAATAGAGGATTCCTTAATAACAAAGAAATATCAACAAAGACCAAGATGACAATATACAAAACAATATATAGACCTACAGTGACATATGGAGCAGAAAATTGGATATTAAACAAAAGACATCAGAGCAGAATTCAGGCAGCAGAGATGAAATACCTCAGAAGAACGATAGAAGTAAAAAGAACTGATAGAATCAGAAATGAAGAAATAAGAGAAAGACTCAAAATCAAACCGATACTCGAGTCAATCAAGGAGAAAAAATTGGCATGGTTCGGACATCTAACCCGGATGGACAATAATAGACAAGTAAAAAGAGTGTGGGACGCCAAATTAATAGGGAAGAACAGAAGAGGAAGACCCATTAAAGAATGGAACAGTGACATCTCGCAGATACTGCAGAGTAAGGGTAAGACTTGGCAGGAAGCAACACAGATGGCATCCAATAGGAAGGAATGGAGAAAGTTTGTTAAGAGCTAGAACACCTCAGAAGACTGTCAAATATTGTAACTTAATGAATTGTATTTTAAATGTCCCAACACCGAAAGGTACAAATGGGTCTATTGATTAAGTAAAGTAAAGTATTTTGACGACACTAATCTCTTGGACTATATCGCTCGCTCTATACATCTGCTTGACCTCAGCATTTTTTCTTATTCGGTATTGGTTGCTATTAATGTCGTGATAAGGCCCAAAGATTCTTCTGAGGATTTTCTTCTCAAAACATCTTTCTTTCAGTTTCTTTGGCCAGGGTCCACGTCTCACACACATACATACATGAGCACCGGTCTAATCACCGTTTTATATATTCTAATCTTTGATGTTCGTGTTAAGCTTTTAGATTTAATAGTATTGTGGAGTCTGTACATTCATCTGTTTGCTGCCTGAATTCTTCCTTTAATATCCCTTTGTTTATTCGTTTATACCCGTTTATCGTTATCCGTTTTATAATTGTATTAATTAATGTTGTTAATTGTTCTATCATTGCTGCTCCACAATAGTTCAGTAATTCGTTTGGTATCCCGTCTTTACCTGCTGCATTTTTGTTCTTTAGCTGTTCAAGTATTTTACGAACTCCCTGTATATTTATATTAAGTTCTTCATTTGTGGTGTTTGTGTTTAATTTGCGTATAAATAAATTACCAGCACCTCTTCATATTCCTAGGTTAATTAGAAGAGTGGAAACACTGGTGTTATTACAAGAACTTTATATATATCAACAAATTTAAATTACATATGAACTTTTCTTGCAATCACGTGCCTAGAGCACAATGTTTAACTAAGGAAACAGTTTTCATCACAGTTACTCACAAATTTTAAGGACTTAAAATAAAGGTAGCATAAAAAAATTTCGGTGCCTAACCGAAACCCGCCCCCCACAGGAAAATTCTGGGTGCGCCACTGATTTTATTAATATAAGTCTCTAAACCTACATAAAATAGCTTCTAAGTTAGGATTCTGAAATTGTAGACAGTTGTAACAATCCATCTAAAGCCCCAAAAACAATAATTGTGAAGAAACACGAACTCTTACATCGCTTGTCAATTATTGTGTACTAGTTTAGTAATGTCGGTATTTATTTATATTAAGAACTATTTATTTTCGTACAAATTCCTTTTAAATAAGTTTATAGTATTTATTTATATTGTATAAATGAGATGAGTATATGCTATTATTAAGTTTAGTTAAAATATTGTAGATATATCGTAATTTTACGTTTTCTATTTATTTACCACTCAAGTTACTCAAATTCTTACCATGTATTTCTTTAAAAATATGTGATACTGTTACATTTCTATAAAAATGAATGTATATCTACGAATAAAACCTAATTTTTCGTAATAAATATCTTACAAAATTACCAATGGGTTTATATTTGCATCCTCTTCTTGGATCTAGGATAGTACATTGAAATCTACTTATAGTAAAAAAATTATAACAGCAATTTATTTTTTAAATGCCTCGTCAGATCAAATTTGAGTCATGTCTAAGGAGGGCTGTAAAAAGGAATGGAAACGCAATGCATCGTTTGTGCATTACTTGCACAAACGTGCAAGTGTTGCAAAGGATGCTACCAATACAATACTGTCTTATAGAATTATTTATTATTTAATTTATGTTTTTGGCATTATTAGACACTAATTGATTGGTTGATTAGTGCCGAATAAGTTTTATACCATAAATAAATTATTTCAACATTATAACATATCGACGTGTGGCCAAAAGTATACATTATTTCTAAACCAAAGATGTAGATGTGAAATCATCTCCATCCGTGGAGATTTAAATTTGCCATTATTCTAATTTGGGAGATTCTGATGAAGAATTTTCCTTTTTGGAACAATCTCCTTTGATTCATCGACGTGTCAGGCAATATAGACGAAGAAGAGAAGTGTGGGTCAATCATATTTACACAAAAAAAAACGAGTTTGAGGAATATGCTCATTTGTGATACGATCTTCAAGTCGATGACCCCCACTTCTCCTATTTTCGAATAAAAAAAGGATACATTTCAATACATTCTTAATGGTCACTAGAGAACACGGTTTTAGCCCCTACCGGCTCGGATTCGCACACATTCAACACTAATAACACATTCACACAAATCACACCCACACTAATCCAACAGTGAAAGGGGTCCTCTTTCTGCTACCGAAGCATCCACATCACCGGGACCACCGGCCGACTGCAGCCTCCGTTACTTAACACGGGGCCTGTGGTCGGACGGGGAAAATCTAGGTGATTCGACGGAGCCAAGTAACATCGAAATGGTAGCGTCCATCACTGTTGGATTAAACACACACACACACACACACACACACACACACACACACACACACACACACACACACACACACACACTCACACACACACACATTCACACTGGGCATAATGCGACAAGTTGACTCTCGAAAGCTGAGGGCCTCCATTTGCGAGCACGTTCGATCACAAAATTACAGTGCAATACACTGGTTTTGGGGTCGAGTACAAGCTCGAGAATGACACAGGAACAATAGTCACTAGAGATCCGACTCTGTCACCTCTAGCTCAAAAAACACACACATTCACTCTGGAAAGAACATCACAATCCAGACAAGCCTTTCACCTCTGATTCGAATAGTGACTCCATCTCGACAGCCTCCAAGACGCCCCACCAGAAGACGAACGCTAATGCGACAGTGGTTTCTGGGACTGTTTGCTTTTGTTCTGCTACTCTCAATAAATTCAAACTTAAGCCTGAAGAGGATCGAGCGATCCTAAACGGGTACAAATATGTTCAATCCTTTCGAAATAAAGAAATCCTTACCCTATCCCGCAAAATGAACATTGGATGATGATACATTCTTAACCAAATTTATATTAAACTCGAAAAATTCTGTAATTTTCTGTGTATTTTATAGTTCACTTTATTTTATACAGTTATTTATAATATACTAACTGTGTAAAATATAACTTAACTAAAGTTAAATCACAAAAACAAATACAAAATGTATTTTGTCATTTTTTATTAATTAACAAGTTAGATATTACATCGAACCAGAAGTCTGCAGTCACATTGCTATGAGATTAAAATCATGAAAAAAACCCGATGTTCACTGTACGTAGGTTTTTCGAATGAGCTGAGGAGGAATCACCCGCAGAATAATTTGGTGTACTTGAGTTCTATAGCTGAAGTTCCTCCATAAAAACGTCCATCATCTTTAGGCGCACAATCAATTTTCTCTCTTTTGGTATATCATGGAGATATGTTAACAAACTCATAAGAAATTAATAATCTCCATCTAAAGTTTGTGATGATTTTTGCTCTAAATACTTTATTTTTTTACTTTCAATTTCAAGGAGTTTTTCATTAAATGGGAAAAATTCGTTTTCCCCGAAAAGAAATAATGTAAAATGTAATAAATGATAAAAATTAAATGCAAAATATTCACCTACCCGGAAATTTCATTTCATTAGAAACCTCCTTCCACAAATGTTTTTGTACATATCGCATATGATACTTCGATTCACGTTGATCCCACAGATATTTTCTCTCCTGTAAGATAAAAATTAACCGTTCACAGTCCATTGCGTCAATCTCACGTGATCCAAGTTTCACACTATTTCGCAATTAGATCCCAACATGCTGGGATCGGATGCGGCATCGTCCGAATTCGGACGAAAACCAACATTCTCTCCAAACCACGTGTTTGAAACTTTCGTCCGTTTTCGACCGAAATCGGACGAATTGATTTCGCAGCTTTCCGGATCCAGTGGACGTGAGGCCTTAGCCTTTTTTCTTTGCTGTCTAAAGATAAATTCACATTCAGATGGCAGCGTTCCAGAGATAGGCCTGTACTTTCTATATGCCAGAAATAACTACATTGTTGTCAGTTTTTAATCGTACCTACAATCGTACGTTATGGGCCGGCTCCTATAAAAGAATTATAATTTCGGAAATATTTATGAATGTGAAACGGAAAAATACTACATTTTTTTAATTATATAATTTTTCTGTTGGTATTTTAAAAATAGAAAGTTATATTTCGGAAATCTGGTCTTTTCGGAATTATATCTTCTGTTCAAAATTGTTTACAATTCGTGGAAATGAAATAATTATTTGTATAATCCGTTTTTGATCTTAATGTCCTTTTAATGACAAACTTTCTCTACCTGCATTTACAGTTACAGACATTAAAAAATAATTTAGAATTAAAAAAATATACCTATTTATAAATTCAAAATTATTGTCTAATGCCAGCAATTATAAATTCAGGTAAATACTTGAGAGTCATTAAAAGAATTTTCAGTTGATATCAGACGTTTGTGTCGTGTCAGTGTCAAAATGGCCGCGAGTGTAATAAAATTCAAAAACGGTAATTTGTTAAATGGTGAATGCAAAAAAATAGTGTTAAATGTTTTTAACTATTTATCAAACAGTAATAATGATAAAAGTGTATCAACAATAGTGCGGGAAGTTTCTGCTATGACTGGAGTCTCTGAGCGAACGATATTCCGATATAGAAGTGAAAGTAAAAATGGTCCACTCGTAACTCCTACAAGAAAAAAAAGAACCGGTTATTTGAATAGTCATGAGAATAGATATGATGAAGCAACTCGGTCTAGAATAAGACAAGTAGTGCACGGTTTTTTTATGGACAATATTCCTCCAACCCTTAACGTAGTACTAGAAAAAATTAAGCAAATGGAGCATCTTCCGAATTTTTCCAAGAGTACGTTGAGAAGACTATTGCACGACATGGGTTTTATATATGGCAAACAAGGTAGAAATTCAATATTAATAGAAAAACAAGAAATAGTCGCTTGGAGGCGTCACTATCTCCGGGAAATAAAGAAACTGAGGAACGAAGGAGCCAATATCATTTATATGGACGAATCATGGGTTAATACTGGAATAACCAATGGGCAAGTATGGCAAGATACAACAATAAAAAATAGCCGACAGGCTTTCGTAAATGGACTTACCACAGGTTTAAAAACTCCGACCGGAAAAGGACCAAGATTTGTTTTAGTCCATGCAGGAAACAAAGACGGATTTGTTGAAGGTGCTGACATCACTTTTCTTGCCAAAAAAGGTGCTGAAGATTACCATGAAGAGATGGACGGAGATCTATTTGAAAAATGGTTTGAAGAGATGTTAATACCGAATCTTCCAAAAAATAAAAAGAATGTCATTATCTTGGACAATGCATCTTATCACTCTAGGAAATTAAATTTTCCCAAACAATATTGGGTGAAACGTCAAATTAAGGAGTGGCTCTATGAAAAGGACATTTATTTTGAAGAAGATTACTTAAAAAATGAACTTCTGGAAACTGCTAATGTATTTAAAAATATTTATGACAAATACAAAATTGATTGTATTGGTGAAAAATACAGGAATCACAGTGACGAACAATGCTGCGTAGATGTACATATCTTAAGACTTCCGCCTTATCACTGTGAACTGAACCCAATAGAAATGGTGTGGAGTGAAGTGAAACGGTACGTGTCCTCTAAGAATTCAAGTTTCAAACAAAACGACGTTAAAACATTGATTTATGAAGGTTATGATAAAGTACAGAACAATGGACATTGGAAAAATTACGTCAACCATGTTATAAAATTGGAGAATAATTTTTGGACAGTAGACAACATTCAAGATGACATTGAACCTATTAGAATTTCATTAAACGATGACTCTGAAGATGAACTAGATTATGAAAATGAAGATGATTGAAAATTGTTTTTCGGGGGTATTCTTTTCTCAGTAAAGGTAATAAAATATTTAGTTGATCTGGTTGAAATGTAGCACACTTAAATAACTCATTAATCGACATAATTTCAAGTAGTTATATTAGACGTCATTATGCAAAAAATAAAGTTATGAACATTTAATAAATTAGTGCACAATTGAGGCCCCTAGAACACAAGGGGTGTAAGTGCCAAAAACAAAGTTTTGAAAAATCTTTGTTCAAAGTTCGATATAAATTTAAAAACCTAGGTAGCACTTTTTCAGTTTTCAGCATGTTTTCAATGACATGTAATTTTTGATGGTGTTATTGTTGTTAATGTAGAAAGTTTGAAGCCAAAAGTACGTGCCTGTTGTTAGATATCAGTTGCTAAGTGATAAGCAACTGCACTTACACCCTTGTGTTCTAGGGGCCTCAATTAGGGGTTTTTTGCAATTATCTCAGTCATTTGTTTATGTATTTTAATTTACAAACTAAAAAATTAAAAAACTGTTTAAGATCTGCAACATTTATTTGAAACATTTTTCCCTAAAATGCACGAGGAACAAAATAGGCAAAAAAATGATTTTTTCCAAACTTCATCTTTCTTTAAAAAATAAACAAAGCAAAATTGGCTGTAATTCTTCAAGGAATTATCATCAGTTATCCCTTATCTACCGTTTAGAACATTAAAAAACCTGTAGAATATTTTTCATATTTTTTTCCCTATTAACTGCGGTATTATGTATAAAAGCATTTTAGGAATTATTACCATTTATTTCATTCACGAATTTTCTATTAACAACTTTAGCTTACCTAAACATATCTTAGTTTACCGTGAGTTTGGCCCTGCTTATTTTACAAAAGTAGCAAAACTTACAATGGCAGTAGAATTGGCAACGCTGTTATCCTATATCCGTACACTGCCATCTCAACGTGACTTTATCTATAGTAATTAACGGACTAACGTTATTGATGTATATTTGACTCAGTTGTCTAAAATTAGTTGAAGTAAATAAAACACAATTTGGCAAAACAACTATATATAATACTGAGAGTTTTGTATATAGAACCATATCTTAAACTTCTAATTTAACAATAACTATTATTGGCAATATATCTAGTATACAGATAGAATACAATAGTATAAAACAGTCATATATTATAACAATAGTGTTAAACCTAATAAAACTAAACACATTTTAGTTTCACATGCTTTACAAACCGAAGGTATTTTATTTTAGTAATAGATGCCATTACTTTCAAATTAAATAATGTTTTATCTTTGATTATCTCTACAAACTTTTGATTACATTTCGGATATATTGATTATTTGTAAAAAACACCAATAAGTGGATTTGTAAAAAAAATCTAACAAATATGTCTAATTCATGCAGTTAATAGTGTTAAATCTTACGCATTCTGACAGAAAATGAACGCCTATTGAACAACTAAAGAATATTGTATATTTCAAATTGAATGCACTTCATTGGCGTTCTAATGAAAGAATAATCTAAAACATCTCCTTAACTTTAACTGAGCTAGTTTAACACAGTGTAGCTATAGATAAAACTAAAATGTGCTTGATTTTAATAAATTTATTAAAAATACTTCTTAATAATTATAGTAGGTTGCGATATATTTAAATTGAATACAATAATCGAGACAGATTGGTACTACAAGAAGAAAAGCAATTATATTATATAAAGGCAGTTTTATAAATAAAAAATAAAGCATTTTAATAGTAATAATCAGGCTTGATATGAAGAATATATATATATATATATATATATATATATATATATATATATATATATATATATATATATATATATATCTGCTTTATTAGAAGCACGCGACAGTTTACATACAAAATATGTGATATCCCTACCGGTACAGCCCAGCCCATCTTATAATTTGTTAATTTATCATTTAATTGAAGAAATTCAAATTAATGATAGAGCGTAAACATTGAGATAATGGTGTAAATGTAAACAAATAGACCAGAACATAGGCAGAGTAAGCGTGGCATGTAGAACAATCAAATCCTTAAGAACAGAGAGAAAGGAAAAAGCCCGTATCAGGCTAATACCGTTAAAAACGGGGAAAGATTATTATCAGAATCTATTTACCTATTATTTTTTACCGACAACCATTAGTTGTCAGTCAGATAGCCAAGCAGGACAGACGACCGACTCACTTTACTGTTGAATGATTTAGCGGACGGAGGTTCAAACCCTGGCCAAAAAAAGAAAAAGGCTACCGTAGTAGATAAAAATTCTAAAAGTAAAATTTGATGGTATGTCTCGCAAAACAGGAAAACAACAAAGTACATCGATGAAAGGCTACCGTAAATACGTACTGAGTATTTGGTCGTCACCAGTATGGTGCAACTAAGTTAGAAAATTTGCATCACTACAGGAGCAATGCGACCAATTTCTGGCATTAGAGTTGGAGATGGTTGCCTTCTATCGATGTACCTATTCTGTTTTGCAAGACATGCCATTACATTTTGCTTTTATTATTCACTCGTATTACCTTTTTCGACATGCAGCAATGCTAGGAGGATATATATATATATATATATATATATATATATATATATATATATATACATATAAGTAAACGTTAAATAGTGGGTTTGGAGCAATAAAAAATGAAACGTGTACTCTTTTAAATTTTTATTCCAAGCTTTCGCACATTGGTTATGTCCTTCATCAGGGAGCTACAAATGTGATGAATAAATTGTTGGCGTTGGTATAATTAATTAAAAAGTTCACTACTTACAAACTTAATGAGGTTGTATCAACGAAGATGTATTTTAATGTTGATGAAATTTATCATAGTTTCTCATCTTTTTTAATATATAAAACCTGTTTTTGGTTTAAAAATTTTAAAAATTACTGTACATCCAAAAACACTTAATTATTCTAAATAAATACATGACATTATTCTGACAAAATAATTTATCAATTGACATTTAAAAGAATTTTGTCAGAATAATGTCATGTATTTATTTAGAATAATTAAGTGTTTTTGGATGTACAGTAATTTTTTAATTTTTAAACATAAAAATAGGTTTTATATATTAAAAAATTACATAAAACATTATAATACATCTTCGTTGATACAACCTCATTAAGTTTGTAAGTAGTGAATTTTTTAATTAATTATACCAACGCCAACAATTTATTCATCACATTTGTAGCTCCCTGATGAAGGACATAACCAATGTCCGAAAGCTTGGAATAAAAATTTAAAAGAGTACACGTTTCATTTTTTATTGCTGCAAACCCACTATTTAACGTTTACTTCCTTACGTTGTTGTCAGCAAATACTTCTGGTTCATTATATATATATATATATATATATATATATATATATATATATATATATATATATATATATATATATATATATATACAAATACAATTACCTTTCTCTTGTAGTATAATTGAGATATTTTAAATTTATAATATGATATATATAAAATAGCAATATTAGGATTAAGAGATCTAATACACTTACATGCTACTCCAAAAGTTACTTAACATATCTGTATATAAGTATTTAACATTATTTTTAATTATTGACTTACATGGAAAATATCCTTTAAAATTCTTATCATTTTACTGTTTGAAACAAATTGCAATATACGATAACTTATTCTGTTTTGAAAAATGAGCTTAGAAAGTCATATAACGCAAAATAATATAAGTTGTTCAGGCTTTAGCGTAAATGTAGACAATAGTTATCTAAAAACACGAATTATTGCAACAAGAAACAAGCCGGGAGGTACCTTGAGTTCTTCATGTTCATCCTTTCGTTTCTTATGCATCCTATACTGCTGCCTTTCCGTCGTAATTATTGGCAGAATAGCTGATAGTACGTACTAGTTGCCTTATGACGATCAGCAACTTTTCATAGCCCAAAAAAGAGATCAATAGCAGATAATGAATACCAAACTTCTGAGGAGAAAACATTTCTATGTAGTGTTAAATATGACTATATGTGATATATGTCTTAAAATTAAAATAAACATCTCCAAAACAAAATTCATGACAAACGTAGTACCTAGCGGAAATATTAATATTGGAGACAACGATGTAGAGCTGGTGGAAAAATACATATACATATATTGGGCACGAAATAAAGATCACAAGAGACAACCAAACATGCGAACTACGAAGAAGAAACATAGCATGGCAGCCTATAGAAAACTCAAAGACATCTGTAAAAGCGATATACCAATTTCTTTAATATGTAAAACATTTGACCAATGTGTGTTGCCTGTGATGACCTGTGGTGCCGAAACTTTGACATTGACAGCTACAACTTTTAAAACGCTGCAAATATCTCAAGGGAAAATGGAAAGGGCAATGTTGAGTATATGGCTTCGTGACCGAATTAGAAATAAAGACTTAAGACGAAGAACAGGAGTTATCGATGTATTTTCCCAAATTGCCACACTGAAATGGAACTGGGAGGGACACGTCGCCCGAATCAGTGATAAAAGGTGGACGAAGAGATTGCTTGAGTGGAGGCCGAGGTTAGACAAAAGAAGTAGAAGATGACCTCCTACTCGTTGGACTGACGATCTCAAGAAATTGTATAAAAAGTAATCAAGATAGAGCACAATGGACAAAAATGAGGGAGGCCTATGTCCAGCAGTGGACGCAAGGGGCTGGGTGATGATGATGATATCTGTAAGAACAGTAAACACCTATTCCATGAAAAATCGAAATGAGAACACATCTCGTATCTCTCTGAACATGAGCATACCTACAAGAATTAAAACATAATTTAACACACCACTTAACACAGAAATAAACATAGGTTTACTTATCTTACTAACGGTGATTCGAGTGTAGGCGATTTACGGCTATTTAGCAGCTTCTACCTGTCTCAACCTAAAGGGGCCATTTATATTTAACTCTTTTGTGATTTATGTAGTATGTGTGTTTATTAAATAGCTTATTATTATATAAAGCCAGTTTGGTTTTCTTTATTAAAGTCACTTAGGAGCAACTGCAGCGCTACGAGCGAGTACCGACCTAATGGACAAGAGATTTTTTTTATTAAATAAGTTCCCGTGTCCGGCGAACCTATAACCGCCATACTTTAGTTTGTTTTATTTTTGGTTTTTTGATTTATCTCAATAGACCAGCAACTGCTTGGGAAAATGGTAAATAAATTCAATCTTGTTATTACTCTAGTAAATATAAGGTTATTGTTGTTACCTTCTATAGCTACATCAGAATTTAAATTCAGTTGCCTTTATATTAAAAGTGTATATGACCATATATGCAATAACGACGAAAAACTAGGTTAATATCTATATCTTTTTGATGCTTTTGTATAGAAGATATTTTCACAATGTTTAACTATGTTATTAACGACAATCTTAAAAGACCAATGAACGGTAAATATTTTTTATTGTAAATTTATTGTCCTTTATTATTTTGGTCACTGTCAGATATGCTAGTGTAACTTTGAAGAAACGATATACATGTTTAAAATTACGGATAACAAGTATATAAACCGTTTGCAATGAAACCCACTATATACATTTCTGAGAACACAAATTCTTGAATAGTTTAAACATAAATTCAATATGAAGGCATACTCGAAAAGATTTTCTAAAGATATATCTACCTACTCATCCACATTTGTCACGTATTTTCTGACGTAAAAAACTAGCTGTTAATGGCCGATTCTTGTCTCTAAACCTAATAGCTGTATGTGACGTCATGTGAAACCACCCCTATCCCAAATAGCCTTACAAAACAAATTCTACAGCACCCACTTCGTAACACGTTTTAGCTGCGTGTAGTTGTGAAATTTTACATTTTTTTGTACGATTTGTGATTGTTGTGTTTTTATATTTCAAGTAATTTTTGTGAAAGTGGCAGTTATGGATATGTCAAAGGAAGGTAAGTAGTCAATTTTCTTCCATTTTTTTAGATTTGATATTTATTATTAAAGAATAAATTTATAAATCAGCTTGCACTACTCATAGTATTTTTGTTTTTATTTTATTTTGTGAGAACTTTGAAAAATGTTTATGGAAATAGATACTCTTATACAGTATCATACAAAAAAATTGGATTAATTTTGATTGGAATTCTAGAAGTGTAAGATTTTAAAAAATGGTTCAATATTGAGTACTTATCTCCCTTTGGCATATCCATAACTGTCCCTTTGACAAAAATCACTTGAATTATAAAAAGTGGGGCGGAAATTGTTATTAACAAATAACTTATAACAATAAAAAAACAATTTTCCGAATCGCTTCGAATAAATTAATAATTTATTCGAAAAAATTAAAAATTAATTTTTTTTCTATCCTGGAATTTTTTTGAAAAATGCTTACTTTTCGAGTTATTTGCACTTTTTTGTTGAAAAAAGGTCTTAATTAGTGATTTTTGGGATTTTTGTTTATAAAATACTAACAACTAAATGAATTACAATTTTATACTTTATAATCTTTAAACCTTCAAGTATAAGTAATAATATTTTGGCAAGAATAAATGGATTTATCTTGCTGAAAACATTGAACCAATTATTTTGAATATGAATTTCGAGCAATCTATCGCTAAGCATGTACGGCTGCAATGATACACTCGCGTAGCGTGAAGAAATCTTTGTTTAAATTTAAAACTATGTTTTTAGCAAGATAGGAACCACTTATCCTTGTCAAAATATTCTTACTTATAAAAATTATCAAAAGAGAAAAATTATTTATTTCGATAAAGTACACCTAAAAAAAATTTACTCGAAGTGATTCACGAAATTGTTTCTTGTTATAAGTTATTTGTTAATAACAATTTCCAGTCCACTTGGAAAATTAAAAAAAAATATATTTGAACTTGAAAAATATATGCAATCGAATAAGGTTTCGCGCGGTAGAAATGCAAAAATTTAATCGGTATATTCCGTTTCTAAGTGTCTTTTTAGGGGTAAACTCGTCGATATAATATACTAAGGATGGAGCCTATGAATAAATTACTTGCGTCCAAAGTAGCTAGTAACAATGGCCGATCTTGTTTCCGGTATGTAGTAGTGCATGAATAAAATTCCTTTGGTACATAAATATGTACCTACAATAATTATTTATTTTCGTTGTTATTTACATTTGAATAAAAAATATAATGCTGTGTAACATTGTAAAGACGTGACTAGATGCAAAATATTAAAAATTTTAAGAATTTATTAACTTCACAAAAAGAATACATCTCATTATTAACTTAACATATAATGTTACCTGTTTAACATTAAAATATCGGGAAATAATTAATCATCTGTCAAATTTAAGTCAGAAATTATTGTAGCTAATAATGTGATGTCAGTTCCATCGTCTATCAGCTACATGTAAAAGTATCAACATGCTCCATCTTTAGTATATTATATCTATGGGTAAACCGCCCGCCTAATACAACCATCTGGTTTAGGGACAAGAATCAGTCCGAAATGCTAGTTTTTGAAATTTCCATATTTGGCCAGTTTTTTCTTTGGAAAATACCACTCTGTGACGTTGGGTTCGCCAATGACCAGATCTATTAATATAAACATAAACATCTTCGTTAGTATATCTGATCTAAGTGATAGTTGGTTAATTTCAAAATCGTTTATATTTTACGGTACTCGACATCCGGGCGATATGTTTTATAAATCTATATGATATGAATATGAATAATGGTGTTTCGTAAAAAACGTGTTTTCAGCAAATACACGTAGAAAATTTATCTTTCATTTCAATTTTGAGTGTTTTTTAAAGATAACAAAAAAATATACAAATAGCAACAAATAGAACACAATTAGTCACATTTGCGTCTAACGAAATGATTTTACAAATTATTCGAGAAGAATTGAAAAACTACAGCTCACTAAAACTATTTATGATACTGATGGAATATATATTTAAGAAACGTGAGGGAGAGAGCATGGGAATCAACATTGATGGTGATAGATTAAGCCAATTACGCTTCGCTGACAATATCCTGTTGATTTCAGATAGTCTCCAAAAAGCCCAAGTGTTCTTAAGTACACTAATCTCTACGTCAACCGAGGTGAGTTTAAAAATTATCCTTAAAAACACCCACTATATGACAAGCTTAGTTTCTAGCTGAAACATAACCATAAATAATGGATATCTAATAGATATTTAGACCGTGAACTTAGAATATGTGATAACCGAAGCTGTGAAATTAGACGAACAAAATTAGCATGGGCTGCTTTTGATAGACCAACACTGACATAGATTTATTTAAAAACTAAATACCGATATGTCTAAAAAGGAAGGTTTTTGAAGAATGTGTGATCCCAATATTGAATTCTAGTGCAGAAACTTTACACTTACTAAAAATCTGTTAAAAAAACAGAGTGGCTCAACGAGGAATGGAGCAGTCGATGTTGGGATTGGGTGTAGATGTAAATAATGCTAGGTGGACTAACCCACCCTGGAACAGCTAGATTTTTGGTATATAGAGATAGGGAAAGCCTTGCGAGACGGTCGATGGATGTTATAAATAGTATAATAGTAAATGTACGACGATCATACGACCAAGAACCAATAGATACAGTGAATATCATGTATAATAACACTAGGGTTACAACAAACCAAATTTACACGGTAGAAGATCTGGAGCATTGCCACCAACTGAGGGATACCTATGTTCAGTAGTGGTTGCTACAGACTGTGAAGTGATCGAGGCAGAAGAAAAAGTGGTCTCCAAAGAATGTACGACGATCATACGACCAAGAACCAATAGATACAGTGAATATCATGTATAATAACACTTAAAAAAGAAAATCTAAATAAGTCTTAAGTATGGCAGGTAGACGGTATCACAATACAGTGTTAATACAAGTAATAATATAATATATTATGGCTGTAGAACTTTTTTACCTAAGTGTAACATAAAAAGTATGTATACAGTGGATTACTTTGTATTTATTAGTAACTATTACTCTAAAAATGGTACAAGGGCAAGATTTTAGAAAGTAAAATTGAAAATATTGAAAGTGTAGTTATTATAATGTCACGGATATAAGTTTATTCTCTAAAAATATGTATATAAAGCAGATTTTCATATTAAACATGGACATAAAGCAGGAATGTCAGGTCAACAATCAATTGGTTTAAAAAAATTTAAACTAACTTATATTATAAAAGTAACCTAGTTTGTATAGCAGCAAGTGCAAGGTGTTGAAATATTAAATAAAGTGTCCACTCATATAACATGTTTTCATAACACTAATAACAATGATAAAAAAATAAAGAAATTAGCTGCTTGATAATATTCCTAAAATGATAATGGCATGTTTCACAATAAATACAGTATTTTTTGCATATTATGCTGCAGACATAGTCAATATAGACACCTCAAAAGCGATGAAAATTCTTTCTGCGTTACGATTTATCATAGTACACACAAAACGTCAGTGCCGATCATCCCAATAATTCCATTTAAAGAACAAAACAAAACAAAAAAAAACTCAGTCTTAAAATAATCAAAATAGATGGCAAGGTGTGTAGTTTAGTGGAAAACAGTAGATACTATACAGGTTTAGTCGTAATAAGTATCTTTAAACGAAAGATTGAAAATATTATTTATAAAGCCATAAGAGTTCATTTGATATAAGTATATGAAAAATTGTATATATTAGCTAAATATTTGAAAAAAAAATCTATACATAGATTTACCATACAGTTACCAAACAAAAAGTTCTGTTACTACTTTCCTTATACATATTACTAAAGAAATACCAATCAAAATTCTTCTATTCTACATTGAAGAGCAACATTCATTATTATAAACATTCCTCTATTTAACAACTATTGTATAATACGCCGCATAATTCGTATTTTTGAGAATGTTTTAAATTATTTTCTCACCACACAATGGATTATTCACTGGCATAGATTTATCCAACATCTGATAATTCTTTAAAAATATGTGAACACGCTTAATGGACCACTTCATTCTTTATGATTTAGTCTTTATCAGTGACTAAACGAGATAGACTTACCATCTCATTACATAAGTTTTTAATAATAACTTTGAGCATAATTTCTTTTTAATCGCTGGACTGTATTCTGTGAGAAAAACCATTATCATGTTTAGTCAGATAGCTACAAAAAAGCCTCTATAATGTAAATGTTTTGTAATATATTCAGCATCTAACAGTTATATAACAAAAGGGCAATTAGTATAACTAATAGTTATCAAATAAATGTAAATCTAGCTTCACTGTTATCTCCCCAGACTCGACTTGGTGAAGAATGAGCTTTTTGGTAATAGGGCCATTGTGATTTTGGGAATCCTTCAAAATTTCTTTTATTCTTAATTCAGCTCGTCCTAGAAAATCTAAAACAAGATAGTGATATTGCCGTGTTTACGGTTTAATATATAAAATAATAGGTACATCAAATTCAAATAGATTTTTATGATTTATACTTTAAAATAAGTGATGGATTCAATCGTTACTTGATGGAAGTTCATTTCAAAAATAAAATTAAAATTATTTTTATAATTCAACTATAATTGTTTAAATCTGTTACACATGGATTAAGTAATTTATTGTAATCCTACCAATATGATTAAACTATGTGAATCTTTGATTTTATGACCAATTTTTTATAAACTTTGATTAAATAAAAGGCAGATATCGAGCACAGTTTAATAATTAAATCTTGTCCAAGTACTTTCGCTTCCTAGAGCACCTTCAGAGGCATTTCATCAATTTTGGTCTATCCAACAATCAAAGAATGCCATAAACATAAAATTGTACATTACATAAAATTTACAATTGTACAAAACTTGTACAAAACATAAAATTGTAATGTACAATTTTATGATTGGTTAAAGATTGGTCAACTAAAAACAGTACTTATTTGTCCTGTCTTCCGATGCATACTGCAATACATATTTATTATTTATTTATTTTTTAAAACACTTACCATCTGGACTAAAATGGTTCTGTTTGTATACAGTAAAAATAAGACTTTCTTGGTTTAAGTTTCGCAACTGAAACTGCATACTATAATTCCAAACGAGTGAGGGTGTGTGGGGCGGACCATTTTGAACCGAATTACCATTACTGTAGTTTTCTCTAGCAATGTCAGTTTCTTGTTCTTGTGTACCTAGACCCACTCTGCAGTAGATATTTTCTGTGTGGTGTTTTCCTTAAAAATAGGCATCAAAATTAAAGATGTTTATTACTATTTTACTATTGTTATTGGGAATAAGCCACAATTTTACTTTAAAATAAGTTTATTTTGACGTTCGATTTCCACCTCGAAAAAATATATCTGAATGAGGCGCTTTCAGTGAAGATGAAAATGCTGAAATATGGGCATTCCAATCGAAGACCAGAGATTGTACACGATACACTTTGCTCACGACCAAGCCATTCAAGCTGAAGACGAGAGCGATATAGACTATATGCTTAGAAAACTGGAGGAGGAGTACACCAAGTGGGGCCTTACAATTAATATACAAAAAACCGAGTATTTAGTTACAGGAGAAAAATCAGAAAGCCTACAAATTGAAATGGGAACTATAAAATCAACTGAAACCTTTAAATACATTCTAGGATCGGCCAAGCAAGATCAGCCATTAGACAGCTACACGGACTATTGTGGAATAATAAAATAACAAAAGAAAATAAAAGAAGAATTTATAAAACAATATGTAATAGAAAATTATTTGGTTGTACGGCGCCCAACTTTGGGAAATCAATAAAAAAACAAATAAAAAATTAAGACAATGGAAATGTACTATTGCAGAAGATGTTGCCGGCACACTAGACTTGACAGGGTGAGGAACGTCGACATTAGGAGAGAAATAGAAATTGACCTAGACATAATAGTTACTATCGAAGCCAAAAGACTAAACTGGTATGGACACCTGCAGATAATGCCTGAAAATAGATAGCGAAAAATATAAAAAAATGGACTCCGCCGACTAGAAGAAAACGAGGTAGACCAAGACGGTCATGGAGAGATGATGTCGAAGATGCAATGACCACCAGAGATTTAAAAACTGAAGATTGCTTCGACAGAAAATGTTGGTTAGGATGCGAGAAACGGCGCCAGCTGCAGAAGACTATTCATATATATATATATATATATATATATATATATATATATATATATATATATATATATATATATATATATATATATATATATATATATACGAAACAATAGCTACAATAGATGAAAATGCAAAAGTGTAGTTATTCGGAAATGCAAAACAGGATACACGAAATGCAAAGTAGCGCATAATGTGTTGTGTGTGACAGAAAAATGTCAATGAAACTGAAGATAAATTCTAGCAGGCCACTCCAAGACCAGAAATGATGAACGGCGGCAATCAATGTTTAGCATTTAAAAAGAAACAAGAAAATTTGATGTAGTTTTTTCAAATGATACAAAAAGATGGCGTAGTTTAATATGGCTAGGACATCACCGAAATGATAATGACAATACGATCGCCTAATGCTAAATTGTATGAAAGAAGGAATATAAGAGGAACAACAAAAAATCCATGGTGGGAGACGGTTAAATGGGACATATCTACAACATGGGTTAATATTGTTATAGCCCGAGATAGAACAATATGAATATAATTAGATAAGTTACTTTTCTTCTTCTTGTAATGCCTCTCCGTTTCAGATGTTGGCGACCATCATGGCAATCAGTATTTTGCAAACTGCGGCTCTGAAAAGATTTGTGGTTGTTGTGTTGAACCACGTACGTAGATTTTTCAGCCAGGAAATTCTTTGCCTTCCTGGTCTTCATTTTCCTTCTACTTTGCCCTGAAGAATGAATTGCAGCATCCACATCTTTCGCTGTTCCTCATGATGTGACCGAGGTATTCAATTTTGGCTGTTTTTATTGTGGTTAACAACACTTCCTTTTTGCATTCTTATTAAAACTTCCCGGTTAACAAGGTCGGTATAGGATATCTATAGGATTCTACGATAAAGCCACATTTCGAAAGCCTCAATTTTCTTACAGGTAGCGTCTGTGAGAGTCCACGACTCAACTCCGTACAATAGTATAGAAAAGATCTTAGTAACCTGATTTTTATGGATACTGACAAATCGTGGCATTTGAATAGCTTAGCCATTTTTTGAAATGCAGATCTTGCTTTCTCTATCCTAGATTTTATTTCTAGGGAATGGTCCCAATTTTCATTGACGTTCGTACCAAGGTAGGTGTATGTTTTCACTCTTTCAATTTGCTGTTCCTTCTTAGAGATCATAATACATTTTGTTTTCTAAATGTTCAGTGAAAGTCCATATCTCCGACTCACTTCTGTGATTCTATTCATTAACTTCTGGAGTGCTTCATAACATTCTCCGTTAATTCGAATTCCAGCTTCAACATCTTCTTGAAAGATTTTCTCAGAGTATACGTTAAACAGCAAGGGTGATAGTATACATCCCTGTCGGACCCAACGTTTGATTTTAATATCGTCGGATTCCCCTGCATCTGTACGGATACACGATGTTTGATTCCAGTAAAGATTGCTAATAATTCTTAGATCACAGGTGTTTATTCCAATATTTGCTAATATCTTCATCAGCTTGTCGTGTTTCACTGTATCAAATGCTTTATGATAATCAATGAAGCATGCATAAATATCGCAATTCACATCTCTACATCGTTGAAATAGCACTTGAATTACGATTCTTAAAGTACGATTTTTAAAAATAACTTTAAAATGTGACTCATTAAGTTAATGGTCCGGAAATCATTGCAGGATACGGATTTTGTTTTCTTTGGTAGAGCAATAAACGTTGACTGTTACTGTTACTTACTTTAAAATACATCCGTTGTATTTGCAATTACAAATAGTAATTACATCTCAAAGTTGTTTGTCTATCTCTTAATGTAATATTTAGCTGTGATTCTTCTATAACATTTCTGTTTATCATTTTCATTTAGTTTTTCCTTTCTGTTTTCTTAAAGGTTTCTTCTAAACTTAATTTTTATCATGGCGATGTTGAGCTAAAACAATCTGATCAGCTTCAGAACAAAATTCAATTCATAAAATGTATTCATCATCATTCTGGCTTTACAACTCTGTGTGGGTCCTATCCTCAAGAATTTCTCTCCAGTCATCTCTATCCATAGCCTTCCTCCGCCAAGCACGTATTCCCGTGCTGTATAAATGGATCCCGTGGATGTAATAAAAGGCATTATTATTATTATTTAAAATAAGAGTCCCCTATTGCGGCTTCTCTATCTCTTTAGTGCTTGTTCTAAGTATATTTAAAGAGCTTTGGTGAGATAGCATCGCCTTTGTAATCCATATTTTTTATGAAATTTCTATTATTTTTTGTTGATTTAATTGGATTTATATTGACATAGTCTATTTGTCAAATTTTAAAGAACTGCTAGTGAACATAAATTATTATTTAAATACG
This sequence comes from Diabrotica undecimpunctata, assembly GCF_040954645.1. Classification (NCBI taxonomy): domain Eukaryota; kingdom Metazoa; phylum Arthropoda; class Insecta; order Coleoptera; family Chrysomelidae; genus Diabrotica; species Diabrotica undecimpunctata. The sequence continues at coordinate 153,252,435 of NC_092804.1, forward strand.
TCACCTAATATTACTCCATTTACTAAACCAACAGCTCAATTTTCAACAAATAAATATAAGATCAACATAGTTTTGAAGAGATCTGAAGATTTTATTACATTAAAGTCATCAAATTGCATACTAGTACCTTTCTTGTGATTTAAACTACCTCGTTGTTCTTTTACTTTCTTAACAACTATTTCTTTGCCTTCGATATTTCTTACAATCAACGCATTTCGAAAATGGGGAACTGAAACATTTTGTAAAATATTAAATACTTACCGATTGAAATAAACCTTTTTCCCTTTTGAACAAGAACAAGAAGGCGTCCGCAAGATGGCCCTAGATGAAGCTCTGCACAGATAAAATAACACGTAGCAGTTTCCCCATATATACAAAAGCTGTTTTATTAATGAGTAAATACTGATTTTTATTGTAGGTATAGGAGTAGTATATTGAACAAAGTGCACTAGCTTGTAAATATTTGAATAGTTCTGATTATCGTTCGTGGATAAGGGGCAAAAGAGAAAACACAATATCTTCTTTGATTTTTATTTCGCAAATTTACAATCTACTACAATTTTCTTTTTATTGTCTTATTTCTGCATACATTTATAGGACACTAATCCATAACTACAAAATTAATAGGTACAAGTAAATGGGTTCAAACATAAATGGTATATTAATGATACAATTCATTTAATTAAAAAAAAAAACAACTTCAAATTGGTTTATAAAGGAAGACTGATGTGGAAGACAATTAAGTTTAAGTTTTGACACATATTCTTGTATATATCATAAAAGAAATTATTTATTGTGACAGGAACAAAGTCTACTAGCTATCTAAAATTATTGTTTGCTAAAAAACAATAACCAAAATTATTATTTTTGAAGCGCAAGCGACCTGAATAATAGAATTCAACTGAAATCAGAGTTTCTTAAATGAGCTACATCACCAGTGACTCACGTATAGATTGTTCAATGACAAAAATAACACTGGTCTTGTGCTATTTCTTACTTCAATCTTACCGTGCCAAAGTCGACTAAAACGATAATAGGTACAAATGAAACAACTTTGGCATTTTCAATATTAAAATTTGACCAATAAGTTATGATCTTGCACATTGTGACTTAACTTTATAATAAAACTTTAAATAGTTATACATTTATCGGTAAATAACAAAAAAGCGGTAAATATGCAACATTTTATGGGTTCGATTGACTCTAGATATCCAGTCGTCATTTACACTAGCTTACAAAAAAAGAATATATCTAAATCAACCATCAACACAAATTATGCAGTTCTGACATCAAAAATTTAGATATCAATAATCGGTAAGTCTACTTATGTATTTCTTTCACAAACATTCAGTTTAACCAGAAAACGTATTTTAAAAGATATTTTGAGAGAGGTATTTCTTGATTTTACGAAAATGCGATTTTGATAGACTTAGTTTTGTCTTTCATTGAAAAACCGAAAGTAGAAAAGTAGAAAAAACATAGTGACTTCTTGTACCAAGCCACAGACATGTGTTCAGAAGAAAACATACAAAAACGAAATCCATGTGTTTAGGCAATGGGATCTGTTGCTTCAAACTAGACGATGGCAATATAGAGTTCAAATATTTGGAACTGAATGTGTTACATTATAAAACACTCGATAAAGTAATAATTGCAGAAAGATTTACTCCCAACAAAAAATGATAGCATTATTATAAAATATACTTTGGAAAAAAATATTTTAAAGGAACAAAGTCACAGTCATTATCAAGAATATTGTAACGTACAGTATTGAGATTATTATTCAAGTTAGAATAGCTGGGAAAGCATCAAATGCTTTTTGCGTAAACTCTGGACTAAGACAGATATATCCGCTGCATCCATTGTTATTTAACGTATTATTATAATACTCCACGAGAAAAATTTATCTCAAGATTAAACCTGACATAGCTGCTCCGGAAGCAAAGATCTCCCTTGCTGATGAAAAATATTACTATAAATGGACCTAGACCTATTACACCTGGAAATCTCCACAGGATTCTGTGGGATGGATTGTAAGAAATCAGATTGATTACATGCTAGTAAATAAGTGGTGTAGGAACAGCTATACATCTGTCAAAACATAGCCGGGGGCAAACATAAATTCTGATCATATACCAGTTGTAGGTAATAGGGGATTGAGACAGGGGTGCATAATTTCACCACTGATATTCAATCTGTACTGCGGTATGCAGATGATACAATAGTGTTTTCCAATACCATAAAAGGGCTGCAAAACTTAATGAACAAAATAACGGAAACAAGTAGAATATATGGACTGAATATAAACATCAGCAAAACCAAGCTAATTATCATCAGCAAGGAAAACATAACTGGAGCAAATCTGTATGTGAACCAAATGAGAATTGAACGTGTCTCACAGTACAACTACTTGGGAACTATAATCAATGAGTCGTGGGACAATACCCAAGAGATAAATGTCGCATCGAAAAGGCAAAAAGTGCATTCTTCACTATGACCTCTGTGTTCAAGAGCCATGACCTCTAACTAAAACTATTATTTTGTCCTATTGCGTATTTTAAATGTAATAACACTTATTTTGTATCAATAAAAAATATTTGTTAACAAAAGTTACAATATTTTAATATACGAGGAAGTTATTAATACATATAATTTTCTATCTTTATATCATTTATGTTAAATAAAAAGTAAGTACATTACATTTAAACCATTTACTTATACGTTTCTTGCAGCAAATTGTAAATTTAAAAAAGTCGATTACTTTTTTTTGATTGGTCTTAAATATATGATATATGTGTAAAAATTTAAATTATTTTTACCGTCAACAAGATTATATTATTTGTCAACTTCATCAATATTTGCTAACAATTAAGCATGTTTTACTTTCTACATGATTGCCTTTAGTTCCAAAAATGGAATACTTATAGATATTTACTCATTAATAAAATTGAAAAATTGTACGAAAAATAAGTTAACAGTAAAAACTAATAAAAATCATTAATTACAAAACACTCCATGATCAAACTTGTTAATATACGTTCAACATAACTTATTTCAACTTTGTAGTGGTATGGCAATAGTTGATATGTCCCAAATTTGAACAAAATATAGATATTTGCATATGGGTAATTCCAGCAATAATCGACACAAGCCGGTGGGGTCACCCTCTCCGATTTGGCTGAAATTTTACACACATGTTGTACTAGACAAAAAAATATGATTGTCAAATTTTCAGACCCTAATATTCAAAATGGTGGCCGTGGCGCGCTATTGAAGTTTCACGCTTTTTATCAATTTTTTTTCGTGTTTCGCCGATTTTTTAGTACAGCGAGCTAAATATGCTTAAACAAATATCCACTATATGTTTTTCAATGTAAAATTTCCCGCTGAACACAATCCCGGTGTCAGAATTGCCATATGACGTCATGTAAAGCCACAAAATGCGAAACTAAGCGCTTTTTTGAAAAATTCATATCTCAAAAACACCCTCTTTAATTTTTTTTTAAAATTTTCACAAAAGACGCCTTAATACAAGTACTTTCGAATAAAAGTTGTCTCAGAAATCCTTTTTATATGTTTGAAGCCGCTGCGCCCTATAAAAGTCAAAAAAACGCGATTTTCCCGCCTTTTAGCGCTTTTCCTCCGTTTTTCAGCTTCCACATAACTTTTAGAGCTTTCCTGACAACGAACTCAAATTCTACGGAAAATTTTACACAAAAATGACTATTTTGAATTTATTTACACAAGGGTGTGTGTGTGTACATATATATATATATATATATATATATATATATATATATATATATATATATATATATATATATATATATATATATATATATATATATATATATATATATACATATATATATATATATATATATATATACATATATATATATATATATATATATTATATTTTATGCTTATATATATATTATCATAATTAAATAAATCACCAAAGCTGTTATAATTGTGATATAATATTACTTTATTGTAATATAATAAATTGTATAAAATAAATTATATATATATATATATATATATATATATATATATATATATATATATATATATATATATATATATATATATGTACACATACAACATAATATGTATAATAATAAAATCCTAGCGCAAAAAATGTATTGATTACAGCGCGCAATTCTGCGTTTAATATTGTGTCGCCCCCTATAAAACGGTAAAATCGGTGGTAAATAAATTCAAAATAGTCATTTTTGTGTAAAATTTTCCGTAGAATTTGAGTTCGTTGTCAGGAAAGCTCTAAAAGTTATGTGGAAGCTGAAAAACGGAGGAAAAGCGCTAAAAAGGCGGGAAAATCGCGTTTTTTGGACTTTTATAGGGCGCAGCGGCTTCAAACATATAAAAAGGATTTCTGAGACAACTTTTATTCGAAAGTATTTGTATTAAGGCGTCTTTTGTGAAAATTTGAAAAAAATTAAAGAGGGTGTTTTTGAGATATGAATTTTTCAAAAAAAGCGCTTAGTTTCGCATTTTGTGACTTTACATGACGTCATATAGCAATTCTGACACCGGAATCGTGTTCAGCGGGAAATTTTACATTGGAAAACCTATAGTGGATATTTGTTTAAGCATATTTAGCTCACTGTACTAAAAAAATCGGCGAAACACGAAAAAAAATTGATAAAAAGCGTGAAACTTCAATAGCGCGCCACGGCCGCCATTTTGAATATTAAGGTCTGAAAATTTGACAATCATATTTTTTTGTCTAGTACAACATGTGTGTAAAATTTGAGCCAAATCGGAGAGGGTGACCCCACCGACTTGTGTCGATTATTGCTGGAATTACCCATATAGCTTTTAGTAACATTACTTAATTGCTAATCCAGTCCGAGATTTTACTGATTCTATGATGTCGTACAAACATAAACTTAAGCTGCACTTTAAAATTAAGCTAGAAGGCCACATCAAGTTTTGCTATATCACCAAAGAACTATATTTATCTATAATTAAAAAAACCAAAATAATATCACAAATAATCAACAAAAAATTAGTAACATACATAAATAGTTAAATTCAAGACAACACACATTTTAACTACATTATTGTTCCAATAAGAACTTGAATTATAGAAACTTGTAGAACTTTTAGATCATAACACAGTTAAGTGTGCAAATGTATATACTGAATATTATCAAAATATCATATTAACTGTATATTTCATAACCCTATCCCAATACCTATTATAACAGTGTCCGTTGGGTCTGTATTCGTTTGAAGTATTGCAGTCAGTCAGAATACAACGACCGACGGTTACATTTCATAAGAGCAAGCCATTTATTTCAATACACCCAAGCACACACTAGTTAGGTTTAATCGTGTTTAATTGTTACAAAATCGGTTTTTAAACCGATTTGTAAATGGCTTTTTGCAAATGAACAAGTAAATAATACCACATTTTGTTCTATTAACAGTCATAATTTTACCCTTTTGCTTTCAATTAAAGTGGAATTACTTTTTAGCTTTCACTATGCTGGTCTGATAGACCGTAAACGTTTTGAAATTTTGTTAATTCTTTTGGATATTTTTAGTATAAATTAAATATACTAATTACACAAAAAGTTTTTTCAACTATGGTATACAGCCAACCACAGTCATTTACCTCTTTTCGTCCGTTTTTCACTGCACTATACCATATTCTATCCATACCATCAATATTTGAAAACCAACGTAATTTTTATTTGTCTTGTAATTCCAAAATGTACCCGTTTCTCTTCAAATAAATATTTAAATACTTGAAAACAATGCAGTGAATTTAACGTTATGAACTCGATTTCTTCCGCTTGACAGTCAGAGAACAAATTATTATGTACAATAATATAAACTTTATTCAACGCGAAACAACCCACTTCTCGATTGTAGTACTGTACAAAGGTTAGATGTGTTTTGTTGTGCTGACGAATCGAAAAAAATGTTAGTTACCGAGACTTTCCACGTATATGCAAACTACTGAGCAATCATTACCCATGAAATCTAGCCAAAAGTGTTAGAAAACATGTTCCTAAATATTATTTAATTAATATACAGCTAAAAATATAAAGCACGTAGACCAGTCAAACATTGGAATAATTTTGAATGCTGTAATTTTGTTGCTGTCTAAACTCAAAGTTCTTATTGGAACATTATTTATCAAAAGCATCATTAATGTGTATATAAATGTAAAGTTTTGTATAAAAATGAGACTACAATGATAATTTTTTGTTACTCATATATTTGCCAATCTAGAATTGACAAGAATATTACACTATTGGATATATAGATAATAACAAGGAATATTCATTAAGCTGAATATCAGTTTGATAACAATTTAAATGGTATTAAAGCCACAGGAAGCAACAGGAAATTCGGTTTAACAGAAAAGTTTTAACGATATATAGTAGATTCAAACAGTTCAATGTTACGCTACGATTATAAAGAATATACTAAGCAATACCAGAAATGTGTTAGTCACATCGTAGCCACTAAAAACCTGTTAGTAACATTAACAAATACACAACAAATTGAACAAATCAAGTTGTTTTGAGATAATACTAGTTGGTTCTTATTGCTCTTTAACTTAGGTGTTAAAGAGCAATTTTTAGGCTAAAATTTTTGAATGCTATTCACTCAAAAATGAATAATTGCTTATTTGACAGATTATAACTTTATATCATTAAATGAGTACATCCCTAAATAGAGCTGAAAAGAAAGACTACATTGAAGCCCACAGAAGCGAATAGAAATAGAAAACCCACAAACAGTTATAGCAAATTAAAAACAACATTACCAAACTTCTGAAGCTGACTAGATTTATAATGTTCTAAATATAGGAAATATGGATATTGTTAGAAAGACAAAAAATACCAGTTTGTCAGCCAGTTTGCCACTGATAGTTTGACAGTTTGACTAAGTGGTCTGATAAGTTCTCGACCTCGTCCACAGAGAGCAGCACTATTCGCGTGATTTTCCCCTTATGCATGTTAGTACACGCACCTAAAATTGCAAATAGTTCCAGGAAGTAGTTGACTATAAGCAGTCGATCGAATTAGTTTGGGTGCGCGTGGTGTTCAAAATAGAAATAAATCGATAATCGTACAATGAAAAAATCTTCGTAAAGAAAGTTTTATCAACGATTGATATTTATTTACCGTGAACGCGAAAGTATCTAACATGATCCCAGCAAAGTACGCACAAAACCACAACCACACCGAAAATAATGAAATTGGGAGATCTGTAATATGAAGTGCTGGAGCGGCCACAGTAATTCCCAGATTTGGCTTTCTCGGATTTCGGTATACTCTCAAAACTGAAGACTTCTCTCATAACGACGCGACATTCGAATGCCGATTAGTGAAATGTATTAATATTAGAGCAGATATATATTGTCAATTTGACCATCAAATTAAGAACTTTTCAGGCCGCCCCTGTACATAAAAGGAAGATTTGAATCAGGAGTAGATAAATTTAATAAAATTTAATTAATCGATTCAAACTGTAGAATCCCTTCTGACAAACCGGATAATATAAGATTCACAGGTACCATAAGATGTAAATCTTAATTAGCACTCACGCATTGATTAAACAAATCACATATAAGTGTAAACTAATAGATACTGTTAGGCAAAAAATTTAGGTTAACTATTAAAAAACTGTCATTTCACGGCCGGTGTCTTGAAATGACATTAGTTTTTTACAGGTTTCGTCAAGAAATAGAATTCCAGACCACAATAATTAAGTTCAAAAACTAATAAATAATTTCTTATTTGAGTAATTCTCCACTAAATGAAAAATCCCTGTCCCAATGTAATTTTATGTAATAAATGTTAATATTTTTAAGTTTTTTGTATCAATAATGATATATTATTAGGTATTCTTGCCACGTCACAGCATATTTAGTAATTTAATAATGGAATGGTTAAATAAATGAACCTCAAACACCTCAAAACACAGTCCTCTGGTACGTTCTTTTTTCAGAATTACAAATCTTGTGATAAGTATTTATTTTTTTGTAGTTAATAACTGAATAAAAAATATTCAAATACATCAAAAAACAGGTAAGCATCTTTAGACATCACCTTTATATTTCTAAAATAAAATTTTAATTAAAGTATCTTTGTGCAAACGATGTCCTCAAATTATTCAAACGGCCCCTTTTAAAATTTGAAAACCGGAGAAACGGAACGCAATCGGTGTGAAGTTTGTTCTGTAGTGAACTAAGCGGGCAACCGCTATTTTGTTCTAAGCGGGCAACCGCTATTTTGTTTGGTGCTACTACTGCGTCTGCTGGTGAAAACCGTGTCTCAGTGGTTAGTGAAAACAGTCCCCTGGTAAGTTTTTTTACTATTTTAAGAGTTTTAATAACGACAATTTGTTTAAACTAATTGATTATCTGGTATGTAGCCACAGCTGTTTCTTTAATCTGATATGTTTAAATAATTCTGTTTTATTAGGTATTTATGTAAAAATAACAGTCCCCTGCCATTTCATACCACAGGGAACTAGACTTTACATTAATACTTAATAAAATAAAATTATTTAAACATATCAGATTAAAGAAACAACTGTGGCTACATAAAAGTAAATCAATTATTTTAAAGAAATTTTCGTTATTAAAACTCTGAAAATAAACAAAAAAAAGCTCACCTGAGACGCGGAGTTCACCAGCAGACGCAGTAGTAACACTAAACAAAATAGCGATGGGCCCACTTAGCTCCACAATAGATTTCTGATGTCAGTTTTAACCAAAAAGGAAGAAGATTATTTTATTTTTTTTTATATCTGTGCCGGTTTTTGAGAAATAAGTTAATTTAAAGCTTTTTTTCTGAAATACAATTGGCAACACTGATATTTTGTAAGGCATCGTACAATTAACATTAATTACTTTATTTACATCAAAAGTCAATTTTTTAAAGTATTATGTCAACCTAAAATATCGATTATGATAATTAATTAGTAGACAAGATATGGGAATTTCAGATCAAAGATGGCGGACAGCTGGATGGTTAGGTATGTGGCGTTGGGGCCGTAGAAGTAGTCTCTGGGGACGTAGGGGGTGATGTACAAGAAATATAAGTGTAGAAGAAAGCTTCCCTTGTTGTGAGACTATCATCTTTATCATTTTTTTTTCATCTTTTCACCACCGTATTCTTTTTTCCATTTTAACGAACACTCTCATCCCTCTGACGTGAGGGGAGGCTTTCTTGTACATCTGCAGAGGCCCCAACGCCACCTAGCCATATCTTGTTACCAAATATGTACATATATATCTAATATCTAACTTTTTATAATCATCTTTTCACCGATATCAACACTCTCAACCCTCTGACGTTAGGGGAGGCTTTCTTGTGCATCTGCGGAGGCCCAACGCCACCTAGCCATATTTTGTTACCAAATATCTACATAACGCCCTATTGGTAGCTTTTTACTCATATTTTTCGTTTTAACGAACACTCTCACCCCTTTGACGTTAGAGGATGAATTCTTCTACATCTACAGAGGCCACAACGCTACCTAGTCATCCAAATCTGCCATCAAAGTGATTAAAAATTCTTTACTCATTTCAACGAACCCGTATTTTTCTACATCTCACCATTTTCACCCCTAAAAGACCCCTCTGACGATAGGGGAGGCTTTTTTCTACACTTATACTTCTTGTACATCACTACCTACATCCTCAGAGGCTACTTTCACGACCCCAACGCCACATACCATCCAGCTGTCTGCCATCTTTGATCTGAAATTGCCATATCTTATCTACCTTAATTAGTAAAAGTAATTAGTTCAAATTAAACTTAACAAAGATAATTCTTTTTGTTCATAAAAACATTCCCCTGGATAGCTACAACTGGTAGCTACAACATACGTTTGCATAAAATTTTCCATAACTCAAAAACTAAGAGGAAACTGTGTGGGCTTTTTAAAGATATATATTTAATTTACTATTGCCCTTCATTTTATAAACAAACATTCTCAACATTTAATAAAATTTGCCTAGAGACAGTTTTGTACAGAAAATTTCTAAATAGCAGTGAAATACCCATTTATATTTAAATATCAATCGATTTTTATTTGAAATAATATTTGTCTTTATATTAATTGCGGTCATTGATAACTACATAATGTGTGTACAGTACAAGTACAAAGTGTATTTCAATAATATTACTGGGAATTTTGTAGTTGATGTTTTCTATATCCTACAATAACAACTCTCTTAGTGAATGTAAGTTGATGTCATTTATTTATAAGCTTTAGATTTGTGTTGGCAATTCGAACATTTGTTTGGGCATCGAAAATCCCAATGTTTAACTCTTCCAGGATGAGTTATATAGTAACCTTAATAGATTGATGAATTATTTAGCAATCATAGTTCCAAACAATATGATTTCAGGTAAAATTGAATGGAGCACACACAAAAAGGATATTTTAGAGGCTAGTACATGGTGCCAATGAAACAGTGGCAGGCATAGGTCTATCTTAATGGCAGATAAATAACACTTGGCACATATGCCTCTAAATGAATTCCGAGCTTCCAATTGTTTCGCCGGTAAAAGGAGTCCGGTGACTTAAGGCGGAAATACGTTATTCGCATAACGTTATTATAAATACTATACCCATATTTTTTTCTTTTTTAACATATTTAACAAATATATACGCAAATGGGCCAAACTTGTTTCTTACTATTATTTACTGAAAATATCCTTTATACAAGACATCAGTAATAGTATAGACTGCTAAATAAAATACCTTTCATACGTACAGTATAAAAGATTTTGCAATTCGCTGAGCGAACTAAGCAACTGATCAATCAAGCTGTCGAGAAAGGTGTTTAACTTGAATTATCTGAACGGTAAGAGAAAAGATGACAGATGAGAGATCTCGAAAAAATAAGGCGTGTGATATAATTACTACACTTTTAAAATCTTTGGAAGTATCCCCAATTTTTTGCCTAGAGTATATTGTGAACAACAAAAAATACTACTACAAAATGTTAGTGACATAGTTTGATCTGAGAACAAGCAAACATATTTGTCAAAGCTGTTAATTTAAGAATTTACTTACGAGTTTTTCTTTTATTCTGTAAGTTTAAAGTATACATTTTCGAACACATTTCTTTTGCACTTTCTATTCTTTTCATCCACAAGCCACACTCGCTGACAGTGTGAACTAAGAGAGCTATTTTGTATGTATTCTTGTCGTCCTGAATATTGAGAACTCTATTGGAATCCGTTCCACTTTCTATATTGTCCGAACTGTCTCTACTCACCATCAAGTTTTGAATTAAAATAGGCTGTAAAAGAAATGCATATCAATAAGTAAAACCTAAATGCATAATATCAAAGCTATGGAAGATTGGAATATACCAAAATGTGCAAATTATAAATAGGTCATTTTTAAATTTAAACTATTATTATTGTACCCTTCTATTTTATGTTTTGGAAAACACATGGAGTTTATGTTTTTAATTTGGTGAAATATTTATTTAAAAGATTGTTGCCTTTGTGAGCCCCTGTTATGTTATGTTTGACTAAAAGATTCGTTAGTTGTTGTAGCAAGTTTTTTTTATATATTTTACAATAACTTTTTGTTCCTAATCTTGTACATTTTAGAGTCTTAATAAAGGCAAGGGTTTCCTGCCAAAACGTTGATTTCAATGGCACAATAAAATCTAGTTGCAAATTTAATATTACTTAATGAACCTAAAACCAAGAAATACTAATTTTATATTATATATAATATGGTACAAAACACTCCATAAAGCTCCATATAGGTAATGCGGTATTACCATTTTATTCCACTTAGTAATACCCAAACAATAGCTAATCGCTGAACATACGTATTAACGTATTAAGAGATTTAAACAAATTCGCACTGTTAAGATGTGAATAATGTAACTCTTTTACCTTTCGTATGAGTTATGAAGCAAAATCGGTTTTGACGTGACAACGTCTTAAATTAGGTTGTGGCTCGGAGTCATTTAAGAAAAAGTGTAACGCCCGCTCACGTCTGTTACAGTGAGTCGCCGAACGAGAGAGAGGCCCGCCGGACCGGCGAATGCCTTGCGTCTCTCTCCCACTCAAACATGATCGGTCCGCTGCGCGCGGCACTAGAGAATTAGGCGCGTTGAATCGCTAAAGTTGAAAATCGTTGAAAGTATCGTCAGCTGTGTCTGTAGTGAAAATGTGGAGTGCTTAGATTCGTCATTTACAACAACTACAACAATAAAGGTAAATAATTGTACACTAATATTTCATTATCGTAAACTATGATTGATTGATTAATTGTTAGATTGACACAAAAGTTGAGAAACTGAGTTTATAGGTTATGTCATACTATTGACAAATGTTGATAGTGTTAAGTAAATTATTAGTTTAAATCACTCTGCAATCAATCGTAATTCAGTCGATTGAGAAGAAACAGCGCGTATTGCTAGTCAAACATTTAAAATAACAAATTATAACTTCTAACCTGTCAAAACAGGGCGACCAAACAAACGAACTAAACCGACCAATCACCACGCGCGGAGTTAGAATTTAACTGTGTTTAGCAAGAATTTCAAATTCCAATTTTAGTAAATGTTTTAATTTTCAACTTTACCATTTACATTTACAAATTTTAATTAATTTCAAATTTATTTAGCAAAAATTTGAACCTTCGATCTGAATAAGTGTTTTGATTTTCAAATTGATTCTTTAAAATTAAAAATATTAAAATATATATAATCAGAAGTGAACGTCACATAACATTATCTGTACTTATTATTATTTAATATGTAGGCAAATACATGTGACCATACTTGGTAGACACAATTGGAAATAGTAATTTTTTATAACTGAAAAAAATAAATATATAAAATACTGGTAGCAAACAATAACTTCAATGATCGATATCTCCGCAACTAATTGATATATCGAAAAAATTTTCAAATAAATTTTGTAGAAAATAATAAGATCAATAATATAATATAAAATAAATAATATATAAAATAATATATAAAAATATAATATATAAAATATAAATAATATATAAAATAATAATATAATAATATATAATATATAAAATTATATATAAAAAAGACGTTGTCACGTAAAATCTTCGCCCGTAAAACCGACTTTACAGGCAACCGATTTTTTTCTGAATATTTCCTCTGACTATAGTTAAAATAAAGCAGTCGCCTAGTCCGAAGTGTATACTAATGTCATTTCAGAAAGTTTCTACAGTTTCAATAAATTTCAAATCATCCATGTATAACAGATGATTAAGCTTCACCATTAGGGTTAATATTTTTGGGCTAAGAGCAGAATCAGTGGACATCGGTATATCGCTCTGAAATAGAGGGATAATCGCAAGACATAATCGTTTTTTATTACTAAATTAGCTAGTTTACAGAGTCCTGGAAACAGGGTTTGAGCCATTGCTCAGTTTATAAGGTATTTTTTCTCATCAAATAACAGTGGTAAATCAACACAGGAAATTTCTTTGAATCCATTATTTATAAAAATTACAAAATTAGCGTTCACTCCAAGCACTACAGCTAGGTAAATAATATAAATGGCATGAATTTGAAGACTTAAGAAAGGCAAATACTGAAAGAGAACTACTCAATTTGATCAAGGTACGAAAAATTGGATACCTCGGCCATATTCTGAGAGGAAAAAATACGCAATCCCTCAACTAATCATCCAGGGAAAGATTGAAGGCAAGAGAGGAGTAGGTCGCAAACAAATGTCGTGGCTACGGAACATAAAGAACTGGACAGGCATAAATAACACTGGCGATCTTTTGCATGCCGCACGAGACAGACGTCTGGCCTTAAGATAATTCGCCAACGCACTATAGGTACACGGCACTATAAAAAGAGAAGAATGATATGAACAAAACATGGAGATCTCCAGAAGGAAAGCATAAAAACCAAATAGATCACATACTGATTCAGTCAAAATGATAAAGCTGACGACAGGACTTTATGAGCGTATGAAGAGCAAATGTGAGTTATGGCGTATGGCATAGTCATGGCCAAAATTACTACTGCACTGCAATGAATACTGCACATTAGGTACTGAGTACCAATCTGACGGAAAAAGAAGAAGAAGACTGGATAATAGCTGGCGAAGAACTACAACAAGACAATATGAAAGAATTGGATTGAGTTGGAGAAAAGTTAAGCGAAGAGCGAGAAATAGAGGGGGCTAGAGGAACATGTAGAGGAAATTTCAATGGAATGATACAGAGATGATGCGCCAATCTAGTCAATAAGAAACGCAAGCATTGACTTAATATCTCATCAGAAGAGACGGCAACCTACAAATGGCCTCCGACTGTAATATTTGACAGCAAAAGTAGGCAGATCCATCTGAAAATAAAGGTGAAGGCAACGATTTAGGGTATCAACCATTTCAATCATTTCATTATAAATAATGTATTATATTTTATAAACTGTTTCATTTTGACTTTTTGCTTCTGTGTAGTCCAATTTAGTAAAAGTACATCCATTTAAAAAAAAACTACTAAGCTAAAGATCGACCTGAATCGTGTGATGGTATTTTATAATTTATATTCTAAGCAACTTTTTATTGTATTATTATAGATTCACTCATTCAGGAATTTAGTCAATATTTTCAGTTCCGATTTAAATATTTTTGGGTGTTGTTATCAGTAGCCAACGCGTAGATATTTTTAAGGCCAGCCAAGAAGGCAAGAAAATCAAATTCCTCTACTTTGTTTACTTACCTGTTTATATAGTTTATACGATACGTTTTCATTAATCTGAAATGTAAACTGCACTCCTATGCTTTTAGTAGCTTGAACAAACATAAAGAAATCGTTAAATAGGAATCCTAACAGTTCTTTATTGCTTTTTAATTTATTAAATATGCCGTAATGCAATAATTGACGTGGACCCAACTTATTTGTTTCGCTATTGAACACAATATTTAGATCATTTTGAACACATTGTTGTAACCAATTTAATCGATCTTGGTTTTCTTTCAGTCTAACGTTTTCGTTGATAGAATTTAGAAAGCTTTCAGCTAGAGTTAATGCCTCTTGGAGATTCTTGTAATCTGAAATAAAAAATTTGAAAAATAGAATAAGCAATTATATTTATACAATAAATAGTGTGTCGTAATGGACGGACAGTGATAACTGACATTGTTATTTTGTGTGTTACAGCGTGTTGCCACAGCCGTAGGAACAATTTCACTATCAAGCAAGAATAAAAAAAACTCTTCAACTCACTAAAAAACGTTCTCGAAAAAAGAAAGTTAATCATACTACAAACTATACACTTAAAATATAACTGCGTTTGATCAGTCAAGATGAAGGGATCGTTTTTCTTAAACTTTTTCCTCTGTCCATGTCTTTTTGTACAGAGGTGGGAGATAATTTAAGATTTTATACATTTTTCACAATTCTTGAGTTATATACGTATATATAAATACCCATTAGATGCTGCTACGCTCACTGGGCATTAAGACGAGAGGGAGTGGTTAAAATAAAATAACAAGCTAGAGAGCGAAAGAGGAAATTAGTTGAGAGATTTTGCTGACATTGAAAACTGCCAAATTGCTTAGTCTATTTTATATATATTAAGTAAATGCAACAAACTGGACGTAATTGCTATATCTATAAATAAAAATTCTGCTCTTCACAGTTAAAAAGTTATTTTTTAGAGAGCACTGCTATGGCATGTGTTCGGCATCAAGTTGTTAGGGACATAATTAAATTACCCAAACCACATAATTAAATTAAGGAAAACCCAGAAGGATTAGACTCAGAGTGCTTTCGTCAGCTAATAATCTAAAAATCGTTACTTGCATATTAAATCTCATTATCTACCTTTACAAATTAATTCAGTAATTAATACCCTTATCTCCAGATCAATACGCCTTTGCGATGGTGCAAGTAGATCCGCTGAGCTCTCTACTTTAAAACAAGCCCTCATCCAAAATGGTTACCGAGAAAATCACATCAATATGAGCATCCACAGACATCAATCTCCCACTCAATCTCAACCCAAAGACTCAGACCCTCATCATACGAAAGCTTTTCTTCCTTACATCGAAGGAATCACTGACAAAATCCTTAAATCAAAAGGAATAAAGACAATATTTACCCCAAACAAAAACTTTCATCTCTTGCCCGATCAGTCAAAGACAACATTCCAAATGAACAACGCTGAGATTATGAAATTCCTTGTACAGACTGTCCATCTTATATAGGCCAAACAAATCGTAGAATCCAAACTAGGATTTATGAACATTCAATTTCTGTTCGCAAAAATTCCATTGCTGTTCGCAAAAATTCCAATTCAGTTTCCTAGGTCAACACCATCTTCATACAGGTTACAAAATTGATTTTAAAAACTCCAAAACCATAGCCCCCATCCTCTTCTATAAACCAAGAATTATCAGAGAACTCATAGAGATTGAAAAAATTCCAAATTGTGTCAATAAAAGAGATGACGGCATCCGGTTACCTTCGATATGAAGACCTCTCATAAAGAAAATATGGTCCGCTTCACTTTCCAATCAAAATCCCGCTACCACAAATCTTCGCGCCAACCCCCACCCAAACCACGTCATCATCGACGGTATAAATGAACTGTCCGCTATCCCCAGTAGCAGTAGTGCAGTGATAAGTGATCAGTGTAGTATTGTTTTGGGTGCTCAGGATACTGAGGCTCCGGAAGCCCTGAAGAAGACGTCAGAGGGGATGTCGAAAACTCGGCGCAGTAATATTCCTAGTTTTAGGTTAGGTTAGGGTAATGTTTAAAATGCCCAAAATTAAATAAACTCCTTTCAAGAGTTGGAAAATGACTGACAATGATATTTTATAATATCTTGATTAGAAACCCATGAGTTACTGCTAGTATCCCATCGGGATATTAATAGTATAAATGAAATCAATGGCTCTAAGCGGACTAAAATTATAATTGATGGAAACCAGTTTAAACAGATTAATAAATTTTTCAAAACGGAGAGTGATGAGCGTGGGAAAAGCAGCTGATACACCTTTAGCGGTTTCCGCACATCTCTGGAAACGGAAAATGAAACGCCTAACACTATGATTTTTTCAAATTATCCAAATGGCTAATGCAGGCACATCCTCACTTCGTAGCGCTAAATAAATTGAGTGTTAGCAAGCCAGTGCAAGGATGTTTATCCTGACTAATTTTTGCAAGTAATATGAAAACGAAATCAAATGGATATAATCAACTAGGAATATGAAACCAAACGGTTCTCTTGCAGCCTGGTGAGGAAACTATCTCATGAGCTTTTAGCACGTAAGAAGTTGTAACAGAAATCAAGTATGTATTTGCAAACAGTTAGAGCTCTTGGATTTCTGAATACAAGACCTATTAAGCACGAAAGCTTTGACAGAAGACAATAACACAAAAATCTAAGTGAGAAGAAACATAAGGTATATGTGTGTAAAGATTAATGATATAATTATAACAATAAAATACTTACCGGGGTGATCATCAGGCGTATTTTCTAGAATTTTATTAATCAACAACGGATATCTAGTAATTCGCTGCATAGGTTTAATTAAAAACGACGATAAAGGCATCCCTTTAGTGGCGACATTGTTTTGACATTTTTTCACTAAATCTCTAAAGGCAGTAGAATTTTCCGTTAATTTTTGTAAGAGAGCAGCGCTGTCTAATTGTTTGCCACAGAATGTAACGTAAGCTTTCATTTCGGGTAACTAAAATAACATTATTAAACTTAAGATAAATACATCACTAAGTATATTTATTAAAGATAAAATATTTTCTGCTATATTTAACGCCAATGTACGTGTAACATTAGATATTCACAACAGCGAATAAATAAAATAAATAAATATTTATTATAAATACAGCGGTAAATTTATTAAAACATCTACATTTACGAAATTTGTGCTTTCTTCTAGTTATGGCATATTAAACGTATCCTATTCTCTCAGTCGAGTCAAATATATGCAAAACACTTATCCTAATCAGTGAGTAAAGAAAAATAGTCCAATTGTAACAACCCAAAGAACATATATTTTTTATTCTATTTAATTCAGAACGCCATAATTGTATGCGTCCCTGTATAACTGAATTGCGTTTTAAATAACGTAAACATTAAATTTTGTTTTGGTAAATCATCAATTCTTGAGAAATGACGCAAGCGTCTTATAGAACCATTTTTTATTGGTCGGATTCGATCATACGATCACCCGGCATTTGTATTAATTTCGATGGACAAGGAGCGACGTTCTCGAAAAGGAGCGCGTCATTCTATTCTATTCTTGACCTCCGAACGAATCAGGTTATGCTATTTGTGAAAAGGTCCATCAGGTGAGTTGTTAGAATTTTTCTATAGGCTATGTTCTACCGGTTTTAGTGTAAATAAGGCACTAACAGTTTCTTTTTTCACTTTTTTACAGAATCAGCAGAAAAAACCAAATGTATGACAACATCTAAATACCCACTACGATGTAGAATCCAAATTGATGGGAAAATAATAAAGCAGGAAGCAAATTTTAGATATCTGGGAATAGATATAACTAGTTACAGAGATGTTGAAGAAGAAGTACAACAACAAAGCATAAAAGCTAGTAAAGCGGCGGGTTCTCTTAATGACACAATCTGGAAGAATAAACACCTAAGACAAGACACAAAAACAAGAATCTATAAAGCAGCAATTAGACCTATATTAACATACACGGCGGAGACAAGACCTAACACATCTAAAACGAGACGACTACTAGAAACAACAGAGATAAAAATATTCCGACGAATATCAGGGAAAAGTCTGTTGGATAGAGAGAGAAGCGAAAACATAAGAAGACATAAATGGATGGGTGACAAAACGGAAACATAAGTGGAACGAACACATTAGTAGAATGGCAGAGGATAGGATAGTACGAATAGCACGAGATGAGTCACCAAATGGACGAAGAAGTATTGGCAGACCAAGAAAAAGATGGTGCGATAAGTTAAACAATATAGGAGGCTAATATTGAAGAAGAAACAGGCTTTAAAGCCTACATACAAGAAGGAAGAAGAAATTCTTTACAGAAGGAAAAAATAAAGATCTTTCCTCCAAATATGTTACTGCTCCGTTTATCTTCATGTACTATTGGTCGTCCAATTTTATTTTTTTATCTGTCCTGTAATAAATATAACCATTTAATTCTAGTTAATGTAACGTCTGATAGACTTTTGGAGCGCCAATGTAGGAATAAATAGGACATTAAC
The DNA here is from genome assembly GCF_040954645.1 of Diabrotica undecimpunctata. NCBI lineage: Eukaryota > Metazoa > Arthropoda > Insecta > Coleoptera > Chrysomelidae > Diabrotica > Diabrotica undecimpunctata. Next base: position 153,271,684 of record NC_092804.1, read on the forward strand.
TACGACTTAATGTCTGATCCATAATCCACCTTGCTTACCCATAATTGATATTGATTGGAGCTCTTTGACTGAGCACACGTAACTATATAAACTTGTTTCATATGCTACGCTTCTTTTATCTAGTGCCTATCTACTTTACGAAGAAAGAATTCAAAGTGAAATAATATTCCTTAATCTCTTAGTCTTCTTTTCTCCAATTCTAAGAAAGTATAAAAAAATAATTCGGTGGCGTGCTTTTTGGCAAATTGTTTATAATGTGTTTTATTCGTTTTAGCTGGTATCGGTCTTCAATTTTGTTTGTGTACTAGTGGGTCGACAGATTCCACACTATTGAACTGACTAACATGTTACAGGAATACCAGATAGTGGACAGTTTTGTCTATCTAGGGTCTAGTATAACTAACGATGGTAACTGTAAAGCAGAAGTTCGGAGACGTATTGGTATGTCAAAAAATGCGATGAGTCGCCTAACTAAAGTTTGGAAAGACAGATCTATCTCTCAAAATATCCAGATGAGACTAGTGAATGTCCTTGTATTCCCAATATTTCTATACGAGGCAGAGACTTGGACTCTTCGTGGACGAGCGCCAAAAAATTGATGCCTTTGAGATATGGTGCTGGAGAAGAATGCTGCGTATACCTTGGACAGCTCATAGGACAAACGTTTCCATTCTAAACCAACTCGAGATTAAAAAAAGGCTGTCGACAATATGTCTGCAAGGTATTCTGTAATTTTTCGGTCACGTGGTTCGTAGAGGTGACGACAGTTTGGAGAGATTAACTGTTTCTGAAAACATTCCAGGAAGAAGATCAAGATTGCGATCACCAACTAGATGATCCAACCAAATTACGAATTCAGCTGGAAACTCATTCTGCGAAGCCCTCAGAGCAACTGAAGATAGAGACCAATGGAGAAAAATTGTTAGGTGTATTGGAAGAAATCACAACAAGAGAGAGAGTACAAGTGGGAATGTCTTGAAAACCATTCCCACATATCTTCCGACTCCGATCAACGCAGCCTCGTTAATTGTATCTACCTTAAACACTGGCCATCGTTTATTGTGTTACAAAATTTGAACTGTTGTAACCCAAGAAAATGTTTCAAAAAGTTTACTTCATGTGGCATCATGTGCATAAAGCAAATTTTGATACGCGCAATGCCATCGCAGACAAGAAATGAGAAATTGAGTGTCGAATTATCGCTTGTAACACAAAAAAAGAGTGTGTGGAATCGGGATTTGAGGTATTCGAGTTCAAGGCTGACAGTTAAAAAGTTGTGTTAATCCGTGGCACCTCAAGGTTATGTGTAGAAATCTACAGACAGTCTATACACCTTTTAGAATAGTTTGTTGCAGGCCTGCTCACAGTACAGATTTAAATTCCATTAAACATATTTGGGATTCGATGGGTAGACGTTTACGGAAACTTGTGCTGACCTTCAGAAATTCTAGACAGCTTAGAAATATGTTGGTGCAGAAAGAGGAGTCTTCCTCAGAATATGCTCCAAAGCATGCCTCTTTCATTTACAAGCAGTTATCACTGTTCGAGGAGGAAATGCTACTGGAGTCTTTCAATTTATTTTTTTTTTCACCGAAAAGCATATCAAAGTAAAATTTTCACTTTCATTATTTTCAAACAAATTTGAACAATAAAAACCTTTTGGAAGCAATTCGTTAACAAACTCTGTTACAATCGAAAAGAACCGAAAAAAATAAAAAGTTCTTCAATAACTTAAAATTACGGAGTAACCTTAACTTTACTTAAAAAAAATAAAAACACTTACATGTTTACATATAATATGGCCGATCATATCACTTCCAGTCTTATTAGCATTCAATAAATCCTTGAGAAATAATTTATTACAGAATATTATATCTTGCCAGTTGACGAATATTTCGTCAATTTCTTTAGCTGAAATCAATTTGCACTTCCTTAAGGGTTCTTCGAACACTTCGTGTACAACCGACATGTCATGGACGTAACTCTTTTCGGTTTGTACAAACTCGTTAATGCTTTCCTTGCGTTTTTTATTTTGGGGAGTTAACGGTGGAGCTAATAAAAGTAAATGATTATAATATGAGTATCACAAAAAGAATATACAATAAAGAATATTGAATTAAGGTGTTATTAATATTTGTAAAATAGTGATAATGGATTCACATTTTTAATGAGCGCTACAGCAATTAGTTTTATTTATTTCTCACAAATAACGTAAATTACGAAGAGTAGTTAATTTTAACTTATGAATATCTATTTTGTGTTGTAAAAGATGTCAAATAGGAATCGAAAAAGCATAACAGTTTATTAGCAATGCAGAATAGTTTAGTAAAGAAAATAAATATGACAAAAACAAAGACGAAATATTCTAGATCAAAAATTGGTATATGCCTTTCTTAAAAAAAAGACATATTGATTTGATATAAAAATTTCGTTAGATTATGGCTCCAAGGCTAGGTATTACTGTGATAGTTGATTATAACTAAATTATCTTAACAACACTGCATACGCTATAGTTTAGGTGTACAAGCGGTAGAGAGAGGGAGAGAGTGACGGAGTGCTGGAGAGAGTAGTACAAGCAGATTCACGGTACACAAAGCATCTCTTCCGCAGCAGCTGGTCTACCACGCCGTATTAAAAGTCATTTAATTGTTACATGTATCTTTTCACAAAAATTGTAGATCATGTTAACTTTAATTTAATCGAAGTACATTCCCCATTAATAAACCAGTTGTAATATAATGACACTTGTTTCATTCATAAATAGGGGAAAATTGACATTTCAAGTTACGACCATTAGTGGACTATACTACTCTCGAAAGGGATTAGATCTCGCTGAATATATATATATATATATATATATATATATATATATATATATATATATATATATATATATATATATATCTCACGAACAAAAGTTGATATCGAAAAATGCTTGAAACCGTTTCTAGGATAGTAAGGGGGAACTAAAATGACATGAAAGAGAACTCACCCCCATCAATCCCCTAGGCCCCACCCACCACAACCAAAAAGTTTAAATTGCAAACCCCTACTTGTGATACATCATTGAAAAGACTATAAAAAATGCTATCCAATATAAGTAATAATTATACAGGGTGAAGCAATAATTGTAAAACTTTGGCTTAAACGGAAAATTTAATGAGGTTTTTGTTGAACTACAAATTTGTTAAAAATGTCAATTAAGTAAATGTTCAAAGTGGGTGCCGTTGTTTTACAAACAATAATACAGCCTATTTTCAAATTCTGCACGAACTTTGGCAAATATTGTTCTAGTAATAGCGCGACATGCTTGCGTAATTCTTTCTCGCAATTCCCCATGTGACGCAGGTTGAGTTTTATAAACAACTGACTTGAGGTAACGCCATAAAAAAAAGTCAGGTGGCGGTAAGTCTGGTGACCTCGGTGGCCACTCAATAGGACCTCTCCTTACAATCCATTTGTTCGGATAATTAGTATCCAACCAGTGCCTAACTGGAGCTGCATAGTGAGGAGGTGCTACATCTTGTTGGAAGTGCAGCAAATCTTCGTCTAGGGCTAAGTTGCTTTGATCGTCCCTTTGGTTCTCTAATTCATGCACAATTAAAGGTTCGATGGTGTTTTCCAGCATAACGAGATAAATGTCGCCACTTAAATAGCCTGGTATGAACAAGGGGCCAATTATAGCATCGTCTAATATTCCTACCCAAACATTCAGTTTCTCAGGATATTGAGTGTGACCTTCCCTGAATCGATGCGGGTTCGCATCACTCCAGTACCGAAAGTTTTGTTTATTTACATTAACATTCAGCATAACAGTACATTTATCAGTGAAACAAATATTAACATTCTCAGTTCAACGCGAATTCTTTCAGTTATGAGTTCACAAAACTCAATTCGTCGGTTTGGATCATCCAAAAGACGAATTTCGGTTTTGTATGGGTGAAACTTATGTAATTTTAACACCTTTCTAACCGACTCATGTGAAAGTCCTGTCATTGCCGATATTTTCATTGCGTCCATAATTCGCGGACGTATACGTGACTTACATTTTTGTCCGGATGCCTCTCATGAAATATTTGAGCTGTTCATAAATAACACTGGTTCTGGGAGGTAAATATGAAAATGATCTCCACGCGTTCAGATATACTGTAAACCATTGGTTTCAGGGTCATCAACAGAATCAACAAAAACCTCATTAAATTTTCCATTTAAGCTAAAGTTTCACAATTATTGCTTCATCCTGTATAATTATTATTTATACCACTGGATAGCATTTTTTAGTCTTTTCAATGATGTATCACAAGTAGGGGTTTGCAATTTAAACTTTTTTGGTTGTGGTGGATGGGGCCTAGGAGGTTGATGGGGGTGGGTTCTCTTTCATGTCATTTTAGTTCCCCCTTACTATCCTCGAAACGGTTTCAAGCATTTTTCGATATTAACTTTTGTACGTGACATATAGCCCATTGTAATTTTTAAAATTGACACACTGTATAGTTATATTCTATTGATCGTAGAGTTTTGATGCCTTACTACAAATATTTGGTCTGTAGTGGACCTCCCTTTCCCGAATCCTACTTGATATTATCTTATCCATTCTAGTGTGTACCTTGGGCTTAAGAGCGATATTTCAGTAGAGTTATTGTGTTCTAGCTTGTCTACCTTCTTATGTATAGAGCCTTATTACTACTATCTTCCATTGGTCTCGCAGTTTTCCTGTATCCTTTATTTCTTTTACCAGTATCAATATTTCCTTCATAATTTTACCATTTATGTTGTAATCGCATCACATTTTATGTCTAGTAAGAGCTCTACTTTCCCAATTTGTTCTTCCTGGTTATTATTTTAATAATAAAACCTTTAATAATAAAAACTTTGTTAATCATTTTTTATAGCACTTGCGCAAACATTAACTGCGTATGCTTATTGTGTGCTGCGAGTATAAACTTCCTCTTCTTCAGGTGCCCTGTACCCTGCGAACGTTGGCTATTAACATGGAAATTCTTATCTTGCTTACAGCACTTCCGAATAGTTCGACCAATGTGAACCCGAACCACTTCAGCAGATTTTGGAGCCACAAGAGTCTGCTGTCTATTTTTGCCAGGATAATCAATTGAAGTAGACGTTACTTATCGGGTCTCAGTAATCGCAGTATCGACAGCTTGCTGAAAATTGCTAAATAGCTCCTACACCGTTAGGAAAGTACATTAAAAAAACTTCAGTCGGATCATCTCTGTGAGTATCCAAAGAGAAATAAATAAAACAATGAAAATAGTCAATGTTTTAATGCAATATAATGATAAGTGATGAGTATTTTTAACAAATTTTGAAATAGCTAACAGTTTACGATAACATTTTTACGTAGCTAAATCGACAGACTTGCAAAATAAATATATAATTTGTTTATTCGATACACGATATATTCAATGTACTTTTTAACAATCAATTTAGAATATAACCGTAAATCTTTGTATATAGAAAATGAAAAAAAGGAGATTAACAATATAATAATTTAGGGGGTGAATTAAAATAGTGAACTTTCCTACAAATAAATAGAATAATAAACACTATTTAAATGTTTAAAAAAATATATGTACAAGATTTGTTTTGTAATTTTCTTAGGGAGCAGCCTTTAAAACGTTTTGACGAAAAATCGTTGGTTCATTAGCAGGTACTATGAAAATTATAAATGAGTACCGTTAAAATACTTAATGGATATGTAATGTTTAATGTTTGTAGTCCATACTGTCTTTACCAGAAGATTTACGTCTACTTGCGTTGACTAATTAGTAAAAAAGTAAAGTTCGTGTGATCTTCTGGCTATGGTCTGGTGTTAGAGTTTTCAGTCGCGCAAGCGTCCCTAACATGACTTAAATACCTCTTACGTGGCTAGGACCGACGGCTTTACGAGCACTCCGAATCACGGTGACGGCTCGTATAATTTTTAGAAATGAAAATGACGTCGCTGGCGAAGTAGTGCATTTCGGCTTAGAATGCCAGTATCTTAGTCAATGAGCTACGACCATCACGAGTAGTTTATTACAATAACAAATACGAACATTAAAGTTTTATGAACACATCAGTAATTTCTAAGAACCGTGATTATTATTCCTCTTTTGTTAACAACAACTTAATATTGTCTTAAGATATGCAACAAGAATGATTCAGTAAATTGCACTGATTTATTAAGTCAAAAGGGACAGTCTCAAATTTCTTAAATTAATTCTTTAACATTGCAAAGCTAAGGTGCTTCAAATTATAATTTATTGTCCCTGAAAACCAGTAAGGTCGTCAGCATGTAATTACGGCTCAACACGATTTATATGTGATAGGATTAGCTCACCGAAATGTGCATACAATTGCACGCGAACTCTGTGTGGGCTTAAATAACTCACAAAATCTCATCAAATTGACTCACTCATTTGGTGACGTCGATCTACGAACCAAAACAGTAAAATTTGACATTACTGAAAACATTTAATTGTCTGTAGTACGTTCTCATAGCAAGACAGAGTTAAACTAGCTTTTGCATTAGTAAAATATAATATGTAATACATATTTATTGTTTTTCTGCTTCTGCTAACAATCGTTTGTAAGACTTTATATTGAGATACTAAAAATTTAAGTTAAATTATGTTTATTTTAATATTTGTTACAAACTTTTTTTCTTAAACATTACTGATATTTTTTACTCTTAAACTGATACTTAATATTTTAACTTATCTGTTATCTACAGTCAAATGTGTTTTACAGGGAAAGTAACGATAAAAAAGTGGTTCATAGCCAAGGGAGGCAAACTATCTTTAACGTTTATTTAAAGAGGGTAATTAGAAAAGATACTGTAGAGTTTGAAACCGTACTGGAAGCCCTAAATCAAAGCCGAATAGATTACAGGTACACGTCACTAATCAAAAACATCTACGAGAACGCTACATCAAGTATACGACTACACGAAGACACAGAAAAATTCAGCTTAGGTCGAGGAGTAAGACAAGGAGACAATATTTCACCAAAATTGTTCACGGCAGCTCTAGAGTCAATATTTAAGAACGCCCAATGGCAAGATATGGGCATCAATATAGATGGAGAAAGATTAAATCATCTGAGGTTTGCAGATGATGTCGTATTAATCGCAGATAACTTACAGGATACGGTTTCTATGCTACATTCGCTTAAAAGTCTGTCTGAAAGAGCAGGATTAAAGATAAACTTTGAGAAAACTAAACTTATGACAAATCTCGTAATGAGTGGAAATATAACTATCGACAATAATACCATGCAACAAACAGACACTTACAAATATCTGGGACACGAGATCAAAATAAACAGAGACAATCAAACAAATGAAATACAGAGACGAATAGGCCTGACATGGGCAGCATTTGGCAAACTAAGCCATATTCTAAAAAGTTCAATTCCCATGTGTCTCAAGCGAAAAGTTTATAACCAATGTGTTTTGCCTGTACAAACTTATGGAGCAGAGACTTTAACACTCACGCAGAAATCTGCGAATAAACTAAGAGTTACACAACGAGCCATGGAACGTGCAATGCTGAATGTGAGCCTCCGAGACCACATAACAAACCGACAAATCAGGCAAAGATCAGGAGTTCAAGACGTCATCGAAAGAACCACGAGACTTAAGTGGAACTGGGCAGGACACTTAGCCAGAACACAAGATGGACGATGGACAAGACGAATTATGGAATGGAGGCCCAGAAATTATAAAAGAAGCCGAGGACGACCACCGACTAGATGGACCGACGACATAAAAAGAGTAGCGGGAAACTGGCTACAAGCGGCCCAGTGTAGAGAACACTGGAAAGAACTGAGGGAGGCCTATGTCCAGCAGTGGACGGGATTGGCTGGATTGGAAAAGGTGAAAACAAACCATCAACTTCAAAATTTGGTTTTGGCATCGGTCCAAAAGAAGCATTTGCAAGAGCAGGTCCAAGTCATTTGTTAATCCATTTGAGTAAAATTTTGAAGTTCATGTATGAAAGTAAAATAGTCAATATTTTTAGGATTCTTTTTTCTTCGGGTATGCGTATTTCCAAAGTTCATGAGGTTTTTGCAACAACTCTACCATGTATGAGCAACATTAACGTGTGTGATAAAACTAGGAGGAATAGGCCACATGATACTGGCCTGCACGTCCAATTAGAGTCTCCATGTTATGTCGATGAAGTCGTGAATTAAAAGTAAAGTAAGTACATGTGCCTTTGGTCTTACAAGAATAGAGTCGTGTGTCATTTACAGATAAAACTAGGTTTTATCTCTAACCTGATTTAAGAAAACTGAGTCTGGAGATGATCAGTTTGACATGGGAGACTCATGGGAGGTACAAATAAATATGGAGGTCTACAAGTTAGGATGTCGGCTGGAATGATTTTTTTAGCTAGAACTGTTTCAGTTTTAGTGACAACACAAATGTCGTTGCCACCCAGCGACCTCAATATACCATTTCATAGAATTATCTTAATATGTTTTTTCCAGCTTTCTCCGACTGGCAGAAAACTTCCACCTTCATAGCTTTACATCACTTAATCTGTGATGCTGAATACGAATGTGTTTTTCATCTGTTGCATCTCTTCATGTGTTTTGGTGCATCTGTGAATGAAGACAGCACTAATATCCGAAGGGACAGACAGACAAACCCAAAAGATCGAGTCATTTTTAATGTTGCTGAGATCTTTTTTGATACATCACGTAAAAAAGTCACTGTAACCTCGCCAGACCAAAATATTTTCAAGTATTTTCAAACCTGTGCTGCAGATTTGTAACGTATCGAAAAACCAATACGTTACATTTAGTCTAAATTTCAATTAGTTTAGTAAATTTTTGTAAATTTTTTGTACGTATTTAACAACATTTTTTCATTTGTTTGCCTGATTTTTTTTTATTTTCAACACACAGTTAATACGTTGCAAAGAGAACTTGGGTTAGTTAACACGTTTTTTATGCATACATAATTTACGACCGTTTTAATGCGCATACATTTTATATTAATATTTTATGATATAGTGAATTTTACCATTTTTTATTTGTATGATATTTGCTCTTTTATCTGTTTTATGCATATCCCATTTCTGTTTTTTGAGATTCGAATATTTAAAGCAATGGCCCCCCTTTTTTTGACGAGAAATGCTCTTTCATGTTCTTTTTGTTGTTTTGTGTCTATATTTCTTGTGTTTCTCCCCTCTATAAACGACTCCGCCAATAATCTACCAAGATTGGACAACGGTAGTCACATAATGTATCGGTGCTCAAGCTTACTTAGTAATATAGTTCACTGTGAATAGTACAGATTTTCCAAATTTGTTAAAGCTGTTTCCACACTGTACAGCATATTATTCGGGATTAATATTGATAGTGTGGATTTAACGCTTATCAACAGAAAAGCTAGTTAAACATTTTCATTGCAAATTTTACAACACATTCGAAACCAATATTGATAGTGGGGATTCAATGTTTGTCTATAAAAGGAGTAGGTCAAGACATTACTATTGAACATAGCCGAAGAAAACAAATGACTACCATCCCTTTTTTAAATATTTCATATTATTTTTCAATATTTCTCTTTTCCTCTACAATCCCTTTACTATCAGGTTTTTTCTTGAAAAGTAAGTCGTTAAACACTATTGATTCGATTGATTCTTTGGATCGTGATATCAAATATATTTACATGTTTTCTTTAACTCTGTCTCCTTCATTATTTCGCCTCTATGCGCACAATGCAGGAAAATATTTTTGAATTAATCTTTGACCCCGCAATAACTTCATACTTTCTTATGCTCCTATATTAGCAGTATCGTAAATAATAACGAAATATAAATACAAAATAACTGGCAGAACTCGGGCTACAATCTTTATGTCGTTTGGATAAATAACTTTCTACAAAAACGATGAATAGCTAGGAAGCAAAATACAAAATAAATTTTGAACTATCTAGAAATTATTACACTTACATTTAAAGCCTGCTCCCTATATTTAAGTTAATTAGAATCAACTAAAGCCATACTTTACTCCACCCTAAATAAATATATGCAGCATACCGTTCAGTAGGGTGGTCAAAATAGTGAAAAATAAAGAAAAGAAGAAAATATATTACTATAAACATCTTACCGTAAATATGGACATTTGTACCCACCCTACCAAACTATTGCTGAAAAATTATATAACAATAAATTTATACAGTTTAAACTTAAAAATAATATGAGCATAATAAATCACAATATAATTAAAATTATTGGAGAATACATCACCTTCACGTGACCAGATTTCTATACAGGTTGGAATAAAAATTAAGAAAAATAAATTTCTGTACATAATACACAATTCTATATACTGTAGAAGACGTTCAGATGGTTCAATTTAAGATTTAAATATAATTAAGACGTCCATCCTGTATATATAAATCCATATATAATGTGTATTTCAAATTCGACAAGCCAAGTGAACATTAATTTAGATATACTTGCAAATATACCAATTTTAAACACCTCACAATCCTAATAAAAGTTCCTTCGAAATGTCTTCGTACCTTTCTATACCATTTTTTCACTTGAATTATCATGTTAAACATACCAACAAGGTCGATAAAAAATAATATAATACCTGCAGCAATGTAACACAAAAACTCAAAATAACATAAAGGAACTTTAATGAAGTATGCACTAGGATGGGTCCCATACAAACCGGATATTTGGCAGAAAGTGAGAAATGCCTAGTCACTTTTGTTACTACTATTAGCTTGTATTATAATTAAACTTATATAGAAAGACCTGCTACAAATTTATGTCTATATTGGATGAAATGACCACGGTGTTGACTAGCATTTTAAATAGACACGATTATAAATGACATTCGTACATCGATTGAGTAATGGGGGGGGGCAACCAACGTGGGGTTTGATTGACTGAAGATGATGATTGAATTTGGAAATGGGCGCTGAAGATTATTATTACAGTTACATGAAAGCCCTAGTACAATTTGAAACCAAAGAAAGTAAGCATAATCTACAGAAGCATCACCTCACAATAGCAAACTTTTCTTTAGTATGCATCTGTATTTACTGTATGAAGTATAATCAAATAGCAAGTAATATGTAGACATTACATTATCACACAGCTTTGTATTCATTGCGGAACACAGAAACGAAAATATGCTGAAAAAATTAACTAACTACGATATTTCACGAAAGACCGTCGAACACTTCCGTTAATTTAAGCCAGGCGTCCCAAATTGATAAATCGTGGGGTCATACATTGAAATCCACAACAGATTCGTATATTTCAAATAGGCCTACGACTTAATTAATAGACACAAGTTATATCAAATATTGTATAGCTTTAACATCCCTCAAAAATACATACGACTAGTAAAAGCAACGATGGACACGTCAACAGCAACTGACATAATACAAAATGAGCTCACTCAGAACTTTTTGATAGTCAAAGGATTAAAGCAAGGAGATAAGCTATTATATTATACGACACTATTCAACGAGTCTCGAATATGTGATAAGATAGTTGAACATATGAAGAGCTAATTATAACAAATCAATACAGATTGCCGCCTATGCCGCTGAAATCATCATTATGTATCGCGGAACGGAAGAGGCGGCAGAAATATATTCACAATTAAAAACAAAGGCAAAAGAGACCTGACTAGAAATAGATATTCAAAAAACAAAAAGCTAACAGGCAGGAGCTAGGGAAAACAGACTCACAGTTGAATTAGGGGGCAATATTGAAATAGCAGAAAGTTTCACATATTTGGGAATTAAATTAAGCATGTATGGAACAGAAGAACCAGAAATTCCAAGAAGAATAGTAAAGGGAAGCAAAGCTTACTTTTTACTCGCCTATGTGTTCCGATCCAAAAACACACTGGAGATCTTAAATCAGGGTCTACAAAACTATTATCAGACCAATAGTATGTTATGGATGCGACACATGAGAAGACAGAAAATACAAAAAGAAAGCTGAAAATCTTTGAAATGGTGGAGATTCAGGATGAGAACACAACTGATGTAAGGAATTAAGACTGTGAGGTTTACTTATTTTAATCTAACGGAAGTCATTAGAGGTTTTATTGTTATTGGTGTCAACAAATATTTTTTTTGCGTTTTTGCTTGGTACATTTTACCAATTATATTTTAAATATTAAAAGCGGCGGTTGAGCTCATTTTAATACAGCTTTATTGCATCCAGTAACATTGTTTCCGAACTATTTGTTTCAATGTTACTTTCAAGTAATTTTCGTCAAAATAATGTATGAGTTGTTTATTAGTGAATATAATATCAGTTTTCTTTTTTAAAAACATTTATTTATAACATACATATTTATGTTGAATAATGCAACAAAACTTCTTTATATTAGTAACCAAAAATAACATTACAGCAGATAAAAGTACTATTTGTTATACATTATGTGAAATGTTAAAAACCCTAATCAACGATTCTCTCAATACAAAATAGTTTGCAAAGCAACATTGAGGAAGTAACGACATAAATAGAAAGATATAGATGTAAATAAGAAAGAAAGTAGTTCTGGCTGAGTACATTAAATTTATATTCAAGAAATGTCCCCTTTAAATTTGTTGTATTGTGATGTTGATGTAAATCTTTAATGTAAAGACGAAATTATAATATTTGAAATGTTCGCTGATTATTCAAATAAGGATCTAAAATATTTTTAAAAGTAAGTTTTAAGTTCACAGTATATGCGAATAAAGATAAATGTAGTAATCTTGGAGCATAAAGACGAAAAGGAAGTCCCTTCAGACACCACGTCCACTTCCATTTTTAGTCACAAGCTACGCCCATTTTTAAGATGGAGGCTATGATGTCAGCTGTCATGTCATGTCAAACTGAATGAAGTCTGACGTCACATTAGGCGGGGCTTAGAAAACCTTTACAAACATTTCTAATTCCTGTGTATTTGTTCCACAAAAAGTTAGAAATATTGGTTTTTTAATTGTTTGAAGAGTAAACAACGACTTTTGGTTATGAACATTCATTCTGTGCGATTGGTATTATTTGTCGTTTGTGAATTTGTAAGGTAAGAATATCAAAGTATTAAGTTATCTACTCCTAATGTTCATGTTTTAAGGTTTCTTCTTATTGTTTGATCGAAACTTTAATTATTTTTTACTGCATTTCAATATATTTGTGTCGTTTTTATCAGGGTTATTTCAAAATAAATCAATAAATCATTGAATTTATTTACGAAGTTGAAAAATATTTGAATTAATGTTTTATTCTTTTTTCGTTGCTAGTGATTTTATCCTGTGAAAGACTAAGGATATTCGTTTTCTCGCAGTTTAAGTAGTGAATAAGCACTTTTAGTTCTAATATAACATTATGTGGAAACCTTTCCATCAAATTGCCAGTGTTTAAAAAAATGAAAAAAATCACACAAAATTAATTTTTATAACCAAAAGTCCTTATTTACTTTTCAAATAATTAAAAAAAATTATATTTCCAACTTCTTATGGGATAAATACACAGGAATTAGAAATGTTTGGTAAGGTTTTCTAAGCCCTGCACATCGTAAGAGCTTACAGTCCATAGTGTCCCGAGATAGGATTTAACGAATAGAACACGATGACAAACAAAAGATAAACCTGACGTCGTGTCATAAATGCCTTATGCTCATAACTCCCAAACGATAGTTGAACGTTTAGACCAACTATTAATTTACAAATGTGAAAATCAAAGAATGTATCTGGCAGAAATGAGGGGATTTATAGTTTAATTTTCAATGGTTTTATAGCCTACCAGAAATATTTTCAAGACCATAGTGATTAAATTATGTTTAAGGTTTTTTATTGTTTGGTTCTTTAAGAACATTCATCACAAATTATTTATTGGTTTTGGTCAGACTAAACTAGTAGGTACCTATATTTTGGTCACTCTTACAACTAAGAAGTTAATTAAATCAAGCTATAGATCACATATATCACAGAATAAAAGTGAGAGTGAGTATTAAAAGATTACATGGTTTAAATCATAACATATTTCATAAATTTGGTGGGTCAGTTTTAAATCAAACTATAAAGAGTGTCTATCACGGGAAAAATCAGGGTTCGATGGTTAAAACATCCAGGCAGAGTCAAGCTGAATAAAATGAATGTCTTGGATAAAATCAGCGACAATAATAGGAGGTTGAAGCGTAGCACTGGTCCATATTGTATTCTAATTCATCATCGCTCTAGCGATGTTAAAAGAAACCATTATTATATATGTTTCATAAACAAATGTTTTTAGTATGTTAACTTATGCATCATTCCTACATTTTAGAACAATTATTTCCAATTCAAAATATTTATTGCTTCTTGTCTACAGATTGCGCCACGTCCTAGGCAGGGAAACTACCGAAAAAATTATCGACATTACTCAAAATTCCATTTATAGATACACGTTATGTTTGTAATAATATCTTCAAATTAAAAGTGAATATATATATATATATATATATATATATATATATATATATATATATATATATATATATATATATATATATATTATGTGTGTGTGTATGGTGTCCATGTCCAATATTGAAGAAATAATATAAAGTTGTATATTTTTAAATGCAACTCTATCATTTTATTTTGAGTTTAAAGGTATATTACAGGTTCCATATATGGAGAAATTTTCCTGAAATTATATTTATTATAAAGAAGAGAAAACTCGAGTTAGTTGGCTACGTCTCTAGAGTCACAAGATACGAGTTTCTACTGCTTTAAATGCAAACAAACGAAGAAGCGTGAGATGTAGAACTTCTTGACTGCGAAACCTCCGTGGAAAGTTCGAAATGATATCAATCGAATTATTCCATGCAACAGTTCAGAAAGAGAAAATTGTTATATTAATCAGCGAACTCCACAGGAGATGCTGAATGCAAGAAGAAGAATCAAGTCGTTCGGTTGACTATTGCCGCCCATTAATCTCATTCTTGTGCATGTTGTGTTATTTCCCAGAATGAGTAACCAGTAATGTTTATTTCTTCTTTCAACCACGATGGAGATCTTTCTCTAGATATTTTGCCAGCTACACTGACTTTTACTATATATTTCCATACATTCCCTTCTAGTAATGTGCAAATTCATGTACAGCAAAAGCTGAAATGGCTTTGATTAGGATGGGTACTGTACTAGGTATTTAAAAACGAATTGAATGATAGGATCCTTTCTCAATTATTGTTAAAGAAATCGGCAGTATTTGTAATATGAAGCGTACTCTGAAATGTTATTGGTTTGCTAACAATACTAACATTGAAGACCTTAGAAACATAAGAAATTAACGAGATTTTGTATTTAAATTCCGGTTTTCTGGCGTCTTAACATCCATTGCCTTTCATAACGACTATCTCTCACCGTATTCACTTGGGAATTTCAATTTGAATATTCTCTGGCTGGTGTCATGAATTTAGTAAACTACTTTCTCAAGGGTATTTACAGTAACGAAAGGCTTGAGACAAGGATGTTGTCTTTCCCCCACCCTATTCAAAATATATCCAAGAAGCACTGCACCAGTGGAGACAAAAATGTGCGGGAATGGGGTTGAAGCTTAACAACCATTATGACAACGCTGTTCTTTGCAGATGATCAAGTACTAATTGCAAGCTGTGAAGAAGATGCAGATTATATGCTTAGAAAGCTCAAAGATGAATACGAAAAATGGGGGATGAGTATGAATATGTCTAAAACAGAATATATGCGAAAGGGCAGTGAAGACGAAGACCCGGATTTGGAAATTAGACAAATGAAAAGGTGCTACGAATACAAATATTTGGGAAGTATTATCTGCAGTAAAGGAACAACGGAACGAGATATAGACTATAGAGTGCAACAAGGCAGGAAGAGTGTTCAAATTCTGTATCCGATACTTTGGTCCAACAAAGCTACTATGAGAACTAAAATGACTATCTACAAAGTAATTGTAAAGCCCATTCTTACATATGGAGCAGAATGTTGGCAAATGACAGTAAAAGAAAAGAAAAAAGTTGACACGGTTGAAATGGACTACCTGAGAAGAGCTTGCCGTATATCAAGAGTAGAACGTATACCTAATTCTGAAATTAGAAGAAAAACAGATAGAGTACATACAACTTCTGAAAGAATAGAAACTAGACAGTTAATATGGTATGGACACGTACAGAGGATAGACGACAACAGATGGCCAAAAAGAGCTATGGAATACAATCCAAGTAATAGAAGGAAACGAGGAAGACCAGCCAAGTCTTGGATACAAGGTGTTATGGAAACCTGAAAGACAGAGCCATTGATGAAGACACCTGGAGAGATAGAAAAAGATGGTGATCGAAATGCGGGAAGCGGCAGAAGGTGTAGGATCCCCGCTTATATATATATATATATATATATATATATATATATATATATATATATATATATATATATATATATATATACTTACTTCGAAGTAAGTCTGTCAGCTCCCTGAGATTATGAATAATATAAGAGCTAGAGTTTCTAGATCATGTAATGAGAAACGAAGAGCAATATGGACTTCTTCAGTTGGTTTTACAAGAAAAAGTTTACGGAAAAGATGGGCCAGGAAGAAAACAATGTTCTTATCTTCAAAAAATTTTTTCAGAAAAGTGCATACTAGATAGAGTATATCGAATATAGAGTCTTCAGTTTAAAAAATATATAACTTTATATTGTTGCTCAAATTTTATTTGTACAATATCAATTTTAATTTGTAGTCACTACCATTCTACTTATTTCCACTGAAGGTGTTTTTAATAACCCTAGTGGTTTTGCTGCAGAATGTGTTGATTGATACCACTACTTCTTTTAAACGAGATTCTTATTTAGCGCCATATTTTTATTTTAATTAATTTCATCAATACAACAAAAGCTCTCTCCGATTACGGTAAAGATAAACGCTACTCTCTTGATAGTAAGACACCTACATTCAAACTACATTGATTCTTCTTAAGTATATCATCTTACTATGAAATTATACCATAATTTGGTAAGTTTTATATATCGAATGCTACTTTAAGGCATATTAAAATGGGCACAATCACATATGTGTAGAGATAGTCCTAGCCTTAAGAAAACACATACATTCTGAATAATAATATTAACAACGGATATTATGCTAAAAATCCTAATGATTCTATTTGTTAAACTATTCAGCTTCGAATGGTAGGATGGGTGCAATGTTCCTAAAAATAAAACAAAAAGGGAGAAATGTTAATTAGAGACATCTAGGAAAAGTAAATAAAACTATGAGTAATGACTTGATTTGTAGAAGTAAAAGCCAGAGCGTTACAGTTTGTTCCTTAACTACTAACTAATAAGATAAATAAATATTAATTTATTTATTAAATTATTATTTATATGTTTATTATTTATTCATATCTTATTATATTTAGTTATTATATTTATATATTATATTATTTATTAAATTAATTTTTTTACATTTTTACATCAATGTAACTACGATTCCAAAATGTATTTATTTATTTTTTTCATATACTTTCATATACTTATTTTTATTTCGTACGTTCAGTTAACTGTGTAATATATTAGTGGAAACTAGTCACTTATTAGCATTTGCAGTAGTTATTTAAAATTATTATAAATTATTACAGCAAATGCTAATTATGATAACGTTTTTTAAATGATTTTTAAATATTAAATATTATGATAAACGACGCACTTTTGCCTCGATTTGCTGGACTTCTGTTATCGGCGAAACGATTGGAAGCTCGGCACTCATTCAGTGGTGTTTCTGCAAAATGTTTAAGGGTTGGTGTTATCTAATATTCAGACAAATTTGCCCTCGGCACTGTCTGATTACCAGGATTGAATTAACCAACGCCGCTAAATTGGTGTTTTTAAAACCTGCAGGACAAAATTACACTACAGTTGGCGTTTACTAGAGTTAATAGTATGCTTAACAAGTTTAGAACAACAAAGATTTATAAAAGTGTCAGGCTATTACTGATGACTGTTTTGGAGAGTAATTTTCCGCGTCACGACGGATTTGCTTGAAAATTTGAATTTAGATTCCTCTTATCCTCTACTTCACTTTTGGACTTGAGCCCAGGATCGCTCTTACTTGTGGGGTGAAAGCACGCCTTCATCATCATCATTCTGGTTTTACAACCCTGCGTGGGTAGTAGTCTCCTCAAAAATTTCTCTCCAGTTTTCCCTATCCATCGCCTTTCTCCGCCAAGCACGTATTCCCATATTTCTCATGTCTGCATTGATGTTATCAAGAAACCTTGTTTTGGGTCTTCCTCTTCTCTGGCCAATGGGTCTATCAAGGAGCGTTTTTCTAGCTGGGTCATTTTGTTCTATCCGCATTATATGTCCTATCCACCTCAAACGTCCTATCTTAATATGTTTTACGATATCATGTTCCTGGTATATTCTATAAAGTTCGAAGTTGTATCGTCTTCTCCACACTCCATTATTTTTGTATTTCTCGATATAATTAATTATTTAATTAATTATATCTGTAATTATCCGTAATTCCTCTGTGGTTAGAGCATTCAAAGATTATTTATGTATTGTGCAAAGTATTCCAATATTCCAATCATTGGGGAGTGATTTCTGCGTCCATATTTCTTTTATAAGCTGCTGTAATGCCATAACGGTATCATGACCACCTTCTTTATATAGTTCAACTGAGAGATTATCTATTCCGGGTGATTTGTTTCTGGATAGTTTTTTAACTGCACCGTTGATGGTTCCTCTTCCCTCTCGTCTGCTCCCCTTACCACATCTCTTTCGTCTTCCAGGTTTGCCTCTTCTTTTACCATATTAAGTGCCTGGTTAAAGTATTCCACCCATCTATTCAATAGATCTTTCCTTGTTGTTAATAGGTCGTCATTCTGACTTCTGCATTGTCTTGTGGTTGCCTTGAATTATTATCTGTTGATGTTAACTTTCTTATAGAATGTTCTGAATTCTTTCTCTCTGTTAAGGTTTTCTATATATTTAAGTTCCGTATTTAGGTGTGTTCCTTTTGTGTATCCTCTTCTCTTCTCTTTGTCTAGTAACTCTTTACAGTTGTTCTAGTTCGTCGGGTAAGCATCTTTCTGTATGCTTCATTTTTTTCTTTTGTTGCATTCATCGTCAAACCAATGATTTTTAGGGGCACAAATTTCTGTTCCTATTTTATCTTTCTCTGCTGATTCAATATCTTCCTTTATTCTGGTCCAGTAGGAGTCTATATTTGTCTGGTCTCATTTACATTTTGATTCCTTAGCCTGTTGGTGCAGTTTTCCGAGTACCGTTCTGCAATTGTCGCATCTCTCAGCTTTTGCACATTCCATTTTTCTGTATCCATTTTATTTTCTTTACTGGTATTTGAAATTCTAGCCCTCAATGTTGAGATCACTAGGCAATGATCTGAGTCTACGTTTGCGCCTCTATAACTTCTTCTTGCTTAACTCTTCTGAAAACTCTCCTTCGCGGGGATGACAAAACATATATTCAAAATAAGTCCGGAAATGGATAAACTGACTTACTTTTCAGTAAGTCAATACATTTTGAGTTATTGTGAGTAAAAATGTCCATTTTTCAAAATAAAACCAACATTTTCAGGCTGTTTTCCACAAATAACTCAAAAAGTGTAAAAGTATCCAAAAAAGGAAAGTATCCAAAAAATATTCATAGCAAAAATGTAGCTTATATAAAAAACAAAAAAAATGTTGCACTTATTAAGTCTGTAGACTAGAAGCAGAGTTGTAGCTCATGAAAAGTAGGTTCTTATTTCTCAAATTCCAAATCGAATATTTCAACGTAAAATAACCACAAAATGGAGCACTTTTCGGGGAAAACTCATCAAAAGCTTTATTAAAGTGTTTAAAGAAACTTTATTTTTGCTTTTTTTTAGTTTCTAGCATCAAAACTAAGCGAGTTACGTTCAAAATAAAGTTAATCCTTTTTTCACATCGTGAAAATCACCCCCTAATTAGCAACCCAAACAAAATTAATCATTATCGCTTTAAAATTTACTTTATTTATGTACTGTCTATATAATCTGTAAGTATAACCGCTGCAAAGTGCGTATTTTTGAAAAAATTTGATTTTAAAGTAAAAGAAAAATTTTTGAAATTTTTCAAGTTACTATTAAATTGTCACCTCGGGGGAACAAATAAGGGTCTAACCACCTTCTGTTATCTCCGGGTGCTCTGTAGAGGGCTTCGAATATCGCATTCGAGAGCTCCTCTACCCAAGTCCATTTACTGGGTATGGACTTGTAAATATTTATCTTCTGATGAATTGTCTTGAAAAAGACAAGATATTTCTTACATGACCAAGGTACACCAAGTCGAAATAAAGCATCAGGTCGTGGTCTTCTGAAGGCTTGTCTTGAAAAGACAAGATATTTCTTACATGACAAAAATATAGGTCGAAATAAAACATCAGATTGTAGTTGAATAATATCTCAGCCACAGAGTATAATTGGAACAGCCGGAAGCAGCGCCCCAAAAGCACTAAGCTCTCGGAGAGCCCGTGAGGGACTGACCTGGCTGACTTGAAAATCGCCAATATTTATATGTGCCGTTCGAGCGATAAATAGGGATTTCCAGGTCAAGAGCCAATGGGAAAATTCGAGGCGGGGCGATGCGCATCGAAATGCGCACTAGTCCACACACTATGGCATTCGATGACAAAATGACCCCTTAGAAAAATCGATGTATGACTCGGGAGCAAATATGTCTGCCCTTGATATATGAATAAACACTCGTGTGCCCTAAAGTCGAACTTTTAGCAAAGTAAGGTAACTTCCGCAGATATTTCCAGTTTCGGCCCAGTGATTATATTTTTTCGAATATTTTTTTATTTTATTTTTATACTGTTTTTTTTTTACTATTAGAATGATTTTTTTGTTTTAATTATTTTTTGAATTTATTTATTTATTTTTTAATCTTTTCCAATTTATTATGTACAAGTTTGGTATACTCCATTCGCTTAGCTCGGGCATATTTTGACAAGATTCATTGTCGGAAACCTACAACACAACAATTCCTACTTCTCAGTATTAATAGCTCAAGTATCCTACTATTGCAGACTTCTTTCTTTAAAAAAAGAAGAATTATTCTAAATAGTGGAAGTGTATACAAAACCCATCAAATTTTGGGTAATATATATTTAAAAAATATATTTTAGTTGATATAATTTAACATAACTATTTATTACATGGTGCAGATAAATAACTATTGATTGTCGGTAATTCGCAAAGTTCTATTTTATTAACTATTTAGTTTGCTTACTATTGATATTGGCTATGAGTACATATGCTTGGTTGTATAGTAATTTCCAGTCATTTTTAGGCTGTCAAAAAGTAACTAACTTCGCAAAAAAATAATTACTAAATTCACTAGACAGTTCGGACTGGGAATAGCGAACCGAGTATATACATTTTTCTGTATAATATATTGCTTCAAATTGTTACTCTTAAACTGCTATAAATAAAATATTACCGTAAAAAAAAACTATGGCTTTTTACTTCTACATTATCAATTTCGATATTCTATGTGTATACTATCAAGTGTACTTACATTGCTGCAACGGTGTGACGTAGTTACTGGGGAAAAGTCCTGAAACTCCGTTTAATTCACCCCTCCACCATGCTTCTTCTTCTCTAGCAGTTACACTAATGATATCATCTTTTGCAAATGTTAATTCGTCCGGATTTCCTGCTGAATATGGATACAGTGCTATCACCTTATCTGAAAATATAGCAATGCAATGAAGATTTAATTTGGTACATGACTTGACAATAATAAATGTATTATTAAGAACAACACAAAACACTACGAAAGATTATTTATTTCCAATTGGCACGATTTACTCAAACATAAATTGTACTGATATATTGTTTACCAAACTAATACATCTTAGCTACAATTTATTTCTTTCTGAAATGCTGCTGTGATTAGTAAGAGCATTTTCCCATCTCATTTTCTTTCACTGTTTATGGAATCTCAATAAGTCGTTAATTTTCGCGTCTTGAGAGGAACAGATCAAATGACAGATCGTTCTGTACTACAACGTTCAAGTTATCACACTACAATTCTACATAATTCGCTCAATCGTCGTAAATAACCCTCTGAGTGTCATATTCTCCTTTTTTACATTCCGCGTTAAAAAATTGTACTCAATATAATTGTCACTAATTAATATAAGGATAAATACACTCACCAATAATAACTTCTTGTTGCATTCGACTAGTAGATACAGGAGTGGTTCTACCACTAATTCTACCTGAACTGTTTAAAACTTTAACATAACTTGCCGGGAACCATCCTACTTGTCTTTTTCTACCTTTCGCTTGTAATTCACCTTCCCACCAGCCGGAATCTGTTTTCTTACGAATCATTATTAGTTGTCCTCTTGCTAAGGATAATTGTTCTGGACTTGTTGACTGATACGGTGCTATTACGGACGCTATTTCAGGTTTTTTCGTTTTAACGACCTGTGGATATAAATGATATTCAATGTTAACGAAATAATGAAAGTAAAGTTCAAAATTTTTATGATTAAAATCCTTCAAAATGTATGCTTAAATGCTTGTGCTTAAATGCTTAAAGACGAGTGCATAAACAAAGCCTGAATTTTTGTAACCGAATAACAAACATAACTGATTGATAAACAAAAATAGAGATGGCTTATATACAATTCATATTCTAGTTGTGCAAATAAAATTAATAAAGTAGTTATATCGTTTCGTTTTTGACCTTAATTTGTTAATAAATAATTAAGTCCAAAAATTCGACTTCAAAAAACATATAGGTTCTTGTTATAGAGGTCCATACTTCTCAAAAAAACTGTCGTTTGCCTGGCCGGACGAGTGTCATGAAAAAAAGCTTATTTCACCGGGGTACCAAGTTGTAACTACTACGTTAACCGTTTTCATGCTGACGCCAAGTGTAAATTTTTTCCTATTTAAAAAGATTGCATTTTTCTGAAGTCGCACAAGTTTTTCTTAAAAAAACTGAACTAAAATGTTCCTTGATTTTTTATTCACACAATTTAGGTCTTATAGGGATTGCTACACTCACATTAATTTGATATTACCATAATAAAATATTTTATTATTAAGATAATAAGCGAATACATTTTGTTCAATTGCTTTATTTGAGTTGTTTTATTGAAATGAAACTTACTGAAATGCAAATAGCTGAAATTCTTACAGTGTCAGGAATGCAAATAGCAATATCATTCATAATGCCAAGAAAAATGAATATATGAACTTAACTGAAAAGATAATAGGGTTTTCGATATTTATAATTTCTACAAAATCTCTTGTTACTCGAACTCAAGCGGTTTTCCCAAAGAGAAATAATTTGTTACTACAGCAAGATAGCGCTACACAGCTAGGTGATTTAGATGAAAAACTACTTGGACAAAGATTTCCTATGATTGGGTGGAAAGCATCAATCAAATGACCACCAAGGTAGCCTGATTTAACTCCTGTCAGTTTCTTGTTACAGTGACATTTACAAGTTTACTATTTTTATTGGAAATAAGCAAAAATTTTACTTTAAAATAGGTTTCTTTTGACGTTTCGATTTCCACTTCGGAAATCGTTCTCAAAATACAATTAATAATTAAAACTTAATTAATAAATTAACAAAATTGTTTAATTATAATCCTAGGAGTTAAGTTAATTATAATTATAACTTTTGGAATATTTTCTACAAAATTTTGAATATTATATCCTCAATTATATAATGTCTAAGTTGTAAGTAACAACCAAATTTCAAACATCCGATATTTTTTGTGCGGAAATGTATACTTTACACATCAATTTAATTTAAAAAGCATCCAATCATTTTCTGTCGAAGACAAATATTAGCAGCATGCAAAAAGCAAAAAATGCAATATACACAAACCTGGCCAGCTTGCGCATAAGCTTCTTCTTTAGCTTTATTTAATGTTATCTGGGACACCTCATTATCGGCTTGTGACTGTGCAGAAACGTTGGCTAGAGCAGACTCTACCGCTTCTGCTGACACACCTGTTGACAGTTCCATTGGTGGTGGGAGAGCTGGTTCCTGAGTAGGTTCAGGTGGTGCTACAGGAGCGGCGTTAATGGTGTTAGCGGAAGAGTTCTGATAACACTCAATTAGTTTCACAAACGGAAAACGAAGACGGACAATAATAGCAGAAAATGAAATATAATATTGAAGAGTATCAACTAAGTTGTAATAATAATTTTTATAATAATTAATAAAGCATTAATAAGCAATAATTTTATCAAGAAATATGAACTATGAAGTTCATTTTTACACTATTTTAACTATTTTTATATTATTCATTGCACTTTGTTTTTATAGCTCTGAGAAGAGGAATCTTCTGGTATTAATGGTTATGTTGCTACTTTTGTAATGGAAGACAAAGTTGAACTACATGAGAAAGAAATTATTAAATAGTAATGAATTGCATACTGACAGGGAAAAAAGGAGAAAAAAAGAGAGACTCAAATGGAGATGATTACAAAGAGTCAAAAACGACTTATGCAGATTAGAAATGGATGGAGATGAAGAGGTAATATCACAAGATTCTATATTCTAAGAACATATGTGAAAAACGGGATGTGATACTTTGGGGGAGACCGAGGAAGAGAAGCAAAGCTTTCTGATCGTCTACGCACGGAGCGGTGGCAATCGGTGACCTGTGCGCAATCTACCGCTCCATCCGTAGCCCGCGATACGAAAGCTATGCTTCTAACCATAAAATGAAAATTAGGATTGCCTTTTCTGATAAGAGGCTTAGAAAGCTCCTTGAGTGGCGTTACTCGACAAGGAATGGCAAGCCACATACATATATAATAAGTTCTTTATGGTCGTGCTCAAAAAGTCTGAAAATAATACCTATTACTTCAAGCTAGGCAGTATTTATATGGTAAATTTTTTTTCAAGCAATTTTCCTGTTTTCAAATCTCATGTTTGTGTTGTATTACTCTAATCTTACGTGTTAGTAAATTAATGGAACTTGCTAAGCGTTATATAATCGATTTTGAAAGCTTATGGTACATTATTGACATACTTAAAAAAATATATGAAGGTTTTTAGTAACATATACTAATATATCAATGTGATTTTAATAATAACGATCGATTCTCTTCAATATATATGAGTTATAAGTATTATTACGTAAGACAAAACAAAATTTATGATCAAGTTACAAATACTCACCACATCAACTTTTTGTACATAATTACTTGGAAAAATTCCGACTAAACTTCCTAATTTTCCTGTCCACCAGTCGCCCTCCTTCTTGATAACGCCTATGACTTCTCCAGCATTAAACGTCAAGTCACCAGGTTCCTTAAAAAAAAGGCCAATTCAATCGTTATTCATTATCTAGAAGTACTGAGAAATTGCATTATTGAAAAAAGTGGAAAGATCAACAATTCACTACAACGGTTTCACAACGGTTTTACTGAATTATAAAAAGTTAACTTTTGTTTAGGCTTAAATGGACATTACAGTAATAACTGTTTTATTTACAAAGCTCAATAGGACTTGAAGGCCTGGGCTAAAATACAATTAATATAATACTTATATATTACAAAACTTGTTTTAAGTGGGGTGGCCTCTTGTCCAATCCTTGCCTACTAAATTGACTTTCTATTTTTCTCCACTTATCCTGTTTGTTGGTCTTTCTTCTCAGCCATCAATTCCCTCTTTTCTGAGATCTTCCTGTAGGCTATCAAACGTCGTCCTTTCCTTCTTTTTTGTGATTGGACCC
Source organism: Diabrotica undecimpunctata (assembly GCF_040954645.1). Lineage (NCBI taxonomy): Eukaryota > Metazoa > Arthropoda > Insecta > Coleoptera > Chrysomelidae > Diabrotica > Diabrotica undecimpunctata. Next base: position 153,297,440 of record NC_092804.1, read on the forward strand.
CGTTTTAGAATCATCTTTGGCATCCTCTTCCTGTCCATTCTCATGCATCTCACTTTCTGTGCCTTTATGAAATGACTGATGCTTGGTTCGTTTTACAGTTCCTCACTGTTTGTTCGTCGCGCCCAACCTTCTACCGTGTTTTCGCCTCCATATATAGCTCTGAGCATTTTCCTTTTCCATCTTTCTAATTTCTCTGTATTTGCTTTTTTCATTAAAATATATACTTCATACTTCACTACCATACGTCAATGTGGGCCTTATTACCGTTTTATATCTCCTTGATTTTATTTCTCTCGATACACATTTCTATTTCATCAGCTGTCTTAGGTTTTCCATCTTTTTATTTACCTTTGCCAATCTGGTATGCAGTTCCTATATGTAAAATGGGCCACTCTCTCGAAATTATATTCCTTTTCCCAATTAATATTTAAAAACAGTGGCGCAAATTTCTTGTGTATATCTTTCATATGTTTCTTACTTCCCTAAATGACCCAGCCCATAATCTACAACTGAGCAACGGTTCCTTCAAGTCACAAGTGTATCAGTGTCCTGAACCTACGTCCCATTAATTTCGTTTACTGTGTATGGTACAAAATATCTGTATTTTCGACAAAAACTGAAAATATTGCAAAAAATAATATTCTGGGTAGCTTCTTCCGAAATTTAACCTTACGTCAGAGATATTGGAGAGTTCCTGTTGACGGGATATCAGAAGGATTCATCCCGCGAGAGACATCCCACTGGATGGATAACAAGATGAACAACTAAGACTCAGAAACCAAACACGCGGGATATCCAGCAGGCAGACCTCCAAAATGACGGTAAAAGTCAGATGAAGTCTAAACATAACGGTCTAACGTCTAACGGATAAGTCTAACATTAAATAATAGCTAATTATATTGAAAGAACATAAAACTTTGGAAAGAAAATATTAGTTTCAATTGATTCTCGTATGCATAATAATTTGCTTTAAGGTAGTATTAATTACGTATAATTTTCATTGTTTCATCCTCTCTTTATACGTTGCACATTAAGTATAACATGACCTACCACAGACTGATATGGATAATTAGCTATATAATATTCTGGTTCTACTTCAAGTTCAACTGGAGCTACTGGTTCTACTTCAGGTTGTACGTGTACGGGGGTCGGTTCAAATGAATTTGTCGTGTCGGATCCTTCGGGAACTTCTGCAATACCCCTGAAATAAGCAAAAATATATTTTTAAACGTTAACCATGTACTTGTACACTTTTATTCTTTGATTTTTAAAGGCTTTAATCACTTTGCAAACGAAATCTAGGTAAGCTCATCAATATCTAACTTTAAAAAGACTTTAATAGATATATTAATGATATAAGAAACAGAAATATGCAAAAAGCAATAAGAGGACATACGAAGAAAGGAGAAATGGATTTGAAACAAAGTTACAATATCCTCAGAAAAGTCAAAAAACTAATAAACAAAACAAAAACAGAAAAAAATATGACCATTGCAAAGGAAAGGGAAACGAATGGTAGGTGAAGGAGAAGATTATAAATTGTCCTATAAAGTCTATAAATGAAAGAATGTGCCATTAAGAATAAGAGGAAGGAAAAGAAACAAAAGCATTCTAAATATACACGCGCCGACTAAAGAGAAAGATGATGAGGACAAAGAAATGGAAAAGAAACTAATGGAAATAGGCAAAGATATATAGTAATTGATGGATTCGACCGTTACTTGATCGAAATTCATTTTATGTAACAATAAAACACTGAAAACTTTGTTTTCAAAACTTCCACAAAATTTTGTGGAAGTTTTGAAAACAAAGTTTTCAGTGTTTTATTGTTACACAAAGATATATAGGGTTAGCATTAGAATAGAAAACAGCTATTAAGCTTTTAATCAAACTTAATATATTTATTATTATTATAATATATTAAGTTTGCCTATTTAAATAAACAAATATACAAAATATACATAAAATATCATGTTATCTCTGGCTCAAATGGACTAATGGAATAGCACTAATATTATTACTAGACCTCGGCAAATATGCATATTGCATATTTTGCATATTGTGCATATTTTATGCAAATATTTCATATTTTGGCATATTTGTATAAAAGTTTGCATAAAGTGCATAAAAGTTCAGATTTTTATACTGTATTTGAAAATTTTTAAACATACCAATTTATTTCAATTCTTGTATAAAATTTTGTAGTCATTTTAATCAAGAAATGATCTAAGTACGTAATCTCTACAGGTACAAAACATTTACAATTTCAAAGAAGATCAATTTAAGTAGCCCTCAACATTCTTAGAAAGTCTCGGTCACTGAGGCATTCAGTTATTGGATAATCGCTAAGGGTTCGCTCATTTGCATTTTATGATCTAATCCCCAAATCTATCTACAATTTATTGTATCTTAACAGCAGGTAAACGGCTAATAGTTTTGTTCCTAATTTAGGGATTTTCCAAAATCTCCCAGTTTATTGAATTAGGTACCTAAACATTTCTAATTTGATGCTCAGATTTGTAAATCATTTTTGTTTTGATATTCAAAGCGTAAACACTCGTTGTGCGAAACAAAAAGGAAGATTGTGATTTTATAATGCCTAAAACAACCAGTGCTTCAACTTGGATTAAACCTTATAAAGAGCTGTCTATGGATATGGGAAAAATCTACTGTTCAGTCTGTGGCAAAATTGTAAGTATCTAATATTTTCTATTAAATATCTAATATTTCATACATACAGGGTGTTTCCAAATGACACTTACAACGTTTGACTGTAGATACTTCTCGAAAAATTGAACAAAACGATATAGTTAATGAGGGGTCAAACTTATTTACTTTTCGAGATACAGGGTGTTAAAATTTAAAAAAATTAAATTCTTTTAGTTAATAACAACAATAACTTTAAAACCAATAAACGTATTTACTTAAAATTTAGTACTCGTAGGTTGTTTTTAAATGAAAAATAGCTTCCTTTAGTGAGAAAAAATTGTCCATGGTACAATACAATGGTGTGTATTTAGAAAAATTTTTCACCTTTACTTTTTTTTATGAAGTCAGCTATTCTAAAACAAAATTATTTTTATTGTAATTGAATTAACAAAAAAAAAACTTTTGTTGAATTTTAAAATAAGTTATATGATGTACTAATGGTTAGTAACAAAAACTAATTTGTAGATTAATACTGCATTTAAAACACTTAGCGAGTGTTTTTTTTCCAAACCAGTTATTTGATTAACCAAAAACACCTTGTATATTTTTATATTTTAAAGGTTGGGTTAAAATAAAGGTTTTTATTTTTATTTATAGATAGCATGTGAGAAGAAATTTCAGATAGACCAACATGTGAGAACTGCTTCACACATTGCAAAAAAAGGAAAAATAGGAGGAAAACATCAAACTTCAATGGCTAAATGTTTCCAATCTACTTCAAAAAAATTAGATGAGCAAGAAACTTTTAATGAAGACTTGTGTCGCGCATTAGTGTCTGCAAACATACCGCTTTCAAAATTAGCAAATGTAAATTTTAGTTCGTTTCTAAAAAAATATTGCAAACTTAATGTTCCAAGTGATCGGTCTCTAAGAAGAAATAATGTGAACGGGCTATACTCGTCGGTGTTAATTAATATTAAGGAAGAAATTGCAGATAATTATTTTTACATATCTGTAGACGAAACCACTGATTCCTCAGGAAAGTATATTGCTCATTTATTGATTGGTGTTCTTAAAGAAGATACCTTACCAAAATCTCATCTTATTTCATGCCAGCAACTTGAGAAAACAAATGCTTTAACAATTTCGCGTTTTATACAAGAAACATTAGCAACTTTTTTTCTTCCGACAACTATTCCTTCTAATAAATTACTGCTTATTTTATCGGATGCTGCTCCTTATATGGTGAAAGCAGGACAAAATTTAAAAATATTTTTCCCAGATTTAATACATGTTACTTGTGTAGCGCATGGATTAAACAGAGTTGCAGAGGAAATACGAAAAAAGTTTCCTCTTGTAAATACCATGATATCCAGTGTCAAAAAAGTATTTCTTAAATCTCCTATAAGAATTCAACTTTATAAAGAAATGCTACCTAACATTCCTCTTCCACCACAACCTATTTTAACGCGATGGGGAACATGGTTAGAAGCAGCTAATTTTTATGCAGATCATTTTGTTAAAATAAAGAACATAATTGATACGTTAACAGATGAAATTATAAAATCAAATTTTAGTTTTGTTCAAAAAACAATTACTCAGTTAGAATCACCAAAACTGTCATTGTTCGAAAGTACAGCATTAATAAAAGAATTTGCGTCATGTTGTCGGAACGTTAGAGGTAATATTGGAAAAGATATTTTAAAAAAATTTGAAGCTACTATGGAAAAAAATAAAGGTTACCATATTCTTTCTGAAGTAGTTAGTGTTCTAGCTGGAAATATTTCGGAAACAATTAATTTAGAACCAAACGTTTTGGTTAGTTTGAAAAATGCTCCCGTTACATCAGTTGATGTTGAACGAAGTTTTTCCATATATAAATATATGTACTCAGACAGAAGCCACAAGTTTTGTTAGAAAATTTTGAACACCACTTGGTCATTTATTGTTACCATAATTCTAAATAAGTTTATTCATACTTAAAAATGATGTAGTTACTTAAAATAAATGTAAATCTTAATGAATAGTAGGAAATATTTAGTTATGTACATTTTTTTTTTTTAAATAAAATTGTTACTATTTTACGATTTTTTTATTTATTTGTATGCATATTTTGTAAAATATTTGCTTATTTTCGGGTAAACACGTGCATATTTATGCGCATATTTTCTACATTTTTATTTGCATATTTGTCGAAGTCTAATTATTACTTACTCTAATCGTGTTGCTTCAGTCTCTTCAATGCTAGTAGTTGTTTGACTAAATGCAGAATCATCTCTTACACCTATGCCATCAACAGGTTCCACATACGCTTCGGGAAACCAACCAGTATGACCTCGTATTTCGCCCGCAAGCCATCCAGGTTCTCCAGTTTGTTCTTTGGGTACCTGCAAACATAAAAATATAATAAAACATACCATACACCGTATAACAAATGTACATACATTTATTATATCACCGGGTTGGAAGGATATTTCATCATTATTTCTTGCAACAAATTCGTACAATGCTCTGTATTTCACGAGACCAGGCAAAGTCGATACATCCGTAGAGGCAGCCCAATTATCAACAGGCCAGTCAGAGGTGGTTTCATTGTCATTTGATCCCCAAGCATCTGTAGTTTGCCACGCGTTCATTTCATTAGTTTTACTAGAACTTTTCATATCCAAAATGGTATTTCTTTTTACTTCGTATACAGAATAGAGCTGTTCGCATTCATTTACTAGATTTTTAAGTTCGGTTTGAAGGTCTTTTAATTGAGTATTGTTATTTTCGATGTCCGCCATTTTGCTATCTATTTCTACTTGCATATCGTCTACCTAGAATCGATAGGAAAGATAAATAATCTATAAATTCAATAATACACAAAATATTGGGAATGCAGATGTATATTCACTTTGCATTTCTACAACTACAGTTTTGAATTATGTATTTTGAAAAATTGAATCACAAATTTCTCTAAGAAACCTGTTTCTTAACTTCCAATTACATGTTTCTGTAAGATACTGTCAAATAAAAGTAAATAAATAAAAAAATGTTAATACATGTATTGAAGATGTTGTAATTTATAAACCGAGACCTGGAATCTGCAGTTCTGATCAATATTTATAGGAGTATGAAAATTTCAACACTAAATCGAGGACCAACCTGGACTGCAGTGCAACTTTACCAACCATTTAATTACAATCTGGAATAATATTACAATAAGTAAATTGTGTAATTATTTAGTAAGTATGCAAAAAGTTGTCCCATGACAATTTTATTTTTAAAATTATTTGTAAATTTGTGACCTACACAAATGGCAGAATTGAAGGAATACAATAACATACCAGCAAACGAATGGGAAAGATAATTGTTTACAGGAAAGGAAAATAATAATCAACACAATAACGTACCTGAATTAAGACACGAAATAGAAATCAGTTTTCAGGAAATAGAAATAGCCATAAATTCACTCAAAAATAGAAAGTCACCAGGACCAGACGGAATAACCAACGAGCTTCTAAAACACGGAGGAAAAAGTATAACCCTAGAGATGGCAAAACATATACAAAAACTAATATTGCACTGCAAGATACCAGACGCATGGAGAAACAGCATAATGATACCAATGTTCAAGAAAGGAGATAAAGAAGACCCCAATAATTATAGAGGTATACATCTACTGAACACCGCACTTAAGCTTACCACAAAAGTCCTAACCAACAAAATCAATAAACTAACAACTTTATCAGATAAACAACAAGGATTCAGATCCCGAAGATCTTGGAATACAGGCGAAAATAAATGGAAAACTAACACAGTGTATACCAGTACAAGGCGGAGTCAGACAGGGTGACTCGTTAAGCCCACTTCTCTTTAATATAATAATGGACGAAATAATACAAGCAGTACGTAAAGGTCATGGTTACAGAATGGGGAACAAAGAAATCCAAATATTATGTTATGCAGACGACGCTGCATTAATCGCCAAGACAGAAGACGAACTCCAAAGATTAACACATATCTTCAATAGAACAGCCAAGAAATACAATATGATAATGGTTCAAAAACTAAGTTCATTTAGGCTGTCATTTATTAAGTGTGGTTTTTACTTATAATAAGCTGTTAATTCGAAATTAACATTGGATTTTAAGAGCATCGGGGGCCAAATTTTAAAAGGATCTGGCTTATGTATTTTATATTTTATTGAATACTAAACTAAAAGATATTAAATTTTCGAAATGCCCCAAAAACATTTTTTAAGAAAAAAATTATTTATCATTTACCATGTTTAATGGGAATTAACCACAATTTCAGTTTAAAATACGTTTATTTTGACGTTTAGATTTCCGAAGTGGAAATCGAATCAAATTATTGTATTTTTAACTGAAAATGTGGTTAATTCCCATTATTGAGTCAATGATATTAAAACGCCACAATAGAATATTTTCAGAACAACATTAAAAAGTTAAGGTTTGATAAAGCCCCAATATTCTTCAGCCAAGTTGTACCAATTTGAATTTTCCATTTCTAAATACTACCTACAACTTCAAATATGCCTAAATCGTCCGTCAGCTCTCGATCTATAAACTCTCAACTCTGGATTCCTGTTCGATGGTTGCACGTAGTCTTTCGGGTTCGTAAACGTGAGTCGGCCAGAAATAGACAAAAATGAGTGATACTTCAAGTGTGATGAACCATTCCAAGACTCGGAGTCGGAGTACCTACCTTCCGATAACGATTCATTAGATGAAAATGATAGCTAGAGCAGTATCTCTAACGATGAAGAACAGCAACTAGTTACCATGGGAGACTTTAGTTTTGTATTAGACCCTTTTACGGTAAATACTTTTGAATTATTTGAATATCTTTTTTTTTTACCTTTTAGGACTGCAGAACATCAAATTTGATACACCCGAAATTACTTTACAATGTGGTGCATTCAGCAGTAGAAATAAATGAAATGAAAAATACTGAAAATTATTTCAAGACATTATATATATATATATATATATATATATATATATATATATATATATATATATATATATATATATATATATATATATAGTAGACTTCCCAAGAGTAAGTGACTACTGGACTACTGGAGTCGAGATTTCTTATTTTCTGGGCCAAAAATATTTTCTTACGAAGTCATGAGTCGAAACAAGTTCTTCTCAATACGATTCAGCTCTCCGAATGCATTTGTGAAAGGAAGACCTCTAACACGATTATCAATGTTTTTTGCTTATCTCAGAGAAAACTGTATAAATCTAATAAACCCGGGAGAAATAAATCATGGCGATATATGAATGCCTACTATTATATAAGGGACGCCTTCATTTCAGACAGTTTATAAAAACCAAAAGGTTGCGTTTTGACTCGAAAACTTTTTTGTCTCTGTTCCAGTGATCCCAGTTTCGTGGCTACACTTTTAATTTTTCATTGTATATTGGAAAGGACAGTTATACAATAGACCATATCCCTAATACAAAGCATCTAACTATGTCAGAAAAGGTTGTCGTTTACTTGTTTCAAACTTTGTTGGATGAGGGAAGAGAAATTATCCTTGATAACTGGTACATGTCATTACGCCTAGCGGATTTTCTTCTTCGACGAAATGTTAGCGGTACGACTCGTGTCAACAGGGGAGTGCCAAAAGAGCTCACTCAAATTCCACTTGAGACATTTCAATCTTGTTTTATTAGAAAGGGAGACATTCCGACGGTACGTTTCAAAGATAAAAGGGACGTGTATGTACTAACTATAAAACTTACAGCAGCATTTATCGAAAAAGAACGTTATCAAGCTAGAACCAGCATAAATATATCAGTACTAAAACCTGAAGTGGTTAAACACTACAACCAACATATGGGAGCAGTGGATGCTATAGATCAAGATATTGAGCCCTACGATATTACTAGAAAAAGTTACACGTGGTTCAAAAAAGTGGGTTTTTATATGATCCAACGCATGGTACTAAATGCAAAAACGTTTTATAGTATTATAGTTTTATAGTGAATGATTTACTTGAAAAACATTCACCGTCTTACCAAAAACTGAAAATAGCTTATAAGAATTCGGCTAAAGAAAAATCTCATAAGCTCATTATGACTTCTCAGTCAAAAGAAGAAGGAATAAGATGAAAGAGAAAGTGTTGTAAAGTATGTTACGCACATGAGAAGAAAAGGAAACTAACATCAAATTTTTGCACGATGTGTCCTGATTTTCCATCTTTTTATTCCAATGAGCATTTCAATGAAATTCATGGCTATGAATAAATAACTTGAAAACATTGTTGGAGTAAGATTATTTTGTGAGAAGATTGTGATTTTTTATTTGTATTAAAAAATTTGTTTATTTCTTGTCTTTATGAAACATTTGAAAAATGATTTTATTTTGTTTTATTTCTCATTTCTGCGCCACTGATCAATAAGCTTTTGTATAAAAATGTGTAAAACTAACACAAAAATATGGAATCGTATCCAAAATACTCGTAAATAACAAAAATGTTAACAGTTCTAATGCAAGGCAGGCATTTTTTATTTATTTATAATTTTTGTTTTTATATGGGTTGTCCCTTAGTGCGGCGCCTATGGTAAATTAATACTTTTTTAAATAATAAAAAATGCTCTTCAAGGCACCAAAAATTTAAACGGACTACGCAAAACAATGTTTTAAAAAAAGTTGTATTTTTCGCTAAATCTGATATAATACCGTGCAATCATCTTTAAGCCTGGTAGCGAAGGGGTTAATCTTCAAGGGGAATATTTTGAAAAATAAATATGTTGATACTTTTTCGTTTTAAAACTTATCATGATAACCGTAATCCGTATAATAATTTTATCTACTATATTATGAAAAACTTACCTTGGTTTTGAGATTCTTAATAGTAACATCTTTATTTTCAAATGCCAACCTTGCTTGTTCTGTATCCTGAGTGTTGGCTTTGTTCTTGGCATCAAGTTTAATCTTCTCCTGTGATAAGGCCAGTAGCTTAGCATTCTGTTCTTTCAACTTATTTTTCAATTGCGACATTTCCTGCATCTGCGAATCTCTGGTTGAACGCATTCCGTCGATTGTTGTTTTAACACTCGAAACTCCCATCCGCGTATCACATATTTTTTGGGATAATTCTTTCACCTGATCATTAAGGGTGGTAAGTTCAATGGTAAGGCTTTGGTTTCTAGCTTTTAGTTTTAAAACAGTCTCTTGTTCTCTTTGCCGTTGATTCTGCAACTCCTGCAATCTTTTTAAAAAAATCTTAAATTATACTTATATCTTAGTATATAGGTACAGAAATAAGTTTACTATAGGATTAAAACTTTGCAAAATCTTTTAACCTAATAGTTAAATAAAAAAAATGCATTACTGATTTTAGATTTCTGTAACAAAAAATAATTTACAACGTCAGTAAAGTACAAAAATAGTTCTTGGGACAAACAGAACCTGCACAAAATAACAGAATATACCATTTTTCAAAGTAAAAACGTTGCACGTCTTGATTTATACAAAGTGACATCACTTGTATTTAAAATTTTCAGAACATCAACCTTCAAATTTAAAATTTTCCTAGCATAGCTAATAATACGACACCCATACGGAACTGCTTAATCTTTCATAGGCGTCAACATGGTATAATAATTAGAAAAATATAATCATAATTATATTGAAAAATTTTAGAATTATATTGATTAAATAACCAAAAACATTTGTTATTATTAATAGTATAAATTTTATAAAATAACTGTTTAAGTTTAATACTCCACAAAATAATAATTTTAATTAAATAGATTAGACAATCGTACGCCACTGATACGGGAATACTTAAAATTTCAATGACAGTTTTTTTGAGTAAGAATTTTGTTTATGTTTTGATTTCTTACACAATTTGAATCACAATATATTCCATATTAATAAATTGTATTTACAAATACATATCAAATTTAGCTTAATAGCTTTAAAAACTAATTATTATTGTGTATTGTGATTGTGCTATGCTAAAAACAACTGAATAGTCTGTAGAAAGCTGATAATAACTAATAAGCTTTAATATATTATTTTGAACAAGAAATAATGACGTTTTTTACTAAAGAGGTAAGTTAAAGAATTTAGAATATATAATTTTGTATTACAATGTTTTCTTATATATTTAGTGTGTTGCAGTAGTCTTAAAACTAAGTGTATCTACTGTTAATAATATTTCTCAAGCTGTTGAGAAATATGAACTTTAAGATAATGAACTTTAAAATCACCTCCGAAAATACGGTATTACAAAAAGACAAACTAATACAGAAAAGTAGAATGTCATTAGTATTTGTGATGTTATTTACATGTATAAAACAAGTAAGAACTTTGAAAAATTAGCAAATGTAGATAGAATGATTGTTCATAAGAGATGTTTGGTAAATCATAGTGTTTTCTTTGTAGAAAAACAAGTAACTTTAAAATTATTAAGTGACAATAAGTCTCCTGCGCAACATAGGTTTTCCCTCATTTTTTTTTCTATTAAAGGCTGCTGCTACTCGTATGTGAAATAGGAGCTATCTACTGTTGTATCTGAGAAACTTTCTATTTGAAATAAGAGCTGCTATTGGTGTATGGGAAATGTAAACTGTATGAAAAAATGAAAACTTCCTATGAACATAACGTGAAATAGAGCGGCTGTTCATCTATGTGAAATAGAAACTTCCTATGAACGTATGTTAAAAGCTGTAGCTATGGGATTGTATAATATAGAAATTTTCTATGAAATTATGCTAAATAGAGTCATTCTGTTGGAGTATGTCAAGTAGAAACTCTTTATGAACGTATTTGAAATACGAGCTGTCTGTTGGTATATGTGAACTAGAAATATTCTGTGCACATATGTGAAACAGGAGCTGTCTTTTAGTGTGTTAGAGTACAAGCCCATGGGACATTTTTAGGGGAACATTTGACCCAACATCTATCACATATCAATCAATACTTTAGTATGTAATAACAACTGTAGAACGGAATGTGAAATGGGAGCTGTCTGTTATTGTATGTGAAATACAAACTTTATGTGTACGTGTCTAATATCTGTTGATGTGTTTGAGAAACTTTTTATTTGAAATAAGGGCTGTCTATTGATGTATGGAAAAGAGAAACTTTGTAAGAAAAAATGGAAACTTTCTATGAACATATGTGAAATAGGGAGCAGTTTGTTGGTATATGTAAAATATAAACTTTCTATTACACGTGTGTATCTATGGGTTTGTGTAATATAGAAATTTTCTATGTGAAAGACAAATAGGGGCTGTCTGTTGGTGTATCTGAAACAAACTTTTTACGGAAATATATCCCTTCGCACGTCGAATTTTCGACGCTCTACTGCAACTAAAAATTTTATCTGAAAGTGAAAATTATGACAAAAAAGATTATTTTCACGTTCAGAGCGTTTGTGAATAACCGCTCCGAAGATCCCTTTTAAGGTGAAATATGTATAAGCGGATACACAGACGCACTATACGTGAAATCAAATCTTAACTGTCTTTCCTTTTATTAAATAGACTTTCTTATTACATTTAAAATAGTATTAAGGCAAGTAAAGTAAATTTGGGGTAAGTTTATTATTTTTATAGTATTAACCCATTAGGGCGATACAATAAACAAAGAGAAATTTGGCAATTATTATTATATATTAGATTGGATTAAAAACACATAAATTAAGATTAATTTACAGTAATTAACATATAAATTTAATGAAGGAACATATTGTATCTTAAGTGTAAATTAAATTTTAAGGTGAAAATTTTAGATTTAATTTTTACGTAATTACTTTTGTGTTCAAATAAATACTTAAAATTTTTTTTGGTACGCCTCTGTAAAAATGATAAGTGGAATATGATTTTGTTGCAAAGTTATAAATAAGTGCTTCGTTAAGTGCGATGTTGCCAATTAATCGCCTTCAATTAAAAATTGTTTTAGTATAGACGTAAAAATGAGACAATTTCTAAATAGTTAACACCTACCTCTGCTTTTCCCATTCTAATTGTCTTTGCCTTTCCATTTCTTTCCTCGCGGCTTCTCTCTGTTCCGCCTGCCTTTTCTTTTCTTCTTCAATCAACCTTTCTTTCTCCTGCTGGTCTCTCATTTGTTTTTCTAGTTCATCTAGTCGTTTTCTTTCTGCTTCTTGTCTCGCTTTTTCTTTCTTATCCTGCTCCTCCCTTTCTTTCCTTTCGCGCTCCTCCCTTTCTTGTCGTTGTTGATCTAACAATGTTTTTCTTCTACGTTCTAGTTCCGCTTGTCCCTTTTCAAAGTTTTCTTTTCGTTTGTCTTCAAATGAATCTATAAAACATATAAAGTCATTAAACAACTTTATTTACAATAATTCTTTGTAGTCAAAGAAGTGGTCTATACTTTTAAAAGCATTATGTGTACAAAAACCATCCAGACGATAAAACAAAATTATTATTATTAGCAATTTGAATCTCTGGGAGTGACAGTAATAAGTAGATGACGATATGGAACTGGAGAAACGAATTGCAAAGGGAAGTAAGGCAATGAGCACACTACGTAAAATGGTGGCATCTAAGCTAATATCTATAGGAAAATAAAGAGGAGATTTACAGAATAATAATCCAGCCAGGCGTAATTTGCAATATGTAGTTACAGTTTGATATTAAGTAAGAAAAATATACAACAATTGAAAAGATGCTGTATATATGATGGAACCAAATATAACGGCGATTCATGGAGCACAAAAACGAACATAGAGGTGATAGTATTGTATAATAAGCCGAGCTCTAAGATTGCGCCGGTTGGAACAAGTTTACCGAATGGATTCACATAGGAATTCAAAGAAAATATTGATGGGAGGAAAAGATGGTAAACGAAAAAGTGGAAAACGATAAAAAGAAATAGATGTAAAAGTTGAAATCAGACTTTTCTTAGTACACCCTGTATATTATTATAATTGATGTGTTTTTTTGGCCTGAGACGATTTGATAAATCGTCCTAGTTTAATAGGTCCTATCATTGACTAATAAATGTGTAGATGTCCGTTTGTGGGTAATTTTTCAAGCAGTTGGAACAAACTCATTACAAATGAAAAACAAATTAAAGTCTACTAATATTAATTTTAAATATTCTTACTTTGTAATAAAGTGGAAGCTGGATCTTGATCTGGTGGAGCACTTCCTTGACTAGAAATTGATGTTGTTCTAGTTCTTCTAAAGGAAGGAGGTATAAGGTCCGGTGGTAATCTTGAAGGCGGTGCATGTCCTAACGATGCCTGTTCGCATAAGTGCATTGCCAAGACGAATTCTTCACACCCTAAGCGGCCATCGGCGTCCATATCCGATAACGCCCTAAAATCATCACAATTAATTAGCTAAAAATAATTGAGTAATGATAGTATTGATAATAATGAAGTCAAAATCGTTAAAATAATTAGTAATATTAAAAAGAGATATAAGGATAAAAAACATAAACATAAAAATAGAAAACCTAAAAGAAATGTACTCAAAATTTATACGCCATGTTCCGGAATTTGCTGTTCCTAACATGTCGACTGCACGTGCAGCAGACAATATCAAAGCTGAGAGAGTGACCGTAGACAGTTGAAGAGAACAATATGATTACATGTCATCTTCGATAATGTCTGCATTTTCAAATAATGTCACAAAATGCCATATATATAAAAAAGATACTTACCAAATTACAGCCAAAATATTTTGTGGTAATTTTGTTTGTACCATGACATTCCTAGCTTGTGCTCCTGACAAAAATCCTGTACGCGTCCTATCGGTTGTGTTAAATATTTGGGTATATTTCAACTTGGTTTGATGTGGAACAGACCACTCTGGTTGACTTCTAAAATGATATCAGACCTTTATTTTCAAGACGAGTACGAGTTTTGTTTTTTTACATACAGAAAATGAAAAAATCTCTGTGTAAAGATCAATTTAGTCAAGTAAAATCCGGTGTATATGGGTATTTGAAAATATGAAACTTTTATTTTACTACAAATCATAGGTAACTAGCTATACTCAAAATGTGATTTGACATGAAACTCTAAAAAATATTTAAAGTTGTTCTACTCAATCGAAAAATTTTATAACGAAAATCACTATCTCGAAACAAGACACCTACACATAAAGAACATGTGATATACAGTAAAACCTCCCTTAACCGAAACATCGTTTAGCCGATACGGTAGTTTCAATAATTTCGTCAATAAAAAGTAAATTTTTATAGCAAAACGTAAACAATTCCATTAATTTGTCAACATCGTCAAGATTGCTTTCACACAACTAAAGAATGTAATTAAATACTCAACACAATGTTTTTTATTACTGTAGTTATTTAATATGTTTGTATAATATGTACTATAAAACGAAATATTAAAAACGCTTTGACAGCGCAAATAGCCTCAGCGTGTTGTTTGTTTATTTCTCGTTATCGATGACTCTCTTTATGACACATTTCGTGCAGGTGACCGTATCTCATTCTTAACCCTTTCACTGCGCATGGCACGGATCCGTGTCAGACTGAGTTTTCAGACAGTGCGCGTGGCACGGATCCATATCCTCCTCCTCAGTCCTAATCCCTTTTGGGATGTGGTGACTGATTTCATCAGGCCCTTACAGTTTTTTCACGATTTCTCTCCATCCTTCTCTGTCCTGGGCTATTTGTTCGGCTTCATGTAACCCTTAGTTAATCAGTATTTTTGTTTGATCTACCCAGCGTACGTTAGTGCGATGATCAATCCAGGATATTCTCAACATGTGGTGGTATACCCACATTTCAAAAGCGGCCAGTTTATTTTTATCCGCTTTCTTTAAGGTCCACGTTTCGGATGCATATGTCGCTATGGGAAAATCCATACGGATCCATATGCACGCACATTATGATGATTATCACTTTCCTTGCCAGTAGGAACTGAGCGCTAGTTCAAGGTAGACGTACGTTGACGAGCGTGTAGCGTACATATCGGAACTTCTAAAAAGTTCGTTCGTTTCGGATTTTGTTTTTCGTAGATAGAGTACTATGGATGATAGTAATGCAGGGCCGTCGGGCATTAAAAAACTCAAATTAGTGTGTAAAAATCCTAAACAACTCACTGATAAGGAACTATTACAACTATTGGAAGAATCGAGTGATGATGAAACATATTTTAGTGATGACGATGACAATTTTGAACTCGACGATGAGTCAAGTAATGACGAGTTAGACAGTGAATGAATCAGGTAGGATTAATTTCATATTTATTTGGGTAGTAAAATTCATAATTTTGTTTAGTTCTAAAAGTGGCTACTGTAGTATTATATATTTATGTAGTGTTCAAAAATTTTTTTAATTAGTTTTTCAAAAACTTAATATAAATTTTGTTACAGGAGCAGTTTTGTCGACTACACAAGGACAACATCAAGTTCCCGTTGTTACAGATCTGGCTGCAGCTGCGAATCCTGCAGTAGGCACAACTCTTGCTGAAACCACAGCAAGTACCATTCCAAAGTGGTCGGAAGTTCCTATGCGTATGTTAGATATTCCATTTTCTAAAACTAACGAGCTATTACAAGCAATACCGGGAAATGAACCCATATACTACTTCAGAGCAATACTTGATGACCAAATTGTAGGCCACATAGTAGAAAAAACTAATACTTACGCAGATGATGTTTTCCTGTCTCACGGTGCTTTGGAAAAATCTCGAATTAGTAGGTGGAAAAATGTAACTTTTCAAGAAATGTTAACATTTATTGGACTAGTGTTACACACAGGTACAATACAGTTGAATCGCCTCCAAGATTATTGGAAAAACCACCCATTATTTAATTTGAATTGTTTTTCACAACACATGAGTCGTGATCGATTTTTGCTGGTAATGAGGTGTTTACACTTTAATAGAGACATACCCGGACAAGCAACCCAGGATCGATTATATAAAATAAGGCCAATTATAAATGTTTTTAACAAGATGTCTGCCCTCTACTATCCTGGGAAAAATCTATCACTCAACGAATCCATGGTGCTATGGCGAGGTCGTTTGGTGTTTAGGTAGTATGTAAAGAACAAACGCCATAAGTACGGAATTAAATTATATATGTTAACAGAACCGGGTGGCACAATTCTGAAAACTTTGGATTATACCGGGGCTTCAGATCATATTAGAGGAAAAGGTCATACTACAAAGGTGGTTTTGGAACTTCTGAAAAACTATTTAGATGCTGGCCATTCTATATACTTAGACAATTTCTATAAATCTTTTGACCTAGCCAACCAGCTAACTAAGCGCAAGACTTATTGCACTGGAACGCTGAATTCAAAAAGAATTAATAATCCCACGAAACTTATTTCTAAAAAACTTAAAAAGGGTGAAACATGTGCAGTGTATTCTCACAACCTGTTGGTCGGCAAATAGAGAGACAAAAGAGATGTTCTATATTTATCTAATGAACATGAAAACGAAATGGTCGAGTTTGCAGATAAAAGACATTGTACCAAAACAAAACCTAAACCAATTTTTCATTACAATATGCAGATGGGCGGAGTAGACCACCAGGACCAAATGAATGCATATTATCCCTGTGACAGAAAAACATTAAGGTGGTACAAAAAATTAGGTATCCATTTCATACAACTTATGCTCATCAATGCCTTTTTCCTCTTCAAAAAATATTCAGGTAAAACCATGAGTCTTTATGATTTCCAACTAGCTGTCATATCAAAACTATTAAAAATTGAAGTACCCAATACTAAAGCTGCCCGGATCAATAACCCAACATCACATAAACTGACAAAAATTACATCTGTGAACAAGAAAGGTGAAACAAACAGAAAACGTTGTGGATTTTGTTCCCAAAAGAAAATTCGGAAAATGACATTGTACCATTGTGAAAGATGTCCTGAACAACCTGGATATTGTGTGGGAGACTGCTTCGATGTTACCCATAAATAACATTTTTACTATTTTTGTTTTAGATTGTTCTTTTTCGTTTTATGTTTATTGGAAAAAATTTTATCTTTTTATTGTATTAGTTTATTTTATTTTGTACTTTGTTGCAACACAAATATTTTCCTGTTTTTGTTATTTTATTGGGAAAAGTGCATTATTCTTGTACTTTTTTTATTTTAATCTTATTCAAATATTTTATTTACTGATTATTAACAAAATAAAGATTTTCTTAGCATCCTTTAAAGTTTCTTCTACATAAATTTTGGCCTAAACCACTCATAACAATGTATTTATCACGGATCCGTGCATGTAGCAGTGAAAGGATTAAGTCTATTCTTTGGTGCCGTATTTTTTTGTGTGTGTTATTTTATTTTTTTTTATATTTCAATTTCATTAAATCGCCTGTTGTTTGAAAATGTCAAATAAACAGAAATTAGAGGCTATCCGAAGGATTCAAAATGGACAGATTTTACGGACAGTTGCAGCAGATTTTGTCGTTGGCGTTTCTACAGTTTCCGAATGGGTTAAAATGAAAAGCAAATTTGAGGAACATGCTTCGAACATGCCAAACAAGAAAACAATGAAACTAAGTCAAAATGAGAAGGTAAATGAAACTAATATAAAAAATCACACAAAAAAGTTTAAAATATTTATAAAATGAAATTTTTCATTCACCACTATTTGAAATTAACACTGACAGAAAGTACTATCCAATATGGCGGAAGTGAACCCATCTATGTCATATCCCCTCTCTTACATATTTCTGATCTGGACCAATAATTCAAGAGAAGGCAAAAATGTTATGCGAGATGATGGTCGGTGAAGGTGAAGGATTTAAAGCAAGTTCTGGTTGGATACACAAATGGAAAAATAGATACGCTACTCGTCAAGTTAATTTATGTGGAGAAAAGCTATCTGCTGACCACGATACACTAAACATTTTTAAAACTGAAATGGATGAGTTATTGGCGAACTACACTAAAGATCAAATTTACAACGCAGATGAAACTGGATTAAATTTCAAAATGCTACCCAAAAAATCACTTGCATCAAAACATGAACACAGTGCACCGGGTCTAAAAATGAGTAAAGAACGAATAACCGTTCTATTTTGTAGCAATGCATCAGGAACTCACCGATTGAGACCTATGTGTGTTGGGAAATCAAAAAAAAACCAAGAGCTCTAAAAGATATTTCCAAAAAAATCACTTTCAGTTTTTTATAGAAGAACAAAAAGCTCATGGATGTCGACCACTTTATTTTCAGAATGGTTCGAAAATGAATTCGTCCCAAGTGTACAATCATTTAATCAAAAAATCTTCCCATCAAAGCATTGTTGCTTGTTGACAATGCGCCAACTCACCCTCAAAATCTACAAAATGGTGACATTAATTGTCAAATTTTTGCCACCGAATGTCACGAGCTTAATTCAGCCGTTAGACCAGGGAGTAATAGAGACATTCAAGAGACATTATAGAGGAGCATTCTTAAGGCATCTGTTATTACAGAAGACGAATGAATCCAAAAGTTTTCCCGAAATTCTCAAATCTTTAACAATGAAACATGTTGTTTATTGGTCGGTTGAGTATATTGGCCAAGATCAAATCTTCAACTTTGGAAAAATGCTGGAACAAACTTTTTGATGGGATTTTGATTGACAATCATGAAGAAGAAAATGTTGAAGAAACGACCGAAGAAATTGAACCTTTAATAAAAAAAATTGCCAGGATGTGACGAAATTAACCAAGAAGCCGATGACTCAGAAAGTGAATTCATCGACCAGGACATCATTGATATATTTGTTCATCCAGACAACCTGAGCGTATCAGACGAAGAAGATGATGACCCAACAGACAACAGGCAGCACGAGACCGCCTACGAGATTTTCAACGCCTTAGAGGTAAGAATTTTATACAGTAGGCCTAATTAGTTAGGGACACGACTAGGTTCTTAATTTTTGTTGTCATTGCATAAAGTTTTGCCCTTTTCAGATTGCTTTACGTTTTGTCGAACAATGGAGAAACGATGGAGAGATATAGCTGCAAAACATCGTTGTCAAAGGAAAACGCAAAAAGAAAATTTCTTTAAAAAAACATGTTAAACTTGTTCATTTTTCTTAATTGTATTACTTTATTCTGTATTTACTTATTATAAAAGATTACGAAATCACCTCATAGTATTTTTTAATACCAACTTTGACCAAGAATACTATGTAATTTGATACAAAAAGAATACAAAAACAATGTCATTTTTAACCGAAATTCTTGTTATCTGAAACGGCCTTCCTTCCTCTACAACTTTAATTTAGTATTAATTACCCAAATGACAGTTAATTATTTTCTTACTAATGATGTTCATCTTGCAAATATTTATCATATGTAAATAAAAATAGTCTTAAAAATACTTACGAAGTTGATTCAATTGAATGAGTTCTCTCCAAGCTCGTGACACTAGCTCTAGGCGTACTGGTAGCTCCCGGTCTGCCCACAACTCCAACAGGTTGACTAGTAATAGGAGACATACCTGGGGCGGGCAAAGGCGCAACTGTATTTACAGGTACTGATGGTATATTTGGTATGGGTGGCGGGATTCCTGGTCCACCAGATAGATTAGGCGGCAGTACCGAGCTAATAGGTGGAATGGTTGGGGCAATTGAAGAAGCAGTTAAAGGTACACCTGATACTAACGGAGCACTGGACATTATCGGTTGAATTGTGGAAGAAGAGAGCGGGATTCCAGAAACTAATGGGGCAGTGGAAGCCATTGATGGTGCAGCGTCTATGAGAGGCTGAACAAGAGGTACTGTGGATTGCATCGGTGGAATAATTCCTAAAAATAAATTATGTTAGTAAGAAACTAACATTATATTTTTATTTCTTTAAAAACTGCACATAAATAGAAAGTTTGATACTATTTTGATGATTTCCTATAGAAAAAAGGAAAAAAATTGACATATCATTTACATTTCTTTACCTTGGAAACCTAATCCACATCTCTTTAAATATTACCGTTTTTCTCAAGAAAAGTATAAATATTTAAAAAATTTATAACTTTAGGGACATAAAATCTTATATAAACTTTTCATTATTACATCTTTTAAAAATATATTCAAAAATTCTTTAATATACAGGGTGCTGTATTTAAAAAAAAAACAACTTTGGTTCATTCCGTTCAAACTGTTGAAACATTTTTTTATATAGGTACTCCATAGTTTAGCTGTAATCAAAGAAAGCCACAACACCCTGTATATACATATATCACAGTCAATACATTCAGTGCAATATACAATATATTACATAATTTACCTGTTGGAATGTTGGGAGCATTCGGTATATTTGTAAAATTACCCTTAGTAGGTGGAACTACCCCAGTTTGAATCATTCCCATAGATCCAGTATTTGGTGTAATATTACTTGGAGGTTGTCCAATTAATCCAGGCAGTAAAGGCGGTTGTGTCGATGTTAAAGGTTGACTTAAGGGTTGCGATGACATCATTGGTGCAATTTTGGGAGGCTCTGGTCTAGATGGAGGGTTAACAAGTGCAGTATTTGGTAAGGGAGGGATCGCAGGTGGAGTATTAACTTTAAGAGAAGCAAGAAGGGAAGGAGGGAGACCCTTAGGGACCTCAAATCCTCTTAATTTCAGATTGATAAGCTTACAGGCTATGGAAAATTCATCGATATTCATTTTCCCATCTGCATCGGTGTCTGCAAGTGCCCTGTAAAAAAAATTTAATAATTAAAATAAATTTAGTGTGAAAACAATTTGAGAATCAGATTAAGTTTTGCTACTCTCTGAGTCGCAAAGTCTTTTATGAGTCGACATGGTGATTTTTCTTTGTTTTAAGTTTTTCTAGGTATGTGTTTATAAAACAATTTTAAAAACTTATTAATTCAAGTTTCAAAAACTAGTACCGTTAAAAATACTTTTAAAATATCTTTTCCAAATACAAAATCTCATTTTGAAAAGCGTGGAGATAATTCTTATCACTATCATCATAATCATTAGTTTGGGATTTAAATCCCGCATACTACAATAGACACTATATACAACATATAACACACTTTTCATATTTATACAGTAAATCGTGTCAGAAATTTTAAGGTGTCAGGTTTAGGATATTTTTACGAAGTGCATTTAATTTAATAAATATTTCCCCTCAATGTATTTAAACCCTTTAAATGAATAGTTATTACACTGTGTTATAGTATTCTCTAGATCTATTCAAAATTAGGATTGTCCATTAATTTTTTCGTGTTGTCGAAATATTGATCTTTGGGAAAGACAAGAAGACATTTTTGTGCGAGCCCGCGAATTTTGTAGACTCTTTAAAGTACAAAGACAATATTTCACAAAACACAAACCACAACAAAACACAATAATTTGCAGGCACACTGAAGAATAATACACTCTTTATATCTGGAAATCTGGCCAATGTATGTGTTCATTTTTAAAGATGAGCATTTTTTTTTTAACTTTAAGCTCAAGTTGTATTAAAAACTTTAAAAGATGAAACGCTACTCCGTATCTCCGTAGTTTGGCTATAAATGGCTGCTCCGTAATGATTTCTGAAACTGTTGATGCAGGAATTACCTTAAAAAATGAAGCTATTAATGATTCACAAGGAAACTAAATTCCCGCTACATCACAGAACGTTTTCGGAATTAATATTCCATCATCAGTGTTATCTTCTGGATGTCCATGTTTTGAGCCACTAAATACTTGGGTAAAACCCTTTAAATATTGTTAAATTAAATTTGAGTTACATTATTTGATTTTATATACTAGGATGTTTAAGTTACAACAGGAATAGATAACATGCCAACGTAAGACTCCACTGGAGGTTGCTAGACCTGAGTCAAAGTGTCTACGAGCACATGTTGATACCAGTTGCTATCAACATCAGCCAATAAGCTCATGCTCATCTCGCTTGTCTAGGGTATCAATTACGATTAATGGACGCCCTATTCAAACAACTGATGAACTCAGCTAACACAAGCAAGCTAACACATGTAAAAGACACAAAACACACTATCCACCAAATCAGTCCTAAACTTTGCTTCCAATGTCCTTTAATCATAAACATCCCAGATCTGCTTGAACGTAAACGACTTTTCAGCTGTTTACAGAATATTGAAAAACAGCAATATGCAATACAACCACCACTTTGCCATGACAGGCGCCAACAAAAATATTTCGCAAGATGTTATCGAAGAAGTTAATCTCAGAAATCGACTTCCCATTCACGAAAACTGTAAGGATAATTGCCAGAGCTAGTAATAATCCCATTCACTTCGTTCGTGTCTTTATGGAACTTAAATCTAAAGTTCGCAGAGGCACTCAAACACGGTATTAGGCTTAAGGGGGTGAACATACATTGTGAGATACCACACTCAAATAGTTCCATCCCTATAGGTTCGAAATACTATGCTAGATGCTGCTAAAGCGGACATCACAGCAACGAATGCAAAGTAAACGCCATTATCCACGCCGTTAAACGCCAATGAATGTAGGATATCATATGCACCGACTTGTCCTAACTGCCACGGTATACACCCGGCATACTCACACAGATGCCCGACAAGAAAGCGAGCTCCCACTATGTTACGAAAAACACAACCACTCACCACTCCCTTCTATCTTCTCCCTTCGAACACTCGACGGACATGAATTAAATTATATACTTCATGTCAACATTCAAATTAAACGAAATTAAGAAACTTTTGATTAAAGCAATCCTCCATGTATCTCCAGAGAAATGGGCTAAATGTATAGGCCACATAATTAAAGAAGAACATCGTATGTGGGAACTTGACACTCATATCAAAGTTTTACTAGAGCCAATTATAATTACACCAGGTGGTGAAGATAATGACAGCGATAGCAGCACTGCATCTTCAGGTTTAGACAGCGAATAATATTTTCTAATAGTTTAATAAGAACATCAGCATAAAAAAAAACCAAAAACAAAAAAAAAACGAGAAGAACATAGTAAGTGTGTATAGTGTTTGTGTTTAAACACATCAAACATTATTTTTATTTTGTTTTTATAGAATTTTATTTTGTTTTATAGGATTTTATTTTGTTTTGTTTTATACTGTTTAAGTGTTTTGTTCATTTTATTTAATAAGACAATATGGCTCTTGGCGAACACCCATTTAAAAAAAGTATCGCGCCACAAGACATACCTCTGGGGTGGTGTGGAAACTGTCTTAAAATTTGTTTTAAAAAAATTTCATTGTGTAACTCTTTAAGGACGGGTCACGTCAAAAGACGTTTTAGCGTAACTTCCGCGACAGCCAGTTGGTATCAGTAAACTTTCTGCAAAATTACTTCTTTTTTATAGCTTTTTGTTTGTGGCATTCTGTATTTTTAGGGGAATGTAGGGAAACAGCCACAAAATATTTATTCATATGTTTATTTATTGACATTTCGATCTCTATATCCAGAGACCGTTTTCAATTATACAAATGATAGTACTATTTATTTTCTATGGCTTTTCGCTTGTCGTTCTGTATTTTTAGAAATAATGTTGGGAATAAGCCACAATATATTTATTCAAATGTTTAATTTACGGACGTTTCGATCTCTATAAAGAGACCGTTTTCAAACATACAAATGACAGATATATTTATTTTTCTATAGCTGCTTGTTTGTGGCATTCTGTATTTTTAGGATGAAGGTTGGACATAAGCCACAATATATCTATTTACATGTTTAATACATTGACGTTTCGATCTCTATTCCGTTTTTAAAGATAGAAAAAAAAAAGAAAATAAACAATATAAGATTATAAAAATATATAATAATAAACAAATAAAATAAATATAACTATCATTTATATCTTTGAAAGCAGTCTTTGGATATAGAGATTGAAACGTCAGTAAAAACTTGTAAATAAATATATTGTGGCCTATTTCGAACATTAATATTTGAAAAATAAAATATAATTAACGTTAAAATAAAAGTAAGTGTACGTCACTGGATTTCCAAACAGCTTTCCGCATTTCTGGGCCTTTAAACGATGACTCACTCTCTCAAATAGTGAAATTATACCATATCAACATTTCGAAAAAATGTACCCAATAAATGTTACTTATTTTTGGTGTTTTATGTTACAAATCTGTTGGATTTCTTATGCAAAGATTTCAAAGTTGCCCCCAAAAGTATAATATTAAAAACATGTTTTTCAGTTTTTCGATCCAAAAGTACATTCCATGAAATATTCGACTGTTCTGCTTCTTTTGGCACACCCAGTATATATAAATATATGTCAAAGAGGTGAATATAATTATAATCACGTAATTGTGAACACTAAAACAGATTTTAATATTTCTTGAAAACGATTTCTCAATATAATTCTATAAAAGATTACTCTTCATTGTAAATACATTATTAAACTAGTTGTTGAATAGAATTTTTCCCTTAAATTTAGTCTTAAGTTGTTTTTAATGGCCAAAACATTGGGAAACAAACTACATTCTGAAACAAAAGAGGATATTTATTTTTTTCATTAATACCACATTTAACCTATAAAAATTTATTTATTTGCTTTTTGGATTTTTGTCCTATGAGAGGTTTTTATTTCTAAAAAATAAGAAGCATCCAATAGGCACATACAACTTTCGATGAACAAGGTAAATAGGCTCAATCCAAATTTTACTGAATATCTATTTTCTCTGAAAGAATTGTTCTTAATATTTTTATCATCAAATGCTGAACAATGAATGTAGATGTGTCTTCAATTATATTATGAAATTGCAGTATTGGTAGCTGCTGGTAAGAATTCACTGTATTTATAAATTTAGGAATTGCTGAATTCACTTCTATTTCAAATCAAAGTAAAACTATAGAGTTTGCTGTTTATGCTAACAAAACATGTTAAACACCTGACCTAGTTAAGTGAAAATATAAACTTCACATTGTCAAGTACTGTAATATATTTTGATATCAAATTACTTAGCAGTAACCTTTTATAATATTCTAATAATGTTTAATGTCTAAATTATTATGATTTAATAATTACCAGAATTAAACCTTAAATAAAGCATTACATGTTTTTACATTAACCACTTGTTTTATACTAACCAAATATTATTAATAAATTACTATGCAGGATACTGAAAGATGAATACAGCTGGAAAAAAATATTTGCCTTAGCTTCCATTAGTAAAGCTGATAACAGGTAACTAAATTAACATTTAATTAAATATATTAAAAAAGAGGGATATAGTTCATTCATATAAATGCACATATTCATCTGAACTGAAACTAGTCATAAGTTTATACTTGGAAAAATACACAAAAAGTTGATAAAAAGACTGCCGAGATCTGTATGTAACCAGAAAACTATAACCAAAACCAGACATTATTCAGTATTCCCATTAGCCTAGATAAAAATTACCTACATACATATATTTAATTACATACATATATAAAGGAAATAGTAGCAGGGCATTGAGAGTACCGAAATCTTACAATATAAAAGAATTTTATGAAAAAGAATACATTCTTAGCATTCTTAATGGATATTCCTTTAGGAAGCCCTAACATTCTTAAAGCCACAAACAACATGATAAGAACTTCACAATATTAGTCACCTAATAACTCCTCTTCTCCAAGAAGTATTATTATATACCTATATAAGCTCTTTCAATTTGGACACCTATTAATAAAAAAGCAGAAGTTGATAACTTATCAAGTCAATTAAATATTTATGATCTGAATCATTCTTAATAAATTTGCACTTACCAGATCTGCCCCAAAACAATAGGTGGTAATTGTGACTGAAGTAAAAATGACTTCGCTTGTTCCCCAGTAATAATTCCATTGGAGGGTTTTAAAGATTTGAACTGCTCTTCATATCTAGCCCTTTCTCGAGCTAAAATCACCCATGGGTCAGTGGAGGGTGTCCCAGCAGCAGACATGATAACTAAAGAAAACAAAATTTAAAACTAAATAATTTTACAATTTCTAGTCATAGCGCAGTAATACCTTCTGTGTTTTAATACCTATAACTATATTTTCACAAATACATTGAAATTTAAATAATTTTGTTTAACTATGAATACTCCCTCAGCAGCTTATCACTATTCTCTGACATATTAATCAATAAAATTTGAAGGAAGTTAAACATAAAGTTTGTTCGTTTCTCTTAGAGTACTGTGTGCACTGTTATCCAAAAGAACTTTTTATTTATACATCTTAATTTAATTTTATATTGAAATATGAATATGATTTAAAATTGAATTTAAAAGGTTTGATTACTAATTTACTAAATAATCTATAAAATGTTACTTTCATTTAAATAGTAGTCTGTAGTTTAAACGTTTGAAAATACCTCTTTGTTCGTCGACTTTATGCGAGAGTAGGATGCACTAAAACATTGTCTAAAAAGTCGCAATCGCGCAACTATTTTAAAACAGACAGCAAGCCACAGCGCACAGCACATACCTTTCTTTTCTATGTTCTATGCTATGGCAGACAGCTGATAACAACAAAAAACATCAATCAGATTTGAAATAACATCAGCACACTCCCATCCCCATCTTTTAATTTATCGGTGGGTTATACAAAATACAAATACAATATCATTTAAAATAAAGAAGGCACGATGTCTTCAATGCAAAAAACAGATGATATATTAGAAAAAGTTACAAAATCATTAAAATTATGGAAAAAATTAATATCAGATGTGTGTGAAAATGATGAAACCAAGCAAAACCAATTAAATATTTTAGAAACCCATGTAAAACTATATAGTGAATTGGAACATAATTTTAATACAACTAATAAGGCTTTTCAGAACTTGGATGAGAAATTAAATTCATCTGAAAAAATAGAAGATATAGAAAGTTTGTACCAGAATTGTATGGATAATGTAACAACAGGATCATCAATAAACCATCAAAATAGTCGTGTTTGGCAGACAATCTTTAAAGGTATGTTACTGATAAGTTTTTGAGCTATATGTAGGTTCATTCTGCTGTGTAGTGTTGTTCACAAAGAGCTCCCTTAAGTCGTAGCATATTCAGAAGAGATAATAGGGAAATATCAATTGATTTCATTCCCACAGAAAGAGAAACTGTTAATATTACACACATTTTCATATTGTGAAATAAAAGGCAGACAGAAAAAAAGTTAAAAAACAATAGCATAAATAAAGCATACTATGACCCAATTTTTTTTAAATATATGTTATTGTTATATTGTTTAATGTGCAAAATTCTAGCAATCTCCTTCCATTGTGGTTTCTGGTCACTTCTCCAAATGGTCCTATATAGCAAGTGTATATTTCATCTCTTATTATGACTCTGCTGTTGAAATCACCTGACATATATATTTTTCCTCTTGTGGCTTCTATTGCAAATGTTAACTCTTCCCAAAACTCATATTTGCTGTATGTTTTACCACCTTTGTTTGGTCCATATACTACTAAGTATTAGTAATATTCTCTCTGGTCACGCTTTCCAAAAGTATTTTAGGATCTGTTTTTCCAGTCTTTATTGTATTAAACAACCTACTCCTGGAGCTGCTACTTTGCCTTCTTATACACCTTTGTATATTAAGATATGATTATTTTTCAATTGTACTATTCCTTATCCATTTTCTTAGTCTCTGAAATTGCTAATATTGAGGCTTTTGCTGCGTCAAACTCCTCTAATTGTTCTATTTCTTTACCATTTAAGCTCTTAATGTTCCACACACCAATTTTTCAAATTAAATGCTCATTTTTCTTCTTATTTGATGTGTCCATTGTTTTATTCTCTTCATTATTTTATTTATTATCAGTTTTATCTTTATCACATTCCTTCTTTGTTGCCACAGATTGTCTCAGTTTTTCTGACTTCTGTTCCTTTTCTGCTACTTTCTGCTTCTTTGCATCCCAATCTTTTTAAAAGTGCCTTTCATTTCCCTTGGTCTACTAGGAGCTTTTTAAAACCTACTTTTACCATTTACCATTTTCCTTAACTTCTTTACATTTTTCACTTATGCCTTTTTGTTTTAGATCATTTAATGATTTATTAATACCTTTTCTTGCTTTAAATTTTTCAGCTGAGTCTTTTTTGCATAATTCTATTTTTTTCAGCATTACCTCTTATTTGTAGCATATATATTTTCTGTCCAAATTTGATTGCTCTTTCTACAGTTATTTCCTCATTTAGGTGTATTCTTATAAAAGTTGTTACATCTTCTTTTATTTTTTCCTCTTCATCTGTATCAATCTTTAATCCAGTTACTACAATATTATTTTCTTTTTGTTTCTTTTTTGGACCTTTCCAATCTATTTTCCACCTTATTTAGACATTTAGTCATTTTTTATTGTTGACATCATCAACTATATCTTCAATCTCAGACTCCTCTTTCTCTTTCTACTAGATGGAGATCTTATTGTTTTCTTACTCTTCATAAATGTAAAATTCTTGATTATAAAGTAGTTAATTTCATTATGTTAAAACATTTTGCACAATGTTTGTTTAGTTAAAAAGTATTTTTTTTTTATGTCTCATTGTTATTATCCGTCGAATCTAATAAATATATAATTATTGTATGTTTTGCACTGACCTGGCCAGTCAGCAATCTTACACTTTTGGCCAAGAAATGCATAAGCGACCCGTACTCCACAAGGAAGGATGGAATTAGAGAGAGAGAGAGAGAGAGAGAGAGAGAGAGAGTGTAATATTTGATAAATATTTGTGTATTAAAATAATAATTCCATACTTTTGTTTATAGGTAACACTGACGTCAAAGAAGTTCAAAAGAGGAGCAAAAAACTTGATGATGCACAATATGACACTATCGATGAATCTCTTCTGTGTTCCAATGTTTTTGTTCCACCTGTGGATCCTATTAGTAAAACGAAAGTAAAAAATCCATTTAAAAGTAAGAAATGTGGCCACATATATGAATTTGATTCTATAGCTAGTTACATTAGATCCCAGGGGAAGAAAGCAAAATGTCCCCATATAGGATGCAGTAGTGAACAATTGCGAATGACAGACTTAGTAAAAGATAATGAATTACAGAGCCAAATTTCACAATATGAAGAAACACATGTTAGTGATGAAGAAGAAGAGGATGATGACTATTAGTAGATTAATGATGTTAATATTATGTGTTAATTTTATATTTTTTGTATAAATACATTTTTTCAAACTTTAGCAAGTATAACTGATGTCTGAATGGGTATTAGGATGAAACGAGAAGTAAGAGATCGACTATTTGATTCTAATTCATCTTAGTGTTATTATACTTTTTGTACTTAACCTTCGAGTGGTAACGTACGGTCCCTGACACCGACGTAGTAGATTTTTCCTCATCACGCTATTCAGTCTTGAAAAATCTGTGGCCGAGTGCAGATAGTTCATATGTTATTCGACCTGACGGTGTGAGCGACCGAGGTTACCCTTTGTGTTTGACTCAACGGTAAGTTTTTTGTCGTTTTTGGTCCATAGTCTAATTAAATAAGAGATATTTATTTTAGGAGTTGTATGTGAATATGGCTTACAAAAAGAACAAATCAGGTTGCAACAACTTTTTGACGAAATTGTTGCTAATTCCGAACCAGAACCAGAAGATGACGACATAAGTTTGCAAGATGATTGTTCAGAAGTTATAGAATATGATACCAATTCAGGGGAGGATTTCTGTGATGAATAATATCTCGAAAATCATGTACCAGTAGAAGTAATACCGCGCATACCATATTTGTTTGGAAAAGATGGAACAATGTTGAGGAAACATCATGAATTTAATCGTAACGTTCGAACTCGTACTGAAAATCTTCTACCCAATCTGGCAGGACCAAAAGGTGATATTGGGCGAAAATTGGTGATAAAAGAGATTTGGGAATGTTTTTCACTACAGATATTCTAGAAAAAATAGTAGAATGCACCAATAAGTTCATAGCATTGAAACGCTATGACACAGTCAATAACAGAACGGCTAGGCCAATTGATCTTATAGAATTAAAAGCTCTGTTTGGGCTGTTGTACATATCTGGCGCTAACAAAAGCAATCATCAGAATGCTGATGATTTATTTAGAACAGATGGAAGGTTAATGGAGATTTATCGCCTTATGATGTCGCTAAAAAGGTTCCAGTTCATTTTAAGACACGTTCGGTTCGATGACAAAAGTACAAGATAGTACAAGAAGTAAAAGATACAAAGGCAAGAATTCGACAAGTTGGCCGCGATACGTGTGATTTTTGAAGCTTTTAATTCTAATCTACCGAAGCATTACAATATTTCAGCTTATACTACGATAGATGAAAAGTTAGAAGCCTTTCGCTGCAAATGTTCATTCAGGGTTTACATACCGAATAAACCAAATCGTACGGTACGGTACGTTACGGTATAAAAATATATGCTTTAGCAGACGTTGAGATGTATTATACGTCCAAGATGGAAGTATATGTTGGTAGACAGCCAGCAGGAAAATATTTTATTGATACGTCAAATATGTCACTTGTACCTCGTCTGTGTGAACCGATTTGGGGAACGGGAAGGAACGTTACCATGGATAATTTTTTCACACGCGTTCAGCTTGCGCAATTACTTCAACGTGAACATCGTCTAACTGTTATAGGAACGTTACGAAAGAATAAATCTCAAATTCCTCTAGTGCTAACACAACAAAGGCCAGCAAAAACCAGTATGTTCGCATTTCAAGAGAAGTGTATTGTATGTACCCCGAAAAGGTAAAAATGTTTTAGTGTTATCTACTATGCATTACGACGACAACATTGATAATGCAACAGATAAACCAGAAATAATCATAGATTATAATAAGACTAAAGGAGGCGTGGATGTCGTGGACAAACTCTGCGCGGCATACAATTGCGCTAGAGCAACCCGTCGCTGGCCAATGGTCATTTTTTTACAGTTGTTTGAATGTCGCTGGGATAAATTTCTACATTATATACAAATCGAATACAGACACACGCAGACATTACTAGACGAAAGTTTTTGGAAGACTTAGGTTTTCAACTTATTGACGAACATATTCGCAGACGAGCCCTAGAACAAAATATTCCAAGGACAATTCGTATGAGGTTAGTGGAAATTTGTTGCATGCAGACAAGAAATCAACCTATCCAGAATAATGTGTATGGAAGATGTACGTTCTGCAGTAGTAAGAAAAACCGCAAAACTCGGTTTCTTTGTAGGCAGTGTGGCAAATATATGTGTTTGGAACATTTAACCGGACTATGCGTTGTGTGCAGTGTAGAAGAAAATGAGGAAGCAAACGGACAATAGTTTCAGTTTATGTTGGACATCTGTTGAATAATTTTATTTTTTTGTGACATTTCAACGCTTGTCTTTATGTTTGTTGATATTTTGTATTAAAAAACTTGACATGTTTTTGTAAATTGTTTGCAATTATGTTAGTACCTAAAAGAAGCCAATTTTTTTAATGTGCATTTTTTAATATTGTTATTTAAATATAGTGAACTGAGTTTATTAGTCTAATTTATTAACTTTATTTATTATAAAATATTCTAACACTTAGTTTATTTAAAGTCTTTATTTAATTTATATATACAATATTCTTACACTTATCACAACTACTTTAATTTATATTATTTATTTACAATATTTATTTCCGCGTTACAATTAGAAACTCGACGCGATATTATTTTCAGACTGCCTCACATAATGAAAATTCCGCTATTTATATCAAACAGCCGTTAGTTCTGGAATCCCTTCGAAGCAGGTGGATGTTGATCCTTCTCGAATACCGTGGAACCCAGACTGGTTTTATAGCGGCTCGCAGCTGTGTTGCACTTTGAATTGTCTGGAATGAAAATGAACGCCAGAACAGTTAATATGACTCATAATATTTATCGTAACAATAGTTATATTAAATATTTAGTCACATCAAAATATTCAGAAAATCACAACCTAAGATATTCATTATTAAAAAAGTCGGTGCGTAGACCGACGTTACCAACTATGTTACAAGAATTCACGTTACCGGCGGAAGGTTAATAAAACATATCTGTCATGTATTATGAATTAATTTCTATGTAGTAAAGCCTTCACCTCTCAAGTTGTCTATTTTCCACAACTAACATCTGTCATGTGGTTCTGAAACGACTTTCTTGTTTCATTTTTATCTTGTCTACTCTACTGAATGGGATTAAACCACAATTTTAGTTGAAAATATGATATATTGGACATGTTGACGTCCACCACAGAAATTTTTTTCAAAATACATTTTTTTCTTTGTATTTTCAAAACAATTTTTGAGCTGAAAGACTAAACGTCAAATATAATGTATTTTGAGTTTAAATTGTAGTTTATTCCCATTAAATAATCTACTATTTTTACTGGGAATAAGCCATAATGTTATTTTAAAATAAGTTTATTTTGATGTTTAAATTTCCACTTCAGAAATCATTCCCAAAATACAAATTAAACAAGTTTGTTTTTATTACTTGGTAATAAAATTCTTCTAATAATTTAATTTTATCTGACTCATTCATATTGACAATTGAAACATATATTATGTATTTTATCTGCGTCAATATTTTTATCTGCGTTGCTGGGACGACTTTCGTGAAAGACAGTTAATTGATGATGTTACTAAAATTCTCCAGTTAGTGATCCCTTATTAAAGCATGAAAAACCAGAAGAAAACTAATGATAATAATATAACGACATGGTAAGTATTTGGTCCTACATTTAGTTTCTGATTTTATATGTATGTTATTTTAAGACATAAATGATGTATTTTCCATATTTTATTGGTATTTTCTTTCTATTTATTTCCTCTTTAAATATTGGTAACCAGATCCCAGAGGAATTTGCGACGCAATTGGTTTCATTTGAAATAATAAAAGCAGCCTCTTGGATTTTTCTTTTTTTACCATTTGTTCTCTATTTTTTTTTTTATAGAAGATTGATGTTTACTTATTCTAACATTCAATGGTCTTGATGTTTCACCTAAATAAAAATGTTCGCATTCACAAGGTATTTTATAAATACAATTCTTTGTTTTTTCTCGTTCGTTGTAAATTTGGTTTTATATAAAGTAGTAGATCACAACAGTCAGTGTAACTTGATTACTAAAAATTATTGTTTTGTTCATGGTTGTACGTGTTATACAATTCAAAATTATATCTACAGCTTTATATTCCATTTTTAAAAACGGAAAGGTCATAAATTGAAATGTACAGTTAACTCCGCCGATATATCACCCTTGGATTTCGACTTATAACAAATGCCCCATGTGGAGCATGTTTCATTTAACTTACAATAATGTCATCTACACTTTGTTTGGCGATACGCTTATGTTCAACCAAAACAAGTACACCAACAAAAATGAGGTATGAAAAATTATTTTTTTATCTTTTGATATAATTTTTCTTGAACATTTATTGATTCTAATTCTTAATCTTTCAAACTCAGATTATTATTAGTTAGGCATGTTGAAAGTTTATTGTTAGAAGACGTCTTCTACATGATAGTTTGAACAAAGAATATAGACGCATATAGAAGGACATTTCAAATGGGCGATTAGGTCATGGTTATTATACTTCAAAACATTCCTGAAGAGGGCGATCGAATAAACTTAAACCAAGTGGCCGTCGGCTTTAAAACCATATGAAAAATCATTGTGAAAGATAGTCATTAGTTAAGGGGAAGTTGAAAAGGAGCTATTTAACTTATGCATGCCATTGATTTACAAACTGTCTTTTTTGGTTTTTTTACACAATCAAATTTTTATTTTTAATATATTAAATTGTTAATTAAATTCATTTTCAAACTTAAAAAGGTATGACATTTTCAATATTAAAATTATTTATTTTTTTTATTACATTTAAATAATATTTTATAAAAAAATTATTTAAAAATTCCTTTGATATAATATTAAAAACCCTATCCGGCTACATCACAAAATTAATTTCGGAATTAATATTCCATCATCAGTGCTATCTGGATGTACATGTTTGAAGCCACTAAATACATAACTTTGAATAACATTATTTCATAACATTATATATATATATATATATATATATATATATATATATATATATATATATATATATATAACATTATTCAGATCCTGTGGTCGTACACGCCCCGACACCCATAGGGCAACCTTCACTACTAGCGTTAACATAAAAGCCTGTAACCCAACTGCGGTGCTTTGAAACCATTTATCTATATGAAAGTTTTTACAGATGGGCCTGGGAGGTAATATTAGTGTTTGAGCTCGGCACTTTTTATGTATTTACTATCATTAAAGATTTTTTTTTAAATTATAAGGATATATGAAAAAACATTTTTATTTTAATTAAATAATACAAACAGTTTTTATTAATTATACAGAATAATCGTGAACGTCAAAAAAATATGACAAACAATAAAACTTATTACAAGCATCACATGAAAATTTTGATTTTGGTCCCTCTTCTGAGCTGTTTTTCGGCCTTCTTCAGCGCTCAATTTCGCATAACATACTACACATTTTCGACGATCTTTTGAAGCAACTTCATGTAAAATATGCTTTATGTTGTCATTTTCCTGCACCTTCGCGACATCCACTTCATGCATTTGTAACATACTTAGAGCAATGCTCTGTCTAAAATCCGTAATTGATATTTTGGCCTTTGTCACCATTTTATATATTATAAAAGCGTTTACTATTGCTGAGCCAAGTAATATTTCAAATGGAAGTTTTCTATACCATTTGATCCCTTTACGCAAAGAGGAAGAATATGATTTCAACTGATCGGATAGATATATGAATGTTAGTGGTTGTGTCAGTATGAATAGTACTGAGACAAAGAATATCACGTTTATCCTGCCATTTTAAAACAACTACCACTGTATTACTTTCTGTTGCGTAAATTTCTCCTTTATTTAATTTTTGGGTCTACATCCTTTTGATTGTTTTTCTACTTTTCCTTTAAGTACCGACAAGATGCGTTTTACGCTTTTGTAGTTCATGCGCTAATGCGACACTAGTAAAGTAATTATTATCTATATATAAAATGCGTCCGTGATCTAAAAGTTGCAACATAAGTGATAAAACAGTCGAAACTGTAGCAGGTTTATCTGAATTTTTATCTTGTCCACAGTATATTTTGATATCGTATATATAGCCGTCTTTACAACAGAGTTTATACAGTTTTATTCCGAATTTAAACCTCTTATTTTTGATATCCCTCTGAAGGGTACCAGTGTTTGATCATTGAAGCTCATCAATAGAAATCTTTGCTTTTATAGGGAACCTAAAAGTGATTATGTTTTATTTAAAAAAATCCTGAAGGTTGAACTATAGTTGTAGAAACATTGAAACGTTTTATTTAGATTTAAAAATGGTTAACTAGAACTGAACTACATACAAATATTTAATCCTTAAGCTGTAAACAACACAACAAAAAGGAAAATAAGTTAATAAGTTTTTTGGTGATATGTTTCACATAATAATTACCTTTTTAATTTTTTCTTCCTTGCTTCTAAATTCAATGCACTTTCATCAGGCTCAATATCTGATGATGAATTACTGGGCAAGTAATCATCTGAAGTATTATCTATGAAGTCTAAAGTCTATTGTTTTTCTTCTGATAATAACTCATTCCATAATTTTAAAAGTCTCTCTTGCTCATTTTCGTAACTTTTTTCCATTTTATTACGACACAAAACACTATACAATTTTCTATAATTTACAACCAACCTTATTACGCGCCGTAATTTCAACAAATGGATTGTAGACTATAAAACAAAACAACTGCAATTTTAGCACACACAGACTTATTAGAATTCAAAAAAAATGACAACCGATACTCGGGTTTCGCGGCGCTCAGTCGTCAGAGGATCTGAAACCCATAAGTAGGGTGTCATTTTCAAAATACATTTTTAGAGAACTTTTTTAACCTAGCGCTTTATAACAGCCAGTACATCATATCCGAGGTAAAAACCTAATGATTTACTAGAAAAACTTAGTTTGGCCTGAGGGTGGGATATTTTTTGCTTCATTTGGGCGATTAACGTGTTAACCGTATAAATTATGATGTTTAAGCAGTGCCGATTTAACACAGTGTGCCGCCCGGTGCTGATACGGATGCCGCGCCCAGCCTCAAAAATATTTCTTAACTTTATTTCAATTCACGAAAACATATTTTGAATACAAGTTTATTAAAACAAGGAAAACAATTACAATTTTTTTTGGTTTCAAATTTAAATGAATAATAACAAAATACAAGAAAAAAATTAAGGACGAACTTCAAAAGATAAAATAAAAATGAACCTAATAACATTAAAACTGGTAACATGAGATAGGTAATCAAATATCTTTACTATTGAAAAGCTTGTTTTCTTGCTTTTACTGAAGTTTTCGATGATATCATTTATATTTAATTCATTTAGCAGGTCCTCGTTAATGGATAAAACTGCTAAGGAGTTCAAATTTTATTGGGAAATTGCATGTCTTTACCCTTTTTAGTGTCTAAAAATAGCGTTGTTTATTTGCATTTGCGACCATTATGAAGAAAAAAATACGCAGGCAAATAATAACGTTTTAAAAATCGTTCCTTTTGGACCTCCTTTTGTACATGTGTCCCATAAATGGGATGAACTTTATATCACGAATGGTGGTAGAACAGTACTTTTTCCAGCACACGCCATTTATACTGATGTAGAAGCCTTAGAAGAATTTATAACATCTCATCGTGGTTAATTATTGACCCTGGTTTACATTTAAGAATGAAATCTCTAAATTATCGAAATATTCATTTACAATTTGTTGCGAAACTGCGGCGCGACAGAGTTTGATGTTTTCAGTCATTCTGACTGTTAATGTTTGACTATTTCGGCTAAGTAACCTTGCATCTAGTCTTCTCCTGGAAGATTTTCCTTAAATACTCATACCTTTCGTCGTTGTCTGTCTAGGTAAGTTTTTACTATTTGTCTGACTTCATAAGATGTCATAGGGAAGCCCTATTCACTTGCAGTAATTAGTTTATTAGTGAGAAAGGTTTCCTTCTCCACAGAGAGCGCCGTTTGTCTCCTATACTTCTTTTGATTTTCCCCTTTTAAACAGCGATGGATTTTCATTTTGTCAACTGGCTTGCTGTAAACATAACTTCCCGCTTTCAACACCTTCCAATGCTTTATTCAAATTTTCTACCGAATTCGATGCATATCTACTTGTCCTAGGACACATTTTGTATTTTCTTGGCATTTTACATGTGTACCAAGTCACCTCAGGACAAATGAACTGTTAACAAGGATGGCTCTATATTTTAGACATAAAGGAAGGGTAATGCGTCAAATCGTATCAAACACCCTGGCGTATCAAGTCACCCCAATTGGCGGTACATTTAATATATTAATGGCCCAAAAAAATTGTTTTTTCTATTAATTTCCTCCATTAAATATAGAATGGCGCAAAAGTACGCACATGCAAAAGTTATCAACACTACAACACAAAAATCATTTTGTAGAATTTTCATTTGCGTAATATGATTATCTTCACTTTCATCTATATTCTGGGTCAATTAAAGCATTAGGAAATTCACTAGAGATGAAAATTTAGAAAGTACGTTTGTCACCACCTAACCTACCTCTTGCCACTTCTATGTTACTGTTTAGTAGCATTATACAGTATACTCCCTCTATAACGAACACGGTTATTACGAGGTTTCGCTTATAAAGAGATACTTTAGATGTCCCGTGAAATTTCTATTGAACTATAACCGTCTATAGCGAGGCAAATTTGGTTATAACGAGAGAAAATAAGATCAAAAAACGTGTTTTTTACGTTTTTGGTCCGGTCGTGGCTATAAATAAATACCTTTTCATACAGCCCCTCAATAAACTTAACTGCAGCCCGCAATAAACTTCTTTACAATGAATAAATACAACT
Organism: Diabrotica undecimpunctata; assembly: GCF_040954645.1. Taxonomy (NCBI): domain Eukaryota; kingdom Metazoa; phylum Arthropoda; class Insecta; order Coleoptera; family Chrysomelidae; genus Diabrotica; species Diabrotica undecimpunctata. Next base: position 153,335,876 of record NC_092804.1, read on the forward strand.
GTTTCACATCTTTAGAAAATATGATAGAATGATACTGGACCATTTAAAGCAGTTAAAAAGTTCTTAAAATTGCAGAAGCAATAGTTTATATTATCCTTGAAAATACGCTTTATACATTATGTAGTTGGAAAAAAATATAAGTACAGATTTTTTGTTCTAACGTTTATCATTGATAATAAAAGTAAACAACTCTTTTATGTTTTAATACATTTCATTGACAATAAAAGTAAATAACTTTTTTTCAAAAACGCCATTCAAACGCCATTAAATATTTATTATTAGCATCTTATATTGCTCCGAATGGCTTCACTATAGGAAGTTAATAGTTTAGAAAACTACAGATTCATATGTATGCACAGTATTATTATTGTCTGATATAAAGAGATCGGCTTATAACGAGATAATTAGTCAGTCATTTTAGTTCTCGTTATAGAGGGAGTCTACTGTATTACTTTACAGCATACCGGGTGAGTCCAAATTCATCAATTTAACACTTTATTCTTAGTGTGCAGTAATTGTCGTATATATTCATATTTAATATTTATCGTTCTGAATTCATTTCTTTCCGCTCTTCTATCTACTAGGTTTCCCTGTTCCTTTAAAAAATAGGGTGGTGCCCAAAATTTTATTCTCTATTATTTTCTTATGTATATCTCCCACGTTAATCACTTGTAGTCCAGCCCTGACGAACCCTGATCAAGACAACTCTCCCAAACTAAAGATCAGACCTTAGTACCTCGATTTGTGTAAGAGTGTTGCTATTTATCAGAGCGTTTACCACCATCAATTAGGTACAATCATCGCCGCCCAACTTGGCAGGCTACACCGGTAGCCTGAGAAATTTAAGCTATCAATAAAAGCTTTAAGTTTAAAATACATTGTGTAAAATATGTAATTTAGAAGTCTCTATCACTAATACTTTCCTTTTTTAATATACAAAAGAAAGAGCAATGTTTTGTGTCCTTTTTAGGGTCAAATTTTTAATTAAACTAATATGAACGTGTGTCTGTTTGAATATTCCGTTTGATTGATAAAATTAATAGTTTGCATGAAGTAATAGACAATTACATACGTTTATCTTTGAAAGTGAAAAGCGCCCTTCATTATTTCTTTAATTCTATACGTCCTTTAATGATCTTACAGTGTTTTTTTAATATAAATTTTATATGATTTTATTACATATAAAAATGACTCATGCAACTTATGCACCAGTTAAAATTAGACTAGAGCTGGTTCATTTGAAACACACTTCATGTTATATAACTGTCTTTTATATTACTTACTAACGCGTGTTTTACAACAAGCTTACACTATCTAATCTATATGTCGGAAACTACGCAATTTATCAGATGCGGCTAGAGTACTTACATCCGATCTGTAGATTAGAACTAATGTTTCAATCATGTGTAGGGGAGAGTGTTCCACAGTGGATCATTTTTTTTCAAATGACATTTTTTTTTTAGAAAAATTAGATTTTTGTATAATTTGTTTGTAATATCGCAAATATTAGACATTACTTGTCATTATAGCAGCGATTGGTTTGAATTACCTAATAATATTACTTATCTTTTATTATTTTTTATTACCATGTCATTTGTTTCAGTGTGCCCCAAATATGGGGCACACTGAAACTATCGGTGGGGTACAATGAAACACTTTCTGAACAAAAATATGTTTAATGTAAAATATGTAGTGTCATACAAGTTTTACTCACTAGGACCTAAATGAACTTATTAATAGATATATTTTACCGAACGTCATGATTGTTAAAATTTATTTCAAAACTCATGTAGGCATCTTGTCTTGACGTTGAGCCAGAAAGAATCGGTTGAGGTAAAAGCATTTTAATATCTTCTAACCGAACAATTGAAATATCTGGATTTGTAGGAAAGAAGAATTTGCCAGTTACTTTTGCGCTTTTCCTCATAAAGGAAATTTCAAATTCATCTTTTTCCAAAACGTTCAATATTTTCCCAACAAATTAAATCAAATTCTTGGTCGTAAACTGTACCAAAACGAAGTTATTTTTAGTTGGAGGTCTGGTTAATTCCTCAGTAAGATCTGGAATTGGATCTTCCGGTGTCCAATCGCTTTCACTTGATGATTCCTGCCATTCTTGTTCTTCGTCATCATCATCTGTAATTTTTGTCATCTTTTTAACAGCTTTTTGGTTTACTTTTTTTCTACTCAATTCCCTTTTAGCTAGTTCGTCCTTTTCAGGAGTGTCAGTCGCAATAATTGTTTTTCCTAATTGTTTTTCCTTGCCTTCTAGATTTCTGAATCTTTCTTTTTTGTGCCTTTGGAAATCCTCGAAAGATTTGTGGAGAAACAAAAGAATTCTATTATTGGTTTTATTTTCTGCTGGCGTTTCATCAGTTCCCTCGATGCCTTGCTGTTTTTCTGTTTCTTGCTCAGGCTGTTGAATAACTGTTGGTTCAGAATGATTTTCTGGTCTGTCTGTTACAGCCGACATGAGGAAATCGTCATCTGAAAATATTTCTGGATCATAAGGGAAGATGCCAGTTTTCTTAAATCCTGAACTGATGTTCGTAGGTGTCATTGATCTTTCATGCGCAACTTTAACAAAACTTCCGACATTAAAAATATTTACTGGAATACCAGGGTGATTAAGAAGCCAACCTTGCATGGCATTGTTATAATGCGCCTTGAACGATGAAAATACTGCTACATCTAAGGGCTGCATTTTGTTTGAGCAGTGTGTAGGTAGTGTCAATATTGTGACCCCATTCGACTTTGCAAGATCCAAGGTTTCCATTGACAAATAACTCTCGTGATTATCCATGATGAGAAGGCTGGGGTTGTTACAAGAACTAGAAGAATATTTTATAAAATGTTCCATTACTTGCGGAAATAATTCCCTGTTCATCCATCCAGAAGAAGCAGTCAATCCCAACGTACCAGCTGGAGCATATTGTATCATCATTTCCTTGAAATTAACTCTGGAAAATACCATGGCCGGAGGTAAGGCATAACCACCAGCACAAATGATACTGCAGGTCGTTACAAGAACCCCTCTATCCCCACTAGTACATTGAGAGACCTGTTTCATACCTTTTTTGGCAAGAATTTTAGGAGGAGCATGAACTGTGGTGGTTCCAGTTTCGTCTAAATTAAAGACTCTACTGCCATCACTAAAACGCGACTCACGCTTAAGAACTGTTTCAAGATTTTTGAAAAAATTTGAAACATTGTGCCTGTTAAACGCAGTAGAACGGGATAAACTACAAGCTTCTGGTTTTCGACAACTTAATTCTGGATGCCTTTTCCTGAAGCCAAAATACCACTCTCTACCTGCCATTTTTGTTCTTTCCAATTATTAGGGATTTCCTTATTGTTTTTTTATTGCTGACTCAAACGTAAGCTTGCGGCATTCCAGTAGAGTAAGTCCATAGCACATCTTTGCAGAGGTCAAAATATAGTCAACTAATGTTTTGTCTTCATCATGTGTAAACATTAACCTCACACATATTTGGGACGAAAAACAGTGTCTGAATCGGGGTTCGCTTTAACTTTGCGTACATACCTAAAATAAAAGAAAAACTATTTTTAGAAATGAAAAATAGTGCGTCATACAACAGAAAAAGTTACTTAAATGCATCTGATTTCTTACCTAAACAAAGTAACATAGGCAACACCTTGTAATTCGGCTGCTCGTCTTATAGGCAGATTTTCTTGAACAACGAGACGCACAGCTGCTTTCATCTGCTCTTGACTGAAAGTGCCAATGTTTGTTTTGCGCTTACGGTTACGAGCCATCTTAAACTTGGGTGACAACTAAAAAATAAATAATTAAAACATTGTTGCATGTGTCATGGGGTACAGTGAAACATGTTTCACTGTGCCCCACATGGACTTGTTTCAATCTGGACCATTAAGCACTTTTCCCAACAATTAACTTAACAACCTAACCTAAAACATTCAAAATGCCGCAAATTTCAGAAATCATCAATCAATTATGTACCTTACCTCGCAACGTTCTTAGCAAATATTAAATTAAATAATTGGAGACTTACCGGGTTGAAAATATATCACTTAAAATTTACTTGGAACCAGAAAAACAATATTTTTTTCGTCGCAACAGAACGGCGGATTTACACACACTGAGGTTAAGATAACAAGTAGAGGACGGCGGGAACCGGGAACTTCTCTGAAGCGAAGGTTGCGTTGATTTGGCGCGATATTTGAATTTTAAAATCTCTTTGTTTCAGTGTGGAACATGTTTCGCTGTGGAACACCCTCCCCTATTCGTTTTTGAAACAGACATTTGTTAAAATAGTATTTTAATGAAAGATAGTTCCTGATAGATGGTTTACCTAGTTGAGAAATTTCCTGACATTTAATAATGTTAAGGGAAAATATGAAATAAGAAGTAAATCTTTACAAAATATATCAATCACTCATTTTAAAGTGTATTTTCTTCTTACCGTGTTCTATCGAACGTTGGCAATTATCATCGCTATTTGGACTTTGCCACTGATATTTTGTGTTAAGGAACTATCGACTTCCTTAACTCTTGTATAGGTGTGCTTACGTGAGTGCCGTGACTCCCTCACGCGATGTAGAAGGTGCGCTGAAATGAGGTATTAGTCTTCTAAAAGTATAAAAAATAATTGTTACAATTAATTCACACGGCTATGCTGCAAGTCTCATCCAAAATAAATTTTCACTTTACTCACAATAATTGTAACCTGTTGGAGATAATTTTGGGGGTTTAAAATCAGTGATTTGTAAAAAAAGCATCAACAAAATGTAATTTACTCTAAAAAACTTGTTGATATTATTCGTACATTAGCTAAGTTAGTCTCTCCCATATTTTCATTGTGCATCTAAGTCGTTTTGTGGTCCTGTAATTTGTGCATTGTTGTATATCACCTTTGCTTTTTTCAACAGTTACCAATATACTGCTTTTCCATTCGTCTGATAATTTTTCCACTTCCATAATTCTATTAAACAAATCTGTTAGCCAATTTCGTCGTGTCTTTCCTTCTGCTGACCACATTTCCGAGGTGATATCATCTGGTTCAACTTCTGCTTTAACTTTCTTTATTATTTAACGTGCTTGAAACTTTTTCCTTTGTTATTTTGGTGACCATTGCTGTTGCTGTTTCCGTTAGCCTAACTGGTTTTCTGTCTCATTATTTATTTAATAAACTACCAAAGTATTTACTTTTTCCATCGCTTTTTAAGCGATATCCTTTTCGTGAACTAGTAGCCATTTATTATTTTTGTCTTGGATCTAATCTGATTAAAATCTTTTGCTTTCTTTCTTCTATATTTGGCTATTTTATATATCTTTGCTTTACTGTCCCTGGTATCAAGTTGATTGTATGGATTTGTATACGCTTCTGCTTTAGCTTTTGCTACTGCTACTTTTACTTCCTTTATGGTTACCTTATAGTTTTGAAGATCTGTGTCTGGCCTATTTTCTTACCATTTCTTGTATAGTTGTATCTTACCCTTTGTTTTTTTTTTGAACTCCTTTTGTCTGCACCTAGAATGAGTGACTGCCATAAAACTCGTCAGTAAGCAAGGCATGCGTGACGTTTAGATTGCTATTATCCCTTTATCATGGACCTGGAAACCAAAACGGAGTTATCCCAGTTAAATAGAATGAAAAATTCAGAATCTCATTCGGATAGAGGATCAGTCAGTTCCACGGACTCTGCGGGAGACAAAAATCTGCCATATTTGAGCAATCTATCTAACAGATATATATCAAAATTTTTGGAAGCACAGCATAAGAAAGCTATGCTTCCAAAAACCATAAAAGAAAACAAAAGTATGAAAGAATTGAGGAGAAAAATCGAAAATAGCAAAAAGGAAATGTTCCAACTAGTGGAAAATGTATATGAAACATTATGCCAATTCATTCCAGAGCTCATCGATTAGCCAATACGAAAGGTACAGGATGTAGGATCGGATGCTGTACCAGATATATTATGAAAGAAAATTCAACATACTCTCTATAATATGAAAAATAATATACAGTGTAGTCATAGTGTCAATTAAACTAGGGGGTCCACTTCTGATGTCAAGAATCCAAACACTTTTTAATCTATATCTGCAAAACGAAAACATATAAATTCCAAATAAATGGAAACATTCGGTTAAAATCTTTCTTCATAAAAAAGGAAATAAATTAGATCTTGGAAACTATAGACCCATTATCTAACTCAACCACCTATACAAGTTCTTTACTCGAATACTGGCAAACAGATTGGAAGCAAAACTCAATTTCTACCAGTCAGAAGAACACGCAGGTTTTGGATCAGGCCACGGAACAAATGACCATCTGCTTCTTCTTCTTCATGTGCCTTGTCCGTTCCGAACGTTGGCAATCAACATGGCTATTCTGACTTTGTTTACGGCAGATCTGAATAGTTCAGCAGATGATAATCCGAACCATTGCCGCAAGTTTTGGAGCCACGAGTGTCTTCTCCTCCCTGGACCCCTTCTGCTGTCTATTTTCCCTTGAACGATCAGTTGTAGTACTCTATATTTATTATGTCTCATAACGTGACCCAAGTATTCCAACTTTCTTTTCTTTATACTTATTCCTACCTCTCTCTCTTTACCTATCCGGCGTAGTACCTCTTCGTTGGTCACGTGCTCAGTCCAGGATATACGTAATATACGTCGGTAAGCCCACATTTCGAAGGCCTCTACTTTTTTCATCAATGTTGCGGTCATTGTCCACGCCTCCATTCCATATAACAAAACCGGGAATACATAACATTTCAGAAGTCGAATTTTGAGAGGTAGGGTGAGGCTTTTAGAGGTGAAAATTTGCTTCATGCTAGTGAACGATGCTCTTACCTTTTCTACTCTTATACGTATTTCCTTCGCTTGATCCCAATTTGAGTTAACTGTTGTTCCCAAGTAGATGTACGAATCCACGTGTTCAATTCTTTCATTGTCTAATATCAGTTGCTGTGGTGGTTGTTGGGTTTTGCTTATATAACAATATATAACATACAATATATAACAAAACCGGGAATACATAACATTTCAGAAGTCGAATTTTGAGAGGTAGGGTGAGGCTTTTAGAGGTGAAAATTTGCTTCATGCTAGTGAACGATGCTCTTGCCTTTTCTACTCTTATACGTATTTCCTTCGCTTGATCCCAATTTGAGTTAACTGTTGTTCCCAAGTAGATGTACGAATCCACGTGTTCAATTCTTTCATTGTCTAATATCAGTTGCTGTGGTGGTTGTTGGGTTTTGCTTACTAACATCCATTTGGTTTTTGTGATATTTAGTCTGAGTCCGTATTGTGCACTTGTTTTTTGTATCTTACTCATTAGGCAACTCAGTTCCTCCATGCTACTTGCTAGAATCACAGTGTCATCAGCATGCCTTATGTTATTAATTATTTCTCCATTTATCTTTATGCCTTCTGTGCTTTCCTCCAGCGCTGTCTTAAATACTTCTTCTGAGTATATATTAAAGACAATAGGAGACAAGATACAGCCCTGTTGTACCCCTTTCTTGATCTCAATTTTATTGTTCAATGTAGATCCTACTTTCACTTTAGCTGTTTGGCCCCAATAGAGACTCGCTATTGTTCGAATGTCTCTGTAGTCGACTCCGATCTTATGGAGAACTTCAATTATCTTTTCGTGCTTTACGTTATCGAATGCTTTTGCGTAGTCTATAAAGCATATGTACACGTCTTTGTTCATATCTCTGCAGCGCTGGATGAGTACCTGTAGACTAAAAAGTGCTTCTCTTGTCCCAAGAGAATTCCGAAACCCAAACTGCGAATCTCCAATGTTATCCTCGCATTTTTTGCTTATTCTGTTGTAAATAACCTTGGTGTATGCCTTCGAAATGTGGTTAATTAGACTTATCATCCGATGTTGATCACAAGACTTTGCTTTTGGTTTTTTCGGTATGGCAACAAAAGTTGACTCTAGCCAGTCTTCAGGAAACTCCCCGCTGTTATAAATATTGTCAAAGAGTCTAACGAGTGAGTCTAGAAATTGACTGTTTGTTTCGCACAGCATTTTCAATACTTCCCCGTATACGTTATCGTTGCCTGGTCTTTTGTTATTTTTAAGACCCTTTATAGCATTCTCCACTTCTGATTTTAAAATAGAAGGGCCAGTATCATCATTGCTCAGTGTATACCCACTAGGACGGTCATCATTAAACAGTTGTTCCACATAAGTTTCCCAGATTCTAACTATTTTGTCGGGGTCTAGTTGTAGATTTCCATTATCATCGCATAGCCCTTTCGATAAAATATTGTAGCGTTTCTTTGTTGTGAGTTCCTTTATCTTCTTATGCATATTGTGATAGTCGTATACCTTTTCGCACTGTTCGATTTCTTCGCATCTCTCCGAGAACCATTTCTCTTTAGTTTTTCTTATCTCAGCTCTAATTCGTCTATGGGTTTCGCGGTATTTGGCAGTATCTTTAGTTTTATATATCCGTCTCTCTTCCATTATGTCAAGGATTTCTGCAGTCATCCAGTCTTTCTTTTTTCTCTTATCAGGTAGTAAAAACTTAGTGCTTGAAGTCCTAATCTCTTCTTTAATTTCACTCCACTTTTCCAGCGGTTCATTGTTATTTTTAAGGATTTTTGATATTTCGGTATTTAAATTCTCCTGCATCTGTTGTTTAATATTATTGTTGGAAAGCTTCCTAATATCTAGCGTTTCGGGCCTGTTCTTTACATTTGGCTTTTTTAACTTTACTTCAAACTTACATACCACCGGATTGTGGTCTGATGCTACGTCCGCACCATCTGCAGTGCCTTAAAACTTTAGTCGAAAAGTTTATCGAATATAATAGACTCTTGGTTCATTTTCTTCTTCTTTCTTCTTGAAAAGCCCTGTTAGAAATCAGAATAGACCACAGGTATGCGAGTATTATTCGAAATATATACCAAAATGCAACAACTGCAAACCTTCATTGCATGACAGAAGATAAAAATGGACAGAGGGGTGCTGCTAACTAATAATACTAACAATATTTCTCCACATTGCATTAGGACTTCCTTTCATGTTCCAGCTAAAATTTTCATTTAATTAATTCAATTTCATTCAATAATCAACTTTCACTTGGTTAATTTCGTTAAATTTCAAGGATTTCGACTGAAATATTTAGCAGATAAATTTTTCACGGACAATTTTAATTTTGTGTCATTGATTGTTGTTCTCTTGTAGAGGAAGGTGGTACAGAGTGAGACGCGGTACACAGTAAAAAAACCAATTTAAATTCAAAAGTTTTCTTCCATTTGCTTCGCAAATCTACTTAAGGAGGGCTATTACATCACAGATGTCACTACTATTGTTATTTTTGCAATATGGCTTATAGTGTAAATGTGTTTAACTAAAACGTGTTTTTGATAGTATAAAGTTACATTTAAACCGATATTCAGAGGAATATTTTGCTGAAACTATAAGCAGTTATTGAGTGATCTCAGCTGAATATTGGCTCATCAGGTGTTGTGAACAAGGTACGTTGTTGTTTATAACTTATAACTTGTTGTACTTTTTCCGAATGGTAAATTTCAAAATAACGTCCAACAGTACACAGTGAGACAAGCATTACTGGTACATAGTGGGACTGTCTCACTGTGTACCACAAATAAATATTAATACAATTACCTGAATATAATGATACCGTTTTTGTTGCAGATGTCTAGAAAACTGAATATTCCACGTAAAATTGGCAAGACGTCTGCTGAACAGATGTCCATTGCTGGTAATGCTGTCATTTATGGAATATGTTTATTAAGACAAGCCGCACAACAATTTGATGTCAAATTTCAAACCCTTCAGAGATATATGCAGAAGAAAAGAGATAACCCTGAAAATTTGCCAATCAATATGCAACTAAATTATTCGGTGAACATAATTTTTACGGATGAACAGGAAGATATTCTGTGTAACTACATTAAAACTTGCACTAATATGGCGTATGACTTAACCACCGTAGCTGTAAGACGCATCGCATTTGATGTAGCTAAAGTAAACAAATTGAAGGTACCAAAATCATGGACAGAACGTAGAATGGCCGGTATCGACCGGCTTGTTTTATAATATCCGTCCTTATCACATACTGTCCACCAGTGATGGTGTTTCCATGTATATTCTTTAAAGACTATATGCTTAATGGAACACCTCGTGGTACCTTGGGACTAGCTAACCCTTCAGACTGGATGACAGAAGAACTTTTTTTACAAGTATTAGAACATCTTATCAAATATAGCAGCAGTTCCAAAGAAAATCCGTCGCTGCTAATATTTGATAACCACGAGAGCCACGTCACAGTGGAAGTAATCATGAAGTCTCGAGAAGCAGGTGTCCATATTTTGACGTTGCCCCCACATTGTGGCAACAAACTCCAGCCCTTAGGTGTGGTTGTCTTTGAGCCTTTCAAGGCATATTATAATGCTGCATGTGAGGCTTGGCTACTGAATCATTCAGGAGCGCCCATCACAATATACAATATCTCTGTTGGTTGGTACAGCACACGATAATGCTCTCGTACCTCAAAATATTCGGTCATGCTTTAAAAAAACAGGAATGTGTCCCTTCAATCCAAATATTTTAAGAGAGAGCGACTTTCTTGGATCGGCAGTGACAGATCGTCCTATAAAAATTGTAGAAGAGGAGTCCTTCAATAACGTCCTTTTAGGACCATCGGCTGTAAACTCGGTTCCTCTAGACACAAGTCCTGAAACAGCCTCTAGAACTACTAAAGAAAATAAAAATTTCATTTCACCAGAGATGTTGCAAGGATATCCTAAGGCCAAGGCAAGAAAAGTTAATAAGAAGCCGAGAGAAGAAGAAAAGTAGGATCCTTACAAGCACGCCTGAGAAACAGACACGTGTTGTGGATATTGAGATTTCTTCGGATGAAAGTGAACCAGTTCTTAATTTGGGAGATAGTGATGATAACGATGATTCTTGAATATGACCAGTGGATGATGAAGCATTTGACTGCAATCGTGACCCTGTAGAGGGTGACTATGTTTTAGTGAGATTAAAAGAAAAGTCCAAAAATATATTTTACGTGGGACTTGTTGTATCGTGCAAAAATTCAGAAGTAGAGGTCGATTTTATGCGCAAAACCAACAAAATAGGTGCCTCGTGTTTCGTATTTCCCACTGTTCCTGATATTGCTTTCGTGGAGAAAGAAGACGTCAGATTTGTTCTTTCAAATCCAACGCCATTTCGCAATAACAAGAGGCTGACAGCATTGACAAATTTTGGTCATCTAGACGTTCGCTAATTAGCCTTTTTACGAAGTTATATTGAGTATTTTTTTATTTTTCTTATCGAACTATGGAATATATCATGTGTCTCACTGTGTACTAGTAACATGTCTCAATGTGTACCAGGGCTGGTACACACTGAGATATGTGCAAGGTTGTTTTTAAAGTTACATAACTTTTTTGAATTAAAACTACAGGCCTTTATATTTGTGGAAGTGGTACATAAAATACCAAAAATCATTATGGCCGAAGTTGTTAGTTCTTGTCGTTGATTAAAAAAATTATATCGCTAATAATTCATTTTTTGTCTCACTGTGTACCACCTTCCCCTATGTTATTGTTTTGTGTTGCAAATAATTCATTATTTACTATTTTCGTTGAGAATAAGCCACAATATAAATTTAAATTCAGTTCATATTTAACGTTGCAACCTCCACTTCGGAAATCGTTCCCAAAATACAAACATTAATAAATTAAACGAATATTGTTTAAGTAGGTAATTTATTAATTATTTTTTAATTTATCATTTACTCTGTGATTAATTTTTCATTTAGTGTTTTATTCGTTAATTTAGTAGTTAGTTCTTCCATTAAGTAAATGTCTAGTGAATTCGGGCATTTTTTCATCACTGTTTTAGTGCTTACCTCATCGAGGACAGTTTCATTATGAGTTATAATCATATTTCGTTGTGATTAGAAAGTTATAACTATTAGATGTTTAAACAGTACAATTTTAAATTAAATTTATTATCTATTAATTAAAAAAATTGATAAGTGTACAAAAAAAAAACGTTGTACTTTGGGTCAACGCTCCCTCTGGATATTCCGACCCTGTTCGTATTTCCTATTCCAAAAATCTATAACAATTTTCTTTGAAATCGGATGATATGCAGACATTCACTGCGCATATGCCACCACTGCTAAAGGATTAATCGGTTGCCCAGACAAATTACCGACTAGAAGTTAACTTAGTGGCATGTACATACATTATTTGAGATTTCTCAATTCAGAACGTAGAAATGGGAACGCATGTGCTTAGTTTACGCCAAAAACGTTTTTAGTTAACTTATTTACAAGTAGGAGGTGTAATTTAACTGTTATTAGTAGTGAAAACCGCATTTTACAGTGCTGGAATATTTATTTGAAATAAAATTAAAAAGGTAAGAACAAGCTTTTATTTTAAAATATCTTCACAGTGTTTGAATTTTTGTTCTAGTTTACATTCATAAATAGATCAAAAAGTGCGCCAAGTTTGACGAAATTACAACTAGATTTTAACAATAAATTTGAGTTTTTCAATTAAACCTGACAAGAAAATATATCTCACTTTGACTAATGCATCAATGGGCTCATTTGTAGGTTATCTTACATGAGTTCTGCAAATATTACTATACAAAAGTGTATAAACATTTAACATTTAGTAGTGTTAACTTACGATGTGATTTTACAAAAAAATAAAAATTACTTTAAATTCAGTCATTAAAATTCATTCGTTCAAGGTGTGTCCTCTAAACATAATTAATTAGATGTACTTTTTCAAGCAATATCTAAGTGTGCCGGTATCTTTTAAAGCTGTATAGTTGGAATAATCTCCAAAAATTGTCTCTAACTAAATGTTTTTTAGCAATCTGTCCTTTTTGGTTATGCAAATTCCATGGTTCTACAAATTCCATGCACTGTTTCTTTCTATTTATTCTTTTTTTTATTCTACATAAGTACTTATCTCTTACTTTATAGTATGCTGAAGTATAATGTTTTTCGTTATTCTACATCTTCATTTCGGTTAACAAATAAAAGTATTCTAATGATTGTAACTGACTCAATTTTGTCCAACGAAATCGCAGAAATAGAAGGGAAAACATCCCCTATACCTATACAGAGTTATTCACGTTATTCGCCAAGAATATTATGAAAACAATCTGTGATTTTTAAATAGTTTTATTTTTTGAGGGGTATATTTGTCTTTTAGTGGCAAATTTTAAAATTCTTTTAGTCATATAGGGTGTTCACAAATACAAATTTTATCAAAGGTGTGTTTTGTTTTCAAAGAAATAGGTACCCGATGTTTAACTACATTTTCGATATTTGCGATGAACATAAAAGGAAGTTTTATTTTAAAGATTATCCCACCTAAATTGTACCTTTTTCATATTGGGTATTTTCATATGGTAAAATGTAGTACCCACCTAAATTCTCACCAAACACTTGTGAGTTTTAAATCGTAATAGCGTGTAAAATAAAAAAAAAACCAAAATTCAATTTGGTAGAGATTGGAACAAATTTTATATTATCAAAGTTTAGGTAAAAACAAAAGATATTATCAAGAAAATATAATTATTTATACAACGGGCTCATTGTTTAAATAATGAAAAATTTGTAATTTTTCCACACAATTTACGTTTTTAACTGCTGCTGTAATTTATGTTTTTATAAAGGTTTTTACGATCTTTTTCTGCAAAGTTGAAGGGAAAAGCTTTAATTCTAAACTTGCTTAATTAAATTTGCCTCTTAAGTTATTTTAATAATTATAAATAAAGCCTGACAAACAAATTTGGAAAAAATTAACATTTGCATTAAAATAAGCACTATAAATATTTTATTTAGCAGAAAAAGTTGCTTTATGCTACCACTATAAAGCAAAAAAAATGGTTGAAAAATATTCAATAGTTTATGAAATATATGTTACTATTTTTCAATTAAAAAAACGCTGTTGTTGCCGTTAGAGTATACGCTTTTATAATATTTCATTTTTTTTTGTTTTCTGTATATTTTCAACAAATGCATTGGGAAACCAAATTTCAATTAAAATAGTTTGTTTATAACTCGTTTTTTTGATAACATAGCGGGATTAAAAATTTTGAAATGCCGTTTCGATATTCGCGTTCCTGACATTTTTACACATTAAAAAGAAGTTTTTATAGGACCATTTTTGCCGAGATAGCTTTTTCAACTTTAAAAATTCATAATTTGTATTTATCAATATTAACATTTAAAACTGCTTGAGTACATATACAGTGTGTTCAACGAAAATTTGACCCCCCAGAAATTTGGAAACCAAGAGTTTCTTCATAATTTAAAAAAAAAACGTCAATTTGTATTGAGAGGGGGACGAATTTTCATGCAAAATTCATGCCCTCAAATGTAACCCCTTACCGCTCGCCATCAGCCCCCAGTTTTTTTTAATAGCAAGTGTGGTCGAGTTACACATCATTTGAAAGGTATTTTTTTCTCTACACGAGACTCTTTTTTTTTTAATTTAGGAAATAACTTTTAAGATAATTTTGGATTGAACTAATTTATTGGTTGAACATCAGTAATAATAAAAAAAAATAAAATTTCATCAAGTTAACCAATTAAATGTTCGAAATGACCTCCTCTGACCTCCATACAATAACACAGTCTATTTTCAAAGCCTCTTCGTACATTTGCAAAAACCTCCGGTGTCAATAATCGGCTTTGTCACAATTATTTGTCGAAACTCTGCAAGATTTGCAGGCGGAGTGGCGTATATTTTTGATTTTAGGTATCCTCACAAAAAAATCCAAAGCAAAACATCCGGTGATCTGGCCGGCCACTCTATTGGACCCTTTCTGCCAACGTCCTGGAAAACGTTGATTAAAAAATTGTCTTACGTGTATATCATAATGAGGGGTACCCGGTCGTGTTGGAAAGTCAGTTCATCCTCTAAAAGATTATTATCAGATTCCAATGTGTCAGTGATCAGCGGATCAATAACGTCTTCTAATAAATATAAATAGACGTTTAATTTCTGAGGTGTTTGTGTATGTGTGTGTCTCCATGACTAAATGAGGATTGCTGTTACTCCAATAACGACAATTATGTCTATTAACTTCACCATTTAATATAAAAGTACACTCATCGGTACACACTAAAAAAACATGTATTGTACAATCGATGTTGGTTGTTATTTATGATTTCACCAAATTCTTCACAAAATTGAAGCCGACGATCAGGATAATCTTCGTTTAATTGATGAAGTAATCGTGATTTATAAGGGTGAAATTTATGGTATTTTATAATTCGATGAACCCTAGATGCTGATGTACTAGATGCACGAGATAGTTGTCTGATAGACTGTCGCTTATCCATTTGTAAATGACCCAATAGCGCTACTTCAACTACTTTATTTCGCACTCGACGGTCTACTTCGTGTTTTGTGTTGTTCCCGTCAATTGTAGCTTCAAACTTATCAGTTGGATGGTAAGCGTATTGGTGACTTACATTTTTTTTCTGGGTGGTTCGTATTAAAGATCCTTGCCGTATCCTTAGCACACTGATTATTTCCATAACATAGCTTAAATAATGCTAGTCTCTCTTCACTAAAATATCCCCTTTTTGTAAGCCTTTGCAATAATATCTCTGATTAATCAGTCGGTGAAAAATCTCAAATCAAAGGTAACCTAAACACTAAAGGTAAACACTAAAGAAGATAATTAGGATTCATTATCTTTTAAAAAGAAAGTATTCAAAATTCAAGTAAAATTCATATGAAAAAGTAATATTTTTACAAAAAGAAAAAAAAATATCTTCAACACAGGGGCGTGTTGATATCGATTTGCAGGTTCATTGAGTGTCGTGTAGAGAAAAAATTACCTTTCAAATGATGTGCCACTTAACCACATTTGCTATTTAAAAAAAAACTGGGGGTTGATGTGGTTCAATGGGGGGCTACATTTGAGGGCATGAATTTTGCATGAAAATTCGTCCCCCTTCCAATACAAATTGACGTGTTTTCTTAAAGTTGGAAGAGTTTTTGGTGGGGGGGGGGTCAAATTTACGTTGGAACACACTATACATATTAAATCTACTACTTAACAATGCCATTTTTACATATACTAAAAATTGTAGGATATTTTGAAAAATACTGATTTTCGTAGCGACCTTCAATGAAAACTTTTTGCCTGAAAAGTGGCGGGGGAAGTAGATCCAAGCGTTCAAAAGTTGAACGCAAGACTTAATTTATTTGATATAATATAATATTATACGTTTTGATTTACGTGTATTGTAATTTTATTTGATCAGACTATAATTAATACGTTTATTTCTAGTCTTCTACATTAGATTTATCACGATTTCATTAAAAAAGCAGATGTTATAATTGAAACTGATTCAAACGAAATGGTAATACCTATAATTTATTTAGTAGCAGTGTCAATTTACATACCAGGATTGTGTGATTACCGTCATATTCACTTTATTTACGATATAAAATTTTAAATTAAATTATACCAGCGGTTCTCAAAGTTGATGTAAACGCGATTGATCTAATAAAACTTTCAAAATTCAGGACACAGACCACTATGATTTGTGATTCAGGACTCACTTATTGCTGTCAAGAACGGCAGTGGCGTAACAAACTCCGTCGGAGCCCCCCCCCCCCGCAGAATGGGAAATCGGGCCCCCTTTAAAAAATTGCTAAATGCGACTTGTGTAACAAAAACTTATATGTGTTAGTGTATTCATGCACTGTTTATAATTTACATTTTTAATCTTAATTGGTGTAGAATCAAATAAAACAAAAATAATAAATGATTACATTATTACATAGTATTATTCTATGAGATGAGCAACTTTCTTCGTGCACTACAATCAGCGAATTATCTACAATTCTATTAATATCTGTCTGATGGGCAACATTATTTTCAATACTTATAAGCGCTAGAGAAGATAACCTTGCTTCTGACAGAAGCTGCTACCGTTGCAGAGGTACTTGTTAAAGAATTCTTTAGCCGATTTGGTGTTCCCTTGGAGATCCACTCCGACCAAGGGCGAAACTTCGACTCAACCCTTTTCCAAAACGTTTGTAAATTGATTGGTGTCAATAAGACGGAATGGTCGAGAGGATGAACCGAACGATGGGTAAACACCTGTCCAAAGTTGTATCAGAATTTCCTAATGAATGACCTACCACTCGGCCGTGAATAAAACTACAATCCAGACTTCAACCTGTCTGATGTTAGGTCGTGAAGTTCGTTTGTCCTGCGACCTAGAATTTGGCTGCAGACCTTCCGAAGAACATGTTATAAGCGAAAATTATGTCGACCGCCTGCAGTTAAGAATGAACTTGCCCGAAACACATCCGGTTAGCCAGTGTCAGAATAAAAGATCAATATGATTCTCGATGCAAGAATGAAAGCTATGAAGTAGATGATCATGTTTGGCTTTATAATCCACAACGTCGTCGAGGCTTGTCTCCTAAACTGCAAAGACAATGGGACGGTCCGTATGAAATTAAAAAGAGAATAAATGACGTAATATACCGAAGTTGCCGAAAGGTAAACCAAAAGTAGTTCACATAAATCGTCTTGCTCCTTATGCTGGCTCAAATGAAACAGAAGAAGCAGGAACCCTTCAACATGAGATCAAATATGACCGTCGACCAAGCTTTAATGAATTTATGTCAAATTACGCAGAGAGAAAGAGTGCTAGATTAGAATAAACCACAGAAGTTCAGCAGGATCTTTTTAGTGTTCCGCATAACATCTCTCTAGCCCACAGTGTTGCCCAAGATCTTGAGATGACTTAAGGAATCTCATACGTATTTTATAAGAAGTTCGGTCGTTTGGACGAGTTAAAAAATCAGCAGCCTAAAGTTGGAAAAGTACTGAGATTAGAAGATGGTCCTCGATCTTTGCTGTATATGGTTACCATGAAGTCGTATAGACAGGACAAGCTACGAGGATATATGGCGTGCTCTAACTAATTTGAAGAAAATCGTGTGCAATTATGATACCAAGAATTTGGCCTTACCCAAGTTAGGCCATGAACTAGAAAATCTGGATTGGAAGATTGTAAGAAGCATGCTTGAAGTGATCTTTCGAGAAACCGGCGTACGAATTACTGTGTGTTGCATTAATCCGAAGAGATCGTGTCCTTCAAAGACAGTAGACTGTTATTTCTTTCTGAGGGGTTCATGCAGAGCTGGAGAGTCCTGTAGATTCCGCCATCCTGGGCCTACGTATAGAGTTGCTGATCGGGACGCTCAGATCTAAGAGAGGAGCAGTGTACCTAACATGCTTATTTCGACGTAGCCCATATAACGATTGCATCTCAAGACGACGATGATCTGTGTTCGGGAACCTTCCGGATGTTTCGATCGAGATGGAGATCGATGAGCTAATGCAAGCAAATAGAGGTGGACTATTCCAGAATATTCTAGTACATTATAACTTGTATATATCGTCGCTTGGATGCAGAAGTAGCCTAAGTCACAAAATGTTAATTTTACAGGAGAGCATTTTTTTTGTTTTTTTCTCAAAATATTATAAAATTCTTTTATCAGAAAATTGTATAACAATGTTTAAAAAGCTACTTTCCCTACAGTTCATTGCTTTAACGATAAAGGCCACGTTCTAAAAAAAGCTGGACATAGACTAGTAAAGTCTCAACTGATGTAGTCTATGTCCAAATTTGGACATAGAATATACTTACATGGAAGTACTTAGGCTAGTTCTGATCAATGCATAATATCAATAATCTAATCATGTAGTAGGTATAGGTATAAATTATTTTAACACAAACAGTGTACTTACTTATAAATCGTATATTGTCGGCTTTCAGGTTTAACAAATAAGTTTCTGAAATTATTAACAACTGGGCCGTGTTAAAAAAAGACAGAAAATATTACTACTTAAAAAATCAAACAGATGGAACAAAATAGAAAATAAAACAAATAAATTTAACTCAAAATTAGGAACTAAAATTAAACAATTATGAATATTTAAACATCAATATCTGAATCTTCCCCTGTTCGTTTTTCATCATAAGGTAGGTTTTTAAAAAAATCATGATATTGACATGAAATAACTTTCTTCTGGCAAAGAAATTGCAAATGGTCGTATTTCTTTTTCGTTAATGGAATTTGCCTCGTATAGTTTGGCTTCAGTTCAATATCTTCTATATTAATTTGAAGTGTCTTTCTACCCTTTTTGACCAGATTAATTTTTTTAAATTCAATGTCTTCAAAATTGTATTTAAAAAAACACATATTTGGATAGTCTGGCCGGGTTTGTAGAATTCGTAATTTGTTCCAGTAAACTTTCTCATTAGATTCATCCTTGTCACAATTAATAGATGTTTTTGCTAGAAGTTCTTTTAGATCAAATATATTTTTTTGGTCTAATTCAACGACGTTATACGGGTTGTTTCTCTTTGCAGTTCTGACAATTATTGTGTACCATTGGTGAGGAGAATAGACTGGAATATTACGTGATGCTCTTTCAATCACACTATGAATACTGTCTCCCTCATTTTGTGTGTGCCCTCGTTCCAGAAAGCTATGACAAATTTTTACTTTATATAATTGAGAAATGTAATTGTATAATGAAAATAAGTATTTATTTCTATTTTGTCCGGCACAATTGTCAGAAAAAAATGAAAACTCATTTCTACCGTGTTCAATATTACGCTTTATAAAATTCAAAAGGCAACTACCTATTTCACAAGAGCCTCTCTTGCCTATGGTTATATACCACATATAACAGTTGCATTCTTTATTACCCATATTGAAAATAGTAAAGTTATAAGTTGACAATTTTAGCTTATAATACGCTAATCCAACTTCCGACTTTGGTACCTGAAGTATTTGTTGTAAATCAAAAACTGCGCAACAAATCTGTTGATTTGCTGCTAATTTCTCTTCAGTAGACGATTGTTCGAATCCATGGCAAATATCGCACAAGTCTTTCTTTGGCTGAAAGAATGACATATTAAAATCTGAATTAAAGACAGCCCTGTATATACTTTCCGTTGCTACTTCAGTAATGTTCATATCGGAACAGTATTCCTTGTATAAATAATACATTCTGGATATATTAAGAGATGCAGGTAAATACAAACGTGTTGTGTTTTTTCTGCAATAGTGACTTTCAATTGTCTGAAAGGAATTTATATGTTCTCGAACGGATTCTTTGACAGATTAGTTGAGTAAGGAGTTTTTACAGGCTTTTCCTCTTCTGTCTTCGGAAATCGTACCAATGGAACAAGTTTTATTAAGTACAGTTTTAACAACCTGGGCACTTATACAAAGAGTATTTAAAAAGAAAATCTTACACACAGGTACTTTGATGTTGTCCTTTATGAAATAATAATCAAACGTGAATGTTCCTCTACTATGTTGGTTTGGAGAAGGCGATTCTTCATTTTTCTCTGCAGCAATATTTATCTTCTTTCGGCTAATTCTTGTTCTTTCTTTATTTTTTCTTTGCACTAATTTTGAAATGAAATCTCGTTGTCTGTTGATGTCTTCAAGATTCCAGTAACGACCAAATATAGATTGCCTTTCTTCTTCAGGAATCTTTTCGCTACATTTCATTCTACAATGACATGGATCTTTTATTTTCCGGGATGGTTGAAGTTTATTTTTCCAAGAGTTGTATTCCTTTCCGCTATTTCGAGATGTCTTTATTATATTTCTTCTCCAGGAAATCGGGTTTCTTTTTCTTTTGCGTGACTTTCTTATTGATACTTCTTCTTGATCAGGTTCCTGATCCAACAAAACAAATTCGGGATCATTTTCATCGTTATCGGAAGCATAAGGATCAGACTCAGAGGATGACATGTCCAAATAATTTTCCAACACATTCGTGTTAACCAATTTGACAGATCTGCTAGGTTTGGAATCACAAGATTGGTTGAACAGTTTTTTTGGCGATGCTTTGTGATGCTCACTGGGTCTGAAACTATTAGCTTCTTCAGTGTGGTTTGGTTCGTTAAAAAATATTTCTCGGAATGGTTTTGTCGGTGTCTGATTAAATGAATTGGAATTAAAGTATGTTGAAGTTTCCCAAAACTGTTGTAGAACAAGCCATGGTTCTAAATTTACAGAATCCATTAACTTAATGGCATATTTTGGAATGGAAACGTCATCGTTGGACTCTGAAGTTAACATTTTATCTGAAACAACAATAATTTGTTTATTTCCATAATAGTTACTATTATCTAAAACATTTTTATTGAGAAACAAACTTTAGGCCTACTCACTATAGGGTAATTAATAATAATAAATAAAATAGCATTTTTTAAATAATTTCTCATTTTTATCAGTAATATAATTTTATTAGATAAAAAATGATAATTTTTGGCGTAGTCTCAGGTTCATGCATATAATCTAATCAAAAAATAATTTATTCAAAAAGGCCATTTAAATAAAATATTATAGCCAAATCCAATATTTGGCTATAATATATAAAATAGACATTTGTCTAGGGTAGTATATAATAATGAGTGACTTTACCCTAATATTTGGTTGATATTAACAGTGCCACTGAATAAACAGCTACTATTTGACATAATAAAATAAAAATAGGAAATAGAAAATCACATGAACAATAAATTTTTGTCTTACCTGCACACTGGTTCTTCTTCACTTCAAGCAACTGAAGTATTTTTGTACTTCGTGAGTTCAGCTCCAATGATTTTTGATTAAACATAATTTAAATTATTATTGATCTATCTTAAATCGCGAATAAGTTTATGTCCTCAATATATATACGTAAATTTATGCAGAACTAGTCTATGTCCGGCTAAGCGACGGAGATACGATCGGTTTGCTGCGGCGCTCTTACATAGACTGATTCTGCATGAAAACTGACAACGGTACGGAACATAGGCTAGTTCAAGTTTTGATCGATATGAGCGTTAGTTGTAAAGATGGACATACAATACTTCTGCATCCAATGTAATGATGCTTTTACTTTCAAATGGACCTAAAATATCAAATGAGGCAAAAATGGACATAGGCTACTTCTGCATCCAAGCGCGATATAAGTAGCGCTGATATTAGCTAAGTTTAGTTGATAAGATATTATCGTGCTTTAAACTTATAAATAAATATATTTATATAAATTAGAACCGCTCGTTTTATTGAAACACGCTACAGTACACAAATTTTTTGTACTAGAACACCTAGATAATCTTTAATAATTTCTACGCAGCGTCCCATGATGAAAACTATCTTTTGTTTTTGGGTTTTCCGGTCTATAGGAATTTAACTCTTTTAACCTTGTTGTTCAAGAACATTTTATTAACGTGGTAGAATATATTAATGGGTCGTTAATGTTAGATTAATCTAAGAAGTACATTTCTTCTGGTTAAAATGTGTGGTCATTAAGTTGATTTTTATGCAGTTCTCTCGAGACACCAAAACATATTCTATTAAGTAGGACTTCCTTGTCTAACTATGTTAACACAATAATTGAGGACTGCGTATAGAATTTAGAAATTGGTTGATTAAGGAAGGTACAAATTGTATTTATACGTGAGCGTTGCGAATTATAAATAGAACAATTTAAGAACCAGGTATAAGAAAAAGGTATTGTTCATCAACAATTAAGAATATTGTTAGAAAGTGTGTGTGTCGTCCCTAGATTAGAAACACCGAGATAAAATGTAGAATGAAAATCTAGGATATCGTGGAAGAAATTACTGGAGAAATGCCGGCGTTTAAGATGGCATTATGTATAATTCCAAGTTCTTTTAATCTTCTACTAACTTATACCGCCTTTATTCTATGAGGTTGTTGAGTGGACTGTATTATTTTGCGTGTCTATGTTGTACGTAAAGAATACGAGTATACTCCATTCCACGAATATACTACTGTTTTAAATTCGCTTTAAGGTATCGCTTTAAATGGTCCAATGTGCTGAATTGTACAATAGTAAATTCTCCCCATTTCTTTCCATGACAGATATAAACTTTAGATTTAAATATGAAGTTATGATGTAAATGTAGAGTTAATAGTTTATAGAACAGTAATTCAGATTTTGAAGTATATAATTACTATCATTGAGTTTAGTATTGTAAACAAGTTGGTTTTTGAATCAAATAGTGTAATTTATTTAGTCGAATATTCAATTAGTATTAAAAAAAAACAAAAAACTTACTTATTCTCTTATTCTCCTAATCTCCTAAAACTATCATCAACGATCAGATTCACAGCCATAATCAGTCGGCGATATAATATGAAACTGTATATAAATTTTCGGTACTTTTTAATATTTGTAACAACTTGTTACTTTAACTATCAATAGCCGGTATGTTATACCCGTTACTTTCGGAACTTTTAAGAGTACATCCACTCAAAGCAAACAAATATTTAAAACTAACAAAGTGAAATATTAGATTCTTTTTCTGGTTTCTGAACCATCGATCTGCCAATTTCTTTTCATTTATATTAAAAATAGTATATTTCTTTTTATTACAGTTGTAGTACCTAATAAAGTAATAAAATAGTGTAATATCAAAGAAACCCGGCACGTCTCTTTGGTGTTTACATTTCACGGAAAGCTTACCCAAATGTCTGTCATTATATTTATTTATAGTAGCGTTTGTGTAAAAATTTTTGTTATTTTCTAATTAAATTTCACAATAAATTTTGCGTCCATCTGAACATCTATTAACTGAATTAATTTTAGTTTAGATGTCATACCAAAGAATAGTAGATCCTTTTTATTGGAATAATGATTAGACCAATTTACCTTCATACTTCTACTTGCACAGTAAAATATTCGTTGTTGAAGTAATCCAAAACAGTCGTATATTCGTGGAATAACCTATAACTTGCTACAAACTTTTATTCCTCTACGTACTATAGGTAACAGAAGCAGGTACAATATATGAAAATATACGTTGTTCCACAAAGTTATTGGTTTCGCAATCGCTGTGACAAAATTCGTCTTCTTGTTAAACACTTGAGAGAGAGAGAGAGAGAGAGAGACACACTCTGAGAATCGCAAATACCAAAATCACAAATTTGCTTATTAAAACATCATGTCTCTTCCGCGAGAGTTTCTAACAGATTTCTTTGAATTTGTATTTGGGCCGATGTGAACTGGTCTTTTTTTACAAGTTTTAATTACCGATCGTGTTTTATTGTTGTAAGGAATATTTGAGTCGTCTAGGCATACAGAGTGGAGTGAATTTAATAAAAACAAAAGGAAATATTCTATTTTACGAACACTTTGACAATTACAGGGTTGTAAACAAAATTAGTTTACAACTAATTACAAAAATGAAATGGCGCTGGGCCGGTCACACGTGAACACGGAGAATCCTAGAATAGAGATCAAGGAGAACGACAGGAAGCATGGGAAGATCTCAAAAGAGATGGCTAGATAGCTTAAAAGCAGTGGCAGGCAAACAGTGGATTAGATTGGTGCAAGAGAGAGAAATATGGAAGCAATTGGGGTACCTACATTCAGGAGTGGATGGACAATGGTTTACAAAGAAAAAGAAGCGAAGTGTCCTCCCTAAACTTTAATAAGTGCTTTGAGTGCTTTCCACTAAATTTGTCAACACATTGCCTGATTTTCATCCAAATTTGACCCGATATTTAGATGCTGAAGTATATTAGAGTATTTTTCGTATGCGTTTGATGCTCTCAGTAGTTGATCGCAAGCATCTCAATGTAGTAAAGATCTAGCAACCTTGGGCGTAATGACAAATATCTTGATCTTCTTATCTTGACCTATAGCAGTGAGAAATTGGAATCACTATTATGACTGTTTATCTATAATTTGCACTAATCATATTCCCATTTAAAACTAATAGACAGCCGATAATAGGCTGTTAGACACAAATTCAATAAAACGCAAGGTTAATCTAAATAAAAATATATTCAAAATAAATAACAAAATAAAATTAAATAATAATAAAATCACCCTATCGGGCTACATCACACAACTTTTTCGGAATAACTATTCCATCATCAGTGCTATCTGGATACACATGTTTGAAGCCACTAAATATATGGGTAAAAACCCTTTAAATATTGTTTGATTAACTTTGAGTTATATTTTTGATAATTAAAAAGTATGATGTTTAAGTTACAAAAGGAATTGATTACATGGCAACGTAAGACTCCACTGGAGTCCTTAGACGAAGTCTTCCAAGACTCCGTCTCAGGACGAAGTCTTTTGCATTACTAGGCAAAAGCATCGGTGCGGCATTGTCAGTTGTCAGTGACGCTGTGAAATTGGTAAAAAATATTTCATAAAATTTTAAACTGCAGTGAGTTTCGTGTTAAAAAAATTTTTTTTTTGAAATTAATTCCTCATATGTCATTTACATTTTCTCCCGTTGTTATTGGGTTTGTTTCCAACAAGCTTGTTTCTTCTAGTTTGTTTGTTTCTTCTAGATTCTAGAGACTCTATGTTTAGTTTTCAGAGTATTTCGGTAGCTTGTTCTTGATTAGTGGTCATTTTAATATAAATTTGTCCAGTACTAAAGATTTTTAAGCTTTCATTTTTAGTGACGCTGTGAAATCAGTAATACATTATATTTCATAAAATTTTAAACTGAAGTCGATTTCGTGTTAAT
This sequence comes from Diabrotica undecimpunctata, assembly GCF_040954645.1. NCBI lineage: Eukaryota > Metazoa > Arthropoda > Insecta > Coleoptera > Chrysomelidae > Diabrotica > Diabrotica undecimpunctata. Next base: position 153,361,459 of record NC_092804.1, read on the forward strand.
AAAACAAATTATTCCGAAATTATTAAAACTGATTATTTCCGATATATCTGCTAACTCCTTTAATATAATGTGATAATGCCTCTTATCATTGTATGAAGGTTAATCCTGCGCCTTATAATAATTCTTTGTAAGATAAGATGATTGAACAGCTTGTACCGAAGAATGTATTATTATAGTTTAAAATGAGAATTGCATGAGGCAATGAAATATTATAAGGACAGTTGAAGCTATTTATTCACTCCGAAAATTGTCAAATTTGGTTAATATAAAAAATAAAAATAAAAATAAAAATAAAAAATAAAATAAAAAATAAAAATAAAAAATAAAAACGTTTATTGCCTAATAAAAATTTGACATGTCATTAAGTATCTCATTCATTATTGCCTTCTTTCTTCGGCGTCCCGCTCTTGCACCGCCAGCTTCTTGATTATTTGACCTCTCGGCATACTGGACTTCTTTGTGTGGATTTATCCTCGTCTTCTTCTGTAGGTACTAGTTTAAGGCAGCGTACCTACTTCCCTGCTTGGCTGTTTTCCGGCAACCATCCGGCTAGACCCTGATCAGATGGTCGATCAGTCTATGGGTAAATCTATGCATCCTCTGGATCCTGTTATTCTCGAGGATGCCCCTGGTCTTATTGAGTCTTCTTGTGGCCTGGTGGAAGAAATACCTGGTCCTTTTCTCGACCACCTCCCTCAGTGGTGTATACTGGAGCCTTTCTCTGATGGTTGCATTCGTGATTCTGTTCTCCCATGATGTTCCGTCGATGATCCGGTAGCATGATGTTTCCGTGGCTTCTAATCTTCTCCAGTGTGTCTCTGCTATGGAACTCCACACTGGTACAGCATATAGCATCACCGATCTAACATAGGCCTGGTACAACTGAATCTTCTTGGCCTTGGACAGCGGACTGGTCCTAAAAATGAAAGGGAGAATTAGTCTTTTAGCTGCATTAGCTTTTACCTTAGTTTTTTGTGTATGCACCCGGAAGTTGAGTTTTCTGTCGAGGTGGACTCCTAGGTACTTGACTGTATCTTCTTCCTGGATCCTGTTGCCTCCTACTCTGATTTGGTTTCGTGGTGGTCTCGAACTCTGGCTGAAGACTATGAACTGCGTCTTTTGGGCGTTGATTTTTATCTTCCATTTTTCGGTGTATCTCGTGATTTTGTCCAAGTGATTTTCCATGTTCCTGATGATTCTTCCTTCGTCTTTTCCGGATGCATACACTGCTGTGTCGTCTGCATAAAGAGCTGTTAAAGTTCTTGGATCTGTAGGTAGGTCTGAAACAAAAATGTTATACAAAATTGGAGATAAAATGCTGCTCTGAGGCATTCCTTCCTGAATATTCTGGATTGCTGACATCTTTTGGTCCGCTGAAACTTGGAATGTTCTGTTGGACAGGTATGTGTCACAGATGTTGATGAGGTAGTGTGGTAGCCTAGCTTTGTCCATCTTGAAGATTAGTGCCTTTTTCCAAACCGTGTCATATGCTTTTTCTATGTCCAGTATGGCTAGTCCTGTCCTTTGTTTCCTGTTGAATTTTATTTTGGTGTCGCTGATGATTCTTGCTAGCTGTAGTTCGCAGTTTCTTCCTTTTCTGAATTCGAATTGGTCCTCTTGTATAATTCTTCTTCTTTCTGTGTGCTTCATCAGTCTCTTGTAGATGATCTTTTCCCATGGTTTCTAGGAGAGAAATAGGCCTGTAGCTTTCTGGTCTTCTTCCATCTTTCTTCGGTTTTAGAAGTGGGATGATCTTGGCGTGTTTCCAGTTGCTCGGAAAATGTCCTTTTTCCAAGCAAAATTTGAAGATATAGTGCAGTTGCACTATGATCTTCTTTGGGAGTTCCTTTAGGGTGATGTTGTGAATCCCTTCTGGTCCTGGTGCTCTGCTTCCTTTCAGTTTCCTGATGATCCTTGCAACTTCATATGGGCTGAAGTAGTCTTCTTCTTCTATTTGGAATTCGTTTCTTCTTTTTATCCTGTTGTATTCGTAGTCGACTTCTCTTCTTGTTCGTGGGTTCGACATGTCCTGATTTTATCTGTGTATAGCTGCTATATTAATTGCGATGGTATCTACTTTCCTTGGGTTTTGAAATGTGTTCCCTCGTTGTCCATTTGTGGCATCTTTTGCTTTCCTCTTCTCTTGGCTTTTAGCATTTTCCAGACGTTTCCATGGTTTTCTTCAGCTCTCCTGATGTTGTTGTGCCACTGGTTTTCAGTAAGACTTCTCAGTCTTACTCTTATTTCTTTGGATAGGGTGTCTCCGTATTCCTTGAATTCCTGTCTTCTGGTCCTCTGGCCTTGTTTCTGTCCTTGATGATGTCCTGAAGTTCTGTTGGAATGATCAGTCCTTTGTTGTTCGTCATAGATTTCGGTATGTTGTCCTCCATGGCTTGTTGGATTCTCCTAGTTATATCTTCTATTTTTCTTTCGACTTCTTCTATTGAATGAAATTCCGTCTTCATCTCGATTTGGTTGAGTTGTCTTCTGTAGTTGGGCCAATTTGCGTATTTCCATCGCCATCTTTCTGCTGGTTCTATGGTGGGTGGATCGACTCTTGATGTCATCCTTCCAGTGACTGGTTTGTAATCCGAACTGCATTCGAAGTTGGCCCTAACATCTTCTATAATGACGTCCTTTGTGACGAATAAGTCCAGCGTTGAGTTGTTGTGTCCTCTTATGGGGCTGATCCTTGTTGGTTTGTCTGGTGCGAATAACATCTTGTCCCTGTCTTCGCAGTACCTTAGTAGTGCAGTTCCTGGTGCTGTGTCCGTTGCACATCCCCATGATGTGTGTTTGGCGTTGAATTCCCCTGCTAAGACAACGGTTGGTGCTGAGTTGAGCATGGCATCTAATTCTTCGATGGCTAGTTCTTCTGAAAGTTTCCTGTAAATAGAAAAGATATTAGTACCTCCTACTTTGATTCCTATGCTCTCAAACTGGTTGGTTTCCATGATTACTTGGTTCCATTCTATGTTATTTTTGACATAGATGGCTACTCCTCTGTCGTTGGGCACGTCTCTCCTTCCGTATCCATCGTAATCAAATTTGGTTAAAAACTCTTCCCTTCTCTTTAACAGCCTGTCTTCGAACTAGTACTGAATGCGATTGGCATTCATTCCTTCTGATTAAGAATTAAGTTGAATAAAAGTTCAAATTCACTTGGCAACAAAGTAACCATTTGCTGAATGTGATATACTTTGTATATCACATTCTAAACATCACTATGATGACCTTGAAGTATACTATATTCTTCTTGTGTTGCCAGGTGCGAGAATGAACAAAGTGGAGGGTGTGCCAATACGCTCACAGGCTACGTACAATTGACCATGAGAGAAAATTATTTTCTATGTTTAGTCCACAAACATTCAAGAATTAGCCTTGTTATTATTCATTAAATGTATTCTTTCCGTGGTTTCATTAGTTAATGTGCTGGCCAGCTGATTAGAGTGCCCTTGACTAACTCTTTTACAATATTTTATATTTTATATATTTTATATATACGTTAACGTATAATTTGACAGCTACTCGTGCGCAGTAGAGGAATACACACGTTTGCGTTAACGGGTCTCCGTAACCTTGCGTGCGTTTACGAATTCCCTTAACGTTATTCAAATTGTTCCGAGTATTACCGAATGTCTGTCAAATCTCCGAAAATTATAAACTTTTTGTTGTTTTGTGATTTTAACCAAAGATTTATCTTTTGTTTGTATTATCGTAACCTAAGAATAGTGAAAAAAATCGAAAAAAAAAAAATGACGGTAATCAATTTCCCAATAAATTATTACCAAACACATCTAGAAGTACAGCATCGTCCATGTCATTATCCTCGAAATCAGATTCCCCATTTCAATAGACGAAAAACAAAAAAAAAGTTCAAAAGATTCAAACATTTCCTTATTAAGGATATCTTCCATTCTGCTGTAAAAGCAATCAAAATATTTCATAAAAAATCTACCTAAACCAGGAAAAAAATATAAAAGGACACTGTCTAATCATTCAAATTTGTAAACAATCCACAACAAATCTAAACGTAAAAGACGTTAACGTTTTACCGTTTTACAGTTAAAACGTATATAAAAGTTACTGAGGCTTAAAATATGGTAATACCTCCGAATTTATTATAACTGCATCGATTTCTTTGAAAATTTCAAATTAAGCTTATCTTACCCTCCACTTCAAAAGTTATATACGCTCTAGGTGCGCTTTTTGTTTTTAAGGGGTGAAAACTACCCCTTATTAAAGAAACTGGGAAAAACATGGATTTAATTATTTTATGCACTTAAATCCTGTTTATTCGCATAAGGTAAATATTGTAATGTGTTCTCTAATATGAAAATTAATTATTCACAATTTTCAACCCTTAAAACCATTTAAAAACCCCTAAAAGCTAATACTTTTTATAAAAATAATATGAAAAAAAAGTCGTAGCAGCTTGAGACATTTCAATTATGTATTTAAATACAAATAAAAATTAATACCCTAGCTATACAATAATATTTTATTTATTGGAAATTTTCAACCCTTACAACCACCCTTATGACAAAAATGAATTAAAAATGAATTAAAAAATATTTTTATCGGTTTGAAACATTTCTTGAGTGCATTTTATTTAACGAAAATTAATTTTTTGCATAGAAAATAACTTTTTTTATAATTTCAACATTTCAACACTCACAACCAACCCCTTTTTAAAAAAATTAATTTAATATATTTTTATTGGTCTGAAACATTTCTTGAGTGCATTTTATTAAACACAAATTAATTTCTTGCTTATAAAATAACATTTTATTATAATTTCAACATTTCAACCCTCACAACTACCCCCTTTGTCAAAAATGAATTAAAAAATATTTTTAACGATTTGAAACATTTTTAGAGTGCACCGTTTGTAGACAAAAATTAATTTTTTACTTATAAAATGAGCCTACTTTTTTCAACCCTACAAGCACCCCTTTTGATGAAAATAAATTCCTTAAATCCTTAACTTAGACATGGACATAAATAGAAAAAATTTAGTTTATAATATATTACAATTTTTTTATTTTCCAAAAAACTAAAAATAAATAATATTTATATAAAACGAGGTATAAAATAAATGAATATCTATTCATCATCGGAATCATAATTTTCACCATCCAATTAATCTTCGTTTACTGGAGGACAATTTTGTCAACTATTATCACCACAGCATGTTCCGCATGTTGCATTGCAAAATAATCCCAGCCTAAGAGAGCCACCCGCTGATCCGCAACCTTTTGTACAATTGCAAAAAATAATTTTCAGCAGTTCTTCTGGAGCTGGTAAACTTTGCATTTTAATTGGTTCCAAAGAATCTCCACTTTTAGACCCACCCCAATCCAAAATATTTAAGCTGTTATTTTCCAACCATATCTGGATTTGTAAATAAACCCTTTTGGTATGTTCATCCAGAGCTATACTGACGAAAAAGTACATAGACACATAGCAGATGTTCCAAATAAAAAGAATAGAGAGATACATAGATGCAATGTATAATATATTAAATGTCTATTAGTTCCATCGAAATGCTCCAATGCTCCAAATTATAAAATTTTTCCATGCTCCAAAAATTTATTCTAAAAAGTACTATTGGTTTTTTTTACAATAACTCGGTTAATTTTGATGCTACAACATGCATAAAAAAACGATTTTACAGGTAATTTAACGGGCTATAAGTATAGGACATGTTAAAATATTCTAAAGTCCTTCATGTTTAAATAGTGAAGGGTCAAAGGGTCGGAGACCAGTGGTTCATGCGCTATAAAGCAAACTTCAACCAACTATATCTCCGTTATTTTTTAAGCTACAAAAAAAAATTACAAAACGAAAATTTTTGACGAAGAAAAACCTATTTTTTTGTATTGTGTCATCTTTTACGTATCTTTTATAGTTTTGAAGTTATTATAAAAAAAAGATTTTTTTTTGATATTTACAAAAAAAAATGTAATCATACTTTTTTCAAAAACTGAATATTCTAAAGTGGCTAAACTTTTGGATCATACAAAAAACACTAAAATAAAGTGAATTCTATAAGGAAAACAATTTATTTTAATCCTAGTGAACATGACGTTAGTTTATTGCGTCTTTTTTACAAAAATTTGAGAAACCCATCGTTTTTTTGATCGTATCTCACGTACAGTTAGTGCAAAGGACTTTTACTACCACTCATTTTAAAGGTCTTTTCAAACTCTTTTAAAAATATTATATGAGTTTTTGTCGAAAAATGTACCCGTTTTCCGATATTTAACGTTAAATACTCGTATTGAAAGACAAAAACAAAAACAACGTTTTTTTAACGAAAAATGACATTTTTCAACAGTGAAAACTCAAAAAGTATTGATCTAGCGAAAAAAATGTTTACTACATTTTTTGTTTGAAATTTGTCCTTCTATCGAATAGCGTGGTTATTTTGAGTGAAAAAATTTCCACCCTCGAAAAGGGGTGGAAAACACCCCCAGGATGGAAGCGCACATCGGCACTATATAACTTTTGTTCCTTGAGTAATTATTTACAAACACACAAAATTTCAAATGAATCGATTCAGTTATAAAGAATTCGGAGGTAAAAACCCTCAGTAACTGATCTATAGTGTATTTTTATGTATGAGAGAGTAATAAAACAATAAATTATGTATGCAAATCCCTAAACTGTTGAAACGGGTGACTCAATGAAAAACAGATATTTGTCAACAAGTTTACAGAAGTATATAGGAAAACAATTTTAAATTGAGTATGACCACCAGGTATAAAGGTTGGAGCAGAATAGAATACAATAGTTGTGAGGATTACTAATCGCTAAATAAGGTTGCCAGTGTCGGAGTGATGGAGGTTAACAGGTACTAATGAATTTGCAAGAAATGTAAGATGTTTATTTTATTGGTTATATATAACCAATAAAAGTTTAATAAGTACCTACCTATTTGCAAAATAAAGTTTAATTCTTTAGATAAAATAAAACGTTTTATTTTATCTGAAATGAGTGCATTCCACGAAGTAAGGGTTTCAACAATCAAACATTTAATTCTTTAATTCCAGGAATCTACGACAGTAATTGACTAGATAATTACCTTCTAAACTTATTCCACAGAAAATGTGATAGTGGGTTTTTCCATTTTGTAGGAAGGTCCAAGTGGCGTATTCAAAATTCTTAACAGTTCACTAAAAGTATGTACTTCAGTTGCAAGGTGCAGTTTATTGTGTATACTAGTGTTATGGAAAATTTGGAAGTGCCGTGTAAACGCCGAAAAATTGGTCCTCTAACAGTTAATGAAAAAACATTAATATTTAATTGTTTTAAATCATTTACAGACAAACGTTTATGTGAAAGTGTTGATGAGACCGTTGAGTTAGTTAGCAGTACACTTGGTGTTGGGAAATCTACGATTTACAGAGTTATTAAAGAAGAGAAATGTGGTAGTTTTCAAATGCCACGTAATACTCCAGGGAAACCAAAATTTCAAATAGAATATCATTTTAAAGAAGGACTTCGACGGAAAGTGCATGAATTCTTCTTTAGACAAGAATTTCCAACATTGGATAAAGTTCTTGTCTCAGTTCGAGATGATAAGGATTACCCAGAAATGAGTCGAAGTACGTTATGGAAACTTTTAAAAGAAATAGGCTAAGAACCATAAAGGAAATGAGAAACCAAAAAAGAAAAATATTTTATCTTGATGAAACATGGATCAACGAGGGTCATACACCAAATAAATTTTGGCAGGATGAAACTGTTACAAGTCAAAGGCACGCTTTTGTAAATAACTTATCTACTGGTTTAAACCCACCATCAGGAAAGGGACGCAGGCTGATAATAGTACACATTGGCAGTTCAGACGGTTTTGTTGAAGGTGGTTTATTAACTTTTGAATCAACTCGTACCGGTGACTACCATGAAGACATGAACGCTGTCTTTCAAGAATGGTTCGAACAAATGATAGATCTTCTTCCTAAGAACTGTGTAATAGTAATGGATAATGCAAGTTATCACTCCAGACTTATAGAAGGACTGCCCACAACCAAGTGGTTAAAAAAAGACTTGCAGAATTGGCTGAGTTCAAAAAATATTACGTACCATCCCGGATCTATAAGAAAGGAACTTTATTCGTTGTGTGCCCTTCATAAAGAAAAATTTAAAAAATACGAAATTGATGAAATTGCCAAAAATCGTGGAATGACAGTACTTAGATCCCCACCATATCATTGTGAATTAAACCCGATTGAACTGGTATGGGCACAGATAAAGAGTGAAGTTTCAAGAAAAAATACCACTTTTAAAATTCATGATGTTAAACAGTTGTTTTTGGAGGCCGTAAATAATGTAAAACCTGAAAACTGGGAAAAGGCAGTAAATCACACTATTAAAGAAGAGGAAAAAATGTGGAAGCTGGACAATATTACTGATAAAATGATCGAGCCAGTTATTATAAATCTTGGTTCTGAAAGTTCATCTTCTGAATCTGATTTGGATTTGTAACAAGTAGCTGTAAGTTTTATATTAATATTTTTATTCATCTATTTAACATACCTTAGACGGTTTTAAAAACTCTTTTTCTCTTTTGTAATTTTTAAAAATTAAAAAAAATGTGAATTTTTTAAAACCCTTTTTTATGTAGGCCAGTCAGTTCTAATATAGTGTGTGATAAAAGAGGTCACTTTTGTTTACATACACATAACACTTTATAACACTGAAATAATTCATTTATTTTTTACAATTATTCAAAGTAATTTTTCAATTAATCTTGAGCACGCCCATGGAGTGGTCGGAGCTACCAGTTAAAATTATGCTAATTACTCTCTCGTTCATAAAAATAAACTATAATAGTGGCCGTTTTCTTTACGTTTACGTTAGTGTTAACGTTTACCTGTTACTTGCACTTTAACTCTCTAATCTGTACTTAGCTTTAATCTGAACCTGAGTCTCGATTCAAATTGCATTTATAAAAATTGCCCTGTCTATAATCTTGGAACAATTCTTCAATATATTCTTGCCACCTTTTTAACCGTTTTGTATTATCTGTGATATTTTTATCCTTGTCTAGTAAAATACTTCCCATGCTTTTCTAGCTGTTCCTTTCATTTCCTATATTCTTCTGTGTAGATTAAAACTATAGTTTTTCTTTGCAATTTTTCTATTTTTGTAAATTTATATAATGTTATATATTTTAAAAATGTTTATGCATATGTACACGGTCCATTTGCATTTCAAATCATAATTTTAGTAGCTGCCCCATTATTTAATTTTGTTTACCAACGTGGTACCGAGATGCATCATTGTTTCCATTTGCATAACAAGTTGTCTCATTCTATTTATTAATTGACTAATTTTAGTTTGATTGTTGGATTAGCATATTCATTAGTTGTTGCTCTTGTTGTGAATTTGTTTTAAGATCTGCGTCGTCGCTTGATCGTAAGAGATACTAAATATTACTCGTATATTCATTATTTGTTCTACTATTTATAGCGTTTCTAAGTTTCGGATATAGTTTCTGTTAGATTTCTTTAGGTAAGTGCAATAAAACCTTTACAGTTAGAAAGATGTGCTTTATTATCTGTGTCACTTCTTGAGCATGTTACTGAGGTGAAAGTGAGGAAATTTGATGCATCTGCATCTTGGACTATATATATATATATATATATATATATATATATATATATATATATATATATATATATATATATATATATATATGAGCAATTCCAATACTTTTCACCCACTTTTGTGGGAGGGGTCTTCGGATTTGCTCCAAATTATAGTATGTTATTATACCCTATGAAATAAGACTACAGTTCAAATTTCAGCCCTCTAGGTACACTAGGGCCCGAGAAATCAATTCTCAGAGGCCCAAAAAGGCCCTTTTTAGCCTATATTCAAAAAGCTATATCTCGATGTCCTATAAACCGATTTTAATTTAGAATAGCTAATTTTTTTTGTTATAACGTCAGCTATTTACAAAACAATTTTCAAAATCCTAGATCCCAAGATCCATTGTCCGGGTCTAAATTAGTGCGGACGAAATTTAAAGATTTTGGTTATTTTTAAAAAATCATAAATAATGAATGGGTAATTAGAAATACTTTTGATAAGTTGTATTTGAAATGTTTTTTTATTACCTTTAAAATGAGACTTGGTAAATTAAAATTTATCAAGTAGATTCAGAGTTAGAGCTGTTTGAAATTGATCATTTTCGTGAAAATCGCGTTTTTTCGAATTTTCAAGCTAGCAGCAAAAAAATCTTTGAACTTTTAGAGTAACGAAACTTGGTGTGATGCTAGTTCTTCATATGTACAACAACCTGTAACTCTTTATTTTTGGTGTTTTAGCCATTATTGACCTTATCTAACTGCTTCAAAAATTGGAAAAATCGAGTATTATGCATCTAAAGTAAGCCAAAGTACTCGGCAGTTTTGGCATTCTTGAATCAATTTCATAATACTAACCCCTTTTTCTCAATTTAGATAATAAAAGAACTTACCAAGAGCTTTAACTTAAGTGATGGTAGAATTCTCTGGGTGCTCGAAAACAAAAGTTTGAATTGTTAAAACGTTTTTTTATAATTCAGGATATTAAATCTGTGAAAAGTCGTTTTGGCCTATTAGTAAGTTTATGTAAAATTTTGAACAACTTTGATTTTGTAACATATAGAAAACTTCTTTAGTCACTATTCAAATCTATTAGCAATTGAAACAGTTTTTTCACCACAAAAAAAAATGTACCGCCGAGCGGCCAAGAGTGTAAGGATTAATGCTAGTACGAATTCGTGCACGCATGTGTGCACAAATACTTTTTCTCTAATAATTTTTGTACTTCTAATAAATATAATAAGCTTACAATAGAGTTTTACCGTATTATTTTACAAAAATCGCTGAAAAAAATAATAAATTATTGTATATGAATTGAACCTGGCAGTAATAGCTACAAATTTGACACTGTTTGAATCGCCAATTGGGAATGATTTTAATTATCAACGAAAATTTTTGAATTGAAAAAATATCACTATCTATTAGGATAATGTAAACATGCCGAGTGGAACAGTAGATGCATTATGCTTTAGTATATAGCATTAGTATATGCTTTAGTTAACATTGGAAAACTTTTTATCAAAGTTTTTTATCAGAAATGTTTATTCTCAAAACGAACAGTAAAACGAAAATTTTTAAACTTAATTAGAATATAAGAATATTTATATCGTATATATACAGGTATGGAAATAATTTTTCGGAACATAGGAATACCAATGCAATAAGTAGATTTCTTGATTTGCAATTAACCAGTGTAAATTTCAAGATAACGTCGCAATGTGCCGTGTCTAATTCAATTGTTCGACTGGATATGCTGTACCCACTGAGTTCTCTGATTTGCAATTAACCAGTGTAAATTTCAAATATCAAGTCGGGATGTTTTAAAATGAATTTATTTGTTCGACTATAATCGACTTGTAATAAGGATTACAATGGAACAAATGAATTAATTTTAAAACATCGCGACGTTATATTTTAATTTACACTGGTTAATTACAAATCAGAGAACTCAGTGGGTACAGCATATCCAGTCGAACAATTGAATTAGACACAGCACATCGCGACGTTATCTTGAAATTTACACTGGTTAATTGCAAATCAAGAAATCTACTTATTGTATTGATATTCGTATGTTCCGAAAAATTATTTCCATACCTGTATATATATATATATATATATATATATATATATATATATATATATATATATATATATAACTATATACGATATAAATAAGCTAAGTTTAAAAATTTTCGTTTTACTGTTCGTTTTGAGAATAAACATTTCTGATAAAAAACTTTGATAAAAAGTTTTCCAATGTTAACTAAAGCATATACTAATGCTATATACTAAAGCATAATACATCTACTGTTCCACTCGGCTTGTTTACATTATCCTAATAGATAGTGATATTCTTTCAATTTAAAAATTTTCGTTGATAATTAAAATCATTCCCTATTGGCGATTCAAACAGTATTTTAGGCAGTGTCAAATTTGTAACTATTACTGCCAGGTTCAATTCATATACTATAATTTATTATTTTTTTCAGCAATTTTTGTAAAATAATACGGTAAAACTCTATTGTAAGCTTATTATATTTATTAGAATTCCAAAAATTATTAGAGAAAAAATATTTGTGCACACACGCGTGCACGAATTCGTACTAGCATTAATCCTTACACTCTTGGCCGCTCGGCGGTACATTTTTTTTTGTGGTGAAAAAACTGTTTCAATTGCTAATAGATTTGAAAAGTGACTAAAGAAGTTTTCTATATGCTACAAAATCAAAGTTGTTCAAAATTTTCCATAAACTTTCACTTTCACAGATTTAATACCCTGAATTATAAAAAAACGTTTTAACAATTCAAACTTTTGTTTTCGATCACCTAGAGAATTCTACCATCACTTAAGTTAAAGCTCTTGGTAAGTACTTTTATTATCTATATTGAGAAATGATGATGAATATGATGATGATGATGATGAATATGAAATTGATTCAAGAATGCCAAAACTGCCGAGTACTTTGGCTTACTTTAGATGTATAATACTTGATTTTTCCAATTTTTGAAGCAGTTAGATAAGGTCAATAATGATTAAAACACCAAAAATAAAGAGCTACAGGTTGTTGTACATATGAAAAACTATCATCACACCAAGTTTCGTTACCCTAAAAGTTTAAAGATTTTTTTGCTGCTAGCTTGAAAATTCGAAAATACGCTATTTTCACGAAAATGATCAATTTCAAACAGCTCTAACTCTGAATCTACTCAATAAATTTTAATTTACCAAGTCTCATTTTAAAGGTAATAAAAAAACCTTTCAAATAAGACCTATCAAAAGTATTTCTAATTACCCATTCACTATTTATGATTTTTTAAAAATAACCAAAATCTTTAAATTTCATCCGCACTAATTTAGTCCCCGACAATGGATCTTGGGATCTAGGATTTTGAAAATTTTTGTAAATAGCTGACGTTATAACAAAAAAAATGAGCTATTCTAAATTAAAATCGGTTTATAGGACATCGAGATATAGCTTTTTGAATATAGGCTAAAAAGGGCCTTTTTTGGGCCTTTGAGAAGGGATTTCTCGTTCCCTAGTGTACCTAGAGTGCTGAAATTTGAACTGTAGTCTTATTTCATAAGGTATAATAACATACTATAATTTGGAGCAAATCCGAAGACCTCTTCCACAAAAGTGGGTGAAAAGTATTGGAATTGCTCATATATATATATATATATATATATATATATATATATATATATATATATATATATGATTGAAAATCATTCTGGCAATTATAATTTTTTACGTCTTCCTACTCTTCTTCTGCTTTTGATTTTGTCCTGCACTATATTCCTTAATAGTTATTATTTTTCACCTCTCATGATGTGCGCTTCCAACTTCCCGATTTTTATGGAATTTCAAACTTGGCATTGTTTTCTTAGGTGTTCGAGAACTTGTGGATTTTTCGCCGGTTTTTAATATTGGATTGTTTCAGTGTCCTTGCCTCAACCCCTTACAAAAGGGTGGAGAAAATATAACATCGAAGCATTTTTAGCCGAAGTGGCCGGTCTGCGCCTAGGCCAGAAGATCGCGTACTGTTTAGTTTTGTAGTATTCTGGGAAATCCAATCCAAGTAGTGATGCCGCCTTCCAATGCCCGCTAACCAGCGATTCTGGGTCTGGGCACTGGTGTAACCGGCAAGGGGGCAGAACGGCGGTTTTGCTAGCAAGTTGAAAGTACTAGAGTCGGTCGCATCAGTCTCGTAAAATCGGACATTTGAACTTTGTGCTGTGGGGGACTGGTGCGTCCCCCCAGGCCCCCCTGGTGCGGTCGTAATTATGTCCCTTTACCGGGGCGATTTGCTTACCTCACTTTCGAATCCTTCTCTTTTATACGGGCTTGTTGCCAGCTGTGCCTGTTGCTGTTTGCGCTTAATAGTGACAACAAAGAAGATAATCCAATGTTTGACCTCCTCCTCCTCCTTTATGGGCTGGTGTGAGAAATAATACGCGGGCCGAACGTCCGCTTGTATCCCTAGATAGACCACACGTAGCATATCAGGTACTTTCACATGAATTGAGTGATATTTCAATTCTGGTTATTATCTCTTCAATCAAGTCGCCATTTCTATTCAACCAGGTATCAAGGAATTTGAAATAGTTTACACAATCTATCCATTCTCCGTCTAGCCACAGCTGACACTACATTCACTTCCCAACTGTCATCCAGTTTTATTAATGACCAGAAAGGTTTATGAACGGTTTATGTACCGAATAAATGATTGTTAATTATTTCTCCACCTACTGTTACTTCTTCCTGTCTATCGTTTAAAGCTTCCCTAAAGATTTCTTCCGAATGTATATGGTTATAAATCCTTCGAATGATTATAATAACTTATATCTATCGGGTTGCCACAGCTATTGCTATTCGAACGTAGTCATAATGCTCATACAAAATTAATTTTTTTGGTTCTATTTTTCCGTTAATACTGCTTATTTACTTTCTTCGTTTTTTTCTGTAAGAAAATCTGTAAAATATACGCCATCTTCGGCTAATTAGAAGCAGTCTAATTTGATTAATATGTTAAATATTATTATACGTAATAATTGGAGATGAATCATGCAGTAATTAATAAAAATGAAAATATAAACTTGAACCTACAACCTTATACAAAATACATGTTTATAGATGTATGTATATATAAATGAAATTATCTATTTAAAAAATCTTTTCATTAGATGATAATATACTGCTTAATATTTGCTTTCGACTAATTAATTAATTTATAAATTATCTGCAACTAAATATTAATGTAGCCATATACAACATCCGAATATATGGAGTTTAACTCATATAACTTAAATCACCAAAGAGTTTTTCATCAAATTTTGTCAATCTTTTGGAAACTGACAAGGGTTTGGAAACAAGGCCTTAAAGTTCAGAACTAATTTATTAAGAAAATGGGAACTTTTAAGTACACACACTTAACGTATTCGAATTGATATTTTTTTTTCTTAGACAAAGAGCTGTGACCAAATGGTAACTGCTCAAGGTGAAGAAGATCTGTGCTATATGCTCCGAAAATTAGAAAAGGAATACACAAAAAATGGACTGGAAATAAATCTAGAAAAGACCGAATATTTAACACAGAGCAAGAACCAGTGAGAAACTTGGAAATGGACGATAATAGGGAAATTAACGGCACTGACAAATTCAAATATTTAGGATTCGTACTCTCAAAAAATGGAACCACCGAGCAAGATATAACCAGTAGATTAGCACAGACAAGAACATGTGTTAAACAAATGAACGAGGTAATGTGGGATAGACAGATTACCAGAAATACAAAGAAGAGAATTTATAACACCTTGGTACGCAGTATAATGACCTATGGAGCAGAGAATTGGGTAATAAATAAACCAAACAGTTTGAACAGAAATTGAGTTCATGAGAAGAAGCTGCAAACTGACAAAAATGGATCGCATCAGAAATGAGGAGATAAAATGAAGAATGGCAGTAGAACAAGACATACTCAGCTACATCGAAGAAAAACGTTTAATTTGGTATGGACATGTGAGAAGAACGGATCATACAAGGTGGATAGCAAAGATTTCGAATTGGAGCCCAATAGGAAGGAGGAAAAGAGGTAGACCCCGAAGATCATGGAGGGATGAAGTGGACGAGGCCATGGAAAGACGAGACCTTAGAGATGGAGAATGGCAGACCAGAAAGGACTCAAGACGTTGGCTGAAAGAAGGAAGGCGGCGACAGCTGTAAAAATCCTTGTATAGATAGATAGAGAGACAAAGAGTTAAGGTCACAATACTGTTTCGTGAAAAGTTTTAAGAAACAAGAAATTGAAACATTATACCAGTAAATTTCGTGGGTGACATTTAGTTACAGGAGCATTTAAGTTTACCAAATATCTTTTTGATAATGAACCACAAATTGCAAAATATTTTTTTACATATAGACTTCCGATTTGGATTTACAGAACGGTTTTGATATGAAGTTTAGCTTTTAGAAGATAAAATAGAAGGGTTACTTTGAAATTTATTTAATATTAAACAATAAAGAAACACACAATACCGAACTATATGTCGTACCAGAGTATTGACCTTTGGCACCAATTGTACTGTATAATACTTGTTACCAATAAAATCTTGCAGGGAATTGGAAGGCATTATATCGTCGGTTGAGGATTAGTAGATTAGGATTCAGCAGAATTAGAAAAAAAATGTTAATTATTGTTGGTAACAGTTTGGCATATGCAATATTTGATTTATAGATGAAGTATGTGAGCATTAATTGCGTCCACTTTTTTCAAAATTTCAGTTTTCTACTTTTTTTTTGCTCACTGGGATTAAAACTTTCCGCTCTATTCACTGGTGTTTCTTATTTTTTTTTTTATGAACAGTATTAAGTCCACATTGCGCTTAAAGCAAAACAGTATCGTATGCGTTTCAAATATATTAGATCCAAAATGGTGTATACATTTCCCATGTCAAAACCGTATTCTGTCCAACAAAAAGTATTATGTCCCACATAATGCAATTCAGGCAACGCATCAAGTCCACAATCTTTTAAAATTTGGCAAGTCTGTGCCTGTTAATATGTGCATTACATAGTACAATACGGGCATTTGTTCAGTCAATGGAAGATAGAGCCCACTGAATTCTTCTGCTTGAACAGTAAAGAAAACGTGAATGGTGGATCCTCATTAGTGGAACAATGAGGATCTCACAACTTTGTTAACTTGCAGGAGGATACAACTAAAATATAGCTGCTGTTGTTTTAGGTGTACCTAAAGACATCCCTGCTTCAAGTAACAGCGTGCTTATTAACGAGATTAAGCAACCACCACTGAAGCTCAATCCGTCTTCAAGTACCATGCACCAAGACGAGGAAGATGCATTTGAATATTCGGGAAGTTCCTAGCATTAACTGGAGTATTGGCAATGATTTTTAAATCACAAATGAGGGTGAAGATAAAAAAGAAAAAGAGTTCATGTAAGCCGATCATCAAGGAAAAGAAACGTTTAAGGAACGAAACTACGTGGCAACGAAACGAACGAAAAAAGAAGAGGATGGCAGGCCAACAATATAAATCTACCAAGACTAAAAATACTATAAAGGAAAGGAATGTGCGAGAACCTTCTAGAAACTGCCGTTTAAAATGCAATGAAACTGGAAAACGCCATTGCAACTGGAAATATTTTTTTACCATTGAAGGAAAGAGGTTTCAAGTCTGCAGTAAGTTCTGTTTGCGTATTCTAGATATTTCTCAATCTTCTGTAGATGTGCACTTAAAAAAAATGTAAACAGGTGGAGTTGTAGAATGTGACTAAAGAGGAAAGCAGCCAACTATAAATAAAGTAAAGAATGAGTTTAAGGGTAAAATTCGTGAGCATATAATGGCCTATCCATGTGTTGAAGAACGACGGCGAAAAAATATTTAGGAGGTCACTTAAATATTTCTACAAGGTTTGTGATGTTGTTTAAGGAAGAATGTGATTTGAAAAACATTCCTTCGGACGAAGTAGGCAAAGAATGGCTTTAAAATCAAATTTTTAATACAAAATTTAATTTAATTACTATTTAAATGGGAATAAGCCACAATTAAAGGTTAAAGTACGTTTATTGACGTTTCAATTTCCACTTCGAAAATCGTTCTCAAAATACAAACATTAGTTTTTTTTATTTATTTTTTTTATTCTCAAAATACAAAGTAATGTTTTTTATTTTGAGAACGATTTTGGAAGTGAATAAACGTACTTTAACCTTTATTTGTGGCTTATTCCCATTTAAATAGTAATTACTTTAAAATGCCACAAGAAAATAGCTTCAAAACTTAATCTATCATTCGCTGTTCCTTTTCAAAAGACACTTATGATAAATGTGATGAATTTCTAATCAATCTAAGACAGTCAAATCTGAAGCTGAGCGAGAAACACTACAAGTTCAGTATAACGCTCATTTGTTACAGGCCGATAGACGGTACAACTTGAAACATATAGATAAGGAGATGTTCATTAATAACCCTGGACAAAAAGTTTTAATGATAAATTTACAAAAATGTTTTACAGTCTAAAACTCTAGTGTTTTAATTATACAATTTCAATGTGGAACGTGGTCTAATGTGGGTTGAATCAATTGCTGACCGAGGTGTAAACTAACCTCATGTTTGGTAAAATATATGGTACAATGAATACACAAGGTATGATATTGCTCATGACATTTGACAGCTGGCCCAGGAGTGTGACGTAGTTAAGATCGCCTGAACCACCTCGAACCCATTATTACAGCTTAACGTACACATTAATTTTGAAATTATGGTTAAAAAGTGATCTAATTTTTTTTTAAATGTTATGTTTTGGTTATAATTGAATAAAAAATATATTTTTAGTAGCGTAAAACCTTTACTTCTCCTAGAGATTCAGGCAAAATATTTATTTTTGTTTTCATACATATACTAATAATATAAGTACTCTTTTTGTATGCAAATCCCTTGAAATTTAAAAATTTTCTGCAGAGGAAATACTGTGAATAGGTAAATAGTAGTAGATTTGCTTATTCTGATTCACTGTCACTCACTTCCAAGCAGTTTTCCTGAAATAAAAACAAAATAGAGTACAATAGAGAAAAATCTGTTTTACAATTCAATATGGTATTTTAGATAAGTTATAATAAATTTAGTAAAATAAAAAATATACACATTACTATAACCTACCGATTATTATATGCAAAATTTACTTATCAAACAATATAATAATATGAAAATAAGACACAAATTAGTTAAAACGCAAAACACAATAAATATCGACTTCAGACGACTTTACACCGGCAAGACAGAAAGCTTGTATAAAAACAAAAGTTCAACAATAATATCGGTTATCAATGGTGACTATTGCAAATTGCAAGTTATGAGATAATAAATATATTTTAAAGTATCTCAATACTGACTCATCTATCTATTTTATAATAGGAAAATAATTTAGATATATGCTTATATATGTGTCTTTATACAAATTGTGTTTAGTTACTATTTATTTATACTGTATAGTATTTTTTTGTAAAACTGAAAGTTTTTATTTGCCATTATATATCTGGTTTTGTACCTTTTTCAAAGTACGCTGTGCAATTGCTTGTTGCAATAGTGACAATGAAGATAAAATCTTTAGGTTTCATACATTTCCTAAAGATAGCGTGACCAGAAAACTGTGGATTATATCTTGTTGTAGATAGGATAATTTTAATTGTAATACTGCAAGAATTTGTTATACACATTTTAAAACTGAAGATTACCAAAGAAATCTACAACAGGAACTTTTAAATTACGTTTCTAAAAAGGGTCTAATATCAAACCTGAGGCAGTACCTAGTCTTTATTTGCCTAAATCAACATCGGCTACCCTTTTAACCAACCAAAAGAAACGCGTACAAGGAGGCGAACACAGAGAGTCCAAAAAGTATGTTGAGCAGCTTCTTACTACTTCTAGGTCAACGACGTAAGTCTAAATCTTTATTTTTATTAATTATTAGTCATGAAACCTTAATGGTTTTTTCATATCGATTTGTTAAGTAAGAAATTAGCCTCAGCCTGCTATGCAATTTGCAATAAGAACTGTTTCGGAGGAAATCAATTTAGCATCTTCCAAAATAACATATTTTTCTTTGTTAAATCATGTTATCATTATTAAAATATACAATGTTATCATTATTATAAACAATACCAAGATAATTTTATGTGTGAATATTACAAAAATGTCATTTTACATGTTGTGCAATATTGTGTGCCCTCACTACACTCATATTCGATGGCCAGCTAGCTCATTCGATATAAATAAAGTTGACTTTGTCATTATTTATTTTGATTTTGTGTTTAGTTCAGTAGGTATATATACGTAAAAATTTTGTGAACCTCCATTACCACTTTTCTGTATCTTTTTAAACATCTGAAATATCGAACTCTGGAGTATAAGTTAATTAACCTGTACCTACGTGTAATAAAAGATAATTAAAACTATGTTTTATAAAGGATAAATATTATAAAAACATAATTTTATCATATCTTTATAATTACTATAATTAAATTAGCCAAATTATATAAAAAAACTTAAAATTAAAAGTCTTTCCTATACAACTACATTCAAATGTTGCGGGAATAAGCGATCTTGACTACATCATGCGCGAAAGCGAACCGATTTTGGATTATGTATCATACCTTGTGTATTCATTGTACCATGGGTAAACTACATTCATTGATTGTCTCAAAGCACAACTTCGGTTGTTATTTGGACCGATAATTGCCTATCTCAAAACCGCAATGATTATGTGCTACTTTTATCTACTTTCGAGATATCCACAAATATACGTATAATTTCGTAAAAGAAATCACTCACAAATTCCTTTTGCGAGGGCATACGCACATGGAACTGGACAGTATCCACTCAGTTATAGAACCAGAGGCTAAAAATGCCCTAATTTTTAAATTATTACTCCATGGGATTGGTTACAGTTGGCTAGAATTTCCGGAAAAAACAAAGATTTTAAAGTGTATAAAATGACAACTTCTAATTTTAGTCTTAAATAAACTGTACACTTCTTGCGTTTCATCGTTTCAAAATAAAAAAAAAACTGAGAATAACGAAAAATTTTTAATTTCACAAACAGTATGCAATTCAGACAAGAAAATCCTGGGATTCTGTACATTAAAATATATTTCGATTTGGAATTTCAAAGTGTAGAACTTTAACCGAAGAGTTGGTAGAAGAAACCATCAATCTGTAGATGATTCTCTGTTTTCTCTGAGAGGTCCCTTAAATCCGATAAGTACTAAAAAATTCCATGATCCTCAAAAGCTGCTTAAGTGGGTTCCAACGAGATTTCACGATTTTTTCTAGATTCTAATGTATAAAGACTCAAATTAGATTACTAGTTAACACTTTAATATAATATTTTTAGTTCTTTATATCCAAACATTTGCTTAATTCTGTAAAATAGGTATGATATTTTTCGTAATAGAGCTCCGTCTTTGCCATAAGATAGGTGGCAAAATTACTATTAAGTCACAGTCAAAAATTTAGTTTTCAGAGCAAAAATGTGTTAAGTCTATTTTTTTTCCAAAAACAGAAGTATTACAAAAAATTTCTTTTTAGTGGTAGAAAAAGACAATGATTATTATTGACATAAGAATTTGATAAATAAAATTTAATATATTAAATGAAAAATGTTACAAAACTCTCAAGAGAATTTTTATTTTCGCTCTCCTTTAAAATTCATATTTTGTGACTTTCATTAGTATATTAGTACACTTTTGTTCTAATATCTAAATATTTAATTTAAAAAGGAAACCCACAAAATCGTCTTTTTTAAGGTACTTCTCAGAAATTTGACGATGTTGCACCCCGCATTGGTCATATTCTCTCAGAACTTGCA
Organism: Diabrotica undecimpunctata; assembly: GCF_040954645.1. Classification (NCBI taxonomy): domain Eukaryota; kingdom Metazoa; phylum Arthropoda; class Insecta; order Coleoptera; family Chrysomelidae; genus Diabrotica; species Diabrotica undecimpunctata. The sequence continues at coordinate 153,382,942 of NC_092804.1, forward strand.
CAGAACAACAATACAGAAATATCTTTAACGGAAGTTTTCTCTTTCTATTTTTGTCATGTTAACATATCATGTTAACATATTGATCTTTGACACAATTTATCTTGGGGTATCGATTAAAAAAACACGGACACTCAATACAGTAAAATATTTGCGAAAGATGAAGAAAATCATGTCGTCGATTGAGAATTCAAATTAAAATCGTATGTCATTCAGTAGAATTAAAAAAAATTTTTGTAATTCGTAATAACTTGCGATATAGAAAACTTAATCGATTTTTAGATGAGGTAAACCAGAATTAATTTTGTCTACTTTTGATAAATTTAAAACAATGATTTAATTAAAAAAGAACAATATAAAGATCTTCTCTTTCTTGGGTAGCTCTGGGATGTTTGACGATGATCATTTAAATATTTTTGTGATGTTCCAAGACCAGCAAAATACAAACGTTAAATTTGTGACCTACAAAAGTAAAATTAGTCCTTGTTGTTTTACGACTACGAAGAAAAAAATATTAAGGAGGAATAGGTAAAGGAAGCATTAAGGAAAATAAAAAATAGAAAATCACCAGGAGAGGACAGAATACCGAACGAACTCCTAAAGTACGGAGGACCAGATCTGACCAAACAACTCCTAAAACTAATCCAAAAAATAATAGAGCAAAAGAGAATTCCTCAAGAATGGAGATCAAGCATCCTAATACCCCTCTTCAAAAAGGGAAGCAAATCGGACCCGGAAAATTACAAAGGAATTAATTTATTAAACACAACACTAAAATTAACAACCAAAGTGATAACAAATAAACTGAATGAAATTATAACACTAGCAGAAGAACAAAGTTTTAGGTCGGAATGCACCGACGCTATATTTATAATGAGGCAAGTGCAAAAGCAATCATTAGGATACAACAAACCGGTATATCTATGTATCGCGGACCTTACGAAGGCATTTGACCGAGTTAAATTAAAGGACGTTATCCGCTTATTGTACATAAGAGAGATACCTCGAGGAATAATCAAAACGATCGAAAATATCTACCAAAACAACACAATAAAAGTAAAAGTAGGAGAAGAACTAACCGACCCTATTGGAGCTGGCAATGGGATAAGACAGGGAGGTTCCCTGAGCTCTCTATAGGTCAACCTGATTATGGATGAAATAATAAAAAAAGTAATAAAGACCATAAAGGAAAAATTAGAAATATATATACAAGATGAAATCGGAGAAGACCAGGCAGGTTTCACAGCGGGGAAAGCATGCTTAGATCACATTTACACGATCGAACAACTAACAGAAAAAAGAATGGCCAAAAATAGATCCGTCCATCTGGCCTTTGTTGATCTTAAGAAGGCATATGACTCAATACCTAGAACCAAGCTATGGGAAGCAATGGAAGACATCGAAGTTCCACGAAGATTAATAAACGCGGTAAAAGCACTCTACAAGAATAACGAAGTAGCTATCAAAACGGGCAATAGAATATGCAGTCCATTTAAGACGACAAAGGGACTACTACAGGGTTGCTCCACATCCCCCACCCTGTTCAAAATATTCCTGGAAAAAACCCTGAAACCATGGAAAAGAAAGTGCGAAGGAATGGGTATACCAGTAAGGAACGAATATCTATATACGCTAAGTTTTGCCGACGACCAAATAGTGATCGCACAAGACGAGGATGACCTCAGTTTTATGATGAGAAAACTGGAGCAGGAATATACAAAGAATGGGATGGAAATAAACCTAAAGAAAACTGAATACCTAACAACGGAGAATACAGAAATAAAACAGCTGGAAATAGACGAAGGTAAACAAATCAAAGGAACAGACAAGTATAAGTATTTAGGTTTCATAATATTAAACAAAGGAACAACGGAGGAAGATATAAAAAATAGACTAGGACAAACAAGAGACTGCATATGAAAATTGAACTCGGTACTATGGGATAAGAACATCAGCATGAAAATAAAGAAAAAAATATATAATACCATGACAAGAAGTATCCTCACTTATGGGTGTGAAAATTGGACAATAAATAAGAAAACCAAAAACAAAATAAGAGCAACAGAGATGGAATTCCTAAGGAGAAGCTGCAGAGTAACAAGAAGAGATAGAATAAATAACATGGAGATTAAGAGGAGAATGGGAATGAACCTCGACATAATAGACTACATCGAACAGAAGAGGTTAACCTGGTACGGACATGTCAGAAGAGCAGACCAAAATCGGTGGATAAATAGAATAACAGAGTGGAGCCCGATAGGAAGAAGAAAGAGAGGCAGACCCCGAAGATCTTTCAGAGATGAGGTGAACGAAGCAATGAGTAGAAGAAACTTACAGGAAGGGGACTGGCTAAACAGGAAAAATTGGAGAAAACGGTTGAGTAAAGGAATACAGTGAAAACTGTGGAAATCCTTGTATATATATATATATATATATATATATATATATATATATATATATATATATATATATATATATATATAGAACTAAAAACTGAAGTGGAAGATCAAGTAAAAAGAGCAAACAGAGCCACAGGTTTCCTGAATGAAACAGTATGGCGAAATAAATATATGGGGAATGAAATGAAAGGCAGAATTAACAAAACAGTCACCAGACCAATGATAACATACGCGGCAAAAACACGACCGGACACAGAGAGGACAAAAAGAATGTTAGAAACAGCAGAAATGAAAATACTTGAAACACTGAAAGCACCTGAAAGGTGGAGAACATCAAGAACTGGGTAAGAAATAGAAGAGTCAAATGGAACGATCATATAAGCCAAATGACAACAAATAGAGTAGTAAAGACGGCAATAGACGGTTAGCCAATAGGAAGAGGATTAGTAGGAGGACCATGAAAATGATGTAACGACAACTTACTGGAGGCACATTGAAAAACAGACAGAGTCATGTCTACAAGAAGAAGAAGTTGTTTTACTGACGCCACAATCCCAAGTAATCCGTAAAAATTAACCATTTGATTAAACATTCAAGTGAGCAGTAAAAGTTGTATAGATTTTAGATCGTCAAAATCCGCATGTGTTAATTAAAAGAATAACTAAATCCGTTCAATCTACTTACCCGTCTGTAATTATTGTGTCCTTCAAAATATTTTCAACGAGAGAGCTAAAGAAGATAGAAAAAATCTTCATTGTCTCGTTTTTTAAAATTATTTGTTGTATGCCTAATTAATTAACACGTTCGTGGACATGAATAAAAAATATTGACTTCTAAAAATGCATATGATTTTTATGAACGAAAAATATATTAAATAATGTCAAAACAAAACTATTAGTAAGTAGACCAGAGAAATTATCAAATAAAGAGCCTTTTCGTGACATTCTTTGATACAGGTCATTTTTTAGTTATAAACAATAGATAAGCAATGTAAGATCGCAATTTGTTTAATATTATAGGTGAAGACCGGTAAATTATATGGATAATTTTTCGACTGTTCTAACAACCATTCAAATTTCGTCATTTTGTGTCATGTGGAACAATTTCACCCAATCATGTCAACATTAGACTGATAATTGCATTCAGTGCAATTTTCAATTCCTATGACAACACGATCGAGTTTGACAACTTCATCCAAAAAAATTTCAAAATGTCACGTTTCGGCAATGAGAATGTTCAAAGTATAAATGCGCTAATCAAAGAAAAAATTCCCAGAAATACAACCTACAGTCACAAATATATTTGGGGAATATTCATGGAATTTTGCTGCGAAAAATTATCCGCCGAATATCCCTCGGACATTGATGAATGCCTCATAATTTCATGACAAATTTCTCAAGCTCGTTGCTTGGTAACAGCACTCAACCTTCGGCTTCGTGCTGTTACCACGGAACGAGCTTTCGATTGTCATGAAATTATCTCGTCTGTTATCAATGTCCTAGGGATATTACTACTGAAAAGTGACAGAATTTTACTAAAAATGTATATAATAGTATATTACATAACGAGAGTTTTAAGAAACTTATTACATGCGAGTAAAAAAGTTGTAAAGGCAGTAATTTTACAAGCATGTAATAAGCTTACAACTCAAGTTGTGTACTATACATTTTCTACGATTATTTTTATTTATAAAAATAAAAAGTATAACAAGTAACTTTATTTATTTAACAAAATTCGAACAATTTAAATTAAACATATATTTATAATAATTAATTGTAAAATTTTGGCAATTATTTATAACTATACCCTTATCCGAGTTTGGCGGTTGTTCAATAATACGTGGTGAATGGTGAGATGACGTAAACTGTACAGTGTGTTCTTTTTGAACATTGGTTTTTCAATGTATGTAAAGGTCTGTAAATTACTTTCAATTGAATTTATAATTCTATTGGCTGTTGACGTCTTAATATTTATTGACTCATCGACATATCCTTCGGCCGTTGTTGAAAATTTGCATCCGCCATGTCGTTTAAGAGCCATTAAATCACCACCGGCATCTACCAAAATAATGGCAGAAGTTCGTCTTAAACATTTTGGGTACGGTGTACATTTTGGGATCTGATAACTTTAAATATTCGGCTATTTGTTTAGGAACACCGCCTATTTTGTTTAATCCTACCACCTGTTTCGTACATTTACCTCTTTGATAATTAAGAAAAAATTGATTTATTTGCGGATCGCTAATCTGTAGTAGAATTTCTATATATTGTTTGCAGATTTTATAGAAATTTCCAGAAATAACGAAAGATCTACATATTTTGGTTTTCGTATCAGGAATTTTAACCAATAACATGGTACTGAAATCATCAATGTCACAAATTTTAATATTTTTTAACTCTCGTTTCCTACAAGCTCATATTCCAATAATTGCAATAACCTTAAAATAGAAGTATTATAAGTAGGCACATTTATGTTACACTTTTAAATAACATACCTTTATTAACAAGTACTGTACATCAGGAGCTCCATAAAAAAAGTTTTATTTCATCAGGATGTAAAATTTTAGATTTTTTGTTTTTAAAACCTTCTGATTCTGACAAACGGCTCAGAGATTTTTAGATTGACAATGTCCCTTGCGAGGTTCAAGTTTTTGCTCAGACATATCCGTTTTGATGATAAACGAACACGATTAGAAAGCCAAAAATATGAAAAACTGGAAGCTTTTCGTGGCAGCTGTGGCTTTAGGGTATATATGCCCAATAAACCTAATAAATACGGCATAAAAATATACGCATTAGTAGACGTAAAGTTTCCTTATACCGCAAATCTAGAGGTGTACGTTGGACAACAGCCACCTGGCCCATATAAAGTTGATACGAGCTATATTTCCCTCGTTCCTCGCCTCAGCCGTCCTATATCTGGTTGTCACAGAAATGTAACAATGGACCATTTTTTTACGAACGTAAGCTTGGCCGATCTTCTTTTGAACGAACATCATCTGACTATGATAGGCACTATAAGAAAAAACAAAAGAGAGCTTCCACTTTAATTTACTGATCCTAAGAGACTAGAAAAAACAAGTATGTTTGGTTTTAGAGAAAAATGTACGATTGTGTCATATATACCCAGAAAAAACAAAAACGTTATTTTACTCTCAACGATGCACCACGACGATTTGCTAGACGAATTAACGGGCAAGCCAGAAATCATCATTGACTATAATAAATCCAAAGGAGGAGTAGATTTAGTTGATAAAATGTGTGCCGCCTACAATTGCGCTCGAGCCACTAGCCGATGGCCTATTGTCATTTTTTATTATGAAATGAATGTAGCTGGTATCAATTCATTTGTAATAAACAAATATAAATCTAATGAGATAGATAAAACGCATAGAAAACATTTTCTAGAAGCTCTTGGTATGGAACTAGTAAACGATCATCTACACCGTCGATGTTTGAATAAACGTATTCCTAGATCAATTAGGTCAAGAATAAAAGAAATTTGCCATATTGAAGAAGAAATTGTCCCAGCCCCAAATCCACAACCTAATCGTCGAGGTCGTTGTTTTTACTTTAGTAAACAAAAAACTACACCAACCAGATATACCTGTCAAAAATGCCCAACATTTGTATGCTTAGAACAAGCAAAAATGCATTTGCGCCGACTGCCTACAAATGGTATTTCCGAAGACAGCAGCGAAGATTGACTTATTTTCAAGTTATAAATTCATTCATGTATCTACTTTACGCAGCTCAAACATTTGTTTTTTATTTAGTCTTTGTTTAATTTCTTAGAAACAAATGTTTTTTATTTGTTTAATTAGTGTTTTCGGCACGAGTTTAAATACAAATTATAATAAATTTGTGTGTAAATGTTTTTTTTTGTCTATTTTAATTATATATTTAAAGAATCGGCCAGTTCTCAGACCGTTTTTCCGAAAATATTTGTTTTTTGGACCTTTTCTAGATTTGCGACTGCTAGTCCGACGTTACACTTTATGTACCATTATGTCACGTTATAGCTGAAAGGTTAAGCACCACAAGACCTAACATTGTGTGTAATATAAAGGTTATAAGTTTATTTTTAGAAAAGTTATTAACATTTATAAGAAACCGAAATTTTTAACTTATTTTGCAACTTTCTAAGCAACAAATAAGGATAGGAACGTTTAGAAAACGCCATTTTGAAGGTTTTTATATGAATTATAAGTTTCTTCTCTTCTCAAATTTGTTTCAAACGCTTTACCTTTTGCTGATAGACGAAAAAACGCGAAAATTTACTGTTTTTTGACCTTAATTTGTTAATAATTGAAGGGCTTGGAAGGTCAAGGTGCTATGTTACAAATAATTGAAAATGAGATAATCCAGGTTAAAGTTTTTTTTGTTGCATTTTTACAAGACCTGTTAAAAAAACTTAAATTTTGAATCTAGAATCTTTTGGATAACAAAAGTTCTTGCGAGCAATTTTTTTTTGAAAAATATACATTTCACCCTTTAAAAAAAATTAAAATATGTACATAGCACCTTTGTCCACCAACCTATTAGGATGTAGGGTACATGAAAACAAGTACATGATGCTATGTGTAGATCAGAAGACAAGCCAAAGTCACAAATTAGAGCTATATTTTACTTAAAATAAATCAAAATAACATTCTATTAGCCAATGCAAAAGTTGTATACAAACATGTAGGACGCTACCCTTTTTAATTGCCCTGCAAAATTATTTCGTAATAATACCATCTGTGTTTAAGGGGTACATATGGCAATAACTGCTTGATGTCTTCTTTTTTTCTGCAGAAAAACTGCCAATCTTCTTGTTTATTCTTGGAACTACAAAGTTTGGGGATATAACACACATCGTTTTATGTGTCTTATTGGTAGACCTATAACGTCGAATATCCACTTTCTTGAACGGCATATTGGGGTCGTAGCTATATTTAAACAGATAACTACTAAATTCATCGACCCTTGTCCATTTGATGCCATCTTTAAATTGAACAGTCTCTCCAAGAAGATCCTTTTTCCGGTTTACTAGTTTTAGAGATGTAGCTAATTCCTCAATATTCCTAAAATGGGGTTCCATATTTATAACCTGGTTTCCTTTGGTTGTTTGCAGTATTATCTGTCGATACTCATCTGGTAAGAATAAATTAGGCTGTTTCTAGGTAAGAGTGACCCAGCTCTGGAAATTTATGGTGTATAGCTTTGAAGTACCCTTTCAAAATCATTTACTGGTACAGACAAATAATCTGGAAATTCTTATTTTGTCCGGCACAAGAAACGGACCACACTTGCAGATGATTTTTTTCCCGAAGTGTTCTATCACTTTCAATCGCACTCAACAGTGAACTTGCAACTTCTGTACTGCCACGATTTGCTACGTTTTTTGTCCAGGTAAAAAATAGACCCCTGTCTATATTTTTTGAAATTATATGCAGGCCGAGATTGTAAAACCACATCTGTCTTTTATAAAAAGCTTTTTGATGTGGACAAACGAGGCAATGGCATAGTCTGTTGCAGATCCATATGCAATATCGTTCAACACATTGGCACTTTCCCTGTCAGCTTTTTGAGCCTCAAATGCAGATTTATAAAAATCAATATGTTCTTCTGAACATTGTCCACTATCACATGTACTACATGTATCACTCTTAGGTTGTCCAGTGGATAAATTGAACTCGTAATCATAAATAAATCTGGACATGGACTATTTTACTAAGAATTCATCTGAAACTTGGTCTAGTCTGCATTGTTCAATGTAAAGTTTGTACATTTTAGGTACGGACAACAACGGTGATAAGTATTTTTTGTTTGGATTGTTGGCTCTAGAATAATGAGACAACTCAGCAGGAAACGAAGCAATATGTTCCATAACATATTTTTTTACATCTGGATCAAGTTTAGTAGGCCTGTTGTTATGCTTGACCCGTTTGTCTAACTCCGGCGCTGACACACCTTTTTTTATCTGGTTTTGGATAAGAAATACTTTCTTTCTGCCTATTTAGGCAGTGACATTAGGGCTGATTTACAAATTGGCACATGAGTTCCATTTACTGTAATACTGTACCTAAAACATGCAGTTTTATGTCTGTTTGCACCCTTATGTTTTCCCCGTATGCACCCGAAATTGATTTAGAAAGAATTATATTTTTCCCGTTAATATCATGTTTGTAGAAGTCATTAAAAATTGATACTCTTGTATCCTTTACGAGATAAGTAACTTTCTCCACATTCTCTTGCTATAGCAGCCACATTTCTTTTCCATTGTTGTTTGTTTTTCTGTCGTTTCCTGGACAATTTTTGTTTTTTTGCTTGTGGTTCTACATCTAAATGAGCCTGGTCAACTCACCACTCTATCCTCAACACAGCTGCTGTTTGTAATTGAAATGGGAATTTGTAGGTTTACCACATCACTTTCCACATCAGACTGTGCATGTATTTTTGCTGTAGAATTTGTACTTGTTGAAAAGGATTCTATAAAATTAGTTTTATCTCGACAAGAAAGAAACCTTCTAGAAGAGGAAATGCGAACACATCTTGTATAATTATCATCACCATTATCCTCACTATCACTAACGATATCTGAGTCCGGTACATATTGGATGTACCACTATCCATACGATGGATCGTCGAAAATGATGTGAGATGATGTTTGATGTGAGAGAAAAAATATTTTAATTTATTTGTAATGGTAATTTACTGTAGTATATTATTTTAGGTTAGTTATTTCATCAAGCTTACCTTCATAACTGTCTTCTTTTGTGTTTACTTCTTCTCATCTTGCACTTTATTTTACAACGTCAACAAAGCACAGTGACTAAGTGGATGAAGCTGTTATGTGCATGCTGAAGACACATGGCACCTTCTCCCTACAAACATTCTGCATATTAGTGTATCATAACCCCTTCACCAGCCGAATAAATACTAAGTTATGGCTAGAAGAGAATGGGAGATAGTGCTATGAGGAATAATACAGATAACGCCTTCATCCACATAGATATCCCAATTTTCAAGCAAATGTAACATAACACCTTCACCTTCCAAGCCCTTCAATTAATTAAGTTCAAAAAATCGACTGCAGGAAACATAAAGGTTCTTGTTATAGAGGTCCATACTACTCAAAACAACTGTCGGTTGCCTGGCCGGACGAGTGTCACAAACAGGGTACTTTTTTTGCTTATTTTCCTTGTCTATATAGGTATAATATTTGAATGAGTTTTCATCCACATTTTAGGTATATCAGTTTTTCGTTTAATATCTTGCCAAACGCATAGCAGTTTTTTTGCCAAAATTTCAAAAAATAGACAAAATGCATTTAGAAAATGTGCTTCTCAGTTGTATAACTATTGATCAATTATGAATTTTATGTTCGAGAGTGGACTGGATGTTTTGAAATTACTGTTTTCTGCTGTTTTTTATTTGCTGCTTTTATTTGCGGCTTTTTGCTTTCCTGAGGTTGGCAACATTGGCCGCTAGTCTATGAACAAATTTCCTCTTCATCAACACTGAGCAAAGTTTAATATCGTATCGAATTTTTTATATGGCAATCTGTTACAAATTACCATAAATTTTAAATACTTTTCACCGATTCGCCGCAGCTTACTAAAAAGTACAAAAGATAAGGAATGTTGTCATAGAATTTTTTTAGACTCAACAACTATTTCAACTAGGATACTTAGACTTATTTACAGTTTATTCATATAATGTGTTTACACAAAACCATCTCGCTTAAATTGTTTAATAGTAGAATACATGTGCGTAATATCACAACGAGAAAATATTTATAGTTATTAAAAACCAACTTACGTATTTTTTATCGTTTGTTGATAAGGCTTTATGGGAGATACACTTTTAGATATATCGGTTGTCGGCCCACATGTATATTTAATAAATGCTTATTTAATATTTTATTACAAAAATGATATAACGTGAATGACTACCGGTTTGTGGATCACTTAGTTTTTTTTAAATTGCTTAGTTTTGTTACAGTGATCTCATTGTTAATAGGATTAATTTTTCAGTAGGTGCGTATAATAATTATTAACCTCTCAGTAGAAGCAGTTTAATTTTGCGTATCAGTAGTCGCACACGGTCTACTACACCGGCCATAAAAAAAGTCCTCTAGATGCATTTTGTTTAAATTTAAATAAAATAATTTATTGTTTGTAGTTTTTTTTTAACAATATTTAATATTATTGACATATTTTGTTTATTTAAAATGTTTATTTACGTAGCACAAAAAATAGTCCACAATTTTTTGTAATAGTTTAATATATTCTCTTTTTTTCTAAACAAATTACAATTAATTTAAAATTAGAACATATCAGTCTTTAAGAACTATCTTAAACAAAAATAAAACATTATTTCACTACGACTTATCATAAAAAAATATAAGAGATACCAAAAAACATAATAAAATTAAGCCGGAATATTGTTATAGTCATTGCAAATTGGATTTACATGTTCCAAACAAAGATACTTAATTAACTCCAACTTTTCGTTCACGGTAACGTATTGCGAATGAGAGAAACATTTTTTCTGATTTTCGTTCCACTTGGTAATAAGATCTCTTATTGGCGCTAATTTATCCAAACTAACTCTATCATGCCTTGTATTGATATCATCAGTTCGCATGTACCGTAGTAAATTTTTGAATCTCGTGATGTTCACTATCAGTCAACCTCTGTACCAGTGCCGTCCGTTTTCCACAAGTCTGTTGTATTAGGGTTAGGGTGACTTGCCTTTCCTGCACCTGCAAGGTATAGGAGACCTAAAAGGGCACGAACTTCATGAATGTTTGTTGGGTATATATCTCGATCGCGACTGAACTTCTGCTTTTCTGCTTCTATTTTTGTATTGGTCCCATCGACAATTATTTATTTTATTATGTTTATTATTATATAAGTATATTTTATTATGCAGGATATCAGTAGGGATGGAAGAAACCTATCGGTTTTAAACGAAAACCGGTTTTTTTACTTCGCAATAACCGGTTTTATCGGTTGTTTTTTTTGTCCCGGTTATAACCGGTTTTTTATTTTTAAAGTAAAAAAGGTATTATTTTGGATCCCAATCATAATTATTATTCTCAAGTAATTATTTCAAACAAATCCATAATTCAAATTTAATTTTATTTTAGAAATACAGAAGCAAACTGAAACTGCAAACTTGTAACCTATTGGATAAAAAAAAAGTTATAACCGCCAGGTTAAATCGTAAGCAAAAAAACCGGTATAACCGAAAACCGGCGTTTTGTCAAAAAACCGCCATCCCTACATATCAGTATCATCTAGACTAGATTATTACAGCTATCTATAATATCGGTTTTTCTTTCTGACACATTGTTTTGAACCCAGAACTTGCAGAACAATATTTTCACTTCTAGCTCTGATGTTCTTAGGGGCAATATGCTTAGCTTATTTTGTTTTATTTTCTTTGCCCAAAAAATATGAACCAATGGCAAAATCTGTCTCATCATCTAATACCTCATTTTCCTGTTCGGTATCGCTTCCCTCTAAGTTTTATTCGACATGATCTTGTATTTGACCTATTATACGGGTTTAATCGAAAGATGGTTTTTTGTCCTAACTTTGAAACCTCCTGTGGAATAATTTCGTTAACGGATTTTCGTAAAACCTTGATTTTCGGTTGCAAAATCGATTGGTTTATTTTTAGGAGCGAAAGGATTTTGCCACCCACAATTTACGACTTTTCCTATTATTACCATTATCTTTTGTATTAATTTGTAATACGACGATGGGGGCTTTGGTGACTGATATCGAAGGAATGTCATATCATATCCCAGAAGCACTGTATTTAAATAATGATTATAAGCAACAACATGATCTTAGTTTTAATGAACAATGATAACAATAACAAAACATAAAAAAATCAACTTAAATGTAACTTAACCTAAGTACGAAAATAACAAAGAAAAACTACTAAAAAAATAATTTAATACTTTGTATTGCCTCCCCTAGCCTCTATAACTTCCTGTGTACGTCGGCTCATGCTGTATATGAGGTTGTGAATATCATCTTGCTGGATGTTTTGCCATTCCTCTTCTAAAGCCAAGCGAAGTTCGTTAATTGAGACTGGTGCGACTTCACGACCTCAAATATTTCTACCAAGCATGTCCCAAACGTGCTCTATTGGGTTCAGATCTGGCGAACACGCTGGCCAGTTCATTTTATTACTTCCTCTAAATATTGCGTGACACACATTTCATCGCGCATTATCTTGCATTAATAGAAAATCATCGCCGATATATTGAGAAAAGGGTACTACGTGATTTGCTAAAATTTCCTCAATATACCGGCGTACAGTCAACGCTCCCCCAATAAATACCAAAAAGCGTTGACTCGTATAAAATGATCATCTAAAGCGGTAGTTTTGGTAAAGGTAGCTTTGCGCTTCCTGTCACTTCCCGCTTTACGCTTGTTTGTTCCAGTTCGTATAAAACATCCCACTATCGTTTGGATGGTAGAGCGATGAGCTCTACCATAATTTCGCCCATCTTCAACCAGAGCAACGGCTTTCGCAACATCTTCGACACTAAGAACCATGATCAATCATAGGTAAACAAAATGTAAGTGTCAATATGACATAATGATAACAGTCACCAAAGCCACCTCGTCGTATTACAAAATAACTCCAAAATAATCATAATTAAAAAAGTCCTAAATTGTGGGTGGCAAATTCATTTGGCTCTAAAAAATTAATCCAAGGCATATTTTGACATGAAACAAAAAACACAATGCTTAGGAGACATGGTTGCAACCGAAAAATAAGGTTTTACGAAAATTCGCAAACGGAATTTTTCCACAGGATGTTTCAAAATTAGGATAAAACCACGTTTTAATTAACCCCGTACAATAAGTCAAATATAAAATTTTATCAAAAAACTGACTATACCAAATTAAAATTTATAAATTTATACATAGTGTGCCAAACAAATCATCAAAATAGGGCTAAAAATAAAAAAAAAAAAAATACTTTGAATTTGACCAAAATTTTCTGCGTTGCGTTTTTTTGCATGTGAGTGTATAATACTTAAACTATAATAAATAAACTAATGTATAATACTACAATAATTATTAAACGAATAATTGAAACGAGGTATATAACCGTGATAACTAAATCGTCATGAAGTTACGATTTAACACGTGTTTACTAGATTAGCAACATTATTACTAAAAATCCGTATGCGTATACCTATTACTTTTAACAGTAATTATCAGTTAAATAATTTATTATCGCTAAGTTACCATCATTATTTTGTAACACCATAATTAGTGTACTACATATCAATATCTTTACTTTACTTACTGTTGCCTTTATTTACAGACAAAAATAACTGACAATGAGTTATGACGATGTTATATCTTTACTTGGAGAATTTGGTAGGTATCAGAAAAAAATCTATTTTTTGCTATGTCTGCCTGCCATTCTTTGTGCCTTCCACAAGTTAGGCAACGTGTTTTTAGTAGCTGAACCAAATTATAGGTAAGTTTACAAAGTATTAAAGTTTATACATAAATATATATTTATTCATGAATGTTTTCTAAATTTATCAGTTTATTTACTAACTTACGTGATTTCCACATTTTCAAATCTCTTCTATTTTTCTACAAGCTAATTTGTACTCTCTGATTTGTAAACATTAGTCTTTATTTTTATATAGCTTCTTAAATTACTTGCATGAAACGCGGGTGTCATAACTTTTTTATTAGGTGCTGCTAAATGAAGTATAGTCCAGTCGTCAGAGATTTGATCTCTAAAAACTGAATCTTGCTGAGAATGTCAATTTTGTGACCCCGAAAAGATGAAAAAAAGTTTACCACTCCTACCAACGGCTTCCCCCTAAAACGCCACATCTTAGGGGGGGAAAACTGAAAAAATCGTATTACCAAGAATTTGAACGTCATAGAAAATAATGTTTTAAATAAAAAATGTAGATGACGACAACAGAGTGTCGTATCAACAAAAATCAAAAAGCGTTATAAAGTGTTGAGTGCAGCTTTTGTATGCAGTTTTTGTATTTTCCCGCAAATTAAATCATCTTATTTTATTAAGATTATTTAAGATTATTAAGTCTTATTTTATATTTTTAGTTTCTTTTTCCAGTTCTAAATATTAATAATAATTAGATTTGATAGCGAGCGGCAGTTAGGTATATGTCGCTATATAAAACTTTGTTTTTATTTGGGTAGCAGTTTAAACTCCGCAGATTCTTAGCAACCACTGCATTCTTCTTCTTCTTTAAGTCCCATCGCGACAAAAGTTGGCAATCATCATGGCTATTCTGACCTTCGAGGCAGCTACTCTGAACAATTGTCTTGAGCTGCAACCAAACCACTCTCTCAGGTTCTTCAACCAAGAAACGCGTCTTCTTCGTACGCTTCTTCTACCCTCTACTTTTCCTTGAATTATGAGTCTCAAGATGTTGTATCTTTCGCCTCTCATCACATGTCCGAGATATTGCAATTTCCTTTCTTTTATTGTATTTTCCATTTCCCTCTCTCTGCCTATTCTCCTTAACACTTATGTATTCGTGACTTTATCTACCCATGGAATCCTTAACAATCTTCTAAATGTCCACATTTCAAACGCGTTAAGTCGATTTATTGTATTCCGGTTTAATGTCCATGATTCAGCTCCATTAGGTACGGGTAGGAACTCCTTTTTGGATAGTACTATCAGGGAAAGTCAATCAATCCCTGCCTTCTGCAGATTCCAGGTGTTTCCTGACCCGGGAAACTAGTACCTGCTGAGAGTCCCTTGTTCAGGGTCACGGATGAAGTCCACAACGGCATCCAGGGCGGAGAAGATATTCACAACGGTCTGGAGGACTGGTTTTAGGGCTTGTTTAAAATCGAAGGGTAGGTGAGACTCTCTAGCTGTAGTGGAAGCAACTCGCATCGGAGAAGGATACTCTGATGTAAAATCCCTGGTCCTCCAGGTTAGGGGTTGACGCATCGGGCCAACTCCTCGGTACTCATAAAACACGTACAATGTTAAGAAGCCTAACCAAAGCCTCGGAACAAAATATTGGAAACACAGTATACGAAAACAGCAAAGAAAACGGTTAATGAATTTTTGTACATGGAATGTGCAAGGTATCTCCCGAAAAACACCAGAAATCATGTCAGAACTCAAAACTGTAGAGATAGATATCGCGGTGCTTACAGAAACTAAAAATAAACATCACGATAAAAGGAAGCAGAATAGCCATACTAGGTGTATATTATGGAATTAATGAGGACGCATTGGTCAACAGTAAAGATGCATTTTTCGAACAACTGAACGATGAAATTATAAAAGTAGGAACATCTAGTGAGATCATACTTCTAGGAGACTTCAACAGCAGAGTTGGACGGGAATTGAACAATAAAGTGGTAGGAGCACACAGTGAAAATACCAGAAATGATAATGGAACCAGATTAATAACAACATGCACACAAAATAACTTAAAAAAAAACGGGTATGGCAGGTAGTATGCCGGTAGAAGTTATACTTCTATACACGAGTTCGTCGTAACAAATTTATATGGGAGTCAATCTGCACAATCATTACACATATAATGCTATAGGTAAGAGAGAGCAGAAAGCTAAAAATAATTAGGTATACAGGTATATGGTGCATCGTTTGCTGTATATAAACATTTGACCTGTAATAGGAGTATAGTAAGTAAATGAAGGATTGAATTAATATTTTGATGAAAATATATATTTTTATTTTCATATATGTATAAAAGGACTTGAATGCAAAATTTTTTTTACATTTACTCTGCAGTAAAATTCATTGTTAATTTTGTTATTGATATAAAAATACAATACACTACAATACAATACAATACAATGCAACATAATTCAATATAATAATACAATACAAATTAAAATGCAATATTCATAAGTATTTAAAAATGACAATATACGTAACTTACTTACGCATATGTTTAATTTACCATGATAAAAATATTAATAAAAAAAAATATTGTTTGGTGATACAACTGTCAATTTATCTGACATTGACAAATACAATATTTAATTGTTGTGTGTTGTGTATATAAGTACACATTTGAACTTTCTTGAGATATTTACAAGTTTTAATTTATAATTTAACATGCCTAACGAGGCTTGTTACTCCCGTGCAAATTTCCGATCCACTCCCGTGCAAATTTCCAAAGTCGAACGCGCGTATAGAAGTATAACTTCAAAAACCAACAACTCAGATGATGTTGTAAATTTTCATTTTATTTTAAAATTTAGCATTTTTGCGTATATTACATATATTTAATAATATTAACGCGGGGTTTTTAAATATTATAAAAATAAAAAAGGAAATTCATATTGGGATTTGAACTCACATCCACCAGCGTATGAACTAAATACGTAAAATATTTGCCAATTAGACATGACATAAACGTATTTCAAAATTGACAGTTCTCGGTCATACAATGATTTATTGAGATTATTATTTTGAAATACAAAAGACTAAAATAATTATGAACATTTAATAAATAATACAAAACATATCACATAAATAATAATATTAATAAATATTATATTATATGTATATAATATTATATATATATATATATATATATATATATATATATATATATATATATATATATATAGAATATATATAATATTAAATATATATACAAAAGGAACATTTTTATTCTCGAGAGAGGAAGAGAGAGAAAATATATCTTCTGTCTCTCTCTTACTCGTTATCTTACATATGTAATGATTTCACCGATTCACTCCCGTACAAATTTCCAACGTGGAGCGCGCGTATAGAAGTATAACTTCAATATTAAATGGATTTTATCCACATCGCGATATACACAAATTCACCTGGATACAACAGACCAGAAATCTGAAATCTATAATAGATTATAGCATTGTAAGACAGAGAACTACAATTAAAATACAAGATGTGCGAGTAGCCAGAGGGCCATCATGTGGCACCGATCATTACCTGCTAAAAGTTAAAACGGTACTCCCAAACAGATACGAAAAAGAAAAAGAGCACATCGAGTCAAATCAGTTCAGGCTCCAGGCCGTAGAAGAATGTCATGGCTGCGTAATTTGAGAGAGTGGTTTGGCTGTACCACTAATGAACTGTTTAGGTCAGCTGTAAACAAGGTCAGGATAGCCTTGATGATTTCCAATCTCCGATAGGAATGTCACAAGAAGAAGAAGAAGAGTCAAATCAGTTAATAAAACAAGTACGGTATAACCTAGACAGTTTAAACCATGAGAGTGTAAAGCTACTGTATAAAAACAATTAGACCAAAAGTTAGAAATGGGTAGTTTTGAAAATACAGAAGAACACTACGAACACATCAAAAGGTCGATTCATTTAGCAGCAGAAGAAGCACTAAGAAGAAATCCAAATTGGGAATCACTAATATCCATCTCCAGCTTAGCGTGTATTCTATTATGGATGATTTTTAGCAGGGTTTTTAAGGTATGTGAAATTAGACTGATCGTTCGATAATCACTACATTCTTTGGCATTTACTTTCTTTGGTAGACAAATAAATGTTGATGTCAGCATTTCACGTTGAATGATTCCTGTGGAATAGATTGTATTCAGTAGTTGGACTAAAAGATCTATGTTTTTTTCATTGACCAGTTTTAGCAATTCACTTGGTATTTCATCTGGACCAGCAGCTTTATTATTTTTCATGGACTTTACTGCATGCATAACTTCTGACTTTGTTATTTCAGGTCCCTCGTCTTTACTCTGATTATCTTTATATATATTTTCCTGTCTCTGGTCATGGAATAATTCCTCTATATATTCTTTCCATTTTCCTAATTTTTGTTCCGTCTCCACTAAAATGTTTCCTTGTTTGTCCAATAGTATGCTTGTGGTTTTTTTTCTACCCCAGCTAATTCTTTAACTTTCTTATAGAGATTGAAGTTATCATATTTTTTTTGTAATTTTTCTATTTCTTGGCATTTTCCAGCGAAATAAGTCTCTTTAGCTTCTCTTATTTTCCTTCTTATTTGATTATGCAGCTGTTGATACTGAGTTATATTGATATTCTTTTACCTTCTTCTGTCCTCCATCATTTCCAAGATTTCTTCTGTCATCCAATCTCCTTTCTTGCATCTGGTTGTTGTGAGTTCTCTGCGATTGGTTCGATAATTGCATTTTTAAATAATTGCCACTGTTGTTCTACATCACCATCAATTGATTCCGGTATGGATTCTAGGTTTGCATTAATGTCTTGTTTCAGTTTTTCTTTGACGTCTTCTGATTCTAATTTTTGTTTCAGTTTATCACTTTTGTAGCTTTTTTGTATCTTTTTTAAGTGAAGTTGGAATTTTGCTACAAGAGGATTGTGGTCCGACGCCACGTCTGCATCTGGGTACGCTTTCACCGATTGTATTGCATTTCGGTATCTGTGGTTTATTAAAATATAGTCAATTTGGTTTCTAACGATTTTATCGACCTTGTCAGCTGGCGATTTCCAAGTGTAAAGGCGACGTTTAGGCAGTTTGAAGAAAGTATTCATTACCGCAAGATTAGGTTCTAGGCAGAATTCTATAAGGCGTTCTCCACTGCCATCCTGGCTTAATCCCTAAAAGTATCCAGTTCAGGGCCATTTGGGCCTACAGCGAATAAGGGTCATAATTTGAGTGTGTCTTTCATGTTAGGGGTTGTGAGGCGTATCTTACCACGATCCCTCAGTGCGGGTTGATAAGGACTCGCTTGTGTGTTCCGACTTCAGACAAAAAGAGGAACGACTGGGTAAGATCCAAAACAAAAGTCGAAGATATAGCAACAAAAATTGCCAAACTTAAATGGAGCTTCGCGAACCACACTGCTAGACAAAAAGACCAACGTTGGAATACTACAATACAACATTGGAGACCTTACGAAAGTAAACCAAGAGGAAGACCACAGATAAGATGGGTTGACGACATTAAAAGAATAGCCGGAACAAATTGGAAATATGTTGCTCAGGATAGAGACCGATGGAAGGAGTTGGGAGAGGCCTATGTCCAAACATGGACGACAGAAGGCTAGGAAGAAGAAGAAGTGTGTTCCGATTATAAGGCGCCGAAACCCGCCTTTCACCCTCCTCCTGCTATATAACGTAGTTGTATCATACGCCGTATATTGCCCTTTGATTACGCGATTTATGTCTTCGTGGACCTAGTAGATAGGATTCGTTGACAGAGCTGGCAGACTTTTTAGAACAGCTGTAACCCATTCGTTACTATCAATTAGGCACTTACCGGAGTGGTTTGCTCTTACCAGCAAAAAAAGACCAATCCGATGCCTATACCAACATTTAATCCCCATATGGAAGAAGAGTAGAAACCTATTTTTTTTCATTCTAATCTACTTCAATACTCAATGGTATAAATTAATTTTTGGACGTGCTTCACTTATATTTACTTATGTCACTCATATATTTTAGATGTGAAGAGTAAAATATCTTCATACCTTCATTCATTAAAAGATATTTATTTAGATTGAGAAAAATTCCATTCACTAACTTTTAATTTATAATAGGACTTCTTTAAATACTTCGTATAGTGAGACTGTAACAACTGTGAGATCATAATAACGTAACAATTGAAGAACTTTTTACATTGTCAGTGGTTATTATTCGTAATTTCTTGTCGCATAATTTGAACAAAGAATAAGTGTGTGATTTTTTAAAGGAAAAATAAAGGGGCAACATTTGTATTTATAGTGTGCTGTTAACTTTTCAGTTCCTGTGCGTCTTCGGGCTTTTGTTATGTGGGCAAATACATTGTATGTTCATACAGTATTGGTACGATCTTTATTAATAAATAATGTCTTTATTTAACAATATAATATACACCTCTAAGCCCGCTACATCATATGATGAATATTGATGAACTAAAAAGACATGCTGTCTGTTTTTACGGTTAAAATAAAATTTCATATTCACCAAATTTGACAGATAACGCAATTTTGTAACCAAAAACAGCTCAAGGTGGTCAAAGAGCAGAAAATTGTACACAGGAACATTACAAAGGCCTTGATGCACAAAATCGGAAACTTCATTGATAGAAAAGTAATAGATAAATGGCATAGATAACAATTAGATAACAGTTTAGCAAAAGGAAAACAAGAAATACTGAATATAGCTAAACTGCTAAAGTTAGGGCGCCAATAAATCATATCCTGAGATATATAAAAAACTAAAAATCGTCAGAAAACATATCAAAGAATTACATAACCAAAACTACTAAAAATGACATGTTTACCTATATGTTGCAACAAATTTATATCTTCAATAAAATAGTAAACTTTAAAAAATGTATTTATCAAATACTCAAAAAATATAAGGACACATATCAATATCAATTAACTTATTACTAAATAAATTGCGGACTTTGATAAAATCGAAACAAAAGACTATTTAAAACGTAAATTAATTACTAACTACTTAAAATTACCAACTTCTCAAAAAAACGATAAATAAAAGACCTTAGACTGCAATCTTTAAAGACCCGAAAAAGCTTTGTCGTTTATCTTATAATATATTACAAAAAAGAATGACACGTAAAATTTTTGTAATATTAAAAAATGCGTAACTCTCGTCTTTATTTTTAATACGTACTTATTTTTAATAAAAAAATAAGTACGTACTCAATAATAAAATATCTAAGTGTACTTTTAGCAATCTCACAAAAAACATTACTGTATAAAAGTATTCCTAATTGACCGTAAAACACAAATAATCTGTAAAAAACATTTACACTTACTTAAATTCGACCAGCAGTCATTAAAGGGGCATTAACCTAGCTGGCTCATATTCTAACGCCAAAAATAGGTAGGCGTTCATAAGTCGACAAAAAATGAGGGTAAATCACCCTCTAATCTTTCTATTCCCTTGACGTTGTAAAATTATTAAATTAGCACGCCTTCGATGGATAGGACTTGTAATTAGGCGAGATGAAGATGCAACGATCAGAAAAATTTTCGACCGAAGAGGACCAGTGAGAAGACGAGCCAGAGGAAGACCAAAACTTAGGTATCAAGATAACATAGAGGATGATCTAAAATCCATCGGAGTTAAGGTATGGAGAAGAGTTGCCAGAGACAGGGGCGAATGGCTTTGGCTCATGACGAGCTGTAATGCCACTGATGATGATGAATCTTTCAAGAGGAATCAATTCAAGAGCTCTAGCTCAGTCATTAACCGGGGATAAAAAAACGCTATGGATAAAAGAGAAATCTTTCTTTATATCGTGTTTAGATGTGATGCCAAAAAAAATATTTAAACTTACCACATACGTGGGTTTTCACTACAAAACTGTAAATTTACGTCTGCAGACATCGCGACAGTAAACTATGAAATGAGAGCGGAATCTAGGCGTTTGGATATTTTATAAGCGATTGCCAGACTAATTAAAATCTGATTGGTAATTGTAGTATAGACATTCTTATTAGGTACATTTTTATTTGTACAGTACTCACCAAAGTTTTAAATTCAAGAAACATAAAATGCTACAAGGTGTACATTACATCTTCTTCTTTATATCCCCTCTCATCTGTTGGAAGGAGGTTGGCAATCATCATTGCCATCATCAATTGCCACTGTCCATATAGGTCAACGGTACTGCATCCAAATAAAGTGCTGAAATGGTTCAATCAGAAAATACCTCTTATAACGTTCGCGTTTAATGATGTGTTCCAGATATTATTTTCTTATTTGAATGGTTTCAAACTGCCTTATCTTTTTCCTTTTTTCCCATTACCTCTACATGTGCTTCACGATTATCATTATTTTTGCCTTTATTCTTATGCGGGGTCCGAATTACATTTCTCTATAAGTTTCTATCTTGGGTCATATCAATATCAATCGTCTTTACCGACATGTCCTGCCTAAGCGTTACCCCCAGATTTTCTTTGGTCTTCCTCTCCTATTCCTTCTAGGAACCCGCAGATCAGCAATTATTCGTATTCAGTGATTAATGTCCCGGCATTAAACATGACCAAACCACCTTAAATTGTCGCTCATTTTGGCGTCAATTGGTGCAACCCCTATACTTCCCCTAATAAACTAATTTTTAATTTTATTAATTTTTGTCACTCCATTCATCCTTCTAAGCAATCTCATTTCCGCCTCATGCATTTGTTATTCCTCTTTTTTTTTTAACTATCAAAAATTCAGTTCCGTACATTATAGCTGGTCTTACAGCTGTTTTATAGAATTTTCACTTCAGTTTCATTGTAAATTATCTGTCACATAACACATCATTCACTTTTTTCCACGTCATCAATTCAATCCTAATTCTACTGCATGCATCTCCATGTATTTCCCCATTACTTTGTAATACCATCACAATAATTTCACCATCCAAAGATATTATTTTATTTGTAATATCTATATCTTTAAATGAACATTCCAATTGCTCTTGTCTTCACTATTTCAGTTTTTATTCTAAGGCGTTGTCACTATTTCCTACTAACACTACATCATCAGCATACATTAAGCACTAGGGAATGTTACCCTGTAGTTACCTTTTCCAAAACTAATGAGAATGAATAAGGAGCTTGGTGCAATGCTACTTTCACATTAAATTTATCAGTGTCTCCCACACCTGTTCGAATAGAAACTGTTACTCTCTCATACATGTCTCTCACAATCTTTACATATTTACCGGGGAATCCTTTCTTATTAAGTGCTTACCACAGAATCTCTCGAAGAACTCTATCATATACTTTCGCAAGATCAATGAATAGCATAGGATCGTTTGTTTCGTTATTCCTACATTTTTCCATCAACTGCCTTATAATGAAAATGTCATATATTGTTGATCTGCTTTGAATAAAGCCAAACTGATTATCGCATGTTTCGGTTATGTCACGTATTCGTCTAGCGATTACTCTCTCCCATAACTAAGTAGTTTTATGGCCCTGTAGTTACTACGTTTTTATCTCTCTGGTTGTACACAGGTACTCATATACTGCTTCTCCATTCATCTGGCATTTGTCCAACTTCCATAATTCTATTAAATAAACCTGTTAGCCAGCTTGTTCCTGTCTTTCCTAATGCTCTCCACTCTTCCTCAGGAATATCATCTGGTCCAATTATTTTACCTTTCTTTTTTCTTGAACCACTTCCTCGTTTGTTTTTTTGGTAACCATTGCTTTTATTGTCTTCGTGAACTCAACTGGATTTTTGGAAAAAGTCTTCATTTACTATCAAAGTAGTTTTTCCTTTTTTTGTGACATATTTGTCGTGAATTAGTATTTTGATATTTTCATCTCAAATACATCTAATCTGATTGCTCGTTATGTGAATGGGAATAAAAATATTCAAAAAGTTTTCTTAAGAAAGTTATATTACCTTCAGGGTAAGTTTTGATTGATCTGAGAGAGTTTATATATCTCTTGTTGATGAGGATCGGCGATAAGATAATCAATTTGATTTTTTATTTGATTTAAGTTGTATGCTGATGATCGTGTCACATATAGAAAATTAAAACTTTTAAAATACAAAGATTTAATAATCAACAATAAGTTTTTGCAATAAGTTATATTAATATAATTCAACCAACCTATTTGCCAGTTTATTAAGCTTCAAAACAAACTGAATTACCTATTTAATATTTGCTTAGGTTCATGTAAACTTTTCAAAAATCATTTTAGATTAAATATTTACTTAATTTTTCTGTCTGTGAATAAGCTCAAATGCAAGTTAATTATTTTTGTGTGTTATCTCACACTAGTTGTGTGAGATAACGATAATAAAATTAACAAAATTCCTCGTAAATAGTTTACACGACCTTATCCTACACATTTTGGCAACTGCTAATAGAGAAACCTTTGAATTGCCAGTGACTTATACATATATCTAATAAATAAAAAACAAAAAAGAAAAAAAAATATCTTTAAACATAAATGGACATTCTGTCGGTGATGGACTTGATTCCGTACCATATGCTCTCCGTGCTCTTTCACACACACTACCATTTCCTCACAAGCACCTTCTATACCAATATTTCTCATTGAAAATACTTTTTTTGAAATTTCGTCGTATGTATTTTAAAAGAACGCATTTAAATGGCACTAAAACACTGGCGAGCATTAGTCTGTTTTAATCATCGAGGGACTTCGAACTTTGACAATTGATAGCGGCCATATTGTTGAAGCTGGATCTGCCAAATTGGCTGTCATTTGTTTAGTCTGTTTTGCCATATCTCCATGGATGGATATATGTTACATTATAATGAGTTTGTTGGGTTTTTTCAACATTAAAGAAACTTAGCGGATGAGAACGCTAGGAATAATTTAGGCAACTTTTCACGATAAAACCTTTATTTTACAAACACAACACACGAAACTGATTGGAATCCCAAAGGGAAGAGTCACTTATATTTATATGTAACTTATATATTTGTATGTTCGCTGAATGGGTTCTGGAGCAGTTGGAAACTGATTCTAATTTTCATCGAAAAATTATCCTCAACGATAAGGTCCATTTTTGTATGAATGAGTACGTCAATATAATATAGAGATACGAATCCAGATGACATCTAAGAGCGTCCAATGCATCCCTAGAAGCTAGTGATTGATGTGAATATTGGAGTAGTGGCGTCACCGACCGGTCCATATTTCTTTGAAACCGACGTTGGACAGGCCATCAGCGTCAATTACGAGGAATGTGATGATATGGACACCAACGACATGTGGTTTTAAGAGAACTTCGGTACTTGCTACACAGCTCATGCCACATACACTAACGACTAAATTTTATGGGGATACTAGTACATTTAGGGAGTACCGGCTACCTTACAAACGCCCCTTAATATCAAGAAAGAAGAAATAAAAAATAGTAAATGCGGGCTTCCAGGTTTCAGCTCTTGATAGAACACGTGGAATAACGTTTGTTGAGAACTGTCTCCTTTCTACAACACAAGTAGCGGGCCAGACGATGCAACTGGCTAAGTATGTTGACTTGGATTAATCCTTCATCGAAACAACTTTTGAAGTCTAAATGGTAATAATAATGCTTGATGAATTTAAGGATAGTTTATTTTACGTTACAATGTTACAAAAGATATTTATTTACAAATGTGTTTAACTAAAACTAAAACTTCTTAGTTTTCTACTATGTGCGAACGAAAATTTACATAGAGCGCGTGTATTCGCGAAGTGAATTGAAATTTTTACCGTCCGGCACGGTAACCGAAAGAGTAGTCTGGTGCCGCTGGGATGACTACTCCGCGTGACAAATAAGAGAGAAGTCTCTGAGAGGCAGAGTTCAGCGTCAGCCGCTGAACAGTACGGACGTGCAGTAGAAGCGACACCTGAAGACCGCCGAGGAGCTGCAGCGTTGAGTCGAAGCCGGACTTATCAGTCTGTGCCGTGAATGTAAGCACGGCAGAGCGGAGACTTGCGTTAGCCGCGGCCGAGGCCACTAGAGGCAAAAGCCTATGCCGAGACAAAGCTGAACCGGGGAGATTTGTATTAATCGAATCTTCACGGAGGCCAAAATCAAGGCATAGGCAAGTGAAAAAGTAAACGGGCTTAGCCCGTCGGGATACTTCCTGTACTACGATTGGGATGACACTGTGAGGTGTAATATTTTAGAAATTACACCTGGCAGACACGGCCCCAAGGTCAGGGAGGTAAGAAATTCAAGCGGATCCCACTCTAGTTCTGCCTAGAGCGTGAACTTCCGAGTAAAGGTACTGGGTGGCACCCAGAAGCCGTGCTGACAACGGGTCAGACGGTCAAAAAAATAAGCTTTCCTCCAAAGATTAGGACTTCCACCCCACGCGATTATGGATCGGTCACGATCCCCACCCTGCCGAAAGGCCACTCCAAGCCCCAATGGTTATAGTTCGAGGTACAAACTCAACTATAATATCTATGATGCCCTCCTAGAAGACCAGGACACAAATTACGAGATCTTTGAAAATCTCCCCACCGAGGACATACACGAAGGGGACTTCAAACGCCCCAAGACCAAGAAAAAACGAACAAAAGACCGCGCGGAGGGAAACCGCGAAAAAGAAATGTACTCCACTGACGACGACGTACCACTCGAAAAACGAGCCACTACAAAAAGGATGAGACAGAGGAGCAGTGAGGACGAAAAGTCCGCACTGGCAAAGATGAAGATGATATTAAAAGAAAAGGACGCCGAAATAGCAGCACTAAAACAGAAAATTGAAGAACTGCAGGATACGATAGTAACCTCGCAAAAAACAATAATTGGCCACATTGACTCAAAGTTCCAAGAACTTAGCAATGGAAAAGAAAATAAAAAAACCAAGAAGACAACAGAAACGGTCTCAAAAGAGAGCAGCAAAGAAGATACCTGGGAAACCCAAGCCAAAAAGGCGTCAAAACCGGAAAAGTCTACGGGAACAATCCCAAAGACAAAAGCAACCGCAGAAAAGTCCACGGGAACAATCCCAAAGACAAAAACAACAATAGAAAATACAAAAAAGGGAAAACAAGCAGAAGAACCCAAAAACAGCAAGAAGAAGGCCGTGAAGGAAGACTTCCCTCCACTAGCGACCCCTAGTGCAACAGAACTAGAGTGTCATCAGGAAAGAGTCTCCCATAACTAAGTAGTTTTATGGCCCTGTAGTTACTACGTTTTTATCTCTCTGGTTGTACACAGGTACTCATATACTGCTTCTCCATTCATCTGGCATTTGTCCAACTTCCATAATTCTATTAAATAAACCTGTTAGCCAGCTTGTTCCTGTCTTTCCTAATGCTCTCCACTCTTCCTCAGGAATATCATCTGGTCCAATTATTTTACCTTTCTTTTTTCTTGAACCACTTCCTCGTTTGTTTTTTTGGTAACCATTGCTTTTATTGTCTTCGTGAACTCAACTGGATTTTTGGAAAAAGTCTTCATTTACTATCAAAGTAGTTTTTCCTTTTTTTGTGACATATTTGTCGTGAATTAGTATTTTGATATTTTCATCTCAAATACATCTAATCTGATTGCTCGTTATGTGAATGGGAATAAAAATATTCAAAAAGTTTTCTTAAGAAAGTTATATTACCTTCAGGGTAAGTTTTGATTGATCTGAGAGAGTTTATATATCTCTTGTTGATAAGGATCGGCGATAAGATAATCAATTTGATTTTTTATTTGAT
Organism: Diabrotica undecimpunctata; assembly: GCF_040954645.1. NCBI lineage: Eukaryota > Metazoa > Arthropoda > Insecta > Coleoptera > Chrysomelidae > Diabrotica > Diabrotica undecimpunctata. Next base: position 153,410,473 of record NC_092804.1, read on the forward strand.
TTAAGTTGTATGCTGATGATCGTGTCACATATAGAAAATTAAAACTTTTAAAATACAAAGATTTAATAATCAACAATAAGTTTTTGCAATAAGTTATATTAATATAATTCAACCAACCTATTTGCCAGTTTATTAAGCTTCAAAACAAACTGAATTACCTATTTAATATTTGCTTAGGTTCATGTAAACTTTTCAAAAATCATTTTAGATTAAATATTTACTTAATTTTTCTGTCTGTGAATAAGCTCAAATGCAAGTTAATTATTTTTGTGTGTTATCTCACACTAGTTACTAGTTAAAAAACTAGTTAAAAAACAACAAAAAAATGGCTTCGGCCACCAAAAAAATCAAAAAACTACTAACAAAAACCGGCGCAAGCCACAAAAAAATATTAACAAAAACCACTAAAAACTCGAGCATGTAGGGCCCAACCCCTTGAGCACCAAGTCGCCGAACTGAGCCTAGCTCAGAGCGGAGACTTGAGGCCCAAGTAAGCAATTTTAGTTCGCGGATAAGCCACATTAAGATAACAGGAATATAGCGACAATGCGCTGTCCTGAGTTTTGAATTCGGTTAGGAAACCATGTTGGGGTTCTATTACCCAGGATCTCCACATGAAGAGCATTTGGCTGATAGTTGTGCCCCTATCGCGCATCAGAGTGCTATAGGGGGGAAAGGGATGGTCTGGAGCATTCGAGCGCGGTGGAGTGACTCCTGTTTTTACTCGAGTTAATACACCTCGCTCCAATGAATTGTTACACCCGAACGTAATTCTTAGGGGTGAACATTTCTCACAGGCTGGGTTTAATTAAATTGCTTGCTTGCTTGCAGTCTCTGAGAGGCCGGTATGTACCTAATGTCAAGTACGGGGACAGAGAAAGAGTCTCTGAGTGCCAATTCAACATTTTATAGGAAAGAACGACCCGCCAAATTTCTAACTGACTTTAAAGTTCGACTGTAGGTTCTAATTAGCCACTTTTTCTATACATTTACCAAGAAACTGAATAATAATAAAACAATAAAATTAAAAGATCTATTGTCCTTTTACGAGTTCCGAAAACAAATAAACATTACTGACCCAGTTCTAGGTAGACAAAAAACTTGTTTTTTTGTAATGAATTAGCCTATTTAGCAGGCGTCTCAACAGAAAAATGACGAGACAGAAACCTCGTTTTATTTGAGCTGCGATATATCGAAAATAAATAGAACATATTTTCGTCTTTTATTGATAATTGTAACAAAAATAATGAGGGATTATTGGTGATATGTTAAGACTATAAAAATGTTTGTAAAGTGGACAGACAATAATGTTAAGACTTGTTAGGAAGATATAGTCAAGCACAAAAAATATTTATCCAAGTTACCCGATCTAGTATAGGACGAGTAATAATATCATGGATGACACCGATGTTATGGATGAAAATATTGCTTGTTATCACACGTCTAAAGGCCCGTTTTCACACTACGTCTTATTGAACGTTTTGTGGGTCATATAAAACGTACGACAAAATGTACGTTTTGTCCAGTGTATACACACTACGTTTTTCCTTCCGTTTTCTACCTCATTTCTAATTCAGAGTCTTGAGTTGTGTGAAGTTTGTTTAGTGATTTTTTTTATTATGGATGAAACACGGCTGCTTTCTTTTATTTTTTCAACCATACCGATACTATGACTGAGGAAAAAGGGGATGAGGAGGGAAAAGACAAGATGGTCAGGAGAGTAGGCTTTTAAAAAGAAGCCAGTATTCCCACGTCTCGTTACTAAAAGAACTGAGAGGCGAACCAGATGACTGGCGCAATTATTTGCGAATGGACACCTCAGCCTATTGTCAATTGCTAGAGTTGGTAACACCATACATATTGAAATAAGACACCTCATGAGAAAAGCCATTACACCCCATGAAAGACTCACAGCAACTCTCAGATATCTTACAACAGGATGCAGCGTCAAGGACTTGGAGTTTGGAAAATTTCGTGAAAATTAAAAGTGAATATTTGTTTTGAAATTTGAATTATTTCGATTAAGGGTGACTTGCTGTTAAAAAAAAATCAACATGTGGCTAGAAATTATGCACCGTTTTGCCGGAAAATCGTAAAAACTGTAGACCATTGGATTTTTATCAAATTTAGTTAATCGGCTATATTGGCGTCAATTTTGGTCCAAGAGTCAAGCGAATGGACATTTTCTACATAACATTGGCCGATCCTTCTTCTGCCATACTCGGAATTTTTCTACATCTAACGGTTCGTGAGAAAAATTTCCACTTGGATGTATGTATTCGCTGAAAATTTCAAGAAAATTAAAAGTGTATATTTTGTTTGAAATTTGAATTATTTCGATTAAGGGTGACTTGCTGTTTAAAAAAAATAAACATGTGGCTAGAAATTATGCACCGTTTTGCCGGAAAATCGAAAAAACTGTAGACCATTGGATTTTTATCAAATTTCGTTAATCGGCTATGTTGGCGTCAATTTTGGTTCGAGAGTCAAGCGAATGGACATTTTCTACATTAAATTGGACGCTCGTTCTTCTGCCATACTCAGAATTTTCCCACATCTAACGGTTCGTGAAAAAAAAATTCCACTTGGACGTATGTATTTGCTGAAAATTTCGTGAAAATTAAAAGTGAATATTTTGTTTAAAAATTGAGTTATTTCGATTAAGGGTGACTTGCTCATTAAAAAAATCTAAACACGTGGCCAGAAATTATGCACCGCTTTGCCGGAAAATCGAAAAAAAACTGTAGACCATTGGATTTTTATCAAATTTCGTTAATCGGCTATATTGGCGTCAATTTTGGTCCGAGAGTGAAGCGAATGGACATTTCCTATATAGAACTTGCTGCTCGTTCTTCTGCCATACTCAGAATTTTCCTACATCTAACTGTTCGTGAGAAAAATTTCCACTTGGATGTATGTATTCGCTGAAAATTTCATGAAAATTAAAAGTGAATATTTTGTTTGTAATTTGAATTATTTCGATTAAGGGTGACTTGCTGATTAAAAAAATCTAAACATGTGGCTAATAATTATGCACCGTTTTGTCGGAAAATCGAAAAAACTGTAGACCATTGGATTTTTATCAAATTTCGTTAATCGGCTGTGTTGGCGTCAATTTTGGCACGAGAGTCAAGCGAATGGACATTTTCTACATAAAATTGGACGCTCGTTTTTCTGCCATACTCAGAATTTTCCCACATCTAACGGTTCGTGAGAAAAATTTCCACTTGGATGTATGCATTCGCTGAAAATTTCATGAAAATTAAAAGTGAATATTTTGTTTGTAATTTGAATTATTTCGATTAAGGGTGACTTGCTGATTAAAAAAATCTAAACATGTGGCTAAAAATTATGCACCGTTTTGCCGGAAAATCGAATAAACTGTAGACCATTGGATTTTTATCAAATTTCATTAATCGGCTATGTTGGCGTCACTTTTGGCACGAGAGTCAAGCGAATGGACATTTTCTACATAAAATTGGACGCTCGTTCTTCTGCCATACTCAGAATTAACCCACATCTAACCGTTCGTGAGAAAAATTTCCACTTGGATGTATGTATTCCATGAAAATTTCGGGAAAATTAAAAGTGTATATTTTGTTTGAAATTTGAATTATTTCGATTAAGGGTGACTTGCTGATTAAAAAAATCTAAACATGTGGCAGAAATTATGTACCGCTTTGCCGGAAAATCGAAAAAACTGTAGATTTTTTAATTCGTTTTTTTCTCTTTTCCGGCAAACTGGGGTTAAGGGATCAGAAAAAATCACATGCTTGGAATAAGCTGGACCAAGTGCATGTACCAAAACATTAAACAAAATTTTTTTTTTTTGTAAAATTTGGAAAAAAATTTCCAAGGGGGTACCCTTGGATTTTTATCAAATTTGGTTAATCGGCTATATTGGCGTCAATTTTGGTCCGAGAGTCAAGCGAATGGACATTTCTTACATCAAATTGGCCGCTCGTTCTTCTGCCATACTCGGAATTTTCCTACATCTAACTGTTGGTGAGAAAAATTTCCACTTGGATGTATGTATTCCCTGAAAATTTCGGGAAAATTAAAAGTGAATATTTTGTTTAAAATTTGAATTATTTCGATTAAGGGTGACTTGCTGATTAAAAAAATCTAAACACGTGGCCAGAAATTATGCACCGCTTTGCCGGAAAATCGAAAAAACTTTAGACCATTGGATTTTTATCAAATTTCGTTAATCGGCTATATTGGCGTCAATTTTGGTTCGAGAGTCAAGCGAATAGACAATTCCTACATAAAATTGGCTGCTCGTTCTTCTGCCATTCTCAGAATTTTTCTACATCTAACGGTTCGTGAGAAAAATTTCCACTTGGATGTATGTATTCGCTGAAAATTTCGTGAAAATTAAAAGTGAATATTTTATGTAACAATAAAACACTGAAAACTTTGTTTTCAAAAATTCCACAAAATTTATTTTAACTTCTTATCACTACAGCTGTTTCGGCTAATTGCCTTTCTCAAGTGCCTCAAGTAGCCGAAACAGCTGTAGTGATAAGAAGTTAAAATAAATTTTGTGGAATTTTTGAAAACAAAGTTTTCAGTGTTTTATTGTTACATAAAATGAATTTCCATCAAGTAACGGTCGAATCCATCAATTAGTGAATATTTTGTTTGTAATTTGAATGATTTCGATTAGGTGTGACTTGCTGATTAAAAAAATCTAAACATGTGGCCAGAAATTATATACCGCTTTGCCGGAAAATCGAAAAAACTGTAGACCATTGAATTTTTATCAAATTTGGTTAATCGGCTATATTGGCGTCAATTTTGGTTCGAGAGTCAAGCGAATAGACATTTCCTACATAAAATTGGCTGCTCGTTCTGCTGCCATACTCAGAATTTTTCTACATCTAACGGTTCGTGAGAAAAATTTCCACTTGGATGTATGTATTCGCTGAAAATTTCGTGAAAGTTAAAAGTGAATGTTTTGTTTGAAATTTGAATTATTTCGATTAAGGGTTACTTGCTGATTAAAAAAATCTAAACACGTGGCCAGAAATTATGCACCGCTTTGCCGGAAAATCGAAAGAACTTTAGACCATTGGATTTTTATCAAATTTCGTTAATCGGCTATATTGGCGTCAATTTTGGTTCGAGAGTTAAGCGAATAGACATTTCCTACATAAAATTGGCTGCTCGTTCTTCTGCCATTCTCAGAATTTTTCTACATATAACGGTTCGTAAGAAAAATTTCCACTTGGATGTATGTATTCGCTGAAAATTTCGTGAAAATTAAAAGTGAATATTTTGTTTGTAATTTGAATTATTTCGATTAGGTGTGACTTGCTGATTAAAAAAATCTAAACATGTGGCCAGAAATTATTTACCGCTTTGCCGGAAAATCCAAAAAACTGTAGACCATTGGATTTTTATCAAATTTCGTTAATCGGCTATATTGGCGTCAATTTTGGTTCGAGAGTGAAGCGAATGGACATTTCCAACATAGAATTGGCCGCTCGTTCTTCTGCCAGACTCAGAATTTTCCCACATTCAACCGTTCGTGAGAAAAATTTCCACTTGGATGTATGTATTCGCTGAAAATTTCGAGAAAATTAAAAGTGTATATTTTGTTTGAAATTTGAATTATTTCGATTAAGGGTGACTTGCTGATTAAAAAAATCTAAACATGTGGCCGAAAATTATGCACCGTTTTGCCGGAAAATCGAAAAAACTGTAGATTTTTTAATTCGATTTTTCCTCTTTTCCGGCAAACTGGGGTTAAGGGATCAGAAAAAAAAACATGTTTGGAATAAGCTGGACCAAGTGCATGTACCAAAACATTAAACAAAATTTTTTTTTGTAAAATTTGGAAAAAATTTTCCAAGGGGGTACCCATGGATTTTTATCAAATTTGGTTAATCGGCTATATTGGCGTTAATTTTGGTTCGAGAGTCAAGCGAATAGACATTTCCTACATAAAAGTGGCTGCTCGTTCTTCTGCCATACTCAGAATTTTTCTACATCTAACGGTTCGTGAGAAAAATTTCCACTTGGATGTATGTATTCGCTGAAAATTTCGTGAAAATTAAAAGTGAATGTTTTGTTTGAAATTTGAATTATTTTGATTAAGGGTGACTTGCTGATTAAAAAAATCTAAACACGTGGCCAGAAATTATGTACCGCTTTGCCGGAAAATCGAAAAAACTTTAGACCATTGGATTTTTATCAAATTTCGTTAATCGGCAATATTGGCGTCAATTTTGGTTCGAGAGTCAAGCGAATAGACATTTCCTACATAAAAGTGGCTGCTCGTTCTTCTGCCATACTCAGAATTTTTCTACATCTAACGGTTCGTGAGAAAAATTTCCACTTGGATGTATGTATTCGCTGAAAATTTCGTGAAAATTAAAAGTGAATGTTTTGTTTGAAATTTGAATTATTTTGATTAAGGGTGACTTGCTGATTAAAAAAATCTAAACACGTGGCCAGAAATTATGTACCGCTTTGCCGGAAAATCGAAAAAACTTTAGACCATTGGATTTTTATCAAATTTCGTTAATCGGCAATATTGGCGTTAATTTTGGTTCGAGAGTCAAGCGAATAGACATTTCCTACATAAAAGTGGCTGCTCGTTCTTCTGCCATACTCAGAATTTTTCTACATCTAACGGTTCGTGAGAAAAATTTCCACTTGGATGTATGTATTCGCTGAAAATTTCGTGAAAATTAAAAGTGAATGTTTTGTTTGAAATTTGAATTATTTTGATTAAGGGTGACTTGCTGATTAAAAAAATCTAAACACGTGGCCAGAAATTATGTACCGCTTTGCCGGAAAATCGAAAAAACTTTAGACCATTGGATTTTTATCAAATTTCGTTAATCGCAATATTGGCGTCAATTTTGGTTCGAGAGTCAAGCGAATAGACATTTCCTACATTAAAATGGCTGCTCGTTCTTCTGCCATACTCAGAATTTTTCTACATCTAACGGTTCTTGAGAAAAATTTCCACTTGGATGTATGTATTCGCTGAAAATTTCGTGAAAATTAAAAGTGAATGTTTTGTTTGAAATTTGAATTATTTCGATTAAGGGTGACTTGCTGATTAAAAAAATCTAAACACGTTTCCAGAAATTATGCACCGCTTTGCCGGAAAATCGAAAAAACTTTAGACCATTGGCTTTTTATCAAATTTGGTTAATCGGCTATATTGGCGTCAATTTTGGTCCGAGAGTCAAGCGAATGGATATTTCCTACATAAAATTGTCCGCTTGTTCTTGTGCCATACTCTGAATTTTCCTACATCTAACTATTCGTGAGAAAAATTTCCACTTGGATGTATGTATTCGCTGAAAATTTCGTGAAAATTAAAAGTGCATATTTTGTTTGTTTTTTGAATTATTTCGATTAAGGGTGACTTGCTGATTAAAAAAATCTAAACATGTGGCAAAAAATTATGCACCGTTTTGCCGGAAAATCGAAAAAACTGTAGATTTTTTAATTCGATTTTTCCTCTTTTCCGGCAAACTGGGGTTAAGGGATCAGAAAAAAAACACATGTTTGGAATAAGCTGGACCAAGTGCATGTACCAAAACATTAAACAAAATTTTTTTTTGTAAAATGTGGAAAAAATTTTCCAAGGGGGTACCCTTGGATTTTTATCAAATTTGGTTAATCGGCTATATTGGCGTCAATTTTGGTTCGAGAGTCAAGCGAATAGACATTTCCTACATAAAAGTGGCTGCTCGTTCTTCTGCCATACTCAGAATTTTTCTACATCTAACGGTTCGTGAGAAAAATTTCCACTTGGATGTATGTATTCGCTGAAAATTTCGTGAAAATTAAAAGTGAATGTTTTGTTTGAAATTTGAATTATTTTGATTAAGGGTGACTTGCTGATTAAAAAAATCTAAACACGTGGCCAGAAATTATGTACCGCTTTGCCGGAAAATCGAAAAAACTTTAGACCATTGGATTTTTATCAAATTTCGTTAATCGGCAATATTGGCGTTAATTTTGGTTCGAGAGTCAAGCGAATAGACATTTCCTACATAAAAGTGGCTGCTCGTTCTTCTGCCATACTCAGAATTTTTCTACATCTAACGGTTCGTGAGAAAAATTTCCACTTGGATGTATGTATTCGCTGAAAATTTCGTGAAAATTAAAAGTGAATGTTTTGTTTGAAATTTGAATTATTTTGATTAAGGGTGACTTGCTGATTAAAAAAATCTAAACACGTGGCCAGAAATTATGTACCGCTTTGCCGGAAAATCGAAAAAACTTTAGACCATTGGATTTTTATCAAATTTCGTTAATCGCAATATTGGCGTCAATTTTGGTTCGAGAGTCAAGCGAATAGACATTTCCTACATTAAAATGGCTGCTCGTTCTTCTGCCATACTCAGAATTTTTCTACATCTAACGGTTCTTGAGAAAAATTTCCACTTGGATGTATGTATTCGCTGAAAATTTCGTGAAAATTAAAAGTGAATGTTTTGTTTGAAATTTGAATTATTTCGATTAAGGGTGACTTGCTGATTAAAAAAATCTAAACACGTTTCCAGAAATTATGCACCGCTTTGCCGGAAAATCGAAAAAACTTTAGACCATTGGCTTTTTATCAAATTTGGTTAATCGGCTATATTGGCGTCAATTTTGGTCCGAGAGTCAAGCGAATGGATATTTCCTACATAAAATTGTCCGCTTGTTCTTGTGCCATACTCTGAATTTTCCTACATCTAACTATTCGTGAGAAAAATTTCCACTTGGATGTATGTATTCGCTGAAAATTTCGTGAAAATTAAAAGTGCATATTTTGTTTGTTTTTTGAATTATTTCGATTAAGGGTGACTTGCTGATTAAAAAAATCTAAACATGTGGCAAAAAATTATGCACCGTTTTGCCGGAAAATCGAAAAAACTGTAGATTTTTTAATTCGATTTTTCCTCTTTTCCGGCAAACTGGGGTTAAGGGATCAGAAAAAAAACACATGTTTGGAATAAGCTGGACCAAGTGCATGTACGAAAACATTAAACAAAATTTTTTTTTTGTAAAATTTGGAAAAAATTTTCCAAGGGGGTACCCTTGGATTTTTATCAAATTTGGTTAATCGGCTATATTGGCGTCAATTTTGGTTCGAGAGTCAAGCGAATAGACATTTCCTACATGAAATTGGCTGCTCGTTCTTCTGCCATACTCAGAATTTTTCTACATCTAACGGTTCTTGAGAAAAATTTCCACTTGGATGTACATATGTATTCGCTGAAAATTTCGTGAAAATTAAAAGTGAATGTTTTGTTTGAACTTTGAATTATTTTGATTAAGGGTGACTTCCTGATTAAAAAAATCTAAACACGTGGCCAGAAATTATGTACCGCTTTGCCGGAAAATCGAAAAAACTTTAGACCATTGGATTTTTATCAAATTTCGTTAATCGGCTATATTGGCGTCAATTTTGGTCCGAGAGTGAAGCGAATGGACATTTCCTACATAGAATTGGCCGCTCGTTCTTCTGCCATACTCGGAATTTTCCTACATCTAACTATTCGTGAGAAAAATTTCCACTTGGATGTATGTATTCGCTGAAAATTTCGAAAAAATTAAAAGTGTATATTTTGTTTGAAATTTGAATTATTTCGATTAAGGGTGACTTGCTGATTAAAAAAATCTAAACATGTGGCTAAAAATTATGCACCGTTTTGCCGGAAAATCAAAAAAAACTGTAGACCATTGAATTTTTATCAAATTTGGTTAATCGGCTATATTGGCGTCAATTTTGGTTCGAGAGTCAAGCGAATAGACATTTCCTACATAAAATTGGCTGCTCGTTCTTCTGCCATACTCAGAATTTTTCTACATCTAACGGTTCGTGAGAAAAATTTCCACTTGGATGTATGTATTTGCTGAAAATTTCTCGAAAATTAAAAGTGAATATTTTGTTTGAAATTTGAATTATTTCGATTAAGGGTGACTTGCTGATTAAAAAATCTAAACACGTGGCCAGAAATTATGCACCGCTTTGCCAAAATATCGAAAAAACTTTAGACCATTGAATTTTTATCAAATTTGGTTAATCGGCTATATTGGCGTCAATTTTGGTTCGAGAGTCAAGCGAGTAGACATTTCCTACATTAAAATGGCTGCTCGTTCTTCTGCCATACTCAGAATTTTTCTACATCTAACGGTTCGTGAGAAAAATTTCCACTTGGATGTATGTATTCGCTGAAAATTTCGTGAAAATTAAAAGTGAATGTTTTGTTTGAAATTTGAATTATTTCGATTAAGGGTGACTTGCTGATTAAAAAAATCTAAACACGTTTCCAGAAATTATGCACCGCTTTGCCGGAAAATCGAAAAAACTTTAGACCATTGGCTTTTTATCAAATTTGGTTAATCGGCTATATTGGCGTCAATTTTGGTCCGAGAGTCAAGCGAATGGATATTTCCTACATAAAATTGTCCGCTTGTTCTTGTGCCATACTCTGAATTTTCCTACATCTAACTATTCGTGAGAAAAATTTCCACTTGGATGTATGTATTCGCTGAAAATTTCGTGAAAATTAAAAGTGAATATTTTGTTTGTTTTTTGAATTATTTCGATTAAGGGTGACTTGCTGATTAAAAAAATCTAAACATGTGGCCAAAAATTATGCACCGTTTTGCCGGAAAATCGAAAAAACTGTAGATTTTTTAATTCGATTTTTCCTCTTTTCCGGCAAACTGGGGTTAAGGGATCAGAAAAAAAACACATGTTTGGAATAAGCTGGACCAAGTGCATGTACCAAAACATTAAACAAAATTTTTTTTTGTAAAATGTGGAAAAAATTTTCCAAGGGGGTACCCTTGGATTTTTATCAAATTTGGTTAATCGGCTATATTGGCGTCAATTTTGGTTCGAGAGTCAAGCGAATAGACATTTCCTACATAAAATTGGCTGCTCGTTCTTCTGCCATACTCAGAATTTTTCTACATCTAACGGTTCTTGAGAAAAATTTCCACTTGGATGTATGTATTCGCTGAAAATTTCGTGAAAATTAAAAGTGAATGTTTTGTTTGAACTTTGAATTATTTTGATTAAGGGTGACTTCCTGATTAAAAAAATCTAAACACGTGGCCAGAAATTATGTACCGCTTTGCCGGAAAATCGAAAAAACTTTAGACCATTGGATTTTTATCAAATTTCGTTAATCGGCTATATTGGCGTCAATTTTGTTCCGAGAGTGAAGCGAATGGACATTTCCTATATAGAATTGGCCGCTCGTTCTTCTGCCATACTCGGAATTTTCCTACATCTAACTATTCGTGAGAAAAATTTCTACTTGGATGTATGTATTCGCTGAAAATTTCGAAAAAATTAAAAGTGTATATTTTGTTTGAAATTTGAATTATTTCGATTAAGGGTGACTTGCTGATTAAAAAAATCTAAACATGTGGCTAAAAATTATGCACCGTTTTGCCGGAAAATCCAAAAAACTGTAGATTTTTTAATTCGTTTTTTTCTCTTTTCCGGCAAACTGGGGTTAAGGGCTCAGAAAAAAACACAAGTTTGGAATAAGCTGGACCAAGTGCATGTATCAAAACATTAAACAAAATTTTTTTTTTGTAAAATTTGGAAAAAATTTTCCAAGGGGGTACCCTTGGATTTTTGTCAAATTTGGTTAATAGGCTATATTGGCGTCAATGTTGGTCAGAAAGTCAAGCGAATGGACATTTCCTACATAAAATTGGCCGCTCGTTCTTCTGCCATACTCAGAATTTTTCTACATCTAACGGTTCGTGAGAAAAATTTCCACTTGGATGTCTGTATTTGCTGAAAATTTCTCGAAAATTAAAAGTAAATATTTTGTTTGAAGTTTGAATTATTTCGATTAAGGATGACTTGCTGTTTAAAAAAAAATAAACATGTGGCTAGAAATTATGCACCGTTTGGCCGGAAAATCGAAAAAACTGTAGACCATTGAATTTTTATCAAATTTGGTTAATCGGTTATATTGGCGTCAATTTTGGTTCGAGAGTCAAGCGAATAGACATTTCCTACATAAAATTGGCTGCTCGTTCTTCTGCCATACTCAGAATTTTTCTACATCTAACGGTACGTGAGAAAAATTTCCACTTGGATGTCTGTATTTGCTGAAAATTTCTTGAAAATTAAAAGTGAATATTTTGTTTGAAGTTTGAATTATTTCGATTAAGGATGACTTGCTGTTTAAAAAAAAATAAACATGTGGCTAGAAATTATGCACCGTTTTGCCGGAAAATCGAAAAAACTGTAGACCATTGAATTTTTATCAAATTTGGTTAATCGGCTATATTGGCGTCAATTTTGGTTCGAGAGTCAAGCGAATAGACATTTCCTACATAAAATTGGCTGCTCGTTCTTCTGACATACTCAGAATTTTTCTACATCTAACGGTTCGTGAGAAAAATTTCCACTTGGATGTCTGTATTTGCTGAAAATTTCTTGAAAATTAAAAGTGAATATTTTGTTTGAAGTTTGAATTATTTCGATTAAGGATGACTTGTTGTTTAAAAAAAATAAACATGTGGCTAGAAATTATGCACCGTTTGGCCGGAAAATCGAAAAAACTGTAGACCATTGAATTTTTATCAAATTTGGTTAATCGGTTATATTGGCGTCAATTTTGGTTCGAGAGTCAAGCGAATAGACATTTCCTACATAAAATTGGCTGCTCGTTCTTCTGCCATACTCAGAATTTTTCTACATCTAACGGTTCTTGAGAAAAATTTCCACTTGGATGTATGTATTCGCTGAAAATTTCGTGAAAATTAAAAGTGAATGTTTTGTTTGAACTTTGAATTATTTTGATTAAGGGTGACTTCCTGATTAAAAAAATCTAAACATGTGGCTAAAAATTATGCACCGTTTTGCCGGAAAATCCAAAAAACTGTAGATTTTTTAATTCGTTTTTTTCTCTTTTCCGGCAAACTGGGGTTAAGGGATCAGAAAAAAACACATGTTTGGAATAAGCTGGACCAAGTGCTTGTACCAAAACATTAAACAAATTTTTTTTTTTTGTAAAATTTGGAAAAATTTTTCCAAAGGGGTACCCTTGGATTTTTATCAAATTTGGTTAATAGGCTATATTGGCGTCAATGTTGGTCAGAGAGTCAAGCGAATGGACATTTCCTACAAAAAATTGGCCGCTCGTTCTTCTGCCATACTCAGAATTTTTCTACATCTAACGGTTCGTGAGTAAAATTTCCACTTGGATGTCTGTATTTGCTGAAAATTTCTTGAAAATTAAAAGTGAATATTTTATTTGAAGTTTGAATTATTTCGATTAAGGATGACTTGCTGTTTAAAAAAAAATAATCATGTGGCTAGAAATTATGCACCGTTTTGCCGGAAAATCGAAAAAACTGTAGACCATTGGATTTTTATCAAATTTCGTTAATCAGCTATATTGGCGTCAATGTTGGTCAGAGAGTCAAGCGAATGGACATTTTCTACATAAAATTGGACGCTCGTTCTTCTGCCAGACTCAGAATTTTCCCACATCTAATCGTTCGTGAGAAAAATTTCCACTTGGATGTATGTATTCGCTGAAAATTTCGTGAAAATTAAAAGTGAATATTTTGTTTGAACTTTGAATTATTTCGATTAAGGGTGACTTGCTGATTAAAAAAATCTAAACATGTGGCCAAAAATTATGCACCGTTTTGCCGGAAAATCGAAAAAACTGTAGATTTTTTAATTCGATTTTTCCTCTTTTCCGGCAAACTGGGGTTCAGGGATCAGAAAAAAAACACATGTTTGGAATAAGCTGGACCAAGTGCATGTACCAAAACATTAAACCAAATTTTTTTTTTGTAAAATTTGGAAAAAATTTTCCAAGGGGGTACCCTTGGATTTTTATCAAATTTGGTTAATCGGCTATACTGGCGTCAATTTTGGTCCGAGAGTCAAGCGAATGGATATTTCCTACATAAAATTGGCCGCTCGTTCTTCTGCCATACTCAGAATTTTTCTACATCTAACGGTTCGTGAGAAAAATTTCCACTTGAATGTCTGTATTTGCTGAAAATTTCGTGAAAATTAAAAATGAATATTTTGTTTAAAATTTGAATTATTTCGATTAAGGGTGACTTGCTGTTTAAAAAAAATAAACATGTAGCTAGAAATTATGCACCGTTTTGCCGGAACGTCGAAAAAACTGTAGACCATTGGATTTTTATCAAATTTCGTTAATCGGCTATGTTGGCGTCAATTTTGGTCCGAGAGTCAATCGAATGGACATTTTCTACATAAAATTGGACGCTCGTTCTTCTGCCATACGCAGAATTTTCCCACATCTAACGGTTCGTGAGAAAAATTTCCACTTGGATGTATGTATTCGCTGAAAATTTCGTGAAAATTAAAAGTGAATATTTTGTTTGAAATTTGAATTATTTCGATTAAGGGTGACTTGCTGATTATTAAAAAAATCTAAACATGAGGCTAGAAATTATGCACCGTTTTGCCGGAAAATCGAGGCTTTTTTTGGGAAAAATGAAACGAACTGCAGTGGAACTTGTCCTCAAATAAGTCAAGATCGGACGACTTGTCTGAACATGTATTTTCACGTAACGTTTTATCCTATCAGTTCTCGTTAAACTATGCTTCTCCCATCATTTCTACGATCTGGCCTTGGATTTCATTTCGATTCGACAAGACGTACGTTTTGCTGTTTACATGCCACGTTTTATTGTATAGGATTTGTCCTATCCACCAAAACGTACAATAAGACGTAGCGTGAAAACCGGCCTTTAGATACAGCTACTAACTGTAAATGATACTTTTATAGCTTTTGTATAGAAAACACAATATATCTCAGTTAGAGTTTCGCAGAATTATACATTGTTGTCCGATTTAAGTGATATTTTTAATATGGTATAGCCTTATTCCTTGACAATATCTTTATAATAATATTGTTGCTAAACAGGTAAATATTCATTGTATATAGGGTGTACGAATCAAACTTTTTTTTTTCTTAAAGTTTGCATCACCCTGTGGAATATTCTAGCATTTGTAGAATACTGAAATTAAATCGTAACTATAGCCTCATGCTTTCTCAACATTTTGTTTTTTGATTGATTCGCTTATGTTGGATAATACAAAAGTTAGGTGCTTTAACAACTAGACATGTTTTTTATCAATTTTTATCTCCGCAGAAGAAAAAAAAATAATCTTTTTGAAAAAAAGTCATTTGGTACAGTAAAATTAAAAGTAAAAAAAATTAACAATATTTTGGAAATCAAAGTCTAATTGAAAAAAAATGGGTATCAATAATGGGTGTTGCCGCCTCTAGCCCTTAGGACTTCTTGGAGCCGGTTTGGCAATCCATTCATGATATCCTGGATATCAGATTGGGGGATATTGTGCCACTCCTCTAGCGCAGCTGTCTTCAGCTCTTCAAAGGATGCAGGGGCTGGTATACTTGCTCTTATCCGTCTTTTGAGGTTGTCCCAGATATGCTCAATTGGGTTATAATCGGGACTGTACGCTGGCCATGGTAGAACTTGAATCCCGACCTCATTAAGGTACTCACGGGTAGATCTTGCTGGATGGCAACGTGCATTGTCATGCATTAGTCTGAAGTTATCACCAATGAATGATGCAAAAGGCATGACATGGTCTTGGAGAACTTCTTGCATGTATACTTGGACATTCACACTGCCTCTACCGAACACAACAAGATCAGTACGCGCTTCGTAAGAAATACCTCCCCAAATCATTATTGACCCTCCTCGGTAAGCCACTGTTTCGGTTATAGCGCATGCAGCAAACCTTTCATTTTGACGCCTATAGACACGTTGACGTTCATCTGGACCTTTTAGGGCTATTCTGCTCTCATCTGAGAACAGTATATTCTTCCATTCCGCCATAGTCCAGTTAGCATATTCTCGCGCAAAATGAAGTCTAGCCCTACGGTGTTGTGGGAGCAATTGTGGTGCGCGAGCTGGACGAAAAGCCCTCAAGTTTATTTCTGACAGTCTTCTTCTAATCGTTTGTCTACTCACACTAACGTTTCTCACCTCAAGAAGAGACCTACAAGCTTCAGGAGCGGTGCAAGCGGTCATCTCGAACTGAAGTGCATCGTTTTCGGCCTTGACCTGGCCTGCGGTTGTACGATCCTGTCTCCCGAAATCGTCTGATGGCATCTTGTACTGTAGTTCTGGGTACATCGAGTATACCAGCGATTTTTAAAAATCACAAACAATAAATAAGCACTAAAATTTCAACTTAAACAATATTCGCTCACAATGATATAAAATTACAATTTTAATTGTTAATTTTAATTACAAATTGTATTTTAATTACAAATTGTCCAAGAATTGTTATTAACACGGAAACAGATTTGCAACAATGTCGTACGACGACTATATGTCAAAAATCCTTCGATGACACAAATTTAGGAAACAAACTGTCACAGGTAATGTAAACAAAACAATAATAAAGGTGGTGGGCTTAATTTTGCTGGTGAGTTAAATCGTCTGTATTGATGAAAAACATGGCTAGTTGTTAAACTACCTCACTTTTGTATTATCCAACATAAGCGAATGAATCAAAAAACAAAATGTTGAGAAAACATGAGGCTATAGTTAGGTTTTAATTTCAATATTTTATAAATGCTAGAATATTCCACAGGGTGATGCAAACTTTAAGAAAAAAAACACAGTTTAATTCGTACACCCGGTATACAATGAAAATTTACCTGTGTAGCAACCATATTATTATAACGATATTGTCAAGAAATAAGGCTATAACATATTAAAAGGTGTCCGGTTAATTTTGGCCCAGAGTGTAGCTCAAGCTTACCTTCAAATGTACCAAAATCAATCTTAAAGAGGTGGAAGGCCGTTTTTTCGAGGTCCAGTATTTCTTTGAATAGAATTTGCGACGAACTAACGAACTTCAATATAAATGGGAGAAATCATCTTATGACTACCATACCTGACAAGAAGGGGAGACATTGTGCTGGAGAAGGTTGTTTTTCCAGTACGAAAACTATGTGCAACAAATGTGATGTTGGCATGTCTTTGGAATGTAATATAATATTTCAGACAAATTCTCGTTAAAATCTACATAAGAGCCTAGCGTTTCTTATATGTAACTTCGTTTTTTATGCATTAAAAATTTTTTTTTGTAAAAAAGCTATTTTTTAGTTTGTTTCTACCACTAATTAATCCAAAAATTTAAAAATACATAGTATTACAACAAAAAAATAATATCAGTCATAATGGATTAATGAAAAATGTCATTGTCATAAATCTTTTATGAGAAACATGTGATATATAATAAAAAATGTGGATTATATACAAAATTTACTTAATATTATTTTATTATTTAAATATATAAAGATAAGGAGAAAAAAATGCTACATTATAAGAATCTAAAAGATAACGCAACAATAAAAGATTTGCCTATATTAATTTATGCAATAGAAATGTACTCTAGTATTAAAAATATAGCTTTTTTAAATGTTTGGCAAATAGGTACTTCCAGTGCCGTTCCTAAGGTAGGCTGCCGTCCGAGCGCGAGAATAATTTAGCCGCCCTTCCCAAACCCAACCTTCCCGAAAGTTTATAAGCATTTGTAAATCAAGAAGTTAAAATAATTTTACATTAAAAAAATTGTAAGCAGCATATAATGTTTCATATTGAAGGAATAAATATAGAAATATACTCAGTGACATTAGAAGTGTTACACATAGAAGGAATAATTTCTTGAACTTAATTTTTTGGCAACAGATTGAATATATTTAAAACATGCTATAATAACAATACCATTGTTTTATCTTTTCTACTTTTTGTAAAAATAGTAAAAGTTTTATCTTTAAATTTTTTTGTGAAGAGACCGATTTGTGAAAACCAGTTGGTATAGAAATTTTTAGTTATTATTCCTCACTCTAATTGTATTAAGTGTAATAAAATCACTTCGAGTTCGACGACACCAAAATTACCAGCATCTTAGCAATTTTGACAGTAGAATTATTGCGTATAGAGATATGGGTTTGTCGTATCGCGAAATTGGCCGTCGTGTTCATTGTACGGCAATGACGGTTATGCGTGTCTGTCGTGTGTGGACAAACGAAGGTAGAGGAACACGAAGAAGACCAACTGGTCAACCGAGGCGTACCACAGAGCGTCAAGATAGGCGCTTTCGATTACTGGCTCTGCGAGACCGTTTTGCTACTATGCTTCAAATTGCTGACCAATGGTTTGGAGTAGTATATAAACCTGCTAGTATGCGTACACTATACCGTCGCATTCGAGCCTTTGGACTGGTTTAATTCCGCTCACGACTAATGCTTCCTTTGACTGCGGACCACTGTCATCAACGTTTGAATTAGTGCAGAGAACGGCAGCATTGGATGGCAGAATGGCGTAATGTAGCATTCAGCGATGAATCACGATTCTGTTTAGGAATGCATGATGGTCGTGGAATGGTAAGACGCCGCCGTGGAAAGCGACGAAATATCTAACACTTCTAATGTCACTGAGTATATAAGTACAGGACAGGACATATTTACTAATAAGTATAGTAAACTCTGCTTTTCTAGTTTTTTAAGGCAAATATTTTAACAATGTCAGACACATCTATATTTTCTAAAATATCCTTTTCAATAATAATGATGGATAAATCTGAAAGCCTTTTTTGTCCCATTATGGATCGTAGATAATTTTTTATTTTAAGTTTCGAAATGGTTATTTTCTCATTACCTAACTACTGTCACAGGTAATTTTGTAGCTATATTTCAGGGAAATATAGCTACAAAATTGCCAATTTCATCATATAATCTTGACCTATGATATCCTTTTCATTTTTCGCTGAATCACATAAAATATTGTTAAGAGCTCTTTTTCAGACCTAATTGATTTTTCCATTTTAAAGAAATTATATAGGTCGTTGAGAAAATTAAACAATGTATCATGTTGCTTTATTTGTTCGAACATTTCTTCAAATTTTGATACGCTGTGTCTGGGTACACGCTAACTTGCAAATCGAAAATTTTGGATACATGCGAACGAAACCTCATGTCATTATTTAACGTGCACTATTACTGTATTTTTGGTACTCGCTAATTTTCCGATTCTTTTGTGTGTTTAGTGTCCGTTTGATAGACAAATATTTGTGATTAAGGGCAGGGAAATAGAAATATTGAGATGTCTCAAATTTAATTGTAATAAATTAATGTTTATATAAAAATATATATTCAGGTTAGCAAAATTAACATTTAGTTGACATGACATGTACAAAATACTGTTAAAATAATTTTTATACGTGATTTGAAATTGAAATTCGGCATTGAAAGAATGATTATGATCTGGAAGGTGAAGTGTGTTTGTAGAATATGTTTTTCTATTATTGAAAGCCCTTTTATGTTCTGCTATACGTTTGTTAAAAGTTCTACCAGTTTGACCAATGTAAGTTTTTGGGCAGTCGCCACATTTAAGTTTGTATACACCACTGTGTAAGTGCTTTTTATTTTTCTCTTGTTGTTTTTAATATATTTGCCTAAGTTCTTGTTGTTTGTTCTAAAAGCTGGTGTTATTTCTTTCTTATGTGCTGAACACATAAAAAAGAAAGTGACACATATGACTTATTCAGTTTCATTCGAAAGGCACATATACATGATGGAATTTGAAATACGCGAATTAATACTTCACACAGAACGGAATTTCAAAAAAGCTACACGATATAACAGCATTAAAGTAGCAGTCAAGATTGTGAACACGGATTACAAATTAGTATATGCACGTTTGTAGATCTATTTGCGAAAATTTCCTACTCCATATTGTATCTTTGAGTTATCCCGTGTTCTGCTTACTATTATCACTTGTGCTCTCAGTGGTTCAATATTACGCGATAACTTACTTCCAAGGTATTTAAATTTCATTACCAGTTGGTTTTCAATCTATAGTTTGCAGCTCATTGGTTCTTTTTAATACTATTAGACTTTTTGTTTTTTTTGTGGCGATATTTTCATGTTGAATTCCTTAACCTTAGTATTCAACTGATGTAACATTCTTTATAGGTGGTCTTAATTATTCGCTATTAGAACTGCGATATCTGCATGCCGTACTATTTTTATTTGTTTGTTTCCCATTTGACATCATGGTTTCATTTTATCTTCATTCTCCTTCAAAGCATTTGTATTGTGTTACAAGCGTCGATCATATTACAAACGTTCTTATTTATTGTATGCCATAGATAAAAGCGTCAGACTCACATCAAAATTATTCGTGCCTGCTCTTTTATAAGTGAGTGCGATCAGAATTGAACGCAGTCAATATCTTTGTTATTTGATTTACGCAGAAGAATAAATGAAGAAATTTAAATATGTTGTACAATTTTTATTAAAAATAAATACAAAACTTTATCATTTGTATGTTTAAAATAATTATTTTTATTCAAAAGAAACGCTGAAATTCGGAATGTTTTAAACAGTCTTAATATTTCAGAAAGTCGATCTTACTTCACACATTAACTGGAACATCTGCAACGTCACAACTGAACTGAATAGCTTTTTGTGGTACATTTGTTTTACTTCGAACCTAAAACATATATATATATATATATATATATATATATATATATATATATATATATATATATATATATATATATATATATATATATATATATATATATATATATATATATATATATATATATATATATATATATATATATATATATATATAGAGAGAGAGAGAGAGAGAGAGAGAGAGAGAGAGAGAGAGAGAGTTTTTAATTTATAGTACAATATTTTCAGCTAGGAAAACTATATTTATTTCAAATATGCTACTACAAACTGGTTAGGAAAACATGTACCACGGAAAATAGATTAGGTATATATATTAGAAGCCAGGTAACTAACCTTGTATATTTGGATCTCAGAAAAGCATATGACAGCGCTTTCCTCAACAAAAAGTTTGGGAATCGCTACTCAAACGACTATAAATAGCGCCCTTATAAAAGCTGTCCAGAAACTGTACCAAAACAACACTGCCAGAATAAGATCAAGAGTCTCTTTCAGAGAATTTCAAGGTTAACAAAGGACTAAAGCAATGATACTGTTACTGTTTGTCATCGATGCTCTTTAAAATCTATATAGAAAAAGCTTTAGAAATTTGGAAACGAAAATGTAAAAATATAGGTATACTTCTCAATAATATAAGGATGTATACATTGTGCTTTGCAGATGACCAAATACTTCATGCACAAGATCGTGAGGATACTGAATATATGATGCGAAAATTAATAGAAGAATACAAAAAGTGTCACGTTTAAGTATCCAAAACAAACTTCTTCTATATAAGGCAATACTACGACCGGTATGGATGTACAGAATTCAAATCTGAGCAACTAACAGTAATACAAATATGCAAATACTACAAAGATTCCAATCCAAAGTCCGTCGTAATGTTTGCAATGCCCCATGGTATGTGCCAAACAATGTTATTCACCATGACCTGAATGGTAAAACTGTTAATGAAGCAACCGCCACTTAGTGTACAAACTACTTTAAGAAACTATCATTTCATCCACATCCACGCGCCAACGAACTCCTGACGCCACCTTTTCTTAAAAGACTTAAAAGGTTGGATCCTCTAGATCTCTCCACCGCTAGGAACTAGATAGAAGTTACTCATTTGTATAAAAGTCAAAAATGTGCTAATGTAAACTAAATATGGCATATAGGCTAGACGGTGTCACTTTTTCTGTCTTTAAAACATATTGTTTATTGTTATATTGACAACAGATTGCAATAAAAGGAAGTTAAAAAAAATAAATTGTGAGTCAATTAAAATCAAAAGTATCACCAATAACATTTAAGAAATATTTTGTTGTTTGATAAATGCCATAATGTTAAATCAAATATTTACCCAGCATTATTAAAAAGTTCTCTACTTCCTTCTTGGCATTCACTTATGGCGAGTTCAATGCTATTAAAATGATTCTGCTTGCACCAATCTTTTACAACATTTACCAATTTTAATCCTATTCCTTTCCGTCGGTATCTACAAAATAAAAGTTTACATGCTATGATTCTGACGGATATTCGTAAGTTAAAATTTATTTCATGTAATGGAATGAACTATCTTACAATAAAGTCGTCCCAGAAACGCAATCAAAAATATTGGCAACATAATTTTAAAGTCATCTAATTGAAAATGAATAATATATGTCTGAACTGTCAATATGAATGAATCATATAAAATTAAATTATTAGAAGAATTTTTCACCAAGTAACAAAAAACAAAATTTGTTTAATTTATTAATGTTTGTATTTTGAGAACAATTTCGGAAGTGGAAATCAAAACGTCAAATAAACTCGGTTTTAAAGTAAAACTGTGGCTTATTCCCAATAAAAATAGTAAATTGAATTAAGATGCCACAAGAAATCAAGAGCATTTTAAGAGCAATCTTAAAATAACCATCAAATGTAAATTTAACTCTTTTTAAGTTATTAATAAATAAAAGTATTCGGAGGAGCCAACAGAATTATTGAATATTTATTTAAGAAGAAAAAAACCAATTTCCCCAAATTTAATAGGGTTTCCTTATACCAAGAGAAAACTATGTATAAGTTTCACAACTCTAGTAATTTTACTTCAAGAGTTATCACAGATAGACGAACAGACAACTTTAATAAGGAGTTCTTATCAAGTTCTTAATAATTTATAAAAACATTGAAACTGACAAAAAGAATAATTTCTGAAAAATGAAATAAGTCAATAAATAAATATGCAATTGATTTCTATAACTAAATTATTACCGAATTGCATGATTTTCGTCAAATGTATGCAACTTACATTACTTTATTAACCAATTTTATGCTGATGTAAATATTACAATTTTTTTCCTATCTAAAAAAGTACTTTTCCTTAATACTTATTCCTAACCTTTACTAATCTAGTGAACAGGCAGGTTTTCCTTCAAACAACATAGCCAATTTCAATCTCACCTAGTAAAATTAGTCTAGCTTCTACATATTGTACATTTTCACTAATTATTTAATTAAAAATTTAGCAGTATTATCAAAACACTAAATTTTATTTCAGATTTTGTAATAGTATTTATTAATTTTCTTGTATAAGACTATATTTTACTCCTTTTTAGTTTAAAATTCTTCCTGTATCAATCTTGAACTTTCAATTGAAAAATATCTTTGGTAAATATTAAAGAATATTTTTTGGTATTGGTTATGGTTTTTCAATGATCTGTAACTTGTAGACAGTTATTTAATTTAACTATGTGAAGAAATTTAGTCATGGAAAAATTCAAGGAAGTCATTGAAGCATATTATTTTCTATTTCATTGAGAAAAAAAATGCATCAATAAAAATCTTGATAATTTGACATCTGAAATCTCCAGTTTAGTTATATATGAAAATAAATCGAAAAATCAAATTAAAATTATATCTTACCTTTGGTCAACAACTAATCTGAACAACCAAGCCCAGTCTTCTTTTTGTAAATGCTGCATCACAGCTATTGTCCCTATAATCTAGACAAGAAAATATATACAGATAGAAAATAATAATACATAGGAGCAATGATAAAAGAATTCCAGGACTGTTGCTTAAAAATTTTATTTAAAAATATTTTAAAACCATTCAAGCCATCTGTTATAAACCACTTGAACTGCAGCTAATTGGATTATTATACATTTTTCATTTTATTCATGATATTGACAGCTTATACAGGTCTGGTGGATAGGTACCATGTATATTTGGAGTCAGTTGGTGGTTTCCAAAAATTGTTTGCTGCCTGCGATCTAGTGCCTCACAGTTGAGTAAGATATGGCTGACTATTTAAAGTTCTCTGCTATAGAATCTGCAACTTAAGTCTCCATGTACTGCCCCATTGTATGCAGATGTCCTATGACTGTCACTCACACACACAAGTAAGAAAGCTTTTTATGATTGTGAGCTGATTCCTGCTTATTTTCCTCAGAACTTCAGATCTATTGGCTATGTCCATCCAATATACATTTTGCCATATGTGTTTGATCAGTTCAGGCTGATTTGTTAGATAGTTATGATATGTTTAGAATCACTCTTTTTTTTTTCAGTCGCGATATCTTTATCAAAAATACAAAATTACTTTTATGATAATGATATTTATTTTTACATAAATACTACTAAATAGGATTTATGGACTAGTTGCCCATCCAAAAATGGGCTTTTCACCTCACTGTAGCTTTGACTGTGAAGACTTTTAATTTATTTCATGATGGATCATAACTGCTGTGAAACCATAGCTTGTCAATAGTCATGATCTTTTAAAGATTTTTTACCATTAGCAACCATTTTCAAAAAATACAAATTTCCTGATACTAAGATTGCTCCTTTGTTTATGCCCACTCAAACTACAATTTTCTTTAATTATTATGTCTCACAGGCTCTTGAAACATTTTAGCTTGAAGTGATAAATTAAAATCGTATACTGTTGGCACAGGCCTAATATATTCATTTATGTAGGACTATATACCAGATAACATACCAGAGATGTTTTGGTGTGAGACTTATGTGACAATATATATTAAAGATGCCATTTTAATTTACAGGTAATGTAAAAATGTGCTTACTACACAACAAAATCTTTTTAAAAATTGTACTAGTTGACATACTTACCTTTCTATGATAGCCTTCCTTATTAATAACCTTCATTTCAATATCATCTTCCTGGATAATTTTATACCAACAGGTTTCTGGTTTCTTCATAAAAAAATAAGGTTCATATGCTTCAGCTACCCAACAGTTTAAGGTTGGTTTTTCATACAAAATTTGGGCAGATTTCATAAATAAGGATAAGTATATAACAATATATGTACCTAATAAAACAATGGGTATTGACATCAAGCTATATTGCAATGGTACTCCAAAACATATATAAAGAAAGGCAGATGATAGCACCATTAATTGGAATGTTATCTAAAATTATTACAATTGAATAAAGTGTGTAGAAAGCAATTACTGTATTTCATGTGATTTACTTCAGATTTATTATCAGAAGTCACAAATATGTTCAGTAAATACTAGTAGACCTATTGGTTATATATTCCAAATTTATTCAATATAAAGTAAATACGAATATGAGTACTTTCTTAATATTTAGCAATATGAAGATAGGCTAAAATTCGTTAAGATAAAATCATCATAAATAAGGCGAAAACTTTTGCAAAACATTTGGATACTAAGAATCTATTACAACCGAGACCAAACCTTTAATTTACTAATGATACGAATACCAGCTTAAGTCTTAGGATGAAAAATAATTTGTTTTGTAAGTAGATTGAGATAAAGAAGTACAAGATTGTAGTTTTTTATATCATTTTGATTCAAAAGCTTAAGTGTATAATATTGTATAATATAAATCTTCAATTTTAAAACATGTTTTTTTAACTTATTGTAAGTAAAATGACTTCAACCATAGATATTGCATATTATGACTAGTTCTGAGATATAATCTGGCTTTCGAGAAATTATTAAGAAACAGTTGTAATTAGAAATAGAATACCTCTTGAAATAAAGCATTTATCCAAGAATTTGTAACAGTAGACAAATAACCGCTACGGACAACCTCCGATACTGCAGGTGTGTCTTCATTTCTTTTTTCTCTTATTACAATATAATAACTCATAACTTATAGAATTGATTAAACTTAGAACGAATCGTATTTCTACTTATAAAATACAAATGTCAACAAAACCAAAAACACAAAACCTAAATACAATGGTATAATTCGTCTTCCTTTCATTGATTGTCAATTTGTGGCCTCGACCACAATCATATTCAGTGACTTCGGTGATATAGGTTCATCGAGTTAGAATCTACAGGGTGGTCCTTAAGTAATTGTACAAAAAGAAACAGTAGATTCTACAATTTAAAATATTACGATTTAAGCCAAATTGCTTTAATAAAATGTTGATATTAAGAAAGATACAGGGTGTTAAAGTGCCAATTTAAAATTTTATTTTTCGCTATAACCTTCATGTTTATAAACATTTATGTATAAAAATTTACAACTGTGTACATTTAAATATGAGAAATTATAATTTGATGCACACTTTGATGTAACTGATAGAGGGCGCCACATATGCGGTATAAATTTGCACTTAACTTTTTTGCTCTTTAAGGCACCTGTATTTGGGACAAAAAATATTAAAGATACATTACTTTAACAAAAAAAAGGTATACCTGTTAATAACTTTAAAACAGTTTTCGAGATAATCGCATTTTGCCAATCAGCTGCATAATTTGGATTTAAGGCAATTACTCCAGGCAACGAAGAAAAAATAGACAAAAACATTAATACTTCTGAATTTTGGTATAAAATACCTTTAACTAAAGTTAATAGTTAACGAAATATTAAATAAAATAAATATATCAGCAGGATAATTAATAATAGGATTTGACAAAATAACATAATAATAGGATTTTACATCAAACATTTTACGTTTTATGTTAAATTAAAGTCATAATCAAAACATGTTGTTTACAAACCAAATTAAGAAATAGGTAAACTAAATAACATAACTTTTTGTCAAAGTAAGTGTTTGATATGTCCACCATTTTCTTAAATTCATTTGTCAATATATTCCATGAAAGATCCTCTCATATTAAATAGCATCATTGGTCCTAAAGATACTGCGCAGTATTTATTTCTTCCCATAGTTGGTTGCGAATGTTTATGGGATTCTTATAGACACGTTGTTTTAATGCGCCCCATACACTAAAATCAAGCGGATTAAATTCTGGGCTACGTGGTGGCTATAATGTATAATGGATGAATATATTCTTCTGGATACATATCCAAATATTATGGTATATTATGGAAGTATATCTTATTTGCGCAGAGGTTAAATAATGTATTAAACTGTGATGTATCTCGTTCATTGGTTACTTCTATACACAGGGAATAACCTATCGATGACATTACTTATTTATATGATTACGTTACAGCTTACGAGTAACTATATTACATCTCGAACAAATGGACTATTATGATTTACTAACGAACTAATATTATGCTGAACTAAATTGTCTGTGTGTTTACTATATTTATAACAATATCGGTTATTATGCCAACGATGATGTTACCTAATGATTAAGGTTAGATTTGTAACAAAAGTATTATGAAACAAGACACATATGTGTTATTCAATACCTGTGCTCTAGTTTCTATTTGTCATAATAAAAATGGGTAAACAATTTACGTAACGAATAATAAGTACTCTTTTCGGATTTTTTATGAATTAAATAATTATATCAATATCTCACCACATTGCCAAGGAATACGACTACCACGACCAATCCAACGTTCAGAAAAGATGTATTTAAGTATGTTCTAAGTACCTTCTCTCTAGAATGTGGTGGTGTACCATCTTGAATAAACCACATACGTTGTTTTTTTAGCATTTTACAATAGAGAAAAAGTAATAAAACGCCTTTATAAAAACTTAAAAAGCGATAGAAAAGGGAAATTGTAAACATGATGACGGCCAACGTCTGAATACGGACACGGCACCTAAAGAAGAAGATGAAGAATCTTTTCTCCAATAAGACACTTTCTGATGTTACATTATCATCTTTGAGTTGTTTTAATAAGAATAAACTATGAATTATGCTTATCTACAGGTATTCAGTGTTTTACCGCATAAATATCAAACAAGAATTATTATGAAGCTGACTTATAAAATGCGATTATCTCGAAAACCGTTGCATTTTTAGGTTACTAACAAGTATACCTTTTCTTTGTAAAAATAATGTATCTTTTATATTTTTTAACACAAATAGAGCTAACTTGAAAGAGCAAAAAATTTAAGCGTAAATTTATGCCACACATGTGGCATATGTGGCGCCCTCTATTAGTTACATTAACGTATGTATAAAATTATAATTTGTCCTACTCAAAAGCATCCAACTGTAAATTTTTGTCCAAAAATATTTACATACATAAAAGTTTTAGCGAAAAATAAAATTTTAAATTTCCACTTTAACACCCTGTATCTTTATTAATATCAACATTTTATTAAAGCAAGTTGGCTTAAATCGTAATATTTTAAAGTGCAGAATCTATGGTTTCTGTTTGTACAATTACTTAAGGACCACCCTGTAGATTCTAACTCGATGTATACTAAACTTACAGCAAACTTATAATATCAACAGCGGATCTACATTTTTCAACAGTTTATACAAATCTTTTACAAAAGAAATATAACTAATTTACGACTTATTATTATTCTTCTTCAACCCATTTCTGGCCATAGGCCTCTTCTATTTATTTCTCCACTGATTCATATATCATGCGTGACTCAAAATAGTAGTAGTTACTAGATTTTCAATTCCTTCAACAAGTGTATGAGTTGTAGATTTTTCCTATTGAAAACGAAATTGATTTTGGAATATTAAGGACTTTGAATTCAAATATAATACCATGCCAATATATATTTTAAAATATTTTCAAATCTTTAAGAAATAATAATTATTACGACAGCTATTGGTATGTAATTATTCAATTCCTAGCTTATGCTACCTTATGTATTCTTCAGAAATGATAAAAACGCACTTTTATCGGATTTTCTATTATATGTGTGAGTAACTATATCATATTCAAGTTATTGTCGTACGGTTGGACCATCCTCCATATTACCCGGAGTACCAGGATAGTTTCCAACCTCCGCTCCTGAGTAGGAACGAAGTTGAGTTGAACCATCCTCTAGTTACTCCAGGAGTTATGTATCCTCAACTTATACTTAGCGAGAGGTTAACAGGGGGCTCTTATGTCAACAAGGTGCTACCGGCAGTGTAGAATACTTTATCAGTTCGAATTTCTTACACTTGAATATATATATTTATTTTACATAAAATATTTGAAAATATTCTACGCACCGCAGACACCTCGAATATCATCGCCGGCTCCTCAAGCCTTCGACTCTTCGACTAGCCTGGATTGCGGAATAATTGTAAGCCCTTCGGGACTTTTATTTATTCTCGCAATCACGCTCAATAGCGAAGAGCTCACTTCGTAACGCCACCTCTCGTGAAATGGCCACCAATAAAGCCACCAGCTCGTTCACCGATTGAGGAGTAATTCCAAGTCCGCTCGGGCTTCTATTTACTCCTAATCGTCGATGGTCTATCCGAACACTGTGCAGAGAGCTATAGAACTTTCTTCTTGTAGTTCGATGAAATTTGGTATAGTTGAGAAATAAAAACGCAGAGGTTTCTTGAAGTGGGCTACTCAGCCAAAATAGGTCTTGACAGTATCAAGATTAAGACTAGCTTGATCCCGATCGGAAGGTACGCTGCTTTTTATGCATTTCTTGGTTGTATGTCTGCAGCGATCTTCCGTCGGAAGGCCAATACAATTGCAGTAAATAAGAACCCTAGTAATTTAATTGGTCGGCCAGACTGACAATCTTCGCTGTGATTCGTCCACTCTGGGGACATTATTTTACCCAACATTCATCAAATAAACCTAGTACCTATTGCAACACCAATAGATAAATTCAATATTTTGATTTTTCCACATTGAGTGGAAAACGAGAGTTAAAAATATCTAAAAAGAAGAAAAGTATATTAATTTTCATGCTTAATAAGAACTTTGAAAACTAATAAATTCCTGTTGTTTCCTCCACACTTGTAAAACACTGTAACAAAAATTGATACGCCTTTGTAGGTGTGATTAACTTAACAAGTAATATTATGATACGATTTTCGATGATACAGTCTATTAATGGGTGTGATAAATAGTACCGATGAACTACTAATAACAACTGCAGAATTATGTGGGCGGGTCGAGACAATTACAGAACAAGTATTCGTTGTTTGAAACTTTGAATTTGTTGACCGGTTGGGTTCGATTTTTTATTGGACGATATTAAAATGCAATATAAATGAGTCAATTTTTTTACATCTAAGTAAAAAGAAACTAGAAATAGGTACTAGTGTATTTAGTTATATTTTGATAAATTAATAAATATATATCTACATACATCTTGGTATTTTTGAATTATAAACAATTAAATACCGACCTAATAACGGCCCAGGTAAGGAATATTTGACTTTAGACGTAAATATTAAGGAAACGAAATAATAGAGAAAATTGGTGTAAAGTATATTTGATAACTTGATGTTTTCTTTATCAAAATAATTAATAAAAAAATGAAAAATGTGTTTTTATTCGACAAAAAAAGATGTTTTTACTAAAATGCAAAAAACTGTAATTGCGTCTTAAGTTGAAACATTAGTAGTAATTCCGGCCCTAATGGTGATTTAATTCCGACCTGTATATCAAAAGAATTTTCAAGTATGTTTTCAAAGTGGGTAAAAAATTAAAAAGCCGTGAAAACATAATTTTTATATAGAAGATGCATCTTCTTCTTCTTAGCCTTCTGTCGTCCATTTTTGGACATAGGCCTCTCCCAACTCCTTCCATCGGTCTCTATCCTGAGCAACATATTTCTAATTTGTTCCAGCTATTCTTTTAATGCCATCAACCCATCTCATCTGTGGTCTTCCTCTTGGTCGTGTACTGTCATAAGGTCTCCAATGTTATATTGTAGTATTCCAACGTTGGTCTTTTTGCTAGCAGTGTGGCCCGCGAAGCTCCATTTAAGTTTGGCAATTTTTGTTGTTATGTCCTGGACTTTTGTTTTGGATCTTACCCAGTCGTTCCTCTTTTTATCGGACGGTCGTATACCTAACATTGCTCTTTCCATGCTTCTTTCTGTTGTGGCTAGTTTATTCATGTCTGCCTTGGTTAGGGTCCAGGTTTGACATCCATATGTCGTGATAGGAAGGATGCATTGGTTGAACACTTTGCTCCTCAAGTATTGGGGTATTTTGCGATTCTTAAGTATCCAACTAAGTTTTCCAAATCCTGCCCATGCTAGTCTTGCTCTTTTAGTAATTTCCGCACTTTGGTTCTCTTTGTCAAGGTTCAGGATTTGGCCTAGGTAGATATATTAATGGATTTGTTCTATCTCACTGCCATTTATAGTTATACGTCTGGGATCATCTGTGTTTGTCATTATTTTTTTTTTCATATTCATTTTTAGGCCGACGTATTGGGAGCTGGCTGCTAATTCTCCCATCATAATTTACAGTTGCTCGAATGTCGAATGTGCTCGCTATAATCACTATGTCGTCAGCGAATCTGAGGTGGTTTAACTTGTTGCCATTAATGTTAATGCCATAGGTTGACCAATTTGTAGTTTTGAAGACGTCTTCTAGAGCTAGGTTGAAAAGCTTTGGCGATATTACGTCTCCTTGTCCCATGGGGATGGGATTTGTATTTTCGTCTAGTTGTACTATCATAGTTGCATTTTCATATATATTATGTATTAGTTGCCTATATCTCGAATCTATTCTACAATTATTAATAGCTTGTTCTATGGCCCACATCTCTATACTATCAAATGCCTTTTTATAATCGACGAAGGCAAGAAATACGGGTAGTTGGTATTCATTTGCCTTTTCTATCAATGTTCTCATTGTCAGCAGGTGGTCTGATGTACTATATCTTTTGCGGAAGTCAGCCTGTTCAACCGGTTGGCAATTGTCCATTTTGTAGGTTAACCGGTTGTTAATAATTCTCATAAATAGTTTGTATACTTGACTGAGCAACGATATAGGTCTATAATTCTGTAGATCACATTTGTCCATTTTTTGTGTACTGTACCAGTCACTGAACATCCTTATTTATAAAACTAAATAATGTAAACTAAATTGTAACATATAACTTTTACCGAGTTTTTACCCAGATATTTAGTGGCTCAAAACATGTACACCTAGACACTGATGATGGAATATGGATTCCAAAAACGTTTTTTCTTCATATCATAGTCCGTTTGGGTTTTTTAATTTATAGACCTTTTATAAAGGATTTTAACAAAAAGTTTTTTTTTTTTTTCAGATGTAAATTACCACATGAAACAGATAATTCTAGTTATCATTTAAATGACACGACGTTGTCTTTGTATTATCCGATAGATACTCTCCACAAAAAATACTCATCTTGCGAGATTTATGATACAAATAACAAAACAAAACCATGTGAATCTTATATTTTTGATCATGAAATATATGGATATACGTCTGTGATAGAGGTAAGTTTACTATAAACTTTGTTATTAAAAAATTACCTACCTAGAAGTATAACCATCCCGGTAGTCAATGTAAGAATACGGGAGCTTTATTCTCTCGCATTTCAGATATGAGCCCCCATTTTGGTGTATATAATGCCTTTTAATTGTAGATGTATGCTGCATATTCTGTCTGTCCAATCTCTGCCTTATTTTAGTCTGTTGTACTTCTTTCTATTACAAAGTTTGCATGTGCCTAATTCTACCAAAAAAGAATTTGTAAGCCTTGCCATTCATGTTACATTTAGAACTTCAAAAAGAAGATGGACGTAGCTAAAATGAAAATGTTACGGTGGATGCTGGGTAAGACTAGAATGAACAAAATCAGGACCGACGTGATTAGGGAAAGAGCAGGGGTGAATAAAGTCTCAAAAAACCTTTAAGAACAAAGACTGCAATGGTTTGGCCACGTCAGACAGAGAAACGAGAACTGCATAGGACGAAGGATAGAGCTTTTAGAAGTTGAGCAAAAAAGATAGAGGAAGACGGAGTAGAAGATGGAAGGACTGTGTGGTAGAGAACTTAAGAGAGAAAGATTTTAATGAAGAAGACATAATGGACTGAATTGAGTGGAGAAGAAAAATAAGTAACAGCGACCCCTGAAAAAGGTAAAAGCTGAGGAAGAAGACGTCTCACTTATCGTCGTTGAATAGGTTCGTGATGTAATTTTCCCATCCTTTCAGTTTGTCTTCTACTTCACATAAAACATCACGTTTATTGTGTAGTAGTATAATTTGTTTCGTATTGAAGATATCAACCGCTTCTTTCGTTTTTTATACATGTTAAGCGTGTCCTATTTTTGAGTTCTTTAATTTCATGGCATTATTTAGCTAGATGTTGACTCTGCGTCTCGTAGTTTACATCGAATTTCTTTTTGTATACTTTCATAAAGTTTTTTATTGTTTTTTGCTAGTCGCCGTTGTTCCATCAATTCCAATATATGTTCCTTTATCCAAGCCTTCTATTTTACCTTTGAACTGCCTTTTAAGTTCCTTTCAGAATTTCTTTAATGTTATTATAACACCTTTTGTTAGAAAATACGATTGTTACGGATACAATCCTCTTTTACTTCTTACAAAAATTCCATTTAAAATTCGTATACGTCATCTATTTTTCTGCTACATTGGTGCGTAAAATCTGTTGATAAATATTTAATATTAATTGAATAATATTTATTGCATTGATATTATACTTAACTTATTAATAATGCAACTAGAATAATCAATGATTAAAGAGCTTTAACTTTTACAGTATGGGCTAACGTGTAACTCGGCCTATTTAATAGCAACATCGAATTCTCTTTTTATGGTAGGTGTAATGCTTGGATCAATTTTATTTGGAGAAATGTCCGACAGGTTTGTACAAAATATTGATAAACCAAATTTGATTTAATTTTATTTTCGCTATTGTCTGCATTTTTATTTCTTTAGTTATAAGTTTTAAAAGTAGTCAAATGTTTGATTGTAAGTAAATTTATCATTATTTACGACACTTACGTGTTTGAAGCCTCCGTTTTTTATGCTTATCTATTCACAGCAATCTCACTATGTCACGATAGGTTTCTAAGGTTTTGTAGCATTTTATAAGAATATATAGATTTAAGTTGTGATTGTACCGGAATTTCTAAAAAAAATCTTGATAATATATATTTTTTATAAACCTTCAGGTATTTGGAACACACTCAATGTTTCCGTATCAGTTTCCGTAAATTACTAAACGTATGACTATTTTCTGAAAAATATGTTATTGGAAACGAGACAATTACTATATGCTAAAAAACGTGACTTGGATTAATGTAATATCGGGAGCAGAAAGATTTTCAAATTAGTAAATATTTCTCTTATTAGCCCTTTTGGAAGAGGTTATATTAAGGTCAGTCAGATAGCCAAGCGGGCTAGGCGGCCAATTCTCATTCGCTTTACTGTCGAATGGTTCAGTGGATGTGGGTTCGAGCCCCAGCTCGGTGTACAGAAACATAAAAAAGGCTAACGCAGCAGTTTAAAATTCTAGATGAATCTGCGGCTTAGACTAGAATATGCTGGTGTCTGATCGGCCTATGGTGGAGCAGTACGGCAAGAGATAAGGGCTGGCGGCTTGGTGATACTCCTCCATAGATCCCTACCGGAAGGGCGTGGCGCCTAAATACCGGTATATATATATATATATATATATATATATATATATATATATATATATATATATATATATATATATATATATATATATATTAAAATGGTTTGGAAGGTATCCGCTCAATTTTTTAATTTCTATAGATGTGAAAATTTCTATAGAGCTGGAAGAATGCTGATTATTAAGAATCGAACCAAATTAAACAGACGACAAGAAAGCTATGTTTCCTCTCCTCTGTCACTTCCCGTTTTTTTTTATGTTTTAGCTGTTTTAGCGAAAATCCTGGAGATTGTCCGCTAATATAACGATATGGTCCGCATACCTAATGTTGTTAATCGGTGTTCCAATAATCTTTATTCGAGCTGTTTCTGCCTCGAGAGCTCTTTTTCATGATTTCTTCAGAGTGTGTTGAACAATACTGGCGGCAATACACATTGTGATATAATAAAATAGTTTATTGGCATCAATATCACTAGAATTGTGGAATGCTACATTTTTCAGATTATAATAAATGCTTTGGCTAATTGTTTTTTTAATGATAATAATTTATAACACTATCTGTTTTAGGTACGGTCGTAAATTAACTTTCTTCGCATCACTTGTCCTTCAGTTGGCAGCTGGTTTATTGGCGTCGGTAGCACCAGAATTATGGACTTTTACATTTCTCAGACTTATTATCGGAGCGACTACTTCTGGAGTCTTTCTAGTGGCTTATGTTATAGGCCTTGAAATGGTAGGACCATCTAAAAGACCTATAGCTGGAACGGTTTGCCAAATGTTCTTCTCACTAGGATATATGTTGACAGCTGCGTTTGCGTATTACATAGATAATTGGAGATGGTTGCAATTTGCTTTGACTATACCTGGAGTTCTTTTCCTTGGATATTGGTGGTAAGTATAAATATCGTTGAATTTGCTGCAATTCATCGTCGTATCAATATTGACGTTGCTCCCACGATTGAAAGCATTCTTGGTGCCCGTTAATCACCACGGTCACAGCTTCCTACGTCGCTATAATGATTTTCTTTGAGATGCATCTTTATCTTATAAAATAAAATATACGGTGGGTGCGGCAATGCTGAAATACCTTTCTTCGGCAAAAACACTTGCGCAATGAATGGAAAATAAACCGGTTCTTTTAGTCAAAGATCCAGACATTATCATAGAATATGATATAGATAGATGTTATCGAAAAAAATACCATCAACATTGCCGTCAGTCATGACTAGTGACCTTCTCTCTTTCGCTGATAGCTCTCCGCTGCAGACTTTACGGGTCTCGGAGTCGTATTCAAATATCCAGGTTTTTTATATGTAAATATTCTTTACAATTTGGAAGTAAGATGGCTTTCAAAGGATAACGTCTTGAAATCAGTTTTTCAGTTAATAACAGAACTTTTGACGTATTTGAAAGATATTTATTCGGAATATGAAGATCTGTTTTCAAATTCTCTTTGACTTTTCAGGCTAGCTTTTCTTGCCGATAAATTTGAACACCTGAATATTTTGAATAGTGACTTGCAAGGCCATGTTGTTAATGTAAGCACTGTAACGGATAAGAATAACTAATAATCACTGTAACAGATAATAATATTTTAACCCCGACTTCCCCATTTTCGCAATTAAGAACATAATCCATTTTATTCAAAAAAACTTCTTTTTATAATTTCCGTTTTGTTACATCTTGTAAAATAGATTTATTTTATTTTATTTTTTTAATTTTAATCAACCTATTCTGGTTCCGCCACTGGTAATTAACGTCATCTAGCTGCCGACCGAGAATCATTTCATCAGCTTGTCAATATGACGATAGCCAACGCTTGAATACAAGCACGGCACACAAAGAAGAAGAAGGGTCGGTTGTTCGAACGCTAATCAAAACTCAAATATTTAATTAAAATCAAATACCTCACATTTTGGGGTCATGTTGACTGATTTATTTTATTCAATTTTATTTTTTTGCGTTTTAATTTAAAATAAACCGTAATTAAACTCTTTCTGATATTAATTTCATGTTTTATTTACAAATCAATAATAATAAACAATTTTTAATAATTTTGACAGCCGCTATGACGTATTTACTTGTAATTAAATATTTGATGACAATCAAGTTTTGATTAGCATTCGAACAACCGGCCCTTAGACGAATTTACACGAGGTAAAAATGTGCGTTTACACGAGGTAAAAATTCAAAAAATCGGCTGCTATTTATAAATATTTATGTAAGGGCACAGAATAATAAAACAATCAGAATCCCACTCTGCTTATCAAGATAAGTACGCACATCTCGTTCGCACAGACGGAATCAGCCATGTTTTAAACGGAACCAGTGTTCAGTGAAATTTTATCTGGTGTGCATTAAAATGTTCAGTGGTAGCGTGTGTTATAAATTTAAATATATTATTGATAATATATATATATATATATATATATATATATATATATATATATATATTTATATATATATATATATATATATAATATAAATTTTTTATTATTTTTTACAATTTAATATTAAATTGATTTTTAAAATTACTGATTTATATATTTTAAAATGGAAAATAGTCGTACTCGAGTATACAACTTTAATAAAAGTGGAAAATTTTGTTTAAAATCATCTCAGCTACATTTTTTATTTGAAACATTTGTTTGTACGGCGTACAGGTTCTTGGCAAATCGATTTTTTTGAGTTTTTACCCCTCTGATTGATTGATGATTTTTAGGGATCAAATCTATGATGACTGGACCAATTTTATTTTATTCTAATTTACTTTTAGGTTGATTCCAGAATCAGCTCGGTGGCTTCTAACGAAA
Organism: Diabrotica undecimpunctata; assembly: GCF_040954645.1. Taxonomy (NCBI): domain Eukaryota; kingdom Metazoa; phylum Arthropoda; class Insecta; order Coleoptera; family Chrysomelidae; genus Diabrotica; species Diabrotica undecimpunctata. The sequence goes on from NC_092804.1 coordinate 153,447,550, forward strand.
AATCGCACTGAAGAAGCTAAAAAACTTATTCAAGAAGCAGCTAAATACAATAAAGTAGAAATTTCTGACGAAACACTCAATGAGCTTCTATTAACATCCCAAGAGACTAATAATTCTAATAAAGGCACCAACACGTCTGTGCTGGATGTATTTAAATACCCCAATATGAGAAAGAAATCTCTTATTATATTTTTTGACTGGTAAGTATTAGTATAGTTGTGGTAAGAAATATATTAAAACGCAGATTTTGAGAGTTCTGCTTTAAGTTATAGTGCGGCGGCTGGTTGTTTTGGTAATTAAATATGGTATATATCATATATTGTGGTTTTTAATAGTTTCATCCGAGCCGAATTTCTTCTATAGATTTTCGTACACATTGAAATATACTTGGTGTTTTTCAGCATTTAAATGCATTATTCGAATCTTCTTTGCGGGTACTTTTTTTGGGAACTACATTCACACTGGCACTGGCACTTTCTGCAAATCAGTGTTGTTATCGTACATAATATTTTCAACTACATTATCCCACGGACGCCACATCACTATTCAAGGTAATTAAATTTCAGCAGACATCGCTCTAGACTCTAACTAACTGCTTGTCACTATCCAAAATGATTAAATTTCATCAGACAACGCTCCACACTCTATAAACGAACTGCTTTCCAACTAAAACACTTCGCACAGGTATCCGGTCAGTTCTAAAAAAGAGGGTATCAAACAGCGTCGCAATTAAATCGTACTATAAAATTTTACCGCGACTATACTTGAATATTTTGTGTTATATCCTTTTGAGATATAAACACTTTGGTTTGTTTATGTCAACTGAAGGATTGGGAATGTGCTCCGGAACTCTTTCGGAATTTGCTTGTGAATTGTTATTATTAGTGCTCTTACGCAAATAAGCGTGTTCTGCAATTACGGATGGATCAAATGGGACAATACCAGTAGCTATAAATGCAAGTAAAGTTCGTAGTGAAGTGAGCGACAATATATATGGCTGAAATACTTGGAAACTATGATCTTAAGAATGGCAGATTAAATGATAAGATAGGGTAAGGTGGTCTGTGCAAAAATTCACGTAGCTGGGGCTATTCAAGAAAAAATATAAGCTAGAACTAGAATAATGGTGGACAATATAAGTTTACACTCGCTTAATGGGATGTTGACAAACAACTGCAGTAGTAATATACTGCAGTGAGACATGGACAATGACAAAGGGAATAAAATTACTGGAGAACTAGGAAAGGAATGTTCTAAAGAAGATATATGAGGGAATAGTAAAAGACACCCTATGGCTGAAAAAACGGCGAGTTGAACGAATGGGCAGTCCCATTTTATTTATGTGCCCGTTAAAGCGACAATTGGATCTAATAAAACTAATGCATACTAGTAATAAGCATTCGTTGATTTTCTATATGCTTTTAAAAAATATTCAATTGTACAAACTATACGATTTTTTCACGTCCTACTGATTTTGTACGTTTTTAATGATTATTATTGATCATCATTATCATATCCTTCTGCGTCTAAAATTGGACATATGCCTTCCCTAATTTTTTCCAGTTCTGTCTGTCTTGAGCTTCTTGCAGCCAATTTCCATTGATTCTTTTGACGTCGTCTGTCCATCGTGTAGGTGGTCTACCTCTGATTCTTCTGTCAGCTCGTGGTCTCCAAACTGTAATTTTTTGTGTCCATCGTCCGTCATTCATTCTGGCCACATGACCCGCCTAGTTCCACTTCAGCGGATCTGGGCGGAGTGGCACTGAAGTGAAAGCTGAAGTGGATTAATATTTATACTAATAATTTAATTTTTTATTTCTAGTAGATATAACAACTCTTTAAAAATGTATAAATTTTAGGTTTGCGAATAACTTGACATATTATGGTTTGTCTTGGAATACGAATAATTTAGGAGGAGATCCTTATTTAAATTTTGTGATATCTGGAGCTGTGGAAATACCGGGATACTCATTATTACTTCTCTTCTTAAACAAGTGGGGTAGAAGAAATTTAATGTGTTCTTGTATGATGATAACAGGAGGATGTCTACTTCTTACTATGCTGGTTCCGGCTGGTAAGTAATGCGGATGTATCTGAAAATTGATATCGATCAACTTCATTGAGTTGTGAGACACTATATCTCGCCGTTCTATTCATCGACCGACTCGATTCGCTCGCGAGTTCCATTTTAAAGCCACATATCTACTTTGAATGTTATACAGCCGTGTAAACAATATTCATAAATAATTTAAACTTGTTTCTTTTATTGCTCCAAATATATAGCAGCTATTCTGCCTTAAACTAGAATTATTATACTAGTACGAGAATGATTACACATGGAAATTACACAAGCACAAATTTTTTTTTTCATGAAAAATGTTTTAAGCTTAATAGGTGTCTTATAGTAAATGGGGTGTGTTGATCACGAATCTGTGCTTACTTTTTTTTAAACACGTCAGGTTTTCAAGTAAAATGTGTTTGACATTTTTCATTGAAACTGACAAAAATACTGAGAAAATATTTATTGGAACTAATTTTACTGGAAAGTTACACTGCAAAATTGAGTTGTTCATAAAAAATGCACTATAATATTTGTTAGACAATGGTATTTTTGTTTTAAATAAAAGTTTTCTGTTTTTCCATGAAAACTGCGTTTTGTGGATTTCTTATTGTGGATTTTTGTGAGCGAATCCCTCTTCTAGGTCCAGCAGTTATCAGCCGTCATTCTTGTATCTCATCTTCCTTGGTAACGTCTCTCCATCTCCTTTGTGTCTTGATGGAACATCTCTCCCTGTTCCTAGCCGACAGCTCCAAGATTTTCGGGAAAATAGTCAACGTGGGAATCCAGAAATTGCGTTTGACGCTCATATTGCATCCCAGTAGAGGGCAAATGAGAGTTCTAGCCGCACCGTTCGTATACCCCCCACCACCGACTCCCCCACCATTATTATACCCCCCTCCAATGGTAAGGTAAGGGGTGAGAGTTCTAGCCGCACCGTCCGTATACCCCCCACCATTGACCCCCACCATTTTGTATACCCCCCACCATACCTCACACCCCCCACCACTGACGAGGTCAACGACCGGTCAAGGTCAAAGGGTCAACGACCGGTCAAGGGGTCAATAGCCGGTCAAGGGGTCAATAACCGGTCAAGAGGTCAACGACCGGTCAAGGGGTCAATGAACGGTCAGGGGGTCAATAAACGGTCAGGGGGTCAACGACCGGTCATGGGGTCAATGAACGGTCAATGTTAACGGTCAAGGGGTTAATAAACGGTCAATAAACATTCAATGGCCGTTACACACGAACGAGTAAAATATACATTACCAGTGAAAGGTATTTAAAAACATTGTTTTGAAAACATTAGTAATAGATAACTTTGTTTTCATAAGGTAAAAACAAGAAGTAAATTATTCATATTTATTTTATGTAATACATTTATGACATTGGTATTTGTATGGTAGGTAAGTGTTAAATAGCGAGATTGGATAGTGCTCCAAACAAGGTAGCTTCATTTGGATGACTTCATTACGTCGAATATGTGGTGGAAGTTCATTCCATTTATCCAATAGATCAAACCCATCAACATGATCCAGAAGGTACCACGCCGGAAATCGTTCTAACTCTTGTTTGTTAAATAAACAAAAATCTTTACGGCGAAGATAATGATCCGTTATCACTTGTTCTAATAAAGGATCGTGTTGAATAAGATTTAGAATACAAATATAGCAGTCGCTGACGGAAGGTGGGTACATCACTCCATCAAAGGTGGAAGGCCAATGATTATAACAGCGAGTAATTTTCGTTAGAATATGTGAATCATTTTTCATTTCATCTGGCAGTTTATGTTTAATATCTCGTAACTCTGATGCTTTCATATACCGGAGATATTGTAATGGAAAATCCCGTAATTCTTCGAAAGAAAATACACTCAACGGAACAGCAGGAAAGTGTTTACTGTAAGAAGTCATGTTGAATACTGTTTGATTGCATGTAAAATATTACCGCAAGAATAACTGGTTATACTTTCCACTCACAGATACCTCCCTCTTACTGATAACCCACTGAGACCCCCCACTTACTAGACATAAATGATATAAGGTAGGGTGACCTGTGTATCGAGTTAGTAAACATGTCTCAATACGACTTTAGTGATAACACACCCGTTCAAAAATATCGGGTAGAGAATAAAAAAGATGTAATAATAGGAGAAAAAAGTTTTCAGTTAAACAGATCGAAAAGCAAATTTGTGTCTATTGGGTTAAAGTACGGTGCGGAGTGTACACCAGTGATATCACTATACGGAAATCAAGGACAACGAGTAGTATTCACGGAAGAAGATTGGAAAGAATTTTTATACTACCAAGGAGTAATTACTAATTATCTGTACACGGTAGAAAGCAGTGAGTCTATAAGAAGAAAAAGCTATAGTATAGAATTTGAAAAGGTACTGGAAGCGAAAGTAATAAAGATATCACAAAGTAACTCCTACATTTATTTAGGGTATGAAACCATCTGTAAATTATGGGAGGTGTTACCGCTTATACAACATCATATTAACCATTTGAAACAAGGAAATTTCTCGGAATATTTAAAGAGTATATATCCACGATTACAAAACAACAAAGGTGATTTTTATGAAAACGTGTTAAGAAGTGTCAACGCAAACACTCAAGTTTGCTTTGAAGATATAAGTAATATTTTGGAATTGGTGTACGTGTATCCAGAAGCATTAAAAGATGTCTGCACAAACGGGAAAAAGAGTAACTTTTAATGATCATCTTAACAAAACACATGTTCTACGAGTTTGGAACCACGCATATCGTCAAGCACGACAAAGGTACTGGGAAATATTTGTAATAGATTCAATAAGGTTTAAAAAACGAATCGAAGAAACTTCGAAAATATTATCTCCGATTTTAAATATAAATCATAGAATGTTTGTATACAATAGTAGGTTTAAATAAATATTAAATCACAAAAGTTTTTTATTTTAAAAATTTATTAAATAAAAAATGTTTAACATATTTTATAATTACATTTAAAAGTAAAAAAGTAACACAAATAACTAAATACCAGGATAAACAAATATTTGATAGATATTCCCCACCAACTTGAGTAGCACCAGAAGAGATGTAGAGCTGACGCCATTCTGTTTCATCATTAAGGTAATTGGGAAAAGGTAATCGTAGTTTGTATACTGTACTGTTATATGGTATATAAGCGAATCTAAGATCTACTCCATTTAGCTTATAAAGACTCATGTTAGTCCACTGCGATGGCCAACTATCATTTTTTATTCCATTTCTATCAAAACATATATGAATATCGTTTACAGCATAAGGTTGGTAAATATAAAGTACTCCCTGCAAAACAGCATGTAAAATAAGTAGACCTGCTCCAGGCATTATTTTATCGCGAACTAAATTCTGTTAGATAAATTTTCTATATTTATACAACATTATTTTTACTAATCCACGAGTTGTGACTTTTATCTAATCCCAACCATTTAACATAAACTTGGTTAGCTTTGCGTTTTAATATCCGTTCCACAAGATAGACGTCTGAAAATTTAACTTTTTGAAGTTCTTCGGTGTAAAATGCCCCATTAATTTCCTCTTGTTTAGAATCCTCGAGTAAGTAGGTAGTTGGATTGGTTAACTGAACTTTTTTAATCTTAAATATTTCAGTACTCCAAGATGGTGTATATCCTTTAGCAAATGCGTGGCGATATTTACTTATACGAACATAATCCCCTCTTTGAAATTTTGGTTTACGTTTATCAACGGTTTTTAACCAGTTGTAAGCAATTATCTGCTTTGCATTTCGATTAGTTACTTTACTTGGGATGACACCCGTAGTTGAATGTTTGGTGTTATTGTACTGTTCAACGATCGATGGTAGTATGTTAACCCATTTATAAGAACCTTGCAAACTAAATTGTTTCCACAACTTTGACTTAAGAGTTCGTATCACACGTTCAGCAATACTTGCTTTTAAATTAGAATATGTGCTGTAATGATTTATACCATAAGATGACATTAGGTTTTTAAAGTGGGAATTATAAAATTCAGTCCCATTATCTGTTTGTAAATGTTTAGGAATTTTAGGCATTTGAGATAAAATTTTCTTCATACAATTGGTAACTTCAGACCCCGTTTTTCTTTTAATCGGTGACGCCCAAACATATTTACTAAATGCATTTATGACAATAAGAATATAGTTATATCCGCTGTTGTATTTAACAAAAGGAGTCATAACAGCTAAATCTGCTTGACACAAATCATGCAAACCTTTAATAATAACATGCCTCCGTTTAAAGTTTTTTTTTGCGGGTTTATGAAGTTCATTAACGACTTGTTCTTTGGGGTTAGACATTTTTTTCTAGTGGACACTGAAGAGTAATATGGACAAAAACGTTAGGATTCGTATCAAGTTTAAACGAAAGTTTATCACCTTTCTTTACATGTAAACCAGGTAATTCATGATATTTATACTCTATCGAATTTATTAAAACTAATCCATTAAAACTGTAATGTTGTACTGTTTCAATTTTAGCGTTTACAGAAAATACATACGACGTCCCTCCATGATCCAACACATAAAAGTCCTTGTTTAAACTTGTTTTTTCTTCTCCTTTTAAAGCTATTATACATTTGGTGTGGTAAGAAGATGGATCACAAATAAAATATAGTGGATTTGTAGAATTACCGTGAGATTTTAAATCAGTTAGAAAATGATTGCCAAATTTATTAATGGGCATTATTATTGAATTATACCACCTTCTCGAAGTTCCTCGATAATGGAAATGATTTCGTTACCGTGACCGTTATTTCCCGCAGATTGTGATGCTAGAAGTAGTCGAAGTCTATCTATTATCTCATTAAAATTGTCAAAGTATTTATACTCAGTTGGTTTCGTAGTGTATTGTTTTGTTAGTAAAGCACCACCTTTTTTACCAGTAAATTGTTTGGCTCGATTTCTAGTTGTCGCACCAAGACTTGAAGGTAAAGAAGTTAATCTTTGTCTGTGAGGTTGGGGTCTAGTTTCCAATACTGGCTTAATAATAAAATAATATTTATCTTTTATTTTAGATTCCATTTTTCTAATTGGTAATTCAGGATTATTGTTTCTATGAAGAGCATTGGTTCGTCGTAAAATATCCACGTATTCGTTAACATCCCCCTGTTTAAAACTAACAGGGTTTGCCTTAAACATTAATTCATAGAGACCTTGTGTCCCTATGTACTTAACTCCTTTTATAATCATATCCGAACCGTCAAAATCAATATTTGAATCACCGATTGAAAATTTTTCGTTAGCTAAATCGTGATACACTCCTAATATATGATCAAATTTACCTTTTGTATCCTCTATATTAGCTTTTACGTACTCCCGAGGTAAAGGTTCAGTGAATTGCTCATAGTACTCACCCATTACGTCAGGATTATTAACCATATTGTTAAACTCTAATACAGTTTCTTCAAAAAATCGATTTATATCTTCACTACTATTACCTCTTACACGTTGTGATGTAAATGTATCTTCTGCACTATCTTCTCCAAGTCGTGATTCAAATGTTTCTTCGATCCCGCTAGGTGGGATAAAAGAAAGTTCTCCAAAGTTGGTAGATGTTTTAGATGAAGAAGAACGTTTATTTGGTGATGAAGTCGCAAGTTGATATAAACTAAGATTTGGTGTGCTTAATCGACGAGGATTAGACTTGGGAGATCCTAATTTAGGTGATTTAGGTAGTTTAAGTGGGACAGATTCTTGTTTTATATTACTTGTAGGTTCTTGTTTTACATTACTTGTAGGTTCTAATTTTAACAACAACTCCTTGAGAGGTTTTGTTATGGGTTGATAATTTTTTTCTAACTGACTCTGAGACTTGATAATATCACTTTTTAAACTACGATATTTTCGTTTTAATGCTTGGCGGGTTTTTAACAGTTGTTTAGCGATTCGAGTATCCATTTTTACTAACACTAAAAAGGTGTACTTCTTCTTTTATATATGTACAAATGTATCAAACCCTTTGCGATATTTTCCTGAAGATAACAAACAATCCTTATCAATCACTACAAATCCATATTTATCTTTCCAACAAAAAGAACAAAAATCTTTAAATTGTTGAAAACTCATATCAATATTGACATGGTCGTCATATATGTGTTTTAAATTCGTCATATCTTGTTGAAAAATGACTAAAAGATTGGCATTATCCCGCACTAACTGTTTTGGTATAGCGCTATAAGTTTGACACAAGTAAAAACAGTCGGTAAATTTATGTCTACCAAAACAAAAATAACTTTGAATAAGTTTTTGATCACACGAAGCAACATCATCAAAGATTATTATTGAATGATTTTTAATATCTTCTGGAGTAGGTATGTTTGCAGAATCACCATATTCTTCATACCCAATCTCAGACATCGGTTTAATTAAGTTACGTAGGTATATATATTTTGGTTGGTGAAGTGATTTAGAATAAACATATATGTTTTGAAATCTTAAACCATTAGGATGCTCAATCAACGATAATAATGTATTAGTCTTACCACATCCACTTGGTCCAATAATAAGACACCGTTTTGAATCACCACCAAATAAATTACCGTGTTTTTTTATTTTATTATCTTGTGCAACTATATCATGGTTTGTAATAGGTAGCGACAGTTGTTGTTTTTCAATCTTCATTGTATCTGGGAATGATGTGAGTATATATAGGGTATCAGATTATATATAAAAGAAAGTATAATGAGGCGAAAAAGGATTAGTAGACATCGAACAGTTGAAAGAAGAGGTTGCGGATTATTAAATTCCGTCATCAATACACTACCAGTCGAGGTACACATTCCAGGTTATTCGTATTGTGGGCCGGGGACTAAGCTAGAAAAAAGACTTGCACTTGGTAATTCAGGAATAAATTTATTAGATAAAGCCTGTAAAGAACACGACATCGCATATTCCCTACATAAAGAACTTAGTAAAAGGCACGAAGCTGATAAAATATTAGAGAACAAAGCTTGGGATCGAGTAAAATCCAAGGACGCTACATTTGGTGAAAAAGCAGCAGCTTGGTTAGTTACAACGACGATGAAGGGTAAACGTAAATTGGGGATGGGGTTACGTAAGATTAGACGTCGGTTAAATAAAAAAGGTGGATCCCTTAAAAGAAAAAGAATAAATTTGAAAAAACGTATTATTAAAACCCCCAAAAAAGGAGGTTTTCTACCTTTATTATTACCGTTAATCGGAGCTTTAAGTGCGGTTGGGGGTGGAACTGCATCCATTATGAAGGCTATTAACGATGCAAAAACCAACCGTGAACAAATAGCTGAACAAAAACGTCATAATCTTGCTATGGAGAAAGGAGGTAAAGGGTTATACTTAAAACCTGCTAAAGGGTATGGGATGTATTTAAAACCATATTCAAAAAACTAATATTCCCCCATCATCCGTTAACAGATGTTGATTTAAAAAAATATGTAAAATTATTAAAAATCCCGCATTTTAGAGATGTATTCATGAGAGATACCTTACCAAGTAAAATTCAAAAATATGAAAGCGGTATTATAAATATGGATTTAAATAAAGGTAAAGGCACGCACTGGACAGCTTATACGAAAGAGAACAACAATATAATATATTTTGATTCTTATGGTGATTTATCACCACCACATAATGTAATCAAATACTTTAAAACTGGTGGTCCTGTAAATATAAATTATAATTATAAAAGGTTCCAACATCATTCTTACAATTGCGGTCAATTGGCATTACAGTTTCTATATAACCATTATAATAAGGATGTGTGAATCAGTCTAAACAATAGAACCGTTCAGCAAATATGTCGTATAATTTCACCCTGACCGGGAAGTCGTGTATTTTAAGTTATAATTTTAATCCTCCCATTTACCTGGATGAAAGTCTTGAATATGAAGTTGGTTTAACGAACTTTTATTCTTTTAATTCCATACCCAACATTGATGAATCTAATAATGTATTTCTCTTTGGTCGCGGTAACATTTTTTATACAACTGTTATCCCACTGGGCTCGTATGAATTGGAAGATATAATTCAGCTTTTAACGGGGTTGATGAAAAAAAGAGATAAAGATGCTTATATAGATATTATTCCAGATAAAAACACATCTAAAGTATCTATTAAAAGTAATTGTTCACTACATTTCGGTATTAAAAACTCTATAGGTAAAATTTTTGGGTTTAAGAAAAGAGAACTGGAAGCAAATAAAATTCATGTTTCTGATGAGCCAGTAAATATTTCAGTGACAAATGCAATCTGTGTTGATTGCAATATCGCTTCAGGCTCGTATTTAAATGGAGACCCGGTTCATATAATCTACCAATTTTTTCCAACCGTACCTAGTGGGTATAAAATAGTCGAGTCACCTCAAAATATTTTATATTACCCCATCAGCGTTAAGACAATCAACAACATTAGTGTAAAAATTGTTGATCAAAACGGTAAACTACTTAATTTTCGACAAGAAGAGATAACTATTAATTTACATTTACGACAGCGATTATAATGGTTCTAAACTTTTCCCGTCAACAACCCGATTACATAAAAAACTATAAAAGAACCGCCAAGAAACAAAAATTAAACAGTTTAAAAAAAACGATTGGAATATTAACACCATCTAATCGCTTATTATTAAAAAATCTTGGTTTTAAACTTTTAGTGTGATGGAAGTGTTACAAGTAACGGGTCAACCTTATAACGATACAACTATACAGGAATATCAATTTCACAGCTATTCACCATACATTCCCGGAAAGTTGAACTATAACGACGAGATAAAAATTCCCATATATGACCTTGACACATATACGCTCCCTTCAACATCATACTTAGATATAGAAGGAAAGCTACTCACCCACGACGATAAGGAACCAACAAAACTTAAATTTATAAATAACGCTATTTCTTTTTTATTTCGAGAGCTACGATATGAGTTAAATGGAGTTATTATAGACTCTGTTCGAGAGGTTGGACTGGTATCAACGATTAAAAATTATTTAAGTCTTAACGAAAACGAAAGTATTCTGTTCCAAAATGCTGGATGGTTTCCAAAAGCAGGAGATGAAAAAATAATAGTGGACGCCCATGGAAACTTTAACGTGTGTATCCCATTACGATTATTATCAGGATTTTTTGAAGATTTTAGAAAAATTATTATGAATGTAAAGCAGGAGCTTATTTTAATACGATCGAATGATGATGTGGACTCTGTTGTGAGTATAGACGACAGCGAACGACCTAAAGTTGAAATTACAAAATTACAATGGAATGTTGCCCATGTTAGCCCAAGCATGCGTGAACAACTACGATTGAATGGCATAGCTCATAAAAATATTGAGCTACCAATTAAATTCCGTTCGTGGCAAATGATTGAATATCCATCATTAAATAATACAACACGACATACGTGGGCGGTAAAAACTAGTACTAACATTGAGACACCGAGACATATCATTATCGCATTCCAAAAAGGAAGAAAATCCAAAATTACTAAAGATATGAGCAAATTTGACCATAACGACCTCAAAAATATAAAGGTATTTTTAAATTCTGAAAGATACCCTTATAATGACTTACACATTGATTTTGACACCAACAAGTTCGCTCAAATTTATGAGATGTTTGGAAGTTTTCAGACAAGTTATTATAATTTAAGTTTAAACCAACCGATATTTAGTCCTCAAGATTTTAAAACTAAAACACCACTCATACATATAGATTGCTCTAGGCAGAAAGAAGTGATCCAAAATGGGTCCATTGTTCTACGTATCGAATTTGAAACAAATACACCTTCAACACCTGATGTATCAGCATATTGTTTAATTTTACATGAGAAGGAATTTACATATAATCCATTAACAAAAATAGTAAAGCAGTATTAATACGCATGCGTTATAACTGTATATTAATTAATAGTAATAATTAAAAACGTTAGTTCATGATGAAACGTTTACACGAAAACACAATAGACAACTTTATAGATAATTTAAAAAAACTTAAAAAACAAATTCAGCAGTACGAGGCTTTTAAAGAGGTTATACAAAAATTTAAACAATTGCAAATATGAAACTTGTTATTGACATCCAAGGTTTTAAAATTGAGAATAATAGGTTTATTTGTAAAGAATTGGCGTGTTATTCAGGAGATAAATGTGTAGTATATATATTTAAACCACCTTTCCCATTACGAATGTTACCTCCTAATTTAATTCAGCAAGCGACATGGTTAAGCAAACACCACCACTGCATCTCTTGGAGTGAAGGTTATACCCCCTTATACGAATTAAAAAAAATTATAAAGGAATTAACAGACAAAGCTGAAATTGTTTATGTAAAAGGAATGGAAAAAGCGAATTACATAAGAAAATATTCTTCCACACCTGTAATTGAAGTAGGTGAATTTCCACCACTACCAGTATCGGAAGCAAAATGTTTTTACCACTCTAAACAGAAATGTATATGCGCCCTTTCAAATGTATTTTTTATTTATGAAAATTTTGTAATGGAGTAAATTTGAATAAAAACATTATATTTTTTACTTTTTTATTTTTTGATTCAAACTACAATAATAAGTTTTGTCTATAACCTACTTACAGAACCTAAACAACCTTCACATTTGAAGGGGTGTTGATACCCCTTAAACTGCAACCTTTTCAAAATCCTTGGTGGTAGCAGGTCTTCTATTGGTTTAAGAGATTCCAATTGTTGGTATTGGACAAGTTTTTGAAGAACGGTGTCGAAAGTTGACGTCTTTTTTAAGAATTGGTCCACCCACAACCAAACGTCGGAAAATTTGAAAATTCTTTCCAAAGCTATGTCTAATAGATAACGCTTCGTCAGGTATTCGTTAACGAACACACGTAATTTTATGGGTAGGCACACATTATCAAACATGTTGTTTTGACCCAGTTCACAAAGTGTCTCCACCCAACAGTATACACAAATTTTATTCATTTTTTTTTTGTTAGTATAATATTCAATAGATGTTAAATTAGGTGTTGATTTTTCACTAAGTAATTTCACTTTATCCATAGTAATTTTAATACTTTCTTGAAACATGATTATAGTCTAAACTGATTTTGGAATTACATCAACGAAGTTATATACCATCGACCCCCACTAAACCATATCGAAACCGGTTTTAAAGCTTGTGTCGCTAATATCCCCACCTTTATTTGTTACCAATAATATATCCAACTCTATAATAAGTAGTACAAAAATATTTTATAATTTATTACAAATTATATATAAAAAGATAGAATTACATTTCATCAGTCTTGCAAACCGACATGTAGAATGCTTTATGCACTCATCAATAGGTATATCGTATGGCTCCCATTTGTGTATTTCGACCTTACAGTAGAAACGACTTCGACATTCCCTATATGCTAGAACCCTGCTTTGCTTAACAACACGAGTTAACTGCACCTTTTCAATATTTAAAGGACGGTAAACGATCTTAAAACAGATGTATACTACCAAAGTTACCATCGTCAAAACACATTTTTAATTAAAATATATATAAAAATATTTTAATTATTTATTAACAAAATAAAAAAATTAATTATACATATTATTAAAATATATGGTATTACATTGTTAAAACTTCGTTGAACACATTTTTTTTTTGAACTTCGATATTTTGTCGCCAACATTTTTGCAAAAAAACAGTCGCTGTACTTTAAATGTTCTTCAATTGGTATATCGGAAGGTTCCCATTTATATATTTCAGTATTGCAGTAGAAACATCGAACTACATCACTAACTCCTGTATAGTAAAACCCAGCTTTGCTTAACAACAGGGGTTCAACTGCACCCTTCCAATATTTAAAAGAAAGTAAACGGTCTTCAAATTGCCGCCCAGTACGAGATATACTATCATCGTTACCGTCGTCAAGACACATATTTGACTAATAAGTTAGTTCGGAAAATAATCTATATATGTAAACTTATATTGGAGGGAGGTATAAGCTTGAAATTTTTAAACAATTATCACATTAATAACACTAATTGTGCTATAAAAAATTTATATTAACAAAAAAACTGACAAAAAGATACAAAACCAATAAGACCTTGACCGTTTGTTCACATTTGTTACCCACGTTCATAGGATAAAAAGAATAAAACCTTGACCGGTTATTCACCTATCTTTGTTTGAACCGGTTTGGTGACCGCATATTCACCTTTTCTTGTCTATGGTCGGACTATAGAATAAAAAGAAAAAATCCAACAAGACCTTGACGGGGCAATTACCCCCATTGTTGTTAAACCTGTTTAGCTCAGTCTTAAAGATGCTACTTTCGGTTGAGTTCTATCCAAAAATGTTTGTTAGACAGTAAGCCTTACACATTCAAACATGGAAGTTGGTTCTCCAAGTATCATTGTAGATAGTGGTGTATGTGACTCTAGTACAGATTGGGATAATTGCTGTACTATTAGTGAAGATGGCCCATGCGATTCTACTACGAATTGTAATTTATCTGTATGGAGTTCGTCAACACTCGAGCTGTCAGAGGACTTATCTTCTTTGTCGGAGAGGGACATGTCTGATGTAGAGAATGACAGTTTATTGTATAGTGACGTGGAATTTGAGGATGTATCGGAAAATGATGTGTTTTTGGAACCTGTGATAGCACCACCCGAACTGATTGAGGATGTATCGGAAAATAATATGTTTTGCGGACCAGAGATAACACCATTCAAACTAATTAATGAACCGATAATTATCTATTAATCATTTAAATATTAGTACTTTATTATGGTAATATATTTGTAATTCAATTATGTTGCAAATCCTTATTAGTTATTTTTGTACTCAAATTCTATACTTATAACCATATACTTACCATGAAGTTTTATTGAAATCTCTTTTTAATAACTGTATTTAAAAATTTAAAATAAATGTCTTAATGCTTTTCTGTTTTTTCCTTTATTACATACAAAAACAAAATACATGCTTATAACAACAAATCTACTAAGTTATAAATTAGAGCTGGAGGGTTAGATAATAGAACAAGTGATGAGGATTTACTATCTAGGCGTCGCACTATCTAGCTATGGAAAGCTTAAAACAGAAGTGGAAGATCAAGTTAATAGAGCAGAGCGGCAGGTCACCTGAATGAAGCAATATGGAGAAAAAAAATATCAGGAAAGAAATGAAAGGTAGGATTTACAAAACAGTCATCAGGTCAATAATGACATACGCAATAGAAACACAACCTGACACAGCGAGAACAAAAAGAATGTTAGAAACAGCAGAAATGAAAACCCTCAGAAAAATCGATGGTAGGGTACTATGGGATAGAGCTAGAAGTCTAAATCTTGAAAAGAATGCTAGAAACAGCATAGATAAAAACCCTCAGAAAAATCGATGGTAAGACACTATGAGAGAGAGCTGGAAGTACAGATATACTACGTAGATGTACGGTGGAGAACATTAAGAAATAGGGGAGAAATAAAAGAGTAGAATGAAATAATTATATGAGTCTAATAACAACAAATAGAGTAGTAAAGATGGTAAGAGACTGTCACCTAATGGGTGGGGTGATTAACGGAAAGACCATGAAAACGATGGAGCGACAACTTACTGGAGGACCATTTAAAAACGAATAGAGTCATATCTACACGAAATAAAGAAGAAAATATAGAAACAACAATTTTTAGATGTTTTTTAACGATATAGAAAATCACAATGAAAAATATGTATACACAAAATGAAGAAGAAGAAAATATAAAAACAACAATTTTTAGATATTTTTTATTAAAAAATAAACAATATATACAAATATAAACATAATTAAAAGTAAACTATATATACTTATATACACAAAATAAAGAAGAAGAAAATATAAAAACAACAATTTTTACATATTTTTTATTCAAAATGAAACAATATATTTATATAAATATCTAAACACAATTAAAAATAAACTATATAGACTATATATACCTATATACACAACTAAAACTAAATATTATATACAAAATAGACTAAAACTAAATTTAATTGACAGGGTCGTCGGGATGGGATCTGTAACAAAGAAATAGCAGAATGTAAAACTACATAAAATATCATAATGATGTATAAAATTAAAGGCGACACTTAATGAAGAAAAAATTAAAATTTCACAATAGAGAATAAACTAAATTTTCGTTGTAAAAATTCATGGAAAACTGTTTTATTATAATCCTAAAGAAGGAGAGGTTGGTGTACAAAATTAAAGGTGGTACTTAATGAAGAATAAATTAAAATTCTGTAATAAATAATAAATTAAATTTTCGCTTGTAAAAATTTGTGAAAAACTGTTTTAATTATGATCGTAAAAAGTAAAAGTTAAGGTAAAAAATTGGATTACTCACGGTTTACTCATCCCCCAGCAGCGCAGGAAATCACCACCAGCATTTTCGTTGAAAAAGTCTGTAACAAACAAAAAACATTATCAGTATTGTGTAATTATTATTAATAACATTACGTAAATTTTGTTAGTAAAATAGTTGCAACATATTGTAATAAAAATTCTTACCTTGAGAATCCGTTCTTACAGTATTGGCCAGGAAAGTTTTGGTGTTTTTTATGTCTTGAGACAATCGAATTTGTTCTTCATGGAAAGCCACCATAATTTTTTCAGCATATGCTAAAATATTTTCGGTGGCTTTCTTAAGCAGATCACTATTTTTTAGACTTTCATTCAAACTTTCCTGGAGACGTTCCGCATGCTGCTCCAGAGCCGACACAACTCCCCCCTTGTAATTTTCGCAAAACGCCTGATGGTGAGTTTCTACTTTGTTTGGGATTTGTAGGGCGCTTGCGGCTACATTAATCAATGACGGCTCTGAAGTCGATAATAATTTTTTTTCCCATACTTGGGTTTCCGTCAACGGTTTCTCTCTTGGTGGTGATTCCCTATCGGATACTTCTATTATATCTTCGATAGAGGGTAAGTTTTCATCTGGAAGTGTTTCCTCTTCAAAGTCGGAAATATCGCTATAGTTCGCAGCCTTTTCGGCGGCATGTAAAATTTGATCTGTCTCGACAATCGCCGCGGAGTGCACCATTTTCTTCGAATTGTTCTTTTTATTCAAATTTATTTTATAAATTAAGCGTTGCGCTTCGCTTATTTTTTTCGCGCCGACGAAAACCACACTTTCTTCTGAAGGTGCACGGCGACGGCACGGCGACGCGATTGAAAATCGACTTTTACACACCGACGACGGCGAGACTGAAGATGACTGCGGTTTTGCAAACTCCGGTACACTTTCAAACAAAATTCTTTTCTTCGCCAACAACCCCGGCTCGCGACGCGCAGAACGTTGTTCGGTTTTCATTGTGAACAGAAGAGACTATTTGAAATTGCATAACTTAAACGGGGTTATATACAACAAACCGAACCCAAGCCAAGCAACGCGAAATGGTGGGTAAAACAGGATCTACACTTGCTGTAACAAAGAAAGGTGAATACTCGAAGGCGATGTAAGCTCTCGCAAATGAAGAATACTCTTCCATGACCTCTACATAGACAACAAAGAAAGGGTATTGACCGGCTATAGTTGAGTTTATGTCTGCACAGCTTTGCACTTATTGTTGGTTTGCACATCAGTTTTTTTTAATTTTTTTTTTTTTTTTTTTTTTTTTTTTTTTTTTTTTTTTTTTTAATTTTTTTTTTTTTTTTTTTTTTCATTTTTTATATTTTTTTATTTTTGAGGTTTTTTTTTTTTTCTTTATTTTTAGTCCTACACCCACCTTCCAACCACTCTAATGAAAGGTCTTGACGCCAGGGATACGAATATGTTATTACTTTGAGAAAAACTTAACGCGTAAAGCGGTAAAACGCTAAAAAGCGTATTTTTAGTCCTACATCACGTTTCAACCACTCTAATGAAAGGTATTGATGCCAGGAATACGAATATGTTATTATTCTTTAAAAAAAATTATGCATATAGTGGTAAAGCGGTAAAAAAACTATTTTTTGTTAAATTTTACTTTTAACCCTGCTTATAAATGCGGTAATTATCTATATTTGGAATATATTGTTAATTTTTGTAATTATTTACTCTAATAATACCATAAAACCGGTATTTCCAGTTTAAAACCGGTATTTCTAGTTTAAAACCGGTATTTCCAGTTTAAAACCGGTAATCAAAACAAGTTTATATTTATACCCCACACTTCTTTCGTTATTGTTCATTCTTGTGTCGTACAGTCACCTAGCTTCAGTCAACAACCATGCAGTGTAACTCTTGTTTAAAAGTTTTATCCAACAAAAGCAGTGTAAGTAGGCATAAACGGGAAAGTTGTCCGGAACGATTCAATAAAGGGAAAAAGGTGAAACTTAATGATGACCCAGATGTTGTTACATCAGCTAATAATTACAATTCAACCATTGTAGAAGCAACTCCCTTTAGATCTATTGTTCATCCAGTTACCACTACATCCAATGTTATCGAATGTCAAGATTGTTATAAAAAAATTTCTGGGAGAGGGCTAACAGGACATTTACGTAGTAATTCGCACAAAAGTGTTATTAGTAATGATAGTGGGGTTGAGAAACTATCAAGTGCGTTTAAAAATCGTATCGGTAGTTACCGCCTTTCTAGCAACAAACATCATACTGATTACTTAGAATTTTTTAGTGAAATTGAAGGTAACGTTTTGAAGCTCCTACATAACTATTTACATAAATTTAAAGTGTTAAAAGTTAATTTCGAACTTTACTCTATGTACACAATACCTGAAAAAGATACTTATGATTTAAAATCATTTAATACAAAAAATCAGATTATTACTATTTCTACTAATTTGAAACAAGCATATCAAGATTTTATTAGGGAGATATTACCCAAGGTTTCGGAAATACAAGAAAAGGAATCTGGATGGAGTCTTTTACAAATCCAATCATTAGAAGTTAACATTAATAAGTACAACCCTCTACGATCTTCTTCATATATCAGGTTACCACGACAAATCGAGATGAAGAAAGCAATTATTAATATAATGAATAAAGATGAAGCATGTTTTGGTTGGGCGGTAAACGCATCAATTTTTGATCCAACAGGTAAATCCAATCTTACTACTTCTTATCCGCATTATACTAGTCTCTTAAAGTTCCATAATATAGAATTCCCTATGAAACTCTCAGATATACCAAAATTTGAATTACTTAATAATATTTCGATTAACGTTTTTGGGATTAGTGAATGTTTTAAAAATAATATCACACAATTGGAAATCGTTGGGCCGTTATACCATACAAAATCTAAAAAAGCTACACATGTTAACCTATTACTTATTTTTGATGAGTACGGGAATAGTCATTATTGTTACATTAAAAATTTATCGCGGTTAATATCAAAACAAAAATCACGCCATAATGGTCAGACTTTTCTATGCAATGGTTGCTTACAATTTTTCTCATCCTTAGAACGTCTTCGCAAACATGAAGACAACGATTGCAACTTTGTATATACTAAGCTTCCAACTACCAACATGATTCTCAATAAATATGGACATTTACAAAAAGAAAATATCTTACAATTTTCCAACTTTCAGAAACAAATGCAAGTTCCGTTTGTTATATATGCTGATTTTGAAAGTATACTGCAACCGATACAATATGCAACACCTTCTGATAATTCCTCGTTTACTGTCAAAACCTATCAGCATACACCATATTCATTCGGTTTTTATGTTAAATGTTATTTTGATGACAGTTTATCAGAACTTATCATTTATCGCGGTGACAACGTGGTTGAGAAGTTTATTCAAAAACTAGAAGAAAAAGTTTACACTATTTATCATAAATATCTTAAATATATTAAACCTATGAAAAAACTCACGCCAGAAGAGGAATTACAATTTTTTACTAGTAAATGTTGCCACATTTGTGATAAACCGTTCGATATTAACGAAATTAAAGTTAGAGATCATTCACATCTAACAGGGTTGTTTTCTGGCGCAGCGCATAACGCTTGTAATTTAAATTACAAATTACCTAAGTTCATACCTGTTTTCATGCATAATTTAACCAATTACGATTCACATCTGTTTATAACAAAATTAGCTCAAAATAACGAAAAAATTGATGTTATTGCACAGACTAAAGAAAAATATATATCATTCACCAAACTACTTTTAGTTGATCGTGGTGATTTAGAGCAAAATATATATTTAAAATTAAGGTTTGTGGATTCTTTCAGATTTCTACCTCATTCACTGGATAATTTAAGTAAAACCCTAAATAATAATCAATGTCTAGAGTTACAAAAATATTGTCAATCAAATGAAGAGTTCGGGTTGTTACGACAAAAGGGTGTTTTCCCTTATTCATACCTGGATAACTTTTCAAAACTTGGTGAGGTATCTTTACCCACACAAGAAGAATTTTTCGATATTTTAAAAGGTGAAGGCATTTCCGATGAAAAGTACTTACGAGCTAAGCGAGTTTGGGAAGTTTTTAATTGTAACACCTTAGGAGAGTACTCAGATGTTTATTTAAAATCAGATATTTTATTATTAGCTGATGTGTTCGAAAACTTTCGACATAATTGTTTATTTAACTATAAACTAGATCCTGCTCAATATTTAACAGCTCCATCACTTAGCTGGGATGCTATGTTGCGTAAAACTAATGTTCAGCTTGAATTATTGACGGATATAGACATGCTCCATTTTTTTAAAAAGGGTATACGTGGAGGTATAAGTCAGTGTAGCACTAGATTTGCTGCTGCAAATAATCAGTATTGTGAGAATTATGATTGTTCTAAACCTACTTCATATATTCTTTATTTAGATGCTACAAACCTTTATGGTTACGCTATGAGTCAATTCCTTCCGCATGGTGATTTTCGATGGTTAGATGATGTAGAAATCACTCATTTTGATTGTTTATCAGTCGATGATGAATCTCCAAAGGGGTATGTCTTAGAAGTTGATTTAGCTTATCCTGAAACATTACATGATTTCCATAACGACTTACCGTTTTGTCCTGAAAATCTGATTCCCCCTAATAGTAAAGATCCCAAGCTTGTATTAACGTTGTTACCGAAAAATAAATATATTATCCATTATAGAAATTTGAAACAGTGTACTGAACAAGGTTTAAAGATAACTAAAATTCATCGAATTCTAGAATTTTCTCAATCACCGTGGTTAAAACCTTATATCGAATTAAACACAAATTTACGTAATTCTTCAAATAATGAATTTGATAAAAGTACATATAAAAATTACACAAACTCCATTTACGGGAAAACTATGGAAAACGTTGATAAGAGGGTTGATATTAAACTTTTATCCCACTGGGAAAACTTGCCTGGAAGCGTCGGTGCTGAAGGGTTTATTAGTATGCCGAATTTTCACTCTGTTTCAATATTTTCTGATAATTTGGTTGCAATTCAAATGAATATCCTAAAAATAATTTACGACAAACCGGTATATGTCGGTTTTTCAATTTTAGAAATATCCAAAATTCGTATGTATGATTTTTTTTACAATTACATTAAAGCTAAATATGTAGATAATGCCTCACTTTTGTATACCGACACTGATTCATTAATTTTACACATTCAAACAGAAAACGTTTACCGCGATATCAAAGAAAACCTTCATTTATTTGATACATCCAATTACCCCGCCGATAATATCTTTAATATACCAAAAACACCATCAGTGGTTGGTAAATTAAAGGATGAGTTTAAAGGTAAACCAATTACAAATTTTTGTGGTACTGGTGCCAAAGCTTATTGTGTGACATTAAGTAACAATGATAACCTTAAAAAAGCTAAGGGGATTTCCAAAAACGTTATAAATAAATCTTTAACATTTACGGATTATAAACAAGTAGTTGATAATACTAATGCGAAAATTTATCGTAAAATGTATACATTTAAGTCACATTTACATGAAATGTATACTGAATTAAAAAATAAGGTTGCTTTAACTTCCCACGATGATAAGAGATATGTTATACCCGGAACTATTAATACATTAGCGTGGGGTCATTACAAAATAGATACGTTTATACCTAACCAACAACAAAAAAATCTCGATTATTTAATCCAGCAAGCTAAACTACTTCTACCAGAAGCAGAAAATGATGGTAGGGATGAATTTTATGTAGATAGTTTTGAAATGGATTTTTTATCGTAGTGGGAGAGTTTGTTGGTGGGGCGGTTGTTTAATAACACGTTGTAGAGCTAATTCCTACAGTTCTTCTTCAGCTTTACTACTAGTATTTACAATGTGGATGTGTTACGTTACCGAAATTGAAGTTACGGATTTAAAAAGTGGTGTTCAAAACTTACACCAACTTTTTTCAAATCTGGAGTTTGATGCTTCTCATGAAGCCATTTATGGTGCAGTGCGTCCATCATCTTATTCTCCAGAATTTTATACAGAATTAGCTAAAAAATATGAAAAAGGTGCTGAAATCTGTGACTTGTATCTTAAAAACCAAATATGTTTATATGGATTTGTATCGTTACTAAAAGATGTAAAGTTGGATGGTTATTTAATTCGAATAAAAGACTATCTTCCATCTGTTTTATACGAAAAAAAAGAAAATAACGAAGATGATACTTCCAGTAATGAAGTTATTGATAAAGACATTGATGGTGTGGTTGAAGATGGTTCAAGTAAATCACAAACTTAATAATCTTATATTTAGACTTTATTGTATTAACGGTATAATGTATTTAATAAAAGCATTTCTGTACTAATAATAATTGTTTTATTTGCGTTTTTAGCATTAATTAATATGGTGTGAGTGTAAAATGTATCTTGTTTCCACCACATATTTTATATAATGAATTTATCCAAATAAAGCTACCGTGTTTGGAACACTATTGTACTTCACTATTCTGTTTCACTATTTACCTACTTCTTGTTTTTTTCCATATTTTACCTTATAAAAATAAAGTTGTCTATCCTTTAATAAATAAATAAAGTTATTTTTATCCTTCGTGTGTAACGTTCATTCACCCCTTGACCGATCGTTGATCCCTTGACCGGTCTTTGACCTCTTGACCGGTCTTTGACCCCTTGACCGGTCGTTGACCCCCTGACCGTTTATTGACCCCTTGACCGTTCATTGACCCCTTGACCGGTCGTTGACCTCTTGACCGGTTATTGACCCCTTGACCGGCTATTGACCCCTTGACCGGTCGTTGACCCTTTGACCTTGACCGGTCGTTGACCTCGTCAGTGGTGGGGGGTGTGAGGTATGGTGGGGGGTATACAAAATGGTGGGGGTCAATGGTGGGGGGTATACGGACGGTGCGGCTAGAACTCTCACCCCTTACCTTACCATTGGAGGGGGGTATAATAATGGTGGGGGAGTCGGTGGTGGGGGGTATACGAACGGTGCGGCTAGAACTCTCATTTGCCCTCTACTCATCCCAGTTTTTATAATGTTCGATCATGTTGACTACAATTTCTTTGTAATTTGGAGAATTGCTGTTCCAAGGAAATCATCCATGACTTCTACAAAAGAACTGCATGCTTGATTTATTCTGGGTCATTGTATTCTGGAACCATCTGTCAGATTTTAAGGTTCGAATTCGAGGGCATAAAAAATGCCTTCTTTAAGTTTAGCTTCAGAAAGTGCAGAAAATTTGTGGCACAGGTATTTAAATCAGTCACCGACTGTTCCACTCTTACAAAAAAGGTGGATACTTTGTGAATCCAGACTGCTGATCCAAAAGCATGGATATTATTTTAGGTCTCTACAGAATTGCCAACAATATTCGCTATACTTTATTTTATTTAGCAACAGCTCAAGATTCTCATACGTTTTTTTGAGATGCACGGAGTGAGCAACGGACACCAAGGCATAAGTATTACCATTGAGCAACAAGATAAAATCTTAGAAGAATCAATAAATAACCGCGATCATGTGGAATCGTAATTGTCATCTCCCAGTTTCATGTCTACATCAGGAATATTATTACAATACACCAGTGAACCCTCTTGAGAGAAATATTCCGCAAACTCTTTTTCACGATGCCTATTTCACGAAAATGTGGTTCGTGATCCTACGATTTGTGCAGCATCCTTAAATGGGCTAAGTCTCTCACTAAGTCATTTAGTTCAGCATAGATAAACTATTGAGGTTGGTTTATATCAAGATTAAATTCATCTTCATCGGTTTTTTCGTTTGAACTTTCATTTGATGATTGCTGTTGGATGGTGGTAAAAAAAGATAGAGGAATAGGGATTCCTGGTTCATGAGGTAAAGGTCGTTTAGCAGACGGTAAGTCAGGATACTGAATTGTACCTATGTTTAATTTTCGAATGAAAACCGTTCACATACAACAGCAAAAGTTACAGTCGTCTTCTTAATTTTTTGGTACCCTCCATACCATAAGTAGGATTAGGTTTTGTAGATGCTTTGCTATCGTTAAATCACCACGTATGTAACAAAATATATCAGGACTCTTTTTACACTTTCTTGATGACAATAAAATGTACTACTATCTTCTTCTTCTTCTTCTTCCTACCTTATAAATAGGCTTAATGACTGTTTTACTTCGGTTTTTAGCCTCAATTGACGTTGTCTGGCCATCTTTTCCTCGGTCGTCCCAATGATCTTCTTCCATTTGGCGATTTGCCTCTTGCTATTCGTACTATTCTATTTTCTGTCATTCTTTCGATGTGTTGATTCCATTCCACTTTTCTTCTTTTGGTCCACTCGTTTATTTCCTCTATACCACATCTCGCTCGTGGATCGAGTAGCTTGGTGGGTGATGTTACCGGTCCCAAGCCCGGATAAAGGAGGAGGGTTGTAGGGTTAGGTTAGCAGCCTGCCATATATAAAAATAAAAAAGCTCAATGTACCAGTGACGATGTGCTACTATAACACTCAGAAAACAAAATACAGCTTGATGGTACAAACTCATGTCGGCATGTGTTATTGTTTCTAGATAAATGAGTTGAAATTTTAACATTTATTGTTTTAAGGGCACCAATGGCTTCTAATAACCTTAGCTATGATAGGAAAATTGACCATCACTGCCAGTTATGGTGCAGTGTACATTTTATCTACTGAACAATTTCCAACAGT
Organism: Diabrotica undecimpunctata; assembly: GCF_040954645.1. NCBI lineage: Eukaryota > Metazoa > Arthropoda > Insecta > Coleoptera > Chrysomelidae > Diabrotica > Diabrotica undecimpunctata. Next base: position 153,472,653 of record NC_092804.1, read on the forward strand.
AATCAGAAACGCGGGACTTGGTGCAGGTTCAACTTTTGCCCGATTTGGATCGATATTAGCTCCTTACATAAATGCATTGGTAAGTAATGTACGATTTCAAAGACTTATTGATTATGTATGCATAACGGCACAATAAACTTTGACGATAATAATATAACTCTTTTATACTAGCTGTAGCTAACATAAAATCTTATAATCCTAAAGTGCATGAGCCCAAACAATCAGAATGCCCACTCTGCTTGTCAAGATAAGTACGCGCATCTAGTTCGCGCAAACGGAATCAGCCATGTTTTAAACGGAACCAGTGCTGTTCAGTGAAATTTTATCTGGTGTGCATAGAAAAATTAACCCGGTTTAATTGATTTACGGCAACCATAGACATGATATGCAATATTTTATGTCGTAATTTTAGTTGAAGAATAGATTAAATTATTTCAAATTTACTAAATTATTAATCTCTAAAAATTTAAAATATGGTTCTGTCGTAGCTTGTCACAAATTTCTCAACCCGAGTCTATGTTTCCGTTTAAAATATGGCGATCGCTTGCTGACACAATTCAAAGGCGGCATCTGAGAGTGGTCATTCCTTAGACAAGGAAAGAGAGAGGACAGATAACGTTCATTTAATAAGCCTTCGAAAAGTGAAGCCAGTTTCGATATGACCTTTATGTTTTGTGACTGTACGTTGCCCATTACTACCTCTGGCAGGGTTACCAGGTCTACTGATTTTTCAGTAGATCTAGTGATTTTAACTTCAATTTACTAATTTACTGAAACACTGTATCGATCTACTAAACAATATGTAATGATAAAATCATATTCAAAAAGTGATCACTATGTCAGTGTTCAATTATAAATTAAAAACAAATCTATTTATTGATGTATATCCATTATTCTCAATTTACTGAAGAAATAAAATATGACCTGCAACTTTTTTGATGCCGGTTAGTGCCAATTTAGGCTTCAGTCAATTCCATACGATTACCCCGTCCGCCCGTCGCCTCTCTTTCTTTGTATAAGCGGCATTCTGATTGTTATTTATGCTGTGTCTAGGGTGGTTAGGTTTCGTGAGGTTTTGGAGTTTAAAGTTTATAGTAGTAAGTAATAAACTAACATTAGTGCTAATTGTACAACATAAACCATTATTATTTTAGTCTCATGTATGGTTGCCTTTACCACTGCTAGTATTTGGAACCTGTGCATTTATAGGGGGTCTAATGTCATTGGTGTTACCAGAAACTTTAAATAAAAAGTTACCCGAAACCATGGAGGAAGGAGAAGAATTTGGAAAGTAAGTAACAATCAATTCTTAGTCTTCCGATTAGTTAAGTATTTGCACGCTTATTTAAATAGACTTATGTCTACTACCGTTTCCGCCCATTCTGCATTAGTCGCTTCCACATAGTTTTTATGCGTATGTGTGAGTGCTTATATGGGTGAAGTAGCCATGGATTACTATCTATAGACGTAACTAACTTTTTTGTTTGGATAATTAAAAATCCATTGGAAGTGCCAAATCGAGTTTGTGCAAATTACTGAAAATAGAAGCCCATTGACTGGTAATCATTAATTTTATATATCTATGTTGAGTTAAATTGATTGACCGCTGGTTAATCGTGGTGGTAAATAATTGGTCGATAGGGCGAAGAAATAACTTGTTAGACGAAATCTCTTCATCCATTCTTTATTGTGCTCTTATGGTAGCATATGGAAATATACTGCTTATATAAAATTGTAACGGCTTTGCCTAGGGCTTAAAGGGTTGTCATCTTAGCAAATTAAACTTATGTCTAAGAAAGTACATTTATATAGAATAAAATATTGTTAAACAAATTTAAACAACGATAACATCAGAATGTTTTCGAATTAATAAATTCGCTTGCTGCATGTTTGCGTTGCATTGTTTTTGCCAAGCTCGCTGCAAACCAGACATCCATCTTCGTCTGCATCGTCACTGTTATCACATGGTATATCGATATCCGATTCCGAAGAACTAGAATCAAACACATTTCTCTTGTAATGAGGTTTCTTAATTTGTACTTGTTTTCCAGTCTTATTTGTATTTTGTCCTTTCTGAGATTTTTGGTTATTTAATTTAGTTTTTCCTTTTTCTTGAATTTTCTTTACCTTTTCCTGTTTTTTCTGTTCCTTTTCTTCTAACTCTTGTTTAAAAGGCGTAGATATCAGGATTTTGGCATGCTGTTTTTTTTTCTGGTTATACTCTTTCTTACAGCGGAATTTGTCATAGACGTAAGTTCTTTAAATGATGTGAAACTAGTAGAAGGTCCCGGAATAGGATCCATTGCTGTTGTTTCAACCTGATTTTTATTTATAGGTGGCAAAGTTTGAGATGGGTTTGTATTGTAAATTTCGGCTGGCATGGCTTCATTGTTTTCTTGAAATTCAACAAGCGATTGGTTTTGTAATGTTGTAGCAGCTAAGAAATCTTGATCTGTAAATACTTTTGGGTTAAGTGGAAAAATGCCAGCGCATTTAAAGCCAGATTCTCATTTTCTTATGGTCGCTACTGTAGAATATGCTTTACTAAACAGACGAGCAACATCATATGGCGTGATATTTCGTATAAAATGTGTTTTAATAAATAAATTACATTCATTTCGATATCCAGCTTTAAGAGGACCATAAAAAACAATATGCAAAGGTTGGATCTTGTGAGATGAATGAGGCGGAATTGAAAGCATAGAAATATTATTTTCTTTTCAATATTCATAAACTTTTATTGATATGTTGCTGGAATGGTTACCTGTAATTAGAAGAACTGGTGAGGTTTCACTGGGTTTTGAGTATTTGTGGAAGTGTTGAAACCATTCATAAAATAAACCTTCATCAATCCAACCATTATTTGAACATTTATATAATGCCTCCGGAGGTCCATCTTTTTCTAAAAGAGGTGTCAGTCGCTTTCGCGGAAAAATAAACATGGGTGGAATGTATCCCCCAGCGCCATCCATGGCACACATAACTCTGATGTTTCTACCCCTCTCTCCACTGGTTGCAAAGCCCACCCTTTTCTGGTCTTTAATAGCTAAAATTTTTCCAGGATCCTGAACTGTACTAATTCCCGTCTCATCGGCATTGTATTTTTGTGTTGGACCAAATTGATATTTTGCCATTAAACTTTCTAATAGCTTAAAAAACAGGTCCACTTCTTCTTTATTAAAAGCTGTTAATCTGTTTAGACTCGTGCCTTCTGCTTTGCGTATGGATACTGTTGAATTTCTGCGAAGAAAACTTCGTAATCACTCGACACCAGCTAATCCTAAGCAGACGTTAAAATTATGTTTAATACTATTTCTTTCAGTAAACTCAAATGCTAATTTTCTCAATTATTATGCTGTTACGCCAAAAAAAAATGGAAGCTAAATATTTTATTTGTGTGGCTATTTCAGCTTCTTGTTCGGCAGAAAATACTGATTTTCTACTTAATGATGCACCTTGAAGATTTTTATTTTTTATTCTTTCTTGCGATGTCGAAAAAGGGATAGCGTATGCTTTTGCTGCTTTTCGCATAGTCATTTCACCATTTCTATAAGCTAAAATAGCCTTTTCTAAATCCTGTTGACTCCATTTTGCTTTACAAGTCGTTCTTTTCGATTCCTTGACATCTGAAATATAAAAATTCCCTAAGGATTAATAGTACAAACTGTAAATTAATATAAGTCAGCATGGGGGTAATACCGGTCAACTGGCATTGCCTCCTGTTGACATTTTTTTTCTTAGAATTTTTTACTCGTAAACATGTATTAAATTATTGATTTTTAAAAAAGGAATAGGTAGCTAACATCATTATAATCAATTGTAATCAATTTTAGGATCTACCAAGTGAATAAAAATGAATTAAGACCTTATATTACTCACCATAAAAATAAGATCGAAAACACTGAAAACAGGTTAATAATATTTCTATGACAATGGTATGCGCCATGATACTATAACTGTGCTATGATTAACAAGATAAGATATTGCGCATAAGTCGTGACGTAATTGGAGAGTTGCACGTTCGTAATGTCAGTTTTTTGTATGTATCAATAAATAATCTTTAATAAATAGTTTGGAGATATCCTTTTGTGTACGATTATTGTAATTATTAAACCTTTATTTAATATTATTATTTTGCTAATTGAATAATTTCATCACAGAATGCATAAAAATCCCATTTAACTATAACAAGAATTCAAATTCTACTCTCCAATGACGGCATGCGCGAACACGACCGATTTTGTGCTACGGGAAGATCCTATCTTGTTAGTCATAGTATCATGGTATGCGCCAACTCAACGCTCGTCGGCAATCTGAATACAGAGTAGTGTAGAGACACGTTGACAGTTATAGGAGGTTGCCAGATTGAATAGATTTCGCACAATCGGGATGGCCGCTATTACCCACTGACCGGTATTTGCACAGTTTACACTACTCACGATAAATAAACATAATGTTAATTCTAATTGACTCTAGTGGATCACCATCTAGTTGGATAAATTTGTCGTAGCGCTCGAACGCCTTGTTATATTTTTTTCTTAATTGTTTTCCGTAATTGCTGTAGATGCCTGTACATGCCTTTCTATCTCTTAACCGAATTATCTTAACCTCTGTCACAGCTCTGACATAACGAAACATATATAAATTGATTTGTTGATTAATTGGAACATTGTGAATAACATTCCACAGCTGTTGGTTAAAATCGTAACGTTTTAACCACTACTTACTAACTGGAGGTACTCCAAATCCAGTTATGCTATTAAAAAATCTATAAAAAAAAGTATTGTAGTGTATCCTGAAAGTGGAAATAAAGTCTATATTTAGTATGTACATTTATAAGATACCGTAAATGTATATACATTTATGGTATATTTAACTCTATTCACTTTCTGTGAAAGTATTCTCACCAATCAAGACAACACATAACCATTAAGTCGATCAATATACTAAATCAGTCGATCAAATCTTAATAAAATAATTACTTTTTCAGGAAGAAGAAGAAGAAGAAAATTGCTGGGGAACCTGTGAATGAGAAGTTTTATAGCATAGACCTAGATGAAGTCTCTCCAAAACCGAATATTTCAGAAAATGGAGCGGATGAAAAATTAATTAAAAATGGAGTCTCCTAATTATAAGCATAGCTTTTGTATATTTTATATGCCGTACATTTCATATTTATTGTTTGACCAATTTTTGGTATATAAATTGTGATATTGTAAGTTCAATGAACTCTTAACGATTAAAACCAAAAAATCATTGCCATGTGCCAAAATTTTTATTTATCACAAGCTCGGACTATCACATTTTTGTATTGTTTTGAATAAAGTTTTTTTCTGTAATGAACTTTTATTATATCTATTATAAAAATGAGAAGCTTTGAGAATACTGATAAAAATCAAATAACTAAAAATACAAAATAAGAAGCACTAACAACCAAAAGTAATCATATGTGTGTGTGTGAGTGTGTGTGTCTGTGTGTGTGTGTGTGTTTGGTGAGTTGGCTTGAAACTAGTCCTTTAGCCACAGAATTGTAATGTAAGATATTAGTTTTTAAATAATTCAAAAGTAATCATAAGTAGAAATGAAGCAATAATATAAGTTAGGCAAATAAAATATGAATTTTTAATTGTGTAGGGCGTCTTGGGTTTGGCGGAGAGAATTCTAAGGAGTTTGAAATACGATAAGGCCTTGGGCAAGACTGAACACTATCGAGTATTCTATTTAATACAGGTCATTATAGGAAATGATTTAAAAATCCAGGTGTATTCTCTTTAAGATGACATAACTCCTTATATTATAGGCCTTTTTGTCACGAGACCAGCGCAAACTCAGCCGCCATGTTGAAACGGCGGCAATTTAATAGTTTCGTTCTGTTTTGATCAATAATGGTTTTGAACGAAGTATTATCTTCACAATTGAATCAATCATTAGAAAAAATCGTTGATGGGGCTTCACGGTTAAAGCCTCGAATTGTATGCAATTAAAAAGGTGGCTCAAATATCATGGACTCATCAAAAATAAAAAAGAAGTGATCTGATTGAGATGCATCATTACTTGTTTAATATATACAAATATCTATAATTTTTTATTCTAATTAATGATGTCAACTGATTTTCATTACTTGCCTAAGAGTCTAGGGGCCCTACCGTGGCCTTTTTAATTCTGATGGATATACCCAAGTTTTTTAATGTATTTTTGGCTACTTCGAGGGTGGATTTCGATTCAAGTGATCAAACAATTTTATTGTCTATAAGATTCTAGCTCGTAAACTAAGAGGTAAAAAAAAATTAAATAAATTTTGTTCCTCGCAAAAAAAAACCAAGAAAATGGCGTTTATTAAACTTTAATCCAATAATTAGAAGAAGGCCAGACATATATAGACTATGGACCACAATAAAGGAAGCCATTGAAGCAGAAGCGAAACATGAAATAGGAACAGAAATGTGTGCCCGTAAAAATCAATGGTTTGACAATGAATGCAACAAATGAAAAAAATGAAGTCCACAGAAAGATGCTTACACAACGAACTAGAATAACTGTAGATACTTACCAGACAAAGAGAAGAGGATACACAAAAGAAAAAAAAAGAAACCACTTAAATTTGGAATTTGAAAACCTCAACAGAGAGAAAGAATTTAGATCATTCTATAGGAAAGTTAACATCAACAGAAATGGGACCCGTTTTGGAATCATCTTTGGTATCCTCTTCTTTTCTATTCTCATCACGTACCACATCTATCTCACTATCTGTGCTTTTATGAAGCGACTGATGCTTGGTTCGTTATACAGTTCCTCTAGCTCCCTGTTTGTTCGTCGCACCTAACCTTCCAATGTGTTTTTGCCTCCATATAGGTATAGCTCTGAGCATTTTTCTTTCCCATCTTTTCAGTTTCTTCGTATTTGCTTTTTTAATTGTCTATACTTCACTGTGAACCTTATTACTGTTTTATATATACTGTGTATATTTTTCCCACTGATTTGAAAATTGGTATCGTTTCCCCAATATTTAAAAAGGAAACAAAACTATGTTAGAAAATTATAGACCAATTACCGTACCAACTGTCTTGTGTAAGGTTATTGAAAAATGCATTCATAAAAGGATGTTGTCATTTCTTAGTAAATATAACATAATAAGTTCATATCAAAATGGGTTTCTTCCAGGTAAATCAACCGAGAGTGCATCAACAACATTTTTTAAATTCATTTATAGTTCATTAGATCAAAAGAAATTTGTTGGAGCCCTCTTTTTTTATTTAACTAAAGCTTTTGACTCTATAAATTTAAATGTAGCAATTTGTAAACTAAACGGACTTGGATTTCGAGGTAATTTTTTAAAATGGTTACAATCCTATCTAGAATATCGACAGATGTATGTCAAAGTCGGTCATTATCAATCAGATTTGTATGACGTTGATCTTGGCGTTTCACAAGGATCAATAATGAGTCCTTTGTTATATCAATGATATGCCTAAATATATGAGTACGGAAAATATTTTTTTGTATGCTGATGACACGACTTTGGTGGCATCTGCAGAAAATGCTGAGGAATTGAGGTTAAAACTAAATACCTTAGCCCATGAGTTTACGTCTTGGTGCGAAAAAAAACTCCTTAATAGTAAATTCGAGTAAAACAGTATGTATGCAATTTTATATAAAAACTTCAATAAAGGAAAATTTCTCTGTCAAAGTCGACAATGATTTTATCACTTTATCTGACACTACAAAGTTTTTAGGACTACATCTTAACAGTAATATGAGCTGGGAGGTACATATTAATCATGTATGTTCGAAAATTAATTCTGGATACTATGCTTTTTTGCAACTCAAATACTTATTTACAACGGAACAGATACTTAATGTTTATTAAAAGCGCATAATTCGCTTGATTTTTAATTTACCATATAGACATAAGTGTAGAGAGCATTTTAGAAAATATCAAATACTCACTGTTCCCTCAATTTTTATATACAGAAGTATTCTGTATACAAAAGCTAATATCAATAGATTGAAATCAAATTCAGATGTACACAATTATCGTACCAAAAAAAAAGATTTATTTAGGACTCTTAAACATTACACTTCTATGTTTGAAAAAAACCCTGATTATAGCGGCGTAAGGTTTTTTAATCAGCTCTCATCCAAATTAAAAAGTGAAGCAGATGATGATAGGGCATTTAAGAATAAATTGAAGACTTATCTCATCGAGTCATGTTTTTATAGTGTCTCGGAATTTATGTCTTAGATATGTTGTTTCTATATTTATGTGTATGTTTATATTGTATTGGTAGTCTTTAACGTTTCTTTTTACTTTGACATGTCCTATATTATGTAAATAATCTGCAAGGATGAATAAAGTTTTATTATTTATTATTATTATATATTTTTAACTTTGTTTTTTTCGATACATATTTGGATTTTATCAGTGGTCCTGGGTGCTCCCATCTTTTTATTTCCCTTTGCCAATCTGGCATTCAGTTCCCACTCTTCCTAACCCTTCTCTTCTAAAATAACCCACAGATAAGTAAAATGGACCACTATATTAAAATTATATTCTCTTGATTCATTAGATATGAAAGTAATTCTCTTCTTTTTGGTTTAAAATCGGTCCGATACTCACCTAGTTTATCAACAGCAAGTCTGTTGTCTCTCTCTCTCTCTCTTAGCATCCTGGTTAATATCTTGTAACCAGAGCAACACCTCGGAAATTTTCACAATGCCAACCTATCCCCTTTTTGTATATGGGGCACAGAAAAACTTTGGTCCAATCTTTGGTCATATTTACTCTTCCCATATCCCCTTGATAAGACTATACATCTTTTTTTTTGCAGTTCTTCCCCTCCATTCTTTAGCATTTCCGCAGACTACACACATGAAAACTTAAAATAAACTGCAGAATTTTTATAAATTTTATTTTTAATGTAAAAGAGTATAAAAGAATAGCTAATAAAAGCTCGGCTACATTTAAAACGTAATATAATATACAATAAATAATATCAGATTAAAACTCTTAAAATATAAGTATAGTGTATTACTAACAATTCAGACAAGTTCTCTTTGATATGTACAGAGTCTACCAACCACGCTTAAGGAAAAATCTACTAGATAAGCAACTAACGACATTACATCAGTAGTGGCTACAAATTAAAATTAATTGGTATTTTTACTGGTTACCGCTTTCTGTATTATTTCCTAAAAAATTGATAAAATAAACAGTGACAATTACCATTTTAGTGATGAAAACAAAGATATTTCAGAATAAACACTATGGTATTCATAGAGTCGATTCACTGAGCTTGTGGATATTTTGACAGTCATTGTCGGAAAAATTCGTATATTTATTAATTATAGTTAAAAACTTTCCTTTTGTAAATACTAATTTGTAAAAGACTAAAAATATTTCAATAATAAATATTTAATCCTTTGTTTTATTTGATGCAGTTTTATTTTGTTGATAAACTGCATATGAATATATTTACAAGTTGTTACAATTAATATTGGGTATGATCATGTGCACTTGGTTGTATCGGCCACTACCAGTCCATGTCAAAATTTGACGAACCTAGCACAAGATTAGTTACTAAATTTACTCAGACTCAGGTGGTTAAAGGCTGGTTATAGACCTCGGAGGTAATATGAGATGTCGACTCTTATATTGCAATAACACTGTGAGAAATGTCCACCCGTTTCCCAACGAAAGGGTTGGGGGTTCTGGAAACAGAACTCCCAACCAGGGCTCTGCCAGTAAATCCTACTCTCACGTCCTCGAAGACATATATGTCGTGTAACCACCAGGTATATGGCGGTACAATGGATGTGCGTTATATATCAGTAGTGAGAGAGCGAAAGGCGAGTTTCTGGCGCCTTAAAACTGGAACATTTCGACAAAGGGAAGAAACCAAAACAGAAAATCCTGGTCCTCCAAGCTTGGGGGTTGGAGCGATGGGCCAGTCCCTCATCATCTGGAAAAAAACTCTTGACTAAAAATTCTAACGCCGAGCCTCAGAATATGGATGGAAACTTACGACGACACCTGGCAAAGAAAAGGACTTTGAAAACTGGTACTTGGAATACTCAAGGCATGACTCACAAGACAATGGAAATTTTAACTGAAATGACGAAGCAAAAAATGGACACCATAGACATAAAGTTGAAAATTTAATTGGTGGTTCTCAGACTACGGAAGTATGGAGAACTATCACTAATCTAAAGAAAAACACCCATAACTCCTTAAGCAACGTAATTCCTATAGAAAAGTGGGAAAATCACTATAAAAATTTAGTCCAAAGAGTCTAGATTGGAATATATGGGAGAGAAATACAATATGGAGAGACAAACAAATAGTAACATTAATACTACTAACAACGAGGTCCGTACTGCGTTAATTAAAATGAAAAACGGGCGATCTCCAGGACCTGGCAATATAGCTGTAGAGTTACTTAAAGCAGGAGGTCCACTCCTAATAGAACGAATAACTTTTCTAATGAATCAATGCTGCCAATAAATTAAAGTACCATCTAAATGGAAAACCGCTCAACAAATGTACATCTTTAAAAAGGGTAATCAAAAAGATCCGAACTGCTACAGAGGATTAAGTCTCCTACCTACTTTCGGGAGATTGTTTGGAAAAATAATAAATGGAAGAATACAAGATGATGTAGAATTAGCGAAGACCAAAGTGGATTTACGCTTGGTAGATCTTTCACTGATAACTTGTTTATACTCCAATAATTAATAGAAAAAAGAATAGCGGTTGGTACCGCTATTCTTTTGTAGGTACCGAAGTACATCTAGCCTTTATCGACCTAGAAAAGGCGTATGATACAGTTCCAAGACTTAAATTGGGGCAAACTTTACAACAACTCGGCATTAGTCCATACCTTTTAGCAATAATCACAAAGTATACAGGGATAACACTACTTACCTAAAAATCGGAAACAGACTATCAGAGCCAATAAAAGTAACTAAAGGACTAGGACAAGGATGCAGTATGTCACCCTTACTGTTTAATTTATATATTGAGGCAGCCCTCCAAAATTGGAAAAACCACTGTCAGGGAATGGGAATCCCCATCGCAAATGACGTACTGTTCTCCCTGAACTTTGTGGATGACCAAGTTGTCCTAGCTCAACATTCTTATGATCTAGAATTTATGATAAAGCGTCTATACAAAGAATATGTAAAATGGGGGTTACAAGTCACCATGAAGAAAACAGAATATTTAGTTACCAATTCAGATGCAAGGTTTGAAATGTTGATAGGGAGAACGTGGAAATCAAACAAGTGGAAAAATTTAAATATTTAGGTGCACTCATTGATAAGAACGGCTTGGAAGAAACCGAATTTAAACACCGAATTAATCAGGGACGTAAAATTGTAGGATGTCTGAACTTCTTATGGTGGGATCGCAACATTTCCAAAAGGAACAATAGGGCAAACCATGGTTGAATCAGTTCTTTGTTATGGCTCTGAAGTGTGGACAATTAATGCAGACCTGAAGAGAAGATTGTTGGCTGTTGAAATGGATTATTTGACAAGTGCTAGAACATCAAGAAGAAAAAGAGGTAGACCTCGACACTCATGGAATGAAGGAATTAGAAGAGCGATGGAATCGACAGTTTTGGAGGAGGAGCATGACTTGGACCGGGAGGATTGGCGGAGAAGAACGGGAATACGGCGATAGCCGTCTCCAAAATGTATTGTGACTCAACAGATTACAAGGTCTGATCCCTTTTTTTGCTGGAGACAAGTAGGCGGTTTGGGAGTGGCGGAACTGCTAGAGGAAGTCAGAAGAAAAGTTGCCTTGTCAGTTGTAAAGAGGGGGACTACGGTATTGCCCGCCATACATAAGGGCATTCTGTGTTTCCACAGTTAGGACAGATAGTTTCTATTTTTTGCTATTCGGATATGTCGTTGCCCATTCTGACAGCAACGGCTGCAGTGTTTACCATAGACGTATATATTAACACAGACCGAGCATACCGGCCGCGCGTACTGACGACAAGATCTCTTCAGTTGTTCGAACTGTCCCTCTCTAGCACATTGCAACTCTTTACTCTCTCTCCCTCATAATGCTATACTTACAAAGTAATATACTTAGCAAAATGCTATACTTACTTAATGTAAGACAGAGACACAAGGAACAACGAAAAAAAAAGATGGTGTCGTCACTTACCTCTACAGACTGCTCAGTCTATATTAATATACAGGGTGTGTATCGGAAACAACTTACACGATATTTACGAAAATTGGTTTATGGGAGTTTTAAGTTATGACAATCTTAAAAAAAATATTTTGACAGACATGCCACTTCCGGTTATACAGAAAATGAACAGCAACCTTGTAATTTTAAATGGAACACCCTGTATATTATAACACTTTTAGATTTTGCATAAAATTCTGTACCTAAAGTTAATACTTTTGGAGACAATTATAGTTTAATGTTAAAGATAAGACATTTATTGTTTTATTCTAGCAGGCCGATATCAATATGTCGTAATAATTGTCATTATTTGTGGTTATTGGCACTTTTGCAAAGTTATAGAAATGGCTTGTAAGAAATTAAACAATGAATAATGCATAAACTTACTTTTAATACATGGAGAATATGACGATTATTACTAGAACATGTGCTTTATTTGCTACAAGATATTCAGATCGACCACGAACCAGCCGTAACACTGTAAAGAGATAACTTAAAAATTTAATACATTTTGATTGTTTTCAACAAAAATTTAACAAAACAAAACGTATTGTTGATAATAGATCACACAATTAACGTTCTTGGTTACTATGCTGCTTATCCCGAAACGTTTTTAAAAGCGAATTTAAAAAAAAAAAACAAAAATTTCATCTCTATTCTTACACCATTGTTCAAAGTTTAAAGAAAACAGACTATAATAAAAGGATGTTCCATTTAAAATAACAAAGTTGCTATTCAATTCCGGTATAACCGTTTCCGGTAAGTTCTTTAATGAGTCTCTTTTCGCTTTCAAATTTTTAATTTTTCTGAAATTTGATTTAGTCAAATAATATCCCCGATCGTGTGACATGAGTTTTTGAACATCTAATACCCACTCCACAGAACTGTGAAATTCAAAGGCACATCAATTAAGAATAACAAAAATTAATAGCATAAAGAAAACTAATTCACAATATTTAATTTTTAGAAAAATATAACAGCTTTTTTGCATTACATTTCAAAATAATAATAAAGTAAAAGTTGCAAATTTTAAAAAACTATATAACTTGTGTTATATATAATTACTAAAGATGTTTTTCTAATTTGGCACCTTGACCTATGAATGACAACTTCTTTATGTCATTCATAGGTCAAGGTGCATCTTATTATTCTTACAACTATGAGAAAACAGTAGTCTTCTCATAATTATATTCTTTCATTTAAACTTTCATATTTTATTCTTTTTGGTCAATAAAAAACAAACTGCCAAATCCACAAGTATAACAACCATAAAAAAGACTTTAATACTAAAGGCCCTAAAAAACAATAAACAAATTTAATAATAAGGTCCTAAAAACAATTAAGCAAGAGAAATGAGAAATGATGCAAAACATTTGGATGCAAGACAAAGTTTTTTATTAGACTTAGGACAGGAATTGGTGAAAGAAAATGTTATCTACAGATATCAAAACACAAATAATATGCACTCTGAATTACATCAAATGAGGAAAATTTATTGATCCTGAATTGGACATTCCTGATGGTGCACCAGGAGCTAACACAACTTCGGGATTAGGTCGGTGTTACTTATGAAAGAGAAAAAAAGACAGAATGTCCCAGAATTACTGTATCGTATGTAAAAACGTTGTATGTGTTGCTTACTCTGTGAAAAATTTATACAAAATAATACCCAAGTTCTAATTATCCTTCAAATCAATTTCCCGACTTTTACATATAAAAAATTGGATATATGGATACAAATGCACCCCACACAGTTGTTTACATGAGAATCTAGACACTGTCTTATGAGGGTTAAAAAGAAAAGGAAACAAACATGTAGAGAAACCTAAAGTAGAAAAAGGTATTTCCCTATAAAACTGGCATAATACGATTTATACAAGAATAATGAATAGTTTTACTGTTCCAAATTAATTAAATTGCCAAACAAAGTCACAAACACAAGTTTATCTGAAAAGGCAAAGAAAGCTATTTTTTATATAATAAAATAAAATTGCATGTGAAAACATAAACCACTATTCAAGAATCAAAATCAGTCAAAACAAGTTTTAGATTATTTAGAAATGGGGAACTGACAATAACTAGTAAAATAACAGTCTAAGAAATATACTTGTTTCTTATTCTGTGAGGTAACAAAAGAAATTAGACTCGACGATTTTATTTCTTCATTTATTTAGAGACAGTAAGAAACTCAGAATACCAATATAGATATTGAATTAATATATAAAGTGACAAAACAGAAAAAGCATTGATCCAGCCAATTAATACATGATATAGTTCTGTTATAGGAGCCACAGATCCAAGAAGAAAGATTTTTAGTTACACTTTAGAAGTATGCTGATAAAAAATTATATATAATTACTTTCTCAGTGCTGATGCTTTGTATAACACAGACACATTTGGGTCTGACTCAGACAGTTGGCTTTCACTTAGAGATGTTTTAGTTAACTCACAATCTGCGTCTAAACTCATATTTGTGAATAAGTTTGTTCCCTGGTACTTCTTTTCGCTTTTGATTACATTAGATTTAATCACCATTTTGCCTATGGAAGCAGGCAAATGTAGATGTTTCTCTGAAGCCAATATTTGATTTTTTGAAGGTTTATAAAATGCATTAGGGAGAGATTCAACATTATCATTTCTTTTAATTTCTGGAATTCTAGAAGATATATCAGGCTTTGTAACTTTCCTGTCTACTAGGTGTACATTTTGTTTTAAGATAGGGTTTGGACTATAATTAATGTACATTCGAACAGGACTAACAATGTCTTTCAGATTAGGTTTTAGCATTTTTTGGCTAGTTTTTATTTTTGACGGAACATTTGGCATTCTAAATGACTTAGGTGACTTTTTAAATAGCGGAATATTACTTTTACACATACTTGGGGACTTTAAATGTATGTGATCTTTTACTGTAGATACAGGTTTTTGTAAAAAGGATCCTGAAATCAAATTAACAGATTCTGGACACACTTCATAATTTCTTTTCTTATCACTTGGATCATAAATATCAGCTAGATAATTTTCAGATAAGTTTTCCTTATCCCTCTCTATTACTTCGTCACTACTTTCATAACTGTCATTTGCCTGTTTTAAAATAGCATTAATTTTTTCAATTGTATCATCTAATGGGCAGTCACTGGACTCACTGAACTGTTGTAAATCTATTTCTGGCAGAGATATTGAGGAAACGGAACAATTAGCTGCACCTATAACAAAAATAAACAAAATCAACTTTTTTACATACTACTACATTTAATGCTACTTTTTTTGTGTACTATGTATTGTAATTTGTTATAAAATGATTCTTAACTGCTTCCAATTTAGGGGTAAATTTATAGCACAGTAATGCCTTGGAAATTATCAATTATTAATTTCTACAGAGTTTACATGGATTAAATAAAGAATTTGTAAACTCACAGACATTACATTATTAAAAACAGAACAAATATGTCATTGACCTTACCTGTATTATGATAAATATCCTCTTGATATTGTGTATCCTTAGCAGTATCTTTATCACTTTTATTTTTCTCATCCTCACTGCTAACTTGAACATAACTTAAATTCTGATATTCACCTGTAGCATTTCCTTCGTCACTAGAAATTTCAAATGGACTTCCAGATATATCCCTCTCCACATCTTTTGTAAAGGACTTATCAGAAGAATTTAAACTATCATCAATTAGTGTTTGATATTCATTTTTAAAAATGTAGTCACAGGTCCTTTCCATAGCATTTTGTACAAAGTTTATTTGAGAAACATCTCTATAATCCTGTGCCTTCTCTTCTATTATATTTTTATTCACTGATTTTTCTATATCCGTGCCAGAAAAATAGACAGAACTTTCAGGTGCTGAATTATTACTTTTTTCAATTGCAGAGTGATATTCCAATAAACTATCGTGTTGGTATCCACAAGCACTCTTAGCATTTCCAACTTCTGAAGCTGTTAAGTAAGATGATATGTCAGGAATTAGATTATCTTCCTCTTTAACACGTTCAGAGGGTTCCATCTCTTTTTGAATCGTTACGTTGGGAAATTTGTTGTCACCTTTAATTTCGCAATGTGTAGTGTATCTACTTTGCCAATTACGATGTCTTTTAATATCCCCCTTATATTCTTTTAAGGTCATTGGTCCCCAGGCCACTTCTTCGTCGCTGCTATAAAATGCTTCCATAGTTTCTAGTTTCTATTACCTCTCAAATATTAAATATTTTTTGTAAAATAACGAACTTTTCAATTCTTCTTTTTAATACCTCTTTCAAATTATACTTCTTCTGTGTTATTTCATTAGGAAACTTACAATGTTTGGGCATTCCAGCAACCTTTTGGTTGACTTTGGCATGGCCCCTTCAATCTTCAGTCAATTTGCTCATGCTACGTCTATGCATAGTACCTCATAGAGCATGGTACAATGAATACGTACCATGCTCATAGAGTATATATATATAAATGACAGTTGACAGTGACATAAACAATCATTTTGGCAAAATCAGGCAGCAAACGTCAAAATTTTAGTTCAACATGAGTTCAACGATATCCATTGACAGAACTTGATGGGTAGTCGTCTGTTTTTGCACGAAAGTTCGATTTTATTTTAATTTTTTTGACAACATGGCAAATTTAAGACAAACTCCTTTAACTTGTAGTGGACACACAAGACCTGTGGTTCATCTAGATTTTAGTGAAGTTACTGACAGCGGATATTATTTAATTTCGGCGTGTAAAGGTAAACACATTTTTATTATTTTCTTGTTATAATTTGTAACCTTGTATGTTTATAAGAATTGTACCTTGGCCTAATTAAAAACATTAACATGCTGCTAGTTGTTTGACCTGAAATAAAACCTTACAAGTAGACATGGAAGGTCACCCTCAATAATCTTCCTGTGTTTTTTTTTACATTGTCAAGAAATGTAATGTACTTTCAGATTAAATCTATTGGAACGACAAATAATTTAGAATCGTGAATAACGAGTATTAATTTTTTGTGTATTATTTATCAAGAGTATCAATAATAAAAATTCAATTTAAATAATATATTAATAAGAGATATTTTTTATATTATCAAATTATTACAATTTTATTAATCAGTTTCTTGTAATTTAATCATTGAAAGTTACAGCTTTGTATATATAAAAATATTTTTAGTATTAATTGTGTCAGATAAGAAAATAAGTAAAAAATTTAGAATAAATTAATGAACATAATTTTTTTAACATAAAAATCTGATCATAGAATATACATTTTCATTAAATAATTGTTTAAACAAGTGAATTTAAGTTTACTTTTATTAATTTATCCTAAAGAATAAAGTATTATTGCTATAAGAAAGAAAAAAAAATCATCATACTTCTGTTGTATTAAATTTGACTCACCTTTTTACAATTTATGAAATTTGATATTGTTACTCTGGCCTTAATTTCTGTTTATTGATAATTTTGTAGTCACTTTATTAATCTAGTTTATTCCTCCTATCAATTACTTATGCCTTTTTCAAGGACCAGTTTGGGGCTATCACCTTTACATGCTTTCATGACTCTTGACATGGCATTCAATGGGCCAAATTGTATACTTAGAAGTTAAAAATAATTTTTTAACAGTATTACACTACCACTACCAGATGCAATTTTGAACAGTAAAAAGATTTTTTTTTTCACCCATTAATTTACAACTTACCTATTTTATAAATAAAATCTACTCGCTAATAGAATAAAATAAAATTTATAAATATAAGTTCTTTGTAAAAAACATGGAATGCTTTGAAAGTTGCTCTTTTGTAAAACTCAGTTTATTATTAGATATATTGTATTTATTTAATATAAATGTTACAAATAAATAAAAAATATTAAAATTAAAAGTGAAACTGGAACAAACCATGAAGTGGAGATATCCAGGAGTGGCTAGTATACCTGTTGAATACAAAGCACGTGGTGTTCGTGTGTATTAAGGTATAAAAAATGCTTATTAAAAGCTTAAAATTTTTATTTTAAAGAAGATCTTTTCTGAATGAAATCATTCCATCATCAGTTTAATAAAAAGTTGTTAAAAACATTGTATGGCCACATAAAAACATTGGAAGGACATCAGTATTAAAAAACAATCCTCATGGTATTTATCATGATAAATTTTGAAAAAGGACAAATATAATTTGATATGCTTTTTGCTGAAAAAAAAAAGAAATTTTATGAACATTAGTAGTGAGTATTCCCTCCTCTGATAGTGATAATAGTTTGCAAATGATGAGGCAACCTTTGGATCAGATTGTGGATCACATTCTGGGGAAGATTGTTATATTCCAGCCATGAATATATTTATTTATTTAATACACGGGTTGACCCCAGTAACAGTTTAAATTACAATATACAATATCACAGTTAGGATTCAAATTACATATAATATAAAATCAATATTAAAAAGTTTAAAAAAATGAGACTAAAAATCTTACATACTAAAAAAATCAAACAAAATATTACAAGAACAAAATTAAACAATCCCAATATACATATCACAAAGCAAGAGATTTTTTAACTGAGTTAAAGTTATATTGAAAATATCAAAATCACAAACATTTAATAGCCCCATATCTATCCTATGTTGAGAAGATCTCTTGAATTTGTGGAGGCCTGTATATGACTCTGTAAACATCTCTTTATCTTATCCTAAACATGTTCTATGGGATTGATATCTGGACTACAAGCAGATCAAACAAATCGTGTGATTTGAACTTTGTCAAAACATGGTCTTCTAGAAACTATGTCAGATACCTACATACATTCAATTTCCTATTCTTGATAAATACCAACTCCGTGCAAAGTTAAATGATATGCCTCCCCATGCCACAACTAACCTTCCACCAAATGGAAGAATATCACTCTCCTGGGTGTTGCCACACTCTTACATGTTTACCTTAGCTTGTAAGACAGAATCTCGATTTATGAGAAAACAACACACTACTACAATCCTGTATTGTTCAAGCCAAGTGTTCTCATGCAAAATACAATCTGGCAATTCGATGTTCACATAGAAAGCGTCCAGTTACTCTAGTTCGGGAAAATAAACCAGCAGCATGAAGTCCCCAAAATAAATTTGTAAACACTCCTTTAAACGATGTCCGTAACAATTTTAACTATTTATGTAATACATTAAGCAATAAATTAATTTAACATTTTCTTAATTTTAATTTTTCTTCTCAGATGGCAAACCAATGTTACGTCAAGGCGATACCGGTGACTGGATTGGTACTTTTGAGGGTCATAAAGGAGCTGTTTGGGGAGTAGCCTTAAACAGTGAAGCTACAAGGGCTGCTAGCGGTGCTGCAGATTTCACGGGAAAAGTTTGGGACGCAATTTCTGGAGAGGAGCTACATTCTTTTCAGCACAATCATATTGTGAAGAGTGTAGATTTTTCTAGGGATTCTAGCTGTATGGTTACAGGAAGTAATGAAAAACTGGTGCGAATTTTTGATCTCAATAAACCAGAAGCTAGTAAGTAATACATTATTTACATTTTGTAACCTTTATTTTTCTATTCGTTTATTAGTAAGAAGTTTATAATAGAATCGTATAAGTCCAGAAGTCTCCATAATATAGTTACAGAACTTATCTCATATAAATCTCATCTCATAAAAAAAAATCAGGAATTTTGCTTTAAGTAGTTTGGTTTTACTAGCTGGTCGGAAACTCTTTAACATAGATATATTTGTTACTTACATTCACGACGTATAGCTGCGGACACTGAATAGTTTACACCTTCATTTTTGCATTGTAATACTGTAAAATCGCAGTGTTGTACGGATTTGCTAAATGTCAAAGTTCTTGTCAAAAATTTCTCGCATATTTAACAATAAAATAAAAAGATATTAAACGCAAAATTGAAGAAGGTTGGTCACTAAGGCAAGTTGCTGCCGATTTCAACGTGAGCCATATGTGCATATGGAAAACCAAACAAAGACGGGATTATTTTCACTCTGTAATATGGTTGGTTGGTTCAAGAAGTCAGAAGATCTCCACAGAGCAACAAGATGAGATGTTAATAGATTTTCTGAGAGAAGCTCCTTTTGCCACAGCTTGAAAAGGATTAAAGCAGGTGAATTAATAAATTGTGCAGCTGCAAGAAACCTTTTTTGACTGAGGATCACAAGAGATGAGTTGAATTTTTTAATGAATTCATGAACCTTTAATTTTTGGTATAATTTAGTTTTGGTTGCTTTTTACGATGAAAAAGTGTTTCATTCATATAGCAATGGTCATGACAGCAGACCTACAATGTCAGCTGTTTACAACGCTGTTAACGATTATATTAATTTCCAAGGAAAATTATCGTCATTCAGAAAAGTGGTGAAGAAATTAGGTTTTAAATCGCAAAAAACCAAGGACAACAGAAAAATAAAAACTATCTATCTAAGAAAAATAAAAAAAATATAGAGCAGAGGTTTATGATATTATCTATCTATACTGATGAAACGTATCTCCACAGCAGTCATATAACATTTAAATCATCAGAGGTTAATTATTGTATATGCAGGAGCGGAAAAATGTTTTGTTCCAAATTACCTCCTTATCTTCAAATTTGGTCAGCGTGCTGGAGATTATCACAACGATATGAACCACAACAACTTTACAAAATGGCTTCAAGAAAAGTTAATTTCCAACTTGCACCAGAAAACTGTGCTTGTATTAGACAACGCATCCTACCACAACGTTGCATGTGAGACAGCTCCTACATCTTCATGAAAAAAAAAGGACGTGCAACCAGTGGCGGCCTGTGAGGTAGAGCTATAGAGCCATGGCACTACCTTGCTAACTATGCAGAAACATATATTTTATCTTTAAAACATCTTAATGCCTGTTAATTATTTTGTGTGTATTTATTTTTATCTCATAAATTATATGAAATCTGGCAACTGTGTGCGCAATACGATGCTCACAACCGATGCTAGCAACCCACTGCGGACCGGATAATCTGCTGGTGCTAATACCATAGTGGCTCCTATGAAAAGAGAAAGATTTTACTATCTATCAACAAGTTCTCGTAGACATTTTGTCTCAGGACCAGCATCCTTCAGTGGAGTCTTACATTGCCATGTTATCAATTCCAATTGTAACTTAAACATCATAGCATATAAGATCCAATCATGTAACTTAAATTCATATCGATTATCTATTTAGCTCGTATCACTCTATTTGTCACTATGAAAAAATACAAATTTTACATAATCTATTATTGAACTTTGCCCTCTCGTATTTTCAAAATTTTTATTTAATTTTAAATATTATGATTAAATAAAGTGTTGTTTATTCTTAGTTCCTATGTTGTGCGGAATTCGACCATCCTTGAATGTATTTATTGTACACTCAGGTGCAAAAAAACGCAACGGAGAAAATTTTGGTCAAATTCAAAGTATTTAAATTTTTTTATTTTTAGCCGTATTTTGATGATTTTTTTAGCACACTGTGTATAAATTTATTAATTTTAATTTGGTATAGTCAGTTTTTTGATAAAATTTTATATTATTATTGTACGGGGTTAATTAAAACATGGTTTTATTATCCTATCTTTGAAACATCCCGTGGAATAATTCCGTTTGCGACTTTTCCTAAATACTTATCTTTCGGTTGAAACCATGTCTACTAAGCATTGTGTTTTTTGTTTCATGTCAAAATATGACTTAGTTCATTTTTTAGAGCCAAAAGAATTTGCCACCCACAGTTTAGGACTTTTAATTATGATTATTTTGGAGTTATTTTGTAATACGACGAGGTGGCTTTGGTGACTGTTATCATTATGTCATATTTACACTTACATTTTGTTTACCTGTGATTGATCATGGTTCTTAGTGTCGAAGATTGTGCGAAAGCCGTTGCTCTGGTTGAAGATGGGCGAAATTATGAATATGTGGCTAGTGTACTACACACTCATCACTTTACCATTCAAAGGGCAGTGGAACGTTTTATACGAACTGGAACAAACAAGCGGGAAGCGGCAGGAAGCACAAAACTACCGCTTTAGATGATCGTTTTATACGAGTCAACGTTTTGCGGGATCGTCATTTAACAGCGGTGCAAACAAGAAATCAGCTTCAAGAGGTTCGAAGCAATAATGTAAGTGTATTTACAGTTCGTCTAAGATTAAATGAATTCGGTTTGCAAAATTGCAGACCAGCAACTGGGCCCAAATTATTTCCACGGCACAGAGTGGCTAGACTACAATTTCCAGGGAACATTTACATTGGAATTTAGGACAATTGAGCAATGTTCTTTTTACGGATGAGTCGAGATACTGTCTTCACTCATCAGATGGGAGAGAACGAGTATGGCGTCGAACTGGAGAGAGATTTGCGGAGTGCGCTTTCAGTCCCCGCGTTAGCCATGAAGTGGCTTCGGTGATGGTATGGGCAGGAATATCCCGAGAGGCATACACTGAATTGGTATTTATTGAGGGTTCGTTGACTGCGCACCGGTATATTGAGAAAATTTTAGCGAATCACGTAGTACCCTTTTCTCAATATATTGGCGATGATTTTCTATTAATGCAACATAATGCGCGACCCCACTCTGCAATGTGTGTCACGCAATATTTAGAGGAAGTTGGTATTAATAAAATGAACTGGCCAGCATGTTCGCCAGATCTGCACCCAATAGAGCACGTTTGGGATATGCTTGGTAGAAATATTAGAGGTCGCGAAGTCGCACCAGCCTCAATTAACGAACTTCGCTTGGATCTAGAAGAAGAATGGCAAATCATTCAGCAAGATGATATTCGCAACCTCATAGACAGCATGAGCCGACGTGTACAGGCAGTTATAGAGCCTAGGGGAGGCAATACAAAGTATTAAGTTATTTTTTAGTAGTTTTTCTTTGTTATTTGCGTACTTATGTAGGTTAAGTTACATTTAATTTGTTTTTTATGTTTTGTTATTGTTATCATTGTTCATTAAAATCAAGATCATGTCGGTGCTTTTAATCATTATTTAAATACAGTGCTTCTGGGATGTCTATATGACATTCCTTCGATATCAGTCACCAAAGCCTCCATCGTCGTATTACAAATTAATACAAAAGATAATGGTAATAATAGGAAAAGTTGTAAATTGTGGGTGGCAAAGTCATTTTGCTCCTAAAAATGAACCAATCCATATTTTACATGAAACAAAAAACATAATACTTAGAAGACATGGCTGCAACCGAAAAACAAAGTTTTATGAAAATCCGCTAATGGAATTATTCCACAGGATGTTTTAAAATTAGGATAAAAACCACCTCGATTAACCCCGTATAATAAGTCAAATACAAAATGTTATTAACCCATTTAGTCCTGAAACTTTTTTTTTTGTTTAAACCTGGATGTATACATTGAGTAGTGATTAAAAAGGCTTCAAAAGTCAGGGAAAAATAAACAAAAAAATATCCGACCTCCAGATTGGCCACAATTTGGTGTTCTTTTAAAAGGACAGTAGGACTATAAGTTACTTTAAATGAAAAAATTTTTTTTTGTTAAAAATATTTATTTATTAGCAAGTACAATTTAAATTCATTGAGTGTGATAATTATAAAAGCATTCTTTAGGATGAAGGACAACATTACACTTATGACAAATAAAATTTGCCTTTTTATGGCAGTGTACGCATCTTCGTTGCTGTTCTTGATATGTTACTAAATGGTCCAACCTATCATAACGTGAGTGTTCCCGTTGATTGCTTGGCGCTTTTGAAGGTCCCCTTTTGGTGGTTCGCTTGTGCGTTTCTAACAGCTCAACTGCAATAGCCCTTCGGAATGCTAACTGGTCAAGTTTTCCGCCATCCTGTTTTTGCAAGTGGTATGCATTCTGAACTGCCATATCAACACAATGGGATATCAAAGGAAAATACCACTTTTTTCCTCGTACAGTTGTTCGATACTGAGCAATATTCTAGTCGCTTCTGTCAACTCCACCCATGTTTTCGTTGTACTGCCGTATGGGCTTAGGTTGATTTATGTATATATGCTTCTTCTCGGATTGTGAAAATCGTTTTACTTTATTTAGAGGGAAAACTGAAGACACGTTCGATGCAAAAGTAACGACACTATTATCATTCCAATTACATATTATACTATCATCATCTACCATGGAATAATCAAAAGCACCTCTCTCCAGTTTTTTCATCTCTTTTATTGTTTTTAGGGGACATTCTGGAATTCTATTTACTCTTATGGTACCCGTACCTTTTATGTTTCTGAACTTCAATTCTTTCAGGAGAGACAAAGATGTGAAGTAGTTATCAAAAAACAAATGAAATGGCGCAAATGACATTCTGTAAAACATCGGCGTATTTGAGAACAACACATGACCCTAAACCTAAATGACTATATTTTGGTGGTAGAGTTGAAGATGCTCCCTGATATGGATCAAAATAAATGATATATCCAAGTCTTGTTGCTCCAACCCAAAACTTGTAGCCCCAGCGAATGGGCTTTCCACGTATGAATTGTTTGCAACTATGGCGTCCAAAATAGGGCACCATAGCTTCATCTATACTGTGGTTTTCTTCTATTGGAGCATATTCGCAGAATTTTTTGTTCAGAGATTCGAAGATTGGCCTCATTTTAGAGAACTTATCTTGCTTATCCAGTTGGGTGTTATCATTGCAGTGAATGTTTGTCATAATAATATTGAAATCGATCTCTGGATATAGCTGAACAAACTACTTTATTATTCGTATCATCAGAATTTTGCCAATACATTTTTCTTCTAGCAACAGAGCAATAACCACTAAGCAGTAATATACCAATGAAGCAGAACATTTCTTCCGTAGATAAATCACCTAAAGAATTTTTTTTTGTTGGGCATATGTATTACTATATTCCGTAATTTGCTTAACTATAAACAATTTAAATATCGTTGCTGGTGAGCGCTGATTGTTTACAGATTGAATTGGAATCCATGTAGAGAAACTTCGATTGTAAATCTCGTTTTGAGTACTTGAATTTTTTAAATTTCTTAGGTTTGTGTTCAACAAAGTCTGCTAATGACTTATCATCATCTGAATCAGATTGATTTGGTAGATTAACTTGACACTCTGCCCTAAGTTGACATCCAGGTAAATTCTCAATATCAACATTATCTTCTTCACCCGAATCCTCATCGGTAACGTCATCGTTAGCATTTTCAGGAGGCAAAATTGCAATGCTATCTGGAACGTCCATATCTTCTTTTTCTATTTCTTCAAGTAGCTCCGCTAGCGTAAGGGGTTTTTTCCAGTACGAACGACTGAGAAAAATAAAAAAAACATTTATTAGGAATACAGAACACTGTAGACGCCGATTTTCCTACTGGCCTTTTAAAAGAACATGATACTTTGAGCACGTGTTATATTATTACCGACAAAAATTCTTTTGTATATGCGTTAAATAATTATTTCATCTCTAAACTCTAAACTTTATATTTTATCACGATCCGACATCACTTATTATAAACAAAACAGAAATAGCTTACCTAGCGTTATCCATTTCAAGTAGCTGAAATCACTCCTACACAAAAACTTCCTGACACACTGGAAATGGAAATTATTTACTAAATGATTCATAATAAGATTCGATGGGTAATATGATAATTTAGGATTGTAAAACTAATACGGCATCTACATTTGAAAAGTTTAAATTTGTAATTGTAATGTACTAGAAGAAACCTTCTGGCCTTTATAAAGGACGGTAGGTTCAAATGGGTTAAAAAACTCAGTATACTAACTCACTTAAAATTTATAAATTTTTACACAGTATGCTAAAAAATCATCAAAATAGGGCTAAAAATAAAAAAATTAAAATACCTTGAATTTGGCCAAAATTTTCTGCGTTGCGTTTTTCTTTTGGATCTGAGTGTACTAACACCAGCAAATATTAAATTTATTTTAGATATAATAATAAGAATTAACGAAATGTATCAATTGGTTTATCACTTGATACAATAATATTATAAAAACATGGATAATAATTGTACTAATTAACGATATCTCTACATTTTTTAACTCTACATTTGGAAAGGAATGCTACGAGTTTTCTCGTGCTGTGATTACTAAAAATTACGATATAGATTGTTGTTTATTTCGAATAAAATTAAAATACTGTAACAAGGAATGTAAAAATAATGCAACGTGATTTGTTATTTATTTATTATTTTAGTCTTTAATTTGTATACAGTATTCTAAATTATTTTAATTTATTTGCATTAACACTAGAAATAGAAACTACTTAATTTATACTATACATTTATTTATAACTTACAATACGAGTTTATAATTCAGACTGATCTTAACACGTTAAGCCCCATGTGCACCACACTGGTGCACAGCACGTTTTTACCACAGACCATGTGTACCAGTTTGGCCTCGTGGCCACGTGAAGGACGCAGTTTCTGTGTTGTTATATGATAAATTAGACAGGCCTGGTCTGTAGAAATCGGAAATCTGTCTTGCTCCGGTAAAACCTGCCTTTAGTTTTTATAGGTTGTGAGTTTTGTTGACATTTGTATTTCACTGTGGTATCATCATGTGTGACAATTTTATTTATTTCCTGCAGTAGAAAAGTATTCATATCTTCTTTTAATGAACAAAAAAGGATTATCAGAATATGATCTTCGTCGAATACTAGAAGAATCTGATTTCAGTGATTATAATATATCAGATTATGACTGATGCTGATCTTGCTTATCGAGAGAATGACAGTGATCAACTTTATTCGAGTAGTGATAAAGAAACTGGACCCAGTAATTCTATTGATAAAGTGGTAATAGGTAACTGATTTTGCTCACAGTACAGATTGGTGTCTTGATTGTTTTCTTACTTTATAGAAAGAGGTTACGATGTTAGTAGACCAAGAAAGAAACAAAAGTTGTATACCGAAGCAGGTCCTTCTAATTTAATCGATCATTTATTAATTGGTAGGATGTCTTCTTTGCAATTTTTTATTTTGTATTCATTTGTTGATTATTTAGAACCCAGATAAGGAACTGAAGGAATCGTCAACATAGACAATGTCCACTGTTGAATTTAAGAGCAGATAAAATAATGTGGAAAGAAATACGAGGATAGATTGATATTAAACTAGCCTTTGTTAGATGGCGCTACTTGATACCGAATTGGTTTCGGTGTTGACATTTGCCATTCATGACATGACATCTGTCAAAATTTTAAGTTTTAAAAACAATAAGTTTGGTTTTTACAGCCGTCAAAAGCAAACAAATTTTGTGTTTTCGGAGAAATGGGAAAAAGTCAAGTATCGTTCGGTGATTAAGTTCCTCCATAAAAAAGGTAAAACGAATGTGCAAATCCAAGCCGACCTGGACGAAGTTTATGGTGAGGTTGTACCTTCGTTAGCAACAGTAAAATTTTGGAAAGCTGAATTTGTTCGTGGTCGTACGAGTGTTTTGACGTGACAACGTCTTAAATTAGGTTGTGGCTCGGAGTCATTTAAGAAAAAGTGTAACGCCCGCTCACGTCTGTTACAGTGAGTCACCGAACGAGAGAGAGGCCCGCCGGACCGGCGAATGCCTTGCGTCTCTCTCCCACTCAAACATGATCGGTCCGCTGCGCGCGGCACTAGAGAATTAGGCGCGTTGAATCGCTAAAGTTGGATTATAAACATTCTTTATAGTTTAAACTTCAATGAAAATTATTAACTGTGTCTAAAGACATATATGATATGAGGTATTTTACCCAAGAGTATTAAGTATAATGAATATACATAAAAACATAATTTTGTTTTCTTAGGATTTAACATTTTGTCAGCACATTATCTCAAATTCACACTTAAATCAATATGTTTTTACTATTAGGTCTGTTGAATGTTTGTTCTTTACACAAAATTTAGTCTATACTTCATATTTATTAAAGGCGGTAAAATATACATTACAATTCAGTTGTTTATAAACTACTTTCAAAGCATAAAGAACCTTTTAAGCTTTGTTTATATTATTTTGTGTATATTAATTGAGTTAATTGTAGTAGCCCACTTTGATACAAAAATACAGTCAATTTATGGATATTTCAAGGTGACAATCTAAAAAAAGCTGATTTCCTCCCATGCATTTTATTAGAAACACTTGAAATTTAAAAAAAAATTTAAAAATCGTAAGATGTAAGACCTTAATCGTGAGATCGTGAGATTTGTCTTCAATTCGTGAGATCTCACGATAAATCGTGAGGAGTGGCATCACTGAGTGCTTAGATTCGTCATTTACAACAACTACAACAATAAAGGTAAATAATTGTACACTAATATTTCATTATCGTAAACTAGGATTGATTGATTAATTGTTAGATTGACACAAAAGTTGAGAAACTGAGTTTATAGGTTATGTCATACTATTGACAAATGTTGATAGTGTTAAGTAAATTATTAGTTTAAATCACTCTGCAATCAATCGTAATTCAGTCGATTGAGAAGAAACAGCGCGTATTGCTAGTCAAACATTTAAAATAACAAATTATAACTTCTAACCTGTCAAAACAGGGCGACCAAACAAACGAACTAAACCGACCAATCACCACGCGCGGAGTTAGAATTTAACTGTGTTTAGCAAGAATTTCAAATTCCAATTTTAGTAAATGTTTTAATTTTCAACTTTACCATTTACATTTACAAATTTTAATTAATTTCAAATTTATTTAGCAAAAATTTGAACCTTCGATCTGAATAAGTGTTTTGATTTTCAAATTGATTCTTTAAAATTAAAAATATTAAAATATATATAATCAGAAGTGAACGTCACATAACATTATCTGTACTTATTATTATTGACGTGACAACGTCTTAAATTAGGTTGTGGCTCGGAGTCACTCATGAAAAAGTGTAACGCCCGCTCACGTATGTTACGATGAGTCACCGAACGAGAGAGAGGCCCGCCGGACCGGCGAATGCCTTGCGTCTCTCTCCCACTCAAACATGATCGGTCCGCTGGTGCGATGCTATTTCTCCTATCATCGTCCTATCCTCAACAAAATCACTCAAATAGAAATTAGTTAAGTTTAAGTTTACATGTACAATGTTTTAGTAAACAAATATATTTCTATAGTTAAAATTTGTGCAATTCTTATTTTCATTCAATTCCTTGTTCCTATTGTGCAATTTAATAATATTCATATCAATAAATATTCTACCGAGAAAAAGACGTTGTCACGTAAAATCTTCGCCCGTAAAACCGACTTTACAGGCAACCGATTTTTTTTTATGATAAGCGTTTCGGGAGGCCAAATGAAATCACAACGCCGGAAATGATCAACAAAGTCCATGACATGATTATGGCAGATCGTCGAATTAAGCTCCGCAAGTTAATAGAGGTCCTAAACATTTCCTACGAACGCATACACAACATAATTTACCATCATTTGGACATGGAAAAGCTATCCGCGCGATGGATGCCGCGTTTGCTGACAATCGATCAAATGCAAAAACGTATGACCACTTCGGAGACGCATTTGGCGATGATACCGCGCGATCCGAAGGATTTATTTCGCCGATTTATCACCTTTGATGAAACCTGGGTGCATTATTACACACCGGAAACCAAAGAACAGTCGAAACAGTGGCGCAAACGCGGCGAGGGGCCGCCGAAGAAGGCAAAGAGTGCACATTCGGCCGGCAAGACTATTTTCTGGGAGGCGAAGGGCATCAAAAAATATTGAAAGATTCGAGAAGTGATGATACCGTTCAATACCAAAGATAGTTTGGATTTATATAGTCACAAACGTGGAAGTGCTACGTCGGCATCGTATAGGAAAAGAGCCGGAGATTATATTAACTAGAAAACGAAGAAAACTCAAATATTTGTGACACCTAACCACTTGGTTTGGAAGTGAAGAACAAGAAGAAATAATTCTGAAACCTGAACTTCGGTATACCCAGTCTTATGATTCCCACCGGTGGTGCGTTAGTGATTATTTTTATAATATTTGATTATAGTACCCGGACTACCCATGCCCTGCTCAATGTAGACAAATTTGTAATTCTACTTTCTACTATGTAGTAATTTCTTTTCCATCCACTTGTGTTGATATATGTTTTTCAGCTCAAAGTTGTATGTACTCCTTGTTTTCATCCAAATTTTTGCTCAAATTATAGTCAGCTAAATTGTAAAAGACCTTTAAATGCTTTACCTATAACTTAATTTTTATGTTTCAGCATCATGTTTACTAAATTCTACAGTAGATTTAAATTTTTTATTAACTTTTTTAGGTCCAGAAGTTTTCAGTGGACACACAGCAGGTATAAGGCATGTGCAGTTTTTTAGAAATGATACTCATCTTATTTCTTGTGCTGATGATAAAACGTTGAGAGTATGGAATCGAGGAACGGGAACGGTAACTAATGTTACATAATCATGTTTTCATAATTTTTTACGTATTTGTTTTAGGAAGTTCAAAAAGTTGATTTTAGTTCTACTCCTAATAGCCTTGAAGTGTCGAAAGATGGAAGTGTTTTAACAGTAACTTATTCAAACCGTGTGATTTTCCTAGACGCTGAAACTTTAACAAAAATTAGAGAATTTTCAATACCATCCACTGTAAATTCCGCTTCCCTTCATCCCGACAAAAGCATTTTTGTTGCCGGAGGGGATGATTTGAAAGTTTACAAATTTGATTACACTACTGGAACTGAAATAGAATCTTTCAAAGGTCATTTTGGACCCGGTAAGTATATTCATAAATAAACTCTAAACAAAAGTACGTACCACTTAATAATAACTTAAATATATAAGTTGACAAGAAAGTGTATAAGTGACAAAAAATAAATTTTGAGTAAATGCAGTTCAAAGTTGAGCCTTCACCTAATTGCCATGGTTTTTAATTCTATTTAGTTCTTTTTTTTTTCTTCTCCAGTTTAGTAAATGTAGGAATTATTATTATTATTATTGGTAACAAAAAATTATAATTTTATTGATTTTATTTATTTTCGAGCTATTTTTATGTTGCTAAGTAGCACTTGCACCCTTTTACTTCTAAGAAATGCAACATAAAGGTAAAAAGAAAAACGGGTGTTACAGTCCAGTGGGACTGCCGGTAGAAGTTATACTTATATACACGCGTTCGCCGTTAAAAATTTATATGGTAGACAATCTGCACAATCATTACATATGTAATGCCATAGGTAGGAGAGAGCAGACCATCGATACCTTGCACGTTGTTGTACGTTAAGCCGTTTAGACGTTACAAGCTTAGTGTCCTTTTGGCAATGCCGTCATCTTTGTTTTTTGTGTTAACGTATTCGTTACCCCTCCCCTTTCCGATGATACCTCTTACGTCACGATCCAATAACCAATAACCAGAATGGACCTTAGCGATTTCTTATGGGATTTAACATGAGAAAATGGCCAGAACTCTCACAGTCCCTTTACTAAAGAGAAACAGAATTAGGTATATGGTGCATCGTTTGCTGTATATAAACACCATTTGACCTGTAATAGGAGTATTGTAAATGAAGGATCGAATCAATATTTTGATGAAAATGTATATTTTTATTTTCATATATGTATGAAAGGAGTTGAATGCAAAAAAATTCATTGTTTATTTTTTATTAATATAAAAATATAATACAATACACTGCAACATAATTCAATATAATAATACAATACAAATTAAAATGCAATATTCATAAGTATTTAAAAATGACAATATGCATAACTTACTTACGCATATGTTTAATTTACCATGATAATAATATTAATAAAATAAAAATATTGTGATACAACTGTTAATTTGTCTGACATTGACAGATACAAAATTTAATTGTTGTTTGTTTTGTATATAAGAACACATTTGAACTTTCTTGAGATATTTACAAGTTTTAATTTATAATTTAATATGCCTAACGAGACTCTAGACAAATCTGAACATAATGGAAATATAATAATAATATTAATAAATATTAAATATATTTACAAAAGGAACATTTTTATTCTCGAGAGAGAAAATATGTCGTCTGTCTCTCTCTTACCTATGTAATGATTTTGCCGATTGACTCCCGTACAAATTTCAAACGTGGAACGCGCGTATAGAAGTATAACTTCAAAAATATAAAAAGATCATAAAGTTTTTGTACAAATTTTTTCTTCACCGCAACACTAATATATAATTAACTTATGATTCATCGACATCAGTGTCGATGAATGGTAAATTGGAGGTATGTAGATGAGTAACCGTTGAATATTTATCTTGCTTAATGAGAGGCCTTTTGTCAATCGGTACTGGCAAGAGATCTGGCAAAAGGGCAGAGTTTTTGTCAGCTCGGTCAGTTTTGATAGCTCTCTAAACTCTTCTATAATACCCTCAGCTATTTTATTGTAAAACAGGGTTACAGGTTTCTGCTGTTGAAAATGTAACCATTGCATGGTCTGTATTCCACTTACGCTCTCCTTGAAGTATGGCGTAAGTGTTTGAAAGTTTAAAAAATCGTCATTTTCCAGACCCCAAGTTATACGTCCATAGTTGCTTTAAATAATATGCTTTAGAATTTGACACATTAGGAGTTGGCATAGTTTTCTGCAAGTCGAAGATGTAGTGCTTTTAAAATTCGGCAAGCTTTCTTCCTCGTTAACAGCTAAAAGAACTTTCTGTATAGTGGGTATTTCGTTAAATAAAAAAAATTGTGTACAGTTCGTCGTATGGCAGATTTATCGGTATCATTAATTTTGGTCTTAATTATAGATTTCTTGAGTTTAGTCTTCTTCAGAGAAGAAAATGGTATTCTTCTGCTCTCTAACAATTCTACACAGAAGCTTCATCTACTCCACAATAAAAAGCTGTCTGTACTCTACTTCTGATACCTACCAAAGCGTCCGGATGCGATTCTATTGTCGATGTATAAACATTATAAATAACACTTTTTTTCCGATTTTTGATCGCTTTTTTGGGGTAACTTCCTCCGCAGTATCTATAGAAGTGACATTTTAAATTACAAATTAGAACGGACAACGTTGAAGTCTTAATAAAACTAAAACACTACTACGTACACTTTAAATTAGCAAACAAATAATTATATACACAAATAGTTCATTGATTAGAACGAAATGCCTTCTTAATGCAGAAAGAAACGTCAAGAAAAAGTTACACGCGACTACTCGACTGATAGTCTGATACTAAACAAAACAAATCCAGTCCTGAGACTATGGATGACGCCTCTTTGTTTACATGGACTATCGCAGCTCGATAAAAATATTATAGATATTGACATACAGGGACGGAGCTACTTTTAAGTCAACTGGTTTCTTTAACATCCAAAACTAACTATTTACCGTTTATTAATTCTATATGTTGTTGCTATAGTGATAATTATAATAATGTAATGTTTATTTGACTTATTTCAGTTCACTGTGTTAAATTCTCTCCCGATGGTGAGTTATATGCATCTGGTTCCGAAGATGGTACATTGAGGTTGTGGCAGACTACTATTGGCAAAACTTACGGCTTATGGAAATGCGTTGATGGGCAAATGAACAACGATCCTCTTTCTCCGCCAAAAGAGGTGCAAGCAAACTAAAGAAACAGGCGACTATTTATTAATTTTTATTTTTGGTTAAAATAAGGAAATTTAAAATATTTTATACTTGGATATTACATCGTTTTACGAATTTAAAGATTTTGGTAATTATGAAGTAAGCAAAAAATTCAACCATCGGTATTTTGCTGTATATTTTGAAATAAAGAACAAAACTTGTAACAAGTTAAGACATGTAAAAGAGAAGTGAAAATTTTTTGTAAATATCTCTTGACTTTTGCGTATGTTATTAAAATACTTATTTAGAGTAAGTCTTATTATTTAAAAAATTCCCAAAATACTAATAATATGTCACCAAAATAATGATAAGAATGTGAGGCACGTATAACTTTATATTTTGCGTTCAGTTTTTTCTTTGGAGGTTGCCGACCAGCATGATATTTCTAACTTTAGATACTGCCGCACAGTCCAAATCATCATTGTAGATGGCGCAGCCTGGTATATTTACGGCCTGCTACACATCTGTCTTCTAAAGCTCAGAAGGGAATAGAAAATGCCGAAAAGATCTTAATCTCAATGAAACAAAATTCAAATCTGCGCCTCAAGTGGTATAAGACGAGAACAAAGTCCAATTCGATGGCTAACGCAAATACGGATCGTGTGATTTTCGGTATAAGTAATCTTCCACTTATCGAACAATGGTTCCGGACGGACTAGTTATAAGACGAGAGCAAAGTCCAATTCGATGGCTAACGCAAATAGGGACCGAGTGATTTCCGATATAAGTAATCTTCCACTTAGTGAACAATGGTTCCCTACGGATTGTTCGAACGCTAATCAAAACTTGATTGTAATCAAATATTTAATTACAATCAAATACGTCACAGCAGCTGTCAAAATTATTAAAAATTGCTTATTATTATTATTGATTTGTAAATAAAAATATGAAATTAACATCAGAAAGAATTTATCTAATTATGGTTTATTTTAAATTAAAACGTAAAATAATAAAATAAATCAGTCAACATACCTCAAAATGTGACGTATTTGATTTTAATTAAATATTTGATTACAATTAAGTTTTGATTAGCATTCGAACAATCGGTCCTTAATGTATTTAAAGAATTAAAAAATTCCCAAAAAATGGAAATTTCTCAATTAATGAGACAAAACGAATATTAAATTCTGGACTGTCTTCCATATTTAAATTTTTCAACAAACACATGCAAAATGCAAGTAGCACGTGGCAAAAAGTAGAATAAATCTATGACGTGGCGTAGCAAGCTGCATGACGTCACTGTCATTTTGGTGTGCGTTGAATCATTCGTTTGCATTGGTTACATTTTAAGTAACATGCTAGACGCTTGCTACTTGCCATGCCAGTTTTGTGGGCGCTCTCCCTTAAGTAATGTTAGATACCAGGTTTTACTTGCGGTAGCAGCCACTCATGATATGTGTCTAATTTAAAAGTTTTACGTGCTAATAATTAGTTTTTTGTTGTAGGAGAATATTACTAACACGGGACGAAAAAGAAAAATAAACTAAAATATTGAATGCTTTGATAAGCTATCCGGGCAACAATATTTTCTAAATTTTGGTAGCTTAGAATTATGATATGCAAAATGCGTATCTTTATGGATGTTTGCGTAAAAATAGTATTAAACAAAAGACTAGAAAAGTGAACACAAGAAGGACATCTACTATTGAATGCAGTATTCAAACAAACAATACGGGATTGAAAATTTGCAAACAACCTTTTATTTCTATAGACGGAATTGGTAGAGGCCGCGTGGAGTATATGGTAAATAAACTAAGATAAAAAACCATTCTTCCCGAAAAAGACCAAAGGGGCAAACATGGAAACCAAAAAAGAAAGTAAAAATGACATTGAAACAGTTATCGTTTTATAGATTCTTTGAAACGATATGAAAGTCATTAGAGTCGCAATAAAAACTTAAATAAACAATAAGTGAGTCTGGAGTATAATATTTAATTACTATATGAAAGGTGCAAAGAAAACGGCCAAAATGAAAATCTCCCAGATAGCACGCAAACTTAGAGCAAGTTTGCTTACTGCAATATTGTTAAGTTAAAGATGATGTTTCAAGTTTGTGGCAACTTAGCTGCAAATCATGCGCGCCATCTGTTGCAAGGTGCAAAATGACTAAAGCAGAAGACGAAGCAGCGTTTACCATTTTTGACTTTTGGTTGTTGCAGTGCTCGCGGATATTAATTTATTCCTTGAGTATTAGTTTTTAGTGTAATATTATTTTACTAAGGTGAAGCTTACTTCACACAAGCTTACATTGAAACGAAATAAAGAAGCATTAACAAAGTTGTTTTAGTTGTGAAATTGATTATTGTATCCTTTTTGGTGGAATTGAGGTAAGATTCTTTTATAATTTGTGTAGCTTTTTTCGTATATACTGACTGACCTTTTATTAGCAGTTCGCACGGTACTATTAGAATGCAAAGAAAGGGTCTACAACCAGAAAATAAAGAACAAACTTAAGAATAATGAAGTTATCGCGTTTCAAAAAGAAAAGGCAATAGTAATGAAGTTGAAGGATAAACGGGAGGTTTGTGTGCTGTCAACGCTGCATAATGCCGAAATGGTTACTGAAAAAAGGCGAGGAAAGGAGATAAAAAACCTAGGGTTGTTCAAGACTACAACAATACTATGGGTGGCGTCGACCAATATCTTGCTGATTACCCTGTAACCAGGAAACGTAGAAAGAGGTATTAGAAAAAAATATTCTTCCACCTTTTGGAACATGCTGAATGGAATGTTTTTGTACTGTACAGCACAATAGAGAAGCGAAGGGCTAGGAACGTTTCTAGAATTTCGAATAGGTTTGATAACGCAACTGATTGAGGTTTGCTACAAACATAGAGGTGTGTCAAGAGAAAGACCTTCAACGCTTCCAAACCTACTTAGACTTACCGGTCGACATTTCCCAGACATTTCGTTCCTGTCACAGGAAAAAAAGCTCATCCAACTAGAGTGTGAAGGATGTATCCGAAAAGAGATTAGGCGCGAATCAAGGTACTACTGTCCTGATTGCGATGTGGGACTTTGTGTTATGCCCTGCTTCAAGACGTATCATACGGTAACTAACTTTTAGTTTCTCTTGTTTGTGTTCATTATAATAAAAATATAAATACATATATGCATGTCTTGTTCTTTACGCTACAAATGCAACTGTGAGCTCTTTTGAATACATACTTTTTTATCATCATCCAGAGCGTGCATAAAAACTGTTGTTGTCTAGTTTACTGAGAATGGTTTTTAGATGAAAAATGAACATACAATACTCTAGACAAGGTAGACAACAAAACCTTTTGTTATAAATATAATTTATTATAATTTTTGATTGTAATTAGGATGTTATTAAAATCTACCATTAATAGTGCATTATGTCAGTTATGTTTACTTTTTAAGAACAATACTGAATTATTTTAAAATAATACAAAAAAAATCACCAATATAGAATTATTACTAAATAATTCAACAACTGTTATTCAACAACAATATATTAACTGAAAATAATTAACTGTTGCATAAACGCTGTATGTTCGGTCTCTAGGTCTAACAAGCTGCAATTCGCAATAATTGCCTATACGTGGTATTAGCCTATTCGTGCCGTCACCAAGAACAGAGACTTAGTGCGCCATCTGTTGGATATGTTATTAGATATAAATACACCGGTATTTGTGGTATATGCGGCATTTTTTTAACTTGGCTGTTATGTGAAAAAGTTGTTTTTGCGATTTTTCGCCATAATTCAGTGTTGTTCTGTGTGTGCGATATATCGTGTAAGTAGTTTCCGACATATAGATTTGTAAGCTCGTCGTAAAACACCGGGCATGTATTAACCAGCTGTAAATGTGACTGGGATTTAACTACCAAGAAATCAATACGGTAAAAGCAAAACCTACTAATGAATTTAATCAGTTCATTTTATTTTCGTTGAAAACTGATGAACGCACCAATGACTGATGTCTTATTCGATAAGAATCCAAAATAACTTTCCACAAATAAAATTCAAAGCTGGAACAACTTACTTTATTAAAAAAAAAATACTTAAAGATAACATTTTAATCGGTTTTAACTTCCGATGTGCTTTTATTTTCAGACTCATTGCCGTTATGTTGATCAGACTCAACATCCTTGGACTTGTGCACCTCTTTTACGTCTCCATGGTTTACTTCTTCTATAACACATCTTCCTTCTGTCTCGTCTTGGCTATAATTACTTGTAACAACAGAAACTGACGGATCACTTTCGGTAGCTGGTATAATTTTTGGTTTTTGTCTATTATTGTATATTGGCAATTTTCCTCTAATAATATTTGGGACTATCGGATAACGTGGCGGAAACATGACCTGCGTGCCGTGAGGAGGAATTCCACGGGGATAAAAAGGAGGATAAAATCGAGGAATGTAACCTCGAATCATTCCAGGATGAGGATGCAACCAAAGATCTGGAGTAGCAATTCCCTAAAATATATAAAAATTTGTTAGTTATTAAAAAAAGTTATTTATCAAAAACAACAACAATATTCTTGAAAATTCTACTGCAAGTCGATAACTTTTTTGTTGTTTTAGCATTGTTGTGGCGTTCCCTACTTAAATTCCATTTTAACTGTTATGACACTTACTCCATCGGCTTCCTTTGGTTCGGACGCATTACAGTAACTGTCATGGAACAATTTTTGTTTTCAAAAAGCATAAAATTTTCCAAATTATTATAAAAGTAATTGAGTAGTCTGCATTATTTAGCAAGACTTTTCTTATACCTTTTATTTTTCTTGAAAAACGTTTTTACCTCTCCCTCTTCTCATATCCTTATGCTTTTCCTATTCCTTAAAGGAAAAGATCTTCTGGGGATTGAAACTGGGTACATTGATTGTAGCGCCAAAAATAATCCTTTTATTTTGTCTAGAATGAAAGGTCATAGACTTGAATTTGGAACACAGGTTTTTTTTAAAGAAAGAAAGCTTTTTTCTTAAAGGAAAAGTCCTACATACTTGAAATTTGGTACATAAGCTGCTCGTGGTGTAAGAAATAAAGAAACACTATTGAATTCGGTGTTAACAGGTTTTGTTCTCATATTCTTATGCAGTGTGAAAACCATTTGGGATTTATAACAAATGTGAAGAGAGAACGGTTTCAAAAAGTTTAGTAGTTTGGTTTCAAAAAAGGTTTAGGAATACAAAAGGCTCTTTTTGCATGCAATTATTGGTGCAAAAATGCTTTGACCAGAGGAGGGATGTCTTTCTTGGCTTTATCGATTCCAAAAAAGCATTTGCCAATGTAAGACATGATGTATTAATACAGGCGAAAAAATCTGAGGATGATCCAACAGCTGTACTAGAATTAAAAGGCAGAATAAAGGATCTCCAACAGTCTATATACACAACAAGTAGAAATAAGTAAGGGCTACATCCTCTACTATCTGCTGTAACATTTATGTAGAAAAGATCTTTCAACTTGCACAGCAGAATGAAAAAGATATAAAAATAAACTGAATTCCCACAAATAATTTGCGATATGCCGATGATATAAATATCATAGCAGACAACATCATCATGATCATCATCCAGCCTAAAGAAGAATTATAAGAGATAGTAAATAATATTAATACAGTGGGAGAGGAAAATGGTCTCAACATTAACATCACCAGAACGAAATTAAAGATAATCAGCAGACAATCCCACGTGCAAGCACAGTTAAATATCTTGGAGTTACCTTAAAACAGTAAATGGGACTGCGACGAAGAAATGAAGATACGAGTAGCAATAGCTAGAAATACTTTTACCATATTCAATAACTACATTTGTCAGCGCGAAACTCCTTTGGGTCTCCGTATTCACGTTCTAAAATGCTATATATGGCCAATAATAATGTACGGTAGCGAGACCTGGTCACTTTTTTTTGGAGAAGCGTTTGAAATGTTGTGTCTTAGAAAATTGCTTAAAACTCCATGGGTAGACCATATTACAAATGAAGTGCTTTTGAGAAGAATAATACCCAAAGAGAGCTTCTAAAACAGCAAAAGGTCTCATATCTAGGCAATATTTTAAGTCATTACTTCATTACGTAGTATATTTCAGTGACTCACACATCCTTTCACTAAATTAATTTTTACAGTTATCATTTAACTAACAGTATATATTGCACCAACTCTCTTTCAAATTTGATTTTAATTTTTTGTAT
Organism: Diabrotica undecimpunctata; assembly: GCF_040954645.1. NCBI lineage: Eukaryota > Metazoa > Arthropoda > Insecta > Coleoptera > Chrysomelidae > Diabrotica > Diabrotica undecimpunctata. The sequence goes on from NC_092804.1 coordinate 153,512,536, forward strand.
TAGGCGTTCATTCTTTGTTTCATGTTGTTTTTGTTAAAACCAAGACCTACGCGGCCTGATGATGAGTCATGTATTATAAGCTTCGTAACCGATAGCCTACAAATTCTACTACAATAAAAAACTTACCTAAGATTGTGAGGATTAACTTATCTCCTATACATTAATAATTATGTTGATTAAATATTGATTTACCTCATAATAACCAAAATCTAATCCTGCTTCTCTAAATTGAGACATATCCTTAGATTTTGGCGATCTACTTCTGGTCCTCCTGCGGTCTCTATATCTTCTGTCTCTGTCATATTCAGGACTCCTACTATAACGTTTTCTAGCTGTAAAATTCATAAAATCATCAAAAAAATTTTACATTATTTTATAATTATAGTGCAAGAACTACAACTTCATTCTTAATTAGGATATTTTTGCAGCATTAACAAAAGATATTTAGATAAAAATCGAAAAATATACCAGAACATTTTTGATAACCAGAGATAGTTTCCAGCCTAGATAATCCTGAATGTATTTTTTTATTTTTAACGTAAGTCTTAACGTATTATTTTGTATATTATTCCACTATACTAGTATTAACTTATAGATAATCAACTCACTATATTTTACACATACACATGTATGAGAAAACCACTCACCTCTAGGGCTGAAATCATTTGGTCGAGGAGATCTACTTTTTCGTCGAGAATATCTATCATATTGAGCTGATCCATAATGTTTGGGAGAAGAAGATCTACTCTTTCTTTCATATCGTTCAGGTGACCTGGAGCTTCGCCTCCTTTTAGACGATCGCTGCGGGGATCGTGATTTTCTCCTGGGAGATGATGGCGATCGCTTTCGTGAAGTAGAAGGTCCGTCAGTAGAAAGTGATTTACTACGTCTAGATCTAACACGAAAATTAGTATTAGTAGGTTTATTTTCAATATTCAAAATATGTTATTACGAATAAAATACATAACAATAACGTTCAACACAAACGACAATAATATATGGGAACTTTTTTGTATTTAATAAGCATCTGTACAAATTCTCATATAGTTTTGCCCTTGCATGCCACTGGAAATAAAAACGTATTAATCATATTGAATATATTAACGGGTATTATCCCATACTAGGGAGAGAATTCAAACATACATATTTTTTTTATTAACAAATGGATTCACAACTAATAAAAAACTGAAACCTGAAACAGATGCTAAGTATCATCAACACTATTAAATTTTATTTTGAATAAACTTATGAGCCAATCAATAAATATTTTACGGACATGTAGGGAGAATTGACGAAAGATGTACACATTTACAATTTATTTGTAGGATTCCACCTAGTGGAAGAAAGAAAGGTAGGCGCATCTTTCAAAACTCTTCTCAGAGCCAAATCTGACAATTGTTAACCTAAATATCGAAGAACTGACAAAGAACAAGCACTATATTCTGACCGTATTCAGCAGAACCAAAAATTGAGAATTTTGTACCACAAGGAAATCCATAGAAACGCATATGCAAGTACGGTAGTGCAATATTTCCAATGGGATCTGTTGGTACTATTATCAGACAGAACAACACAAAACGTATATCATCGTAGTGAGTGATTTAAAAAACCACAGTATCTCTTGGGAATACAATGAAACGGATAATATAATAAAGGACGTTTGTTGAAGGAGTAAACAGAAGCCAATAACTTAGCCTTATTGTTAAACTCAAAGTTGCCCTGCTTCTTTACCAGCCAAATCTGAAAGCGAATCTACAACCCAGACAAATGTCTTGTAAGCTCCAACATCCCCGACTGCCTATGAACCAATTCTAAAGATCCAACATAAAACCACATGAATACAGGTGCAGGCAGCAATAAGAATTAAAATTCCCTTTTATAGAAGATTATCCTTCAAAAAGGCCAAGTAGGCCAGAGCACTACAATATCTTTGTAGAGATAGTAAAGAGAATATCGAGGCGACATATAGCTAGAGGAGGTTGCAGACAGTTCTTTATACCAAGCGTTTCCGGGGAATCAAAAACCATTCTGACCAAATACGAAAAATTATATAATGAAAATCCATTCAAACGAAGAAATTACAGTATGTGAAACAGCACTCTTGGAAATACTCAGCAGCAAAGCAACGAAAGTAGATAAATGCCTTGAACAAAATGAATTTGACACATAGTAAGATAGTTCAAGCTCAACTCACCAGTCCTACTAAACGGATGGCCGAGTAAAAGATCATGGAAAATAAAAAATAATAAGAAGCTCTGATCTAAAAGAAACTGTCAACAGCCACATTTTTCAATTAAAAAACTAAGCCACGCTATCAATGATGAATGGCAAGACAGTGTTGATAATATGACAAGACAGTCTGTGGAACAACTAAAAAACTTGAAAAAAAAAACTGATTCTAAATCGCATAGGAAACATAATAGATCAGAATCTCACACCATAACAAGCTGGGTTCAGATCAGGTAAATCATGCACTAGCCAAATTCTCAACCACACAGAACACATAGGAGGGGAATAAGAAAATAAATAAATAACATGACTTGCTTCTAAGCTTCGCCTACAATACAGTGAATCATATAAAGTTGTTACGATACTCAATTAAAACTTTATGATACGTCCAAAGATTACCACGTAGTAAGAATTGTTGAGGAATTGCTGTAAAACAGACGATTCTATGTCTTACTAGATCTAATTCATGGAACGGACCAAGCAGACAATTGATGAACGTTACACTCTTTTTGGAGACGAAAACGATTCTAAAAGATTATAATCCTGTAGCAGACTCCTCGACGGTCCACCTAAACAAAGAAACAACAGCACAACTGTTGAAAGTGAGTTGGAAGATAATGCATTTAATGTACTGATAAAGTTGGAAAAAAATTGGGTTTTTGATATCAAACTTTATAATGTCTTCTTCTTCTCCTTCCCTCTTGTATGTAGACTTTAAAGTCTGTTTATTCTTCAATATTAGCCTCCTAAATTGTTTAAATTATAGCACCATCTTTTTCTTGGTCTGCCAATACTTCTTCGTCCATTTGGTGACTTATCTCGTGCTGTTCGTACTATCCTATCCTCTGCCATTCTACTAATGTGTTCGTTCCACTCCTGTTTTCGTTTTGTTACCCATCCATTTATGTCTTCTATATTGCATGCTCTTCTTAGGTTTTCGCTTCTCTCCCTATCCAACAGACTGTTCCCTGATATTCGTCGGAGTATTTTCATCTCTGTTGTTTCTAGTAGTCGTCTGGTTCTAGATGTGTCAGGTATTGTCTCCGCAGTGTATGTTAATATAGGTCTAACTGCGGCTTTATAGATTATTGTTTTTATGTCGTGTCTTAGGTGTCTGTTCTTGCAGATTGTGTCATTAAGAGATCCCGCCGCTTTACTTGCTTTTAAGCTTTGTTGTCGGCCTTCTTCTTCAACATCTCCGTAACTAGTTATATCTATTCCCAGATATCTAAACCTTGCTTCCTGCTTTATTATTTTCCCATCAATTTCGATTTGACATCGTAGTAGGTATTTAGATGTTGTCATACATTTGGTTTTTTCTGCTGATATTATCATATTGTATTTCTTGGCTGTTGTATTGAAGATGTGTGTTAATCTTTGGAGCTCGTCCTCTTTCTCGGCGATTAATGCCTTATATATAATGATATATGAATATAATATAAATATAATTGCCTTATAATATAACTAGTGATAATATCAAGAAATACATTGCCAAATTCAGATGTATATGTAAAAAATGTAAATCTATATGTAAAAAACCCAATAAAAAAAGGCCCAATAACCAAGCTTTTCTAGCGAGAGTTGACCCATCATTCAAGGAAAAAGTGTACCTGCCTGATTTTTGGCTAAAAATATTCACTTTTCAAGATTTAGTAAATTCAAAGTAACGACCACATTCCCATAATGGGAATAGAAAGAACAGTCATAGATGATATCGAAAGACAGCAACTAGTATTGAAAGGACACGTACGATTAATGGAGAAAAGAAGAATCCCCAAAGAATGGACCCCCCAGAAAAACGAAAACGAGGAAGACCAGCAACCACATGGTGAAGGGCATCTTTACGGCGATGTCGGAAAGAAATTTAAGAGATGAAAACTGACACAATTGAAAGGAGTAGCAATTAGAAACATGAATATAATTTAAAAGTCAAGCGATTCTTAAATAACCCGCAAAATAGGAAAATATCTAAATCTGCCAAAGGTTAGCCTACCAAGAATCAAACACTGTAGATAGCATTCCATTTAAAAAAGGTATCGCACTCCAGTTATGGCATTGTTGCTGGCATGTCACTATTTTTCGAGGGTGCATCTAAAAGGGCATAGTCTGCACTTCAGTAGGTGTTTCATGTTCTGAACTTCACCGCATTCGCTTAGTGAGTCCTGTGTGTTGATCCTACCCATGGACGTATAAACACAGATGGACTCAGTTATTTACATAAAAATGTGAAGCCAAAATTATTTGACTAGGTCACATTCTCAGCACCTTCAAATGTTGTCACATTTTTTTATTAAAATATCTTATTCACGTATCGCTGAAAATATTACTATATTTATTTTATACTCTACAGGTGCTATCAAACCAAAATAATAATTTATTACTTATATTAATATATTTAATTGTAATTAAAACATCAAATGTGCACATAGTGTGCATATCATTTAATAATAGCGTATAACAGATATCAACCAATTATTTTATATGTAGAAGCACTGAAACCTATTTATTAATGGCAACGGTGTTTACATTTCTCTGTCTTATGGCTCTACGTCAAACTTCAAATGCTGTTCCATGTCATGTCCATGTTTGTTTACTTTTTACCCAAGATGAGGAAAAGTTGTTTTTCGATATTTTGGCTGTATTTTAAGTGATATTTGTAAATATTGAAATAAACAAATTATAATAATGGTGCTACAGTTTTGCATTTGCAAAAAAAAAACGAAATATTTACATCCCAATGTCTCATTTAATTTGTAAGTACTGTTTGTTTACATTATTTAAGATGAGGAACTGAGGAAGCCTGTGTGTTTACATTTTAAAATATGTCTTTCATAGGCGTACCATTGGGTTTATTCATATTAATTAATGTATTGAACAAGATATTAGTTCATGAAATTAGTATAGACATTTTTAAATTGTAAGTAGACATCATCTGATTAAAAAGATCTGTTTAGTAGCTTTTTAATTTAATATTTCTCATGAATTAACAATAAATTAGTGAAATGAATAAAACTCATTTATTTTTCTATGTAGGTTTCCAAATAATATTGATTAATGATGAAACTTACTCTAAACTTCAACAGAGAAAACAGTATAAAAAAACCTTTCAAAAGCATCCTTTTTGGTTATTTAAACTTGTAAGGAAGCTGAAAAATATTTCAGATTTTTTAATAAAACTATAAATATCTACAACAGACTAGTTAAAAACCTTATGAATATTTTGATTAATAAAACCATACAAAATGTCCCAAAATCAATCTATGAGCATTTTGGTGACCATATGTATGATGAAGATGCAATCGATGCGATGGTCACTCTATACAACTTTTAAAATTGGTTCTTGAGAAATATTTTAAAATTGGAATTCATTATGAAATGAGGACTACTTTAGATGCTAAGACCGTGCGCATAAGAAGCGTTCTTACTAAGACTGTTTTATTTCGCAATCAATAAAAATTTATTTCTATACCAATGTCTTCTATTATGTCTATTTACCATTTTTACTTTAATATTTCTGTTCGGTAAATAGCTTTCCAATAATTTATACATTTTCACGCCTACTTTTTAATAAGTAGGTATATTTGCAAATAATTTTATGTCAAATGCCAGCTTTGGAATGATCAATAAATATTTTTGTAGCAGAAACCCTTACTACGAGGAATCTATTCATATTGTATTAAAACAAATTTGTCACAATTTTAAAAAATATGTTTTAATACAATTATCAATAAATATAGGTATGTACTTAAATTTGACAAATGTATATTTTTAATTGTTTTTTTTTATCGTAGGATTATTTGATATCTATTAAAAAATTAACTTGAGCTCAACTATATTTTATTGTATTAATTTTAAAGCAAATAAAATTGTATTTTATTTTTTCTATAAAAACGTGTTTTTATACATTATTACTACTTCCAATTATTAACGTCTGAATAATTATCCCCGCGAGTAAAAATTCAAGCACGCTTATGCTCATTGAGGAAGTATCACAGTCTATCGATACCCGTTTTACTCCCCTTTACCCCCTTGTCCAGGAATATCGAAGCTTCAAAACAGTGTGTGTTTAAGGTATCTTATTGCTGGGTCCATCTATGTTTATACGTCCATGATCCTACCCAATCTGATTTTATTTGTTTTAACAAGGGCAACATCTGTTCTCATTCTGTTTAGTGACTTTTATAGTTAAGGTGTGTGCCGCCAGGATCATCGTGATATTTCCTTGATCTTCGATTAGGATTGATTAACCTTTACTTGATTTCAATCTAGACTTTTCGTTTAGTGGTGCTCCATACAGTGGGTGTCTATCGCCGAACACTTGTTTGAATCTTTCGATGTGTTATGCGGCCTTTCGACATGCTTGTGGAGGGGCGAAGACCGCGGCTCTATAGAGGCACGGAAGCGATGTAGGTTTCATGTATCCGGTAATTATTTGGCATGTTTCGTTTAAGATTACATCTACCTGTCTAACATGTACAGATCTGCTAAACATCGGACAAGCATATTCCCCTACCGAGTAACACAGGACTTCTGCTGTTCTCTTGAGAACTGTAGGGTTTGTGCCACATCGTCCCATTCGAGTTTTCTAAGGATGTTATTCCTGGGTACTACATTTTGCCTTGTTTTTTGAACAGCTATGTCCAGATCATGTTCAAAAATATTGAACAGCATTGGTACAGATATAGAAGCATTGAAGGATTTACAAATAGAGTTATTAATAACAATATCTACCAAGACCAAAATTGTCAGAAATTTCACCATAAATAGTACGTTTTAGATAAAGTATAGTATATTACTTGCAATAATGGCTATTATTCTAAAGGAATAATAACTTCATCTGTGCTAACTAGGCTCAGTTCATAAATATTCCTCAGGAATAATAATAATCATTATTGAATCGTGGTATAATCTACTATTACTTACTTATATCCCTCCCTCTCCCTGGATCGTCTCTTTAAAAGATCTGGATGGTTAGGACGATATTCACCTGGTCTTAACGGGGTAATAGATTTTTTCCTCTCACGATGACTATCTCGATCTCTGGAATGGGATCTGCGTTTTTCATATTTCTTAGGAGATCTACCCCTATCTGCACTTCGTCTTCTATCTCTACTTCTGAAATTCAAAATTGTGAAGTGTTTAGAATTATATTTAAGTTTGTGGTTACGAATAGTATACATGAATGTGAAACGAGAAATTGCGTTAAAGTAAATTTTTGAAAATAATTGGAATTATTTCTACACAGACAAGATAATTTTTATTATTCAATAGCTTTCCTGGCTTCTTTTATCATAGCATCTAAGTGATTGTATAAATTATTGCAGAATTACTTTTTCGTGGGAGTTAAAATGTTATGTGGTTTTTCGCTTCCTCTAATACAGGCAACACCAACTCTTGTTGACAGACTGAATGAGGAACGTTCTATTAATGTATAGGTCAAGTGTTCATAAGATATAACCAAATAAACACCCGCGTATTAATTCAGAATATGACACAGCGGTTGCAGTTATGTCGTTGCCTGTAGATTTATTGATTGAACATGAACGCATGCACACACCCACCTGCACCATAATCAATCAGCAAATCAGCAGACAGCAGCACCACCAACTTGCTCATCAGATGGCGAGATTTATACTGCTACTATTGCACGAATGCATGATATGGGGCAAAAGTGTTGCGCCAACCTAAGCGATGCCTTGGAAAGCTGGCGAATTCTTTGGAACAATACAATGACTGTACTCAGGCGAATTTTCAGCACAGTAAGGCATAACTTAATGTTTCCATAGTACAAATCATGTACACCATAGCCGGTTTGGGATTCTGATAACTTTATTACTAGTGGACCAGGTAAGCAGGAATATTTTACGAGACATCTTTATATATAATATTTTACTGCTCTGTTGCGTCATTCAAACATGTTTTATTGATTTTTGTTTAATTTCTTGTTGTGACATATAAAATATGTTTACCAAATAATCGAAGTTATGCATTTACATCTAACTTTCGTATGATATTTTCAAAGAACATATTATTGGAAAAAAGGTTCCTTACAACGGACTACAATGTCACATGGTGGCGTAATCCCTTTTCGGAATGAAAACAGGTGCGACTTTATATAAATAAAACTTGATTATTTAGAGGTATACCTTTCTGGTACGTATAAGCAATTAGTAATTACGTAAATAAACAAACAAATTTAAAACCCACTACAACTAAATTAGGTGAAGACTTAATTGGAGCATATGGAAAACCTTTTTATTTTTAATTTTATGCAAGAAAGTTATTCTTTATAAAAAGTTCTGAATGTTCTAAAACCTAGAATACAATCGACAGATATTAAATTGTTTCAGGCATATACGCGGTTTGTCAAAAAATATGAATTTTATGTAAGCGTTGAATTTAATTGAAGACATGCTATTTAGACTTCGCTTATTCGGTGCGCCTCTTCAAGGTAAGGACTCCCTGGCCAGGGAGAGAAGTGGTAAAAGCAAACGTCAGTCTACGATTGCGAGTTTGTGTGTGTTTGGAGTAGAGGTTGATGAGTAGTGGTGCTTAGAAGCAGTAGTCAGTCAGGGGTTTGTTGGTGTTGTTTAGTGGTGCGTATTGGTGTTAGTAGAGGAGGTGTTGGTCTATGAGTCATGCAGTTAGGAGGACATACCTTAGCATGTTACCAGCTGTACGTGTTATGTTTTCGGTAGAGCATTTTTGGCGTGTAGATAGTTAGTATCTACGGTATCTTAGGGGCGTCGCTTCTAGGATGTTGAAGTACTCATTCATCAGGAAGTTCGTTTCCAGCCAAGTTTCAAAGTTTGGCCGGAAGGAAGGTAACTTTTCTAACGGGATGCCTAGTGAGTATGTGTGTATCTTTTGCCGAGAGTTCGGATCCTGCTCTAGATTGTTGGGATGTTTGCCAGTTGGTGTATGATTGCTGACGGAAAATCAGCTCGCCTTCTCATGATCTTTCTTTCAGTGGCCATAATGGCGTTTAGTTGACGGTTGTTCAGTAGGGAGAAAAGAACCGCCCTGTATTCAATAATTGGTCTGATGTACGTTTTATATGTGTGGAGGAGAGTCTTGCTGTGTGCCCCCGAAGATTTTCCAGCTATAGCTCCAAGGAGTCTAGCCCTTCCTCTTACCCTGTTAAGGATGAGGTTAAGCTCAGTCTCCCAATTAAGGTTCCTCTGAAATTGAACACCAAAGTAGTTGACTGAACTCTGGAAAGGGAGTCTAGATCAGTAGAACTCCAACTGGTTACCATCCTCATCGATCCTGGAACCCGGGTATCTGAAGAGGATGGCTTGTGTCTTGGTAGAGTTGAGCGCAACTCTCCATTTGTTGCACCACTTGACAACTTTGTCAAGTTGGACTTGAGACCTACTGAATGCAGAGCGGCTCCTTATAGTTTCCTCTACTGTGCCTGAGGCGAGCAATGCTGTCAGCGAGCAATGTTAGCGTTAATAATATCCACAATTCATATTTTTTGACAAATCGCGTATAGTTCGTCCCAAACCCTTCTTTCAGTGCGTCATAGTTGATCGAATTCTCTCTAACACATTAAGCTAGAAGTGACAGAAAAAAACGCGAGTCTGTGATTATTATACATAGAACTTAGAAAATTATTTATCTTAAAGCTAATTCTACTTACGGGTGTATAATTGGTTGGAGTTTAGAATACGCTAAATAGATATCCAATCGATGATGGGCATAAATATAATTTGACGCAGTAGGTCTCGATCTTGACAGTACTTTCACAACGTCAACTGATAAAATAATTGTCATTCCAGGTTAGTATTATCAGACATTTTACAGTGAAAATTTAATTTTGTATTTATTGCCATAAAAATATTTTAAATATGCCGAGATATATCGAGAAAGAACAAAGACTAATATTAAAATTATTAAATTATTTTCAATTAGAAAAAGAGGGATTACGATCCTGCAACTGTCAAATTTAACTAAAATGACATGCAATAATTCTCGACATTCTTAAAATACTATATTTTGTCAAAATTAGTGAAGCACTGAAAGAAGGTGTTGGGACAGACTGTATATGACTGAAACAATTTAATATCTGATGATTGTATTCTAGGTTTTAGAACGTGCAGAACTTTTTAAAAAGAATAACTTTTTTTCATAAAACTAAAATAAAAAAAGATTCTGACCTGACTGAAAAGGCTTGATAGTCGATGCTAAAATATATCCAAAAACAAACATAGATACAATATTTTTAATCAATGCATCACAATAATGTTTTCATGAATTTACCTTTCTCTATCTGAGCTTCTACTACTATATTTTCTTTCGCTGCTTCTGTCTCTCCTTCTGCTTCTATCAATACTTCTATGTTTATTTACAAGTCTATCTACACTCCTTCTACTTCGACTTCTCGATCTGCTCCTCGAATGCCGCCTTGAGTAGGGGCTTCTAGAATCGGATCTACTGTAACTACGAGATTTGGAATGTTCGGTTTTTTTTCTACCAACGGGCTGTTCTTCTTCTTTGTTGACGACGATGCCTTCTCGATCAAAAATTGATCTTGATATACGTTTATTATCTGAAAATGTTGGTAATGTGTTTTGATGTAATTTAACAAAATAATAATTACTTAATTAAGTAATAAATAAAGTTTAGGTAAAAGGTTAGCAAAAGTATCTTCTTATGACTTCATTCTTCTTTTTTCTTCGCATTGATCTTCTTTCTTGGTTAAATTGCTTCATGTTATGATCTTTATAATTAATGAATTTCATTTACAAAAAATCTGGCGAATATTTTAAATAAAGAACAAATTAAAAGGTCCTAGTTTAAATTTTGACTTTTTTACCATTATGCATGTTATTACGAATACAAATCATATTAAGTTATTAAAAGTATCATAATATTGTAAACTAGACTTTTATTTAAAGTTAAAAAAATTAGTTATTGATTTTCTTCCTCTAAAGTAATCTTGCAGAGCTGCCAGAACCTATATTTTAAAAAAATTAAAATACTTTACCTCTCACAATTTTTGATAGTAGAGAAATATCAAAATAAATATGAATAGTGTTTCAATGGTGTCATAAATAACCTAATCTCACTTAAATACTTATAAATATAAATACTTATAATTAAATGCAGGGGAAGAGACGTATTGAAAGACACAGAATGGGAGGATGAAGTGGATGAGGGTGCCAGAAATATCCTTGGCAGTTGATCATGGAGGAGAATGGCTAGAGAATGAGGGAGGCCAGGGCTCAAATTGGTATGTGGAGCCACAGGATGGATGGATAACTGCTTCATGACTACATTTGCAAATGCTAACAGACTTCTTACATTTGCGATGAAATTTGACAGCAGGAAATATACAAACAATAATAATTGTACTGTGCATAGTATTGTTTGACTTGTGATTACATAAAAATTGATGGTGTCTGTATAAGTCTGCATAATTTGGACACAGTTTAATGACACCTATAAAGATTGGCGCTTTGTTCTTTCTAGTTGACGATTAGAGTTATAAAAATAAAATAATGAAAATATAAGAGTTATAAAACAATAATTAATAAAAATAACTTACCACATAATTTTTGTAGTTCCACTTTTGGCTCTGCTCTCTTAGAAGTATTAAACCAATGAAGTTATCATATAACATCATAAAACCAACCGCTTTTTAACCAATAATTGACTTGTTAGTTTGCTTTTACCTAAACTATATGGCTGTAAAACATAATTAAACATTTAAACAAACAAAGAGTAATATAAACAATATTTTAGTATTAGATCTTCTTTATTGTTTGATAGATGTAATTTCTGTTTTTTCGGGCGAATTTTCAATTTTCTTGTAAATTTATAATTGATAAATTTTTGAATGTGCAGCTTAAATTACAAATTAGGTTTGAGCAGTACTCTTGCCAAATGAGTAATTTAAATTTAGATAAAAACATTGCCAATAGTTTCCTAAAATGCCAATTGAATGAAAAGCAACATTTAATTGAAAATATTACTTTAAAAAATTATTTCTAAACAATTACAACATTTTAGAACATATAGATACAAAGGTGAATTCCATTTACCTTCTTCCTGTAATGAAGATTTTTAATATAACAATATCAAAACAATTATATAATTTATATTCCTAATGATATCACAGTTTTTGACATCATATTTTACTCTTTAATTTTTTTTTTCATTTGTATGATCAAAAATATAACATCTATATGATCTCCCAGACAATAAATTGTATGTAGTTAATCCCCATTTAAGATAATAAATAATATAAAAATGCTACAAGACAGTAGCTTCAGAAGAATATGTAATATTTGCAATGGGTATATGCATAAAATTTAGACTTGATTACATAGTCTATGCACATATTGAAGAATTAGTATTTTTGATCTTGCTTATGAAAATTTGAGTTTAACAGTTGTCAACAAAATTACTTAAAATGGGTTTATCTCCCTGACATATTTTGTGATTTTTGCTCAATTTACTATCACCAGGAATACTTTTTACCATTATATCATAGTGCTCTTTTGATCTTGATCGCTTTTAGATATTTTAAACCTATTTTTATTTTATCACATCTTATGTTTCTTTAATTCCATTCTTTTATACAATGTGAAAGCTTCCTTAATTGTTACACTTTCACTCTGTCTTTATCATATCTTTTTATACTATTGGTTAGCTTGTTTTTGTCAATATGCCTCCATATTAAGCCATTGAACTTAAGGAGTGTTTGAATTTTGTTATTAGTGTGTAAGCTTGCTTATTGGCTACACAAAGTGTTATCAATATTTTTAATATTTTAAATAATCATATGACCAACTATAACTTACTGACAATCTAAATAAAATATATATTGCCAGCTGTATTAACATTTATAGTTAGAATGCAGAAACTTTTTGATGACTTAAATTAGAAGTGTAACATAAGCATGCATCTAAGTACTAAATCATTATTTGAACAGATATCAGTATAATAATACATACAGCTATACTTACAACAGTAAGAGAAAAAGTAAAAAATACAAGATTAAAGAAGAGATAAAGATAAAAATAAAATATGTTAAACAAATCTATATCTATATAAGAGAGTGTTGAATTATATAGGAACAATCAATGAAGGGAAAAGTAAATATTTACAGTTGAATAATATAAATATCATTACACTTAAGTGGCTAAAGAGTGAGTACTTATATTTTTAAATATATGTGAATCAAAATAAACTGTGTTAAAAAATCAATGAAAAAGAACTGAAAATATTAGATCTCATGGGAAATCCACATAAATAAAAACAGTCCTAGAGGGAGGGAAAAATTGGTGGAACGTTGTTAAAGACACACCTATATTCACCAAAATTGAATGCCTAAAAGATGCAAAAATTTAGATGTACCAAAAATAAACAAATAAACAAAGAATAAGATGATCATTATCCATTTTTTAACACAACAGTATAAGGTCCATTAGCTCAACTCTGGCATATTTTGACAGATTCATGGCTGGAAACCTACAACACAAAAGTTCCTAGCTCACAGTATTAAAAGCTTAAATAAACTTTTATTACAGACTTCTTTCATTAAAAAAAGAAGAATTAGTATAAATAGTGGAAGTGTATACTAAACCCATACAATTTTGAGTACTTAGTACATATTTAAAAAATATATTTCAGTTGTTATAATTTAACATAACTATTTATTATATGGTGCAGATAAATAAATATTGATTGTCAGTAATTTGTTAACTTCTATATTTTTTACTATTTAGTTTGTTTACTATTAATATTGGCTATGAGTATGTGTGCTTGGTTGTATAGTAATTTCCAGCCACTTTTAGTCTGTCAAAAAGTAACTAACTTCACAAAAAAATGATTACTAAATTCACTACAGTTCGGACTGGAAATAGCGAACCGACTATACCAGAAGTATCTAAGAAAACCAAACAATTTTATCCTTTCTAAATATAATTTACAAGATTTTAAGTTCTTTTAGGAATTATGTCAATGTGAAATGAAATATCAGACACAAACACAAGCACTAAGTTAAGTCAGCATAAGTTAAAATTGGTCATATAATTCAAATGTATATAATCAATTGAGGATATCTTTCTAAATTATCTTGCTCTAGTTTGATAACGTCACAGACTTATCAAAGTCGAATTAGTAAAGAAGTATCAATAAAGTAAGTAAAGTAAGTTCACCTCAACAAATTAAATAAATTTGTTTTATACTGTTTACCCTTTCCAAAGTGAACCAGAGGAATAATGGATTTTGGATCACCCAAGCTTCTTTCAATGGGTGCTGATGATTGAGTTCCAGTAAAAGTTTTTCTTTTGATGCCTACTCGTATAGATTCCAATTCAGTAGTAGACACATTGGCAAGAAGTCCATAGTTATGCTTAGAACTAAAATTACAAAATAGAATTAAATAAACTGCTTGATTTAGACCTTAAACACTAAACACTTAATACAGACTACCTTATTTTAGAATATGTAGTTTATTTCATAGGGAATACCTAGATTATTTGTATGAAGTCAAATCTGAACAGGAGCTGATTATATATTAGTTTAATACAGACTTAGAGATGAAGATATTACACAAACAGGCATTTTTTTGCCAACTTTGTTGGATACAATATATATTTGACTAAAACATGACCACAGATAATTGGTTTATACCAATACTACCTATGACAGGCAGGTTTTACTTATAATAAATCTCACTCATCTTTGATAAATTTTGAACACACTAAGAATAATATTGAAAGCTTTTATGTGGCCTTCAATAGCCATAGGTTTCGTAATTCTCTGTATTTGAAGTTCAAGAATTAAGGCAAAAATTTTGTAAAACCTAGCTTTTACGCATCCAATTTTCCACTGGCTAGTATAAGCAGAAAAACTAAAGTTGTTTAAATTTATATAGAAGTACTTACCGTTGATTGTTATTCCTGCTAGCCATCTTTTCATTTCACTTGGCAGGTTTACAGCTGGATATTATTGATTAAATGAATGTTTTGTATTATTTTTACTTTTAACAAAAAGCACATCTACAAAATTACAAATTTAGGGTTTTTAAGGATTAACATTAACTCCTCACTATCTCACTCACTCTCTCACTGTGCTGTCACTCAGCACTCAGGGATTTGCTGTTTATTTATTTTTACAATGACAATTGACATACAAACTATAAACTCCATAGATAATAGAACTTTTCATCCGCCGTCATTTTTTTCGTACAATGACGTATTTATTATACATACTGGTTTAAAATTTATAAAGAAATATTTATTTAATAAAGTTATTTTAGTTAATATTATGTATACCATAAAACACATCTTTGTTGTTACTTTTCGTCCAGATATCATGATAATAATTAATTAAAAAAATGATTTACAAATTGTGGCACCTTATTTTTTTAATAACTAGACTTTCTTTGGTATTTTTTATTTTAATTATCTATATTTTTATAGTATAACTATAACCTAACATGTTTGTTTACAAAATGTCTGTTCGAAAAAAATGACAATATTTTCTTATGAAAATTCCTATTGAGACGCAAAATCTACACAGTGACCTTTGTGACACTGAATTGATTGATTTCACGTCAAATAAATAAATAAGAAAAATAGGACATGTTCTATTTCGTAAATCTCTATACTGATTGTACGAATACGATTATACCGTGTTTGTGTTTACAGTGACTACACCACAGAAGATGTCTGCAGCCACCCACATAGCCTTCACATTGCATTCAAAATATACAACCAGCCACTAGCACACCAGATAACTACGAAAAGAGTTCAGTAGTTCTCTGTTCACACTGTCACAGCATAGATACCTTATGCTGTGACACTGTCAATGTCAATGTCCTTAATTCAACTTTGACATTTTAGTGTCCAGCCAGTTGCCAGATGCCAGATTTAGAAACATATTTGTTCAAATTTCCATTTGACACGGACACGTGAATTAGTTTAAAACTGGTGTTAAACTATTATTAATTTTTGGACCAGTGAAATTACTTAAGGAAAATGAGTACCATTGTTGAAAAAATTGCGGCTATAGAAGCCGAGGTAAGGATATTAATTCAAAAATGGATTAAAATGTTCCTAACCTCTGACCGGTTTTCAGATGGCCAGAACTCAAAAAAATAAAGCAACAGCAGGACATTTGGGACTTTTAAAGGCTCGTATAGCAAAACTTCGGAGAGAATTAATTACTCCAAAAGGAGGTGGTGGAGGTACTGGCGAAGGTTTTGATGTAGCTAAAACTGGAGATGCACGAGTCGGATTTGTAGGTTTTCCATCAGTGGGAAAAAGTACTTTACTAAGTAATTTAGCTGGTGTATATTCTGAAGTAGCTGCCTATGAATTCACCACACTGACAACGGTGCCTGGGTGCATTAAATACAAGGGAGCAAAAATACAGGTACTTTAATGTAAAATATCTACATTATCTTTTTGTTTTAGTTACTCCAGTCTTTCCATATACTACTTAATTACTGATTCTAGTTTTGACGAGAGCTGCTTAATTTTATATTTGATAAGCAGAAAGTACATACCTTTCAGTCTGGCATTACAAAAAATAAAGATTAACTATCTCATTAAATTTTTGAAAATTAAACTTATGTGTTTAACAGTATATATGTTTTATTTAATTATGATGGTGTTTGTTAATAAATGGTTTGGTCCTTTAGGAAGAAACAATTATGAGTATATATTTATTATTTATATAAACTCCTAGCTGACAAAGTAGTACAATATCTTAACAGTTGGAGCCTATTAAAATAGTTGAATTATAATAATTACAATAAAAAATATTATATTTGCCCCTGAATTAAAGAATAAATATTATTTGACTCTTGTTTCATATTTTGACATGACTAAATTTTGAAATTAGAGATGATAACTATTATAAATCTAATTATAATGTTCACACAATTTGGTTAGTTAGGGAATGAAATATTCCTAATGACAACCAATTAAAGATCTGTACATAAACACGCTTTCTAAATATAGCAAAGTATTTGG
Source organism: Diabrotica undecimpunctata (assembly GCF_040954645.1). Classification (NCBI taxonomy): domain Eukaryota; kingdom Metazoa; phylum Arthropoda; class Insecta; order Coleoptera; family Chrysomelidae; genus Diabrotica; species Diabrotica undecimpunctata. Next base: position 153,529,761 of record NC_092804.1, read on the forward strand.
ATTTTCTTTGAAAACTAAGCATAGACATACATTTTTTTTTCTCTATATAACTCAGACCTATATATATCTCTCTATATATTTCTCTATATAAACCTATATAACTCGGATTTACTTACCCTTGGAATTTGTACAGTAGCCAGAAAGTTATGGTTTTATTAAAAACGAAAACACTTTTTTGCATTTACTTTTCATCTGTTATGAATACATGTGTTATCAGATTAATTATTACTTGATACTAATATTTATATATAATATTTATAGTTGCTAGATCTTCCTGGTATCATTGAAGGTGCCAAAGATGGTAAAGGTAGAGGTAGGCAAGTAATAGCAGTTGCAAGAACCTGCAGTTTAATCTTTTTGTGCCTAGATGTGTTGAAACCACTGGGACACAAAAAATTAATTGAGCATGAATTGGAAGGATTTGGACTAAGATTGAATAAACAACCTCCTAACATATATTTTCGGAAAAAAGACAAAGGTGGAGTTAATCTTAACTGTATGGTACCGCAATCTGAACTTGATTCGGATACTGTGAAAAGTATCCTGTCTGAGTACAAAATTCATAATGCTGATGTTACTTTGAAATATGATGCCACCAGTGATGATCTCATAGATGTTATTGAAGGCAACAGAATTTATGTCCCCTGCATTTATATATTAAATAAAATAGGTAAGTGAATGTACGAAAATACTATTCTATCATTGATTTTTGAAGTGAATCTTCTATTAAATGATTGTCAATATTTAATAAGTCATAAATGTCATTTGATTAATAACAACATTGAATCATCTCTTCAAATTTTTATAATAATTCTAGTTTGTTTCTAATTTGTTTAATATAAATAAATAATAAAATTACTTTATTTAATTTTAAATATATTACAGTAAAACCTCTGTTAACCGAAGTAATTGGGGGGAGGCTGTTTCAGATAACATTGTTTTTTGTATTGGTCTTGTATCAAAATACATAGTACTCTTGGTCAAAGTTGGTATTAACAATACTATGAGGTGATTTTTTAATGTTTTCTAATATATAAATAAAATACAGAATAAAGTAGTAAATAAGGAAAATTAATATGTTCTTGTTTTTTTAAGAAATCATCTATTTTCGTTTGTGTTTTTCTTTGAATACGATGTTTTGCAGCTATATCTCTCCATCGTTTTATTTGCAGAACGTCATGCGGCTTTGTTTCATTAGATTGTTCGACGAAACGTAAAGCAATCTGAAAAGGACAAAACGTTATGCCATGACAACAAAAATTAAGAGCCTAGCCGTGTCCCTAACTAATTAGACCTACTGTATAAAATTCTACTGTATTAAAAAGTTTTTGGGATTGGAACTGGATCAAAACACTGCAAACAAACACAACTGTGTCCCACACAAGCTAGAATTGGTCTGAAGTGACCATGGACCATTGGACCGTGGAAATAGCCAATTCTTGAGAAGTTGGAACTGATTCGGGCTTCGGATTATCCTGGATGACAACAAACTGCAATCTTCACAACTCGGCCACTCAATTTCTTCTTAAAACCATGTGGACCTCTCAAATGGTAGGAAACGCCGTCTTATAAATCTCTCAGATAAAGCACAACACAACAAATCGGTGATTAACTCAACAAAAACTGCCAGATCGTATTTTGAGTACAAATTCACGTTTCAAATTGAAAAAATTTGCCGGCTTTGAAGACTACACCCGCAAGGTATTTCTTCCAAATCTCCCTCCAAACTTAACTGTCTTTCTTCCTCTCGGTTTAGTCGACCTTCATAACCTCTCTGACCAGTTCTTGCTGCTGGCCAGTCGGAATTTTCTCTAATGACGCTTTTTATGAGACTATGGACCTTAAGGATTCTTTCAGAATTGTTATTTACACAGTTAAAATTTCTCTTAGATGTGCCGCAAACACTTGTATAAACAAACTTCAAGGAATTTTTATACACAACATCCAGGGGCGTATCAAATAAATTCTATACATTAAATATTCGATAGTTATAAGGAAATTATTTATGCTACAAAGTGAATTTCTAAAATAACTACCACATAACCATTTATGGTTTTCATATCTTATTTTTTTAAACGATCTAGAAAATGGTCGATATCTTATCTGTGTACAAAATTTGTAAATTTGTCAAAGGCCGGCCCATTTCAATAATTTTTAATCTTTCTTTATTTCTTTCTTTATTTCGACAAATATTCTTTATTTTGACGACTTAAAAAAGGCGTTTCAATCAAACGTTTAAAATATTATGTCAAAATTTATAAATAACAATTTTGAACTAAGTAATTTATATTAATAAATAATTTATTATTGTATATTTGAAGAGGTTAGGCGGCGCCTACCTTGCCTTCCCCGACGAGCCGCCCATGTTCTTCATTCATTCATTAAATTCTTTGTTTTCATCCTGGGAGTATACTCCAATTAATTTTCTCTCCTTTTGTTTATGATCGTTTTGACTATGACTATCCTTTGTAATACAAAGGCATTGTTTTATTTTTATTTTATAATATTTTTATCATTATGTCCACTCCTAATATGTTTATTATCTGAAATTTAACCATACTAATGCGATCTTTTTAAAATGTTTTGTTTTTTTTTTAGATCAGATTAGCATTGAAGAATTGGATGTAATATACAAAATTCCTCATTGTGTACCAATATCTGCTCATCATAGGTGGAATTTTGATGATTTATTGGAAAAGATGTGGGAATATTTGAAATTAGTGAGAATGTAAGTATTCTAAATTTTTTATTTTAATTAGGATTATTTCATTTTTATCTACTTATAAGTTACAATTATTTTAGTTAAAATCGATTAACTTTTGTAATATATCCAAAGCTTCTTACATCTATACTTTGCAGGTATAGATTGCCCCATGGTATTTTTTAATTAACAACAACTTATATACTTCATCTAATTTACATACCGTTGCACGTCATCGGCGTCATAGCCCGTGACGTCACATGATACCAACACGAAATATTTAGGCGGTAGGTGTGTTCTTTTTTAGAATCACTTTGCCGAGTACACTGGCATTACAGCCACTAGACATATTTTATTATATACGCGTAGAACTAATACTTAAATATTTCTATTAATCTTAACTTAAAGAAATAGACAACAATATATTTCATTTAATTTGTATAAATGCATTATAAAGCGTTTTTATGAAGAACATTTGTTCGGAACACACTGTAACTGTAATCGAACGAAGGTGAAATTTTGGCATAAATTGCTAACACTTATTTGACAGTTGCGGTGTTGACACTTTTTGTACTTTATTATTTTAAATTTTAAAGTGAATACCTCTTGTTTTATATTTTTGCCTATTTAATAAAATCTGTTCTTTTTAGAACAAAATTAGTGTGTTTTATTTCAAAAATGTCACGTAAGAATTTAAATAGTCGTTGTAAAGAGTATAATAATAATTATGTGACCTATTTGATTTAAAATGGATTCAGGATTTTTTTATACTTTGGCAACTATGTCAACTTCGATCTCTGACGTAGATAATGACGTGCAACGGTTTGTAAATTAGATGGACTGTATGATATTTCAACTTCTTAATATAAAATTTTTGAACAATTTACTAAATATCGTATAATATTCCTTTACTACAATCTACAGACACATTTATTATCTTTAATCAAATAAAAGGCAGATATCAAGCACAGTTTTTTTTTATTAAATCTTGCCCAAGTACTTTCAATCTCAGAGCATCTTCAGGGGCATTTTGTCAAAAATTGTTGGCTATTCAGCACGTATATGAATGTTATATACATTAAATAATACATTTACACAATACTAACACTTGACAAAGGACGAACAGTTTAAAATGATTTAGAAGCTACATTGTGGGTGACAGCAGGAGAGAGAAAATGCGTAAATATCTGGAGATCAAACGAAAGAGCCATTTGTTTATTATAAACAGACTCCAAAATGTTGGAGTGTTGTGACATTATCAATCTCAGAAACACAAAATGATTAAGAATCTTATTCAGTTTTTATTATATACGGGGTGAAACGAAAATGCTACAGCATTAAGAAAACAAAATGTATGATGATCTCTAAGAAGGAACAGCAATTTGGACGAATCAGTGGGAATGGTCAACAAATAGGAAGAGTAAAAACATACACCTACCTAGGTACGAACGTCAATGAAAATTGGGACTACTCACTAAAAATCAAATGTAGGATAGAGAAAACAAGGTCTGTATTTCAAAAAATGGCTAAGCTATTCAAATGTCATGAAGTACCAATATCAATAAAAATCGGGTTACTACGATATTACATCTTTCCTATACTGTTGTACAGAGTTGAGTCGTGGACTCTCAACGACGCTACCTGCAAGAAAATTGAAGCTTTCGAAATTTGGCTTTATTCCCGAATATACCGATCACGTTACCAATTAGGTTATTTTAATAAGAATAAAAAAGAAAAAGATCCGTTAACCTCATTAAAAGCCAAAATATATGGATTGCTGCAACTAATTTTACAGGGAAAAGTAAAAGGAAAACGAGGACCACGAAAGCGAAAGCTTTCCTGGTCGAAAATTCTACATACGTGGTTCAACACAACAATCACAAATCTTTTCAGAGCAGCAATGTGCAAAGTACAGATTTCCATGATGGTCGCCAACATCCGAAACGGATAAACACTACAACAAGAAGAATGCATCCGGTGACATAGTAATTTTTAAAATAAAAATTCACCATATTCTAGTACGCAGTAGAAAAAAATATACTAACACGCCCTGAAAATTTGAATAAACATTTTAAATTTTCATGAAAATAAATTTTAAAAACGCATTTCTAACGAACATGTACGGAACATATAGAAAAGAAATTCAAACTGAACCCGGAAACTTCGATTTATACAGCAGAGGCTATTGCAATATATGAAGCTTTATTATATGTAGCTGAAGTTGAGTTTGCCCATATTCTAATTTTGTCGGACTCCTTAGCAGTGTTAAAATCCATTGGTAAATATGGACCACCTAACTTACAAGTCTACCCATACATTTATAGAATTAAACATATTATTCAAACTCTTTTAACTAAAGAAATCAATGTACATTTTCTCTGGATTAAAGCACTTGCAGGATTTGAACATAATGAATATGTCGACTTATTAGCCAAAGAAGCACTTATTTAAAATAAAGGTTTTGGATGATGACAAATGTGAGCATTGTGGAGAGGAAAGTGATTTAGATCATATATTTTTTGGTTGTTCTAAAAACAGAGTCTACTCATCCAAACTTATAAATGATTTATTAAAATATAAAATAGCAGCTCCTTGGAATATACTATATTTATTATCACTTGGCTCTGTAGATATTTACAACTCCTTAATTAAATTTTTAAAAGACAGCAAATTATCATTATAATTCTCTAAAAATTATTTTAGTTAATCTTGTTACCTTTGTTTTAAACCATTTGTATAACTTCCTCCTCTCCGTGACCTAGTGTTGTTGTGTCTTATATAAATAAATGCCTTGATAGGTCCCTAGGCGAGAAGAGTGTGTCCCTGTTCTCCTAATATCGATGTAATAATCTTTTATTTTGATAGGGCATTTAGGTAAATAATTATAATGATGACTGTCTAAGCAAAAAAAAAATGAGCCACACCGTACTCGTATAATATCTATCACATCGTCTTTTTTTTATTTATTTAAAATTATTTACTTGTTTACGTTAGTATTTAGTACATTTCATTCCTTTTTTCTTTAGTTACACAAAACCCAAAGGACAACTGCCGGACTATAATTCACCCATTGTTTTACATTCGGAACATACTTCTGTTGAAGATTTTTGTAATAAGCTGCATAGGAGTATTGCCAAGGAATTTAAATAGTAAGTTTCTTTAATATAATATGTTTCATATTGTTCATAAAAACAAAGATTATTTAGAAACAGTAAAAAAAATTGGGACATATCCTATACAAAAAAAAAAACGAACCACTGCACTGCACTAAATACGTATGACAAGAATTGAAAATAAAACCTGGTATATTTCCTTCGTTCATCATTAGAAAATATTCAGCATTGTGTTTCAATCTGTTTCGACTGGTTATAAATTAAGTTAAAAAACTGCTCTTAACACCATTTAGATAGATCCAGTCTCGGCACTACTTTAACCACTTAATTCCATTTCTGTTTAGCTGCCTAAATGAGATTATTTAACTGTGTACTTAAATGCTTCTATTTATCAGAACTCTGATAAAATGATTTACATTTTTTTTTTATCTTAACTGCTGCGATCTACGATCCCTTCTTTCGGTTCGGAAGAGTAGTCTTAAAAGCCGCTCTTCCCAAAACCACATCTCTCTTCCTCGGACTCTCGACCTCAAGTGACGCGTTGTAAAAATTCATTCTCCCACGAGAATGATTGGAAATTCCCTAAGGGGATTTTTATTTATTCTTTGCGTGGATCTCACGCCAGTTTCGTTTAAAAACTCATCATTTATTTTAAAATCTCTATAGGCGAAACAGAGAAAAGACGAATTAAAGAGCAAGACAGTTAATAATTCATTTTGAAAGCAGCACCTGGCAAATTATAAACAGACTCTGAAGTTGTTTAGTCTAATATTTTTAAAACGGAAATATATATGAACTATTTTCGATTTTTATGAGTTACAGGGTGAAAAGAAAATGCTGCAAGCTTTTTTCCTGAAGCTTGATATTATGGAAAATTGTATTAATATTTGAATTTTTATTTTTAGTGCCCTTGTTTGGGGATCCTCAGTCAAGCATCAACCACAAAAAGTAGGATTAGAACATGTGCTGTGCGATGAAGATGTTGTACAGATCGTTAAGAAAGTTTAAAGTGTGCTTACCTTTTACTTACGTTGAATCGTGACTACAAAACATATTTATATTAAGTATAATATGAACAACACTAGTGATATACTTGTTTTAAAACAATCAAATTATTTTTGTGAAAATTTTTACATTTAACCAATGTGTATCATGTACATTTTCATTTTTGATTTTACTTATTTGCAGGATATTTTCGTAGTTTCAATGTTTTTAACTACTTAAATAAACTAACAATAGACCATGAATGTGTTGGTTTTATTATTAATATTGTTCCGTCCCTCCACATTTTCCTCCCTGTCCCCGTCCCTCCATTTTCTTTTTATATTTAATCCTTTAATTAACGTGTATGTCTTTACGTACTTAAACTAATACGATCCTGTAGACACCGCCCCTTATATACTTAAGGGAGGTCAATATTATTCGGAGTGTACACACATAGCTCAGTCTTTGTATAACTAAAGCGAGATAAACACTTTAGTTTTATGATGTAACCTGCTAAGTGTAAGAACGGGATTCCAAAGTTCAGCTCAATTCCCACATTCCCAGCGCACTAGAAAGAAAAAGAAGGAGATTCATTCATCATCACAGGTATTAAAAAATAACACCAGTACCTTTAAATAAACAATTATGATTAATTTAAACTCTCAAATACATTTTAATCAAATATGTATAGTACTGCAAACTCTCCAGCCTCCATCACATTGATCGGCAATACCAACAATAAAAAACAAATCACATTAATACCGGCAAGCCAAGAAATAAACAATAGCCTGACAGTTAACACCTTAATACCAACAACATCACAAACTTTTGGATGTTTACCTTATGTTCCATTCTTAACACCGAAACTTCTCAAATTATTTAAATGATTAGAAAACATAAAAATTGCCACTAGGATTGTTAAAACCATAGCATGTTTATACACTAAAACTAAAGATCCTCTAACAATCAAGGAAAGTTCTAAAGTAGTGTATCAAATACCTTGCTCAGATTGTGATAAGGTTTATATAGGAGAAACTTCTTGTACATTACACAGCAAAGTCATTTCTCTCAAAAGTGATGTAAAAACAAACAAATCACAAGCTTGTGCATTAGCCGACCACTCCATCAATCTAAATCACACATTTTATTTTTCACAAGCTTCAATTCTAGAGAGGCAGAAAAATGAACAGAAGTGGTTATTTTTTGAAATGACATATACAGAAAAATAAAAAATATATAAATTGAAAATCAGATATTAATAAATTAAGTAACATTTATTGTTACATTTGAACATATAAATACAATTGGCGTATATATATATATATATATATATATATATATATATATATATATATATATATATATATATATATATATATATAATAATGTTTGTTGAATAATTAATGAAAAAATGAAATGTTGAATAACAATTTGGCTACATCTAATTTGATTGTTTTTATGATTCTCTTCCATTTAAAATGTGGATCGTTAATCTTTTCTGACCTAAGTTGGTTCTCCTAATGAATGTTTGCTAAACATGTTAAAGTTGCATAAGCAAGTCTCCATAACTGAAAAAATAAACGAAATATAAATAATGCACAATTTAAACTTTTTGAAAAAAGTGATTTCAGTTCAGGATACCGTTGTGTAAAAAGAATCTTTATGTGATGTAGGTTTTGATAAAATTGTTATTCTGATGAAGGTAGTTACAGCTGGTATGAGTTATGCAGCTACTGAGAATAACAATTTTTCAGTCTAAAGTAAGATTTTGACTTTCTATTGTATTCTAGAAGTTTAAATTGAAAATCAATATTTAATATACATTGTTTTCGTATAGACACTTCTCACTTATTGTACTGTTCTTATACATCAGAACAAAATAGATTCCGAAAAGCACCCTTATGCAAATATAATATGTATATAATATTTTATAATCAAACGACTCAAAAAACGCAGGGATTTTAACGTTGACGCTTATATATAGTATAGACATATCATAGATATTAGAAAATAATATATTTTAGAAATAATAGAAATTAATATATGACATGCTAGAAAAGGTGAGAAGAAATCTACACTAAAGAAGTGAGATAAGAATGTAGTATTTCCCCCAGACTGTGATCATTGACGACGTCCTCAAAAGCTAATACATAAAATAAAAATATCCCACAATACTACACTTACATAATAAAATAAGAAAGGGATAAAAATTAAATTTTGTAAAATTATGACTATACTTTTACTGATGAACCACAGTGTAGGTGGGATAAATCATGAAAAATATATAAGTTCTACAGTCAAAAACAGGTAATATAAATGAGATTTAAAGACAAGAAGAGATCTCATAAGAACTAAAGACGCTATAGACGACAAGATAACTGTTTATAAGGATAAACAGAGACAATATGTTGACAGTACGGAAAATGGAAGTCTATCAATAAAATATTCAATTGCAGTACAAAACGCAAGAGGGATTACTTACGAGGACCACGAAGAAATGGTAATTATACTCTTCTGAAGGGGAAACAGACCTAATCGCTGTATTGAAGAAGGATATTGTTTCTAATTAGTTTCTGGTGCTTTTAACTAGTTTTAAAGAGCTTTCAATAAGGACAAAATTTCGAATTGTGGTGTAAATAAAGATTAATAAAAGATAGCGGTGATACATTTCGACTAAATATTTTTAAAGGACCAGTTGAGGTGATAAAATAATCTTGTAAATATTACCTTTACCAGCAAAACATGGTTTGTTTCAGTGATATATATTTTAGCTTCCATAGGATTTAAACTATTACTCATTATCATCATTAGCGCTCTTCTATTGTTTTTATTCCAATAAATCCAAGGACAATTATAAGCATTTATAAATACTTTTTCAGACTAAAAAATTAAGGTAATTAGTTTGTAATTATTATTATAGTATTAGCATTCCTCTAAAGGAGGGCGTGCATTGAATTGGCTCAGACCGGTCACCTCGACTAAGAACAATCGGCAGATTTTTCTATACCTGAAAATAAATGAGCCACCGTGCATCCCTTAAGAATGTGGGATCGTTGGACCGGTTGGATCGTCTCACCATTGGCCGAATGGTCCAATGCCGGTGTCTATTTTTAGTAGTATTTTATGCATAGAAAGGTAGACGTCTTAATTTTAATATAGATAACCCTGACAAAAGAAATTGTATTAAAAATGCAATTTTTTGTTATTAATATATTTTATTTGGAACACCTGCATACGTCACTGAGATAATATTGCAAAAAATCGCCATGCACAAAAAAAACGGGTGTGGCAGTCCAGTGGGACTGCCGATAGTTATACTTCTATACACGCGTTCGTCGTTACAAATTTATATGGGAGTCAATCTGCACAATCATTACATATGTAATGCTATAGGTAAGAGAGAGCAGAAAGAGAAAAAGAATTAGGTATACAGGTATATGGTGCATCGTTTGCTGTATATAAACATTTGACCTGTAATAGGAGTATAGTAAGTACATAAAGGATTGAATCAATATTTTAATGAAAATATATATTTTTATTTTCATATACGTATAAAAGGAGTTGAATGCAAAAAATTTTTTTACACATACTCTGCAGTAAAATTCATTGTTAATTTTGTTATTAATATAAAAATACAATACAATACACTGCCACATAATTCAATATTATAATACAATACAAATTAAAATGCAATATTCATAGTATTTAAAAATGATAATATATTTTTTATTCTCGAGAGAGAAAGAGAGAGTATAGAATACATCTTTTGTCTCTCTCTTACCTATATCTTACATATGTAATGATTTTGCCGATTCAATCAATATATACGAATACACACAAATTTCCAACGTGAAACGCGCGTATAGAAGTATAACTTCAAAAAATTTTTGTGGAAAATAAAAATAAAAAACCAACAACTCGGATTATGTTGTAAATTTTCATTTTATTTTAAAATTTAGCATTTTTGCGTATATTACATATATTTAATAAGACTAACGTGAAGTTTTTAAATATTTCAAAAATAAAAAAGGAAATTCATATTGGGATTCGAACACACATTCGAACTCACAGCGTATAAACCAAACACGTAAGAAATTTGCCAATTAGACATGACACTAACATATTTCAAAATTGATAGTTCTCGGTCATACAGCGATTTATTGTAATTATTATTTTGAAATACAACAGCCTAAAATAATTATGAACATTTAATAAATAATACGAAACATATCACATAAATAATAATATTAATTTATATTATATATATATATATATATATATATATAATATTATATATATGTATATATATATATATATATATATATATATATATATATATATATAATATTATATATATGTATATATATATATATATATATATATATATATATATATATATATATTTATATATTATATGTAATATTTAATACATATACAAAAGGAACATATTTATTCCCGATAGAGAGAGAGAAAATATATCTTCTGTCTCTCTATTACTCATATCTTACATATGTAATGATTTCACCGATTCACTCCCGTGCAAATTTCCAACGTCGACCGCGCGTATAGAAGTGTAACTTCAAAAAATGAGCTTCTACGTCTAGGACGTCAGGATCAAGCACTACCATTTGTATGGTAACTCACAAAGCAGCGTACATGGATACCAACATCACATTTTTAACACAGTAGCGACATTTCGTTTGTTTTCTTGATCAATCACATAATGACGCATTCCATAGAAACGAGAATCGGTATTTTCTCTTCGACTTGGTCGTCCACAAGAAGATAAAGTTACTTTTGTATTTGTATAAAGTGGAAGAAGTGAAGTTGCAATGCGACGTCGAAAAGCTAATTGATCCAAAGTGCCCTCATTGCTTCGATATAGTTGCCAACATTCTGTACAGCCAAATCGATACAGTGAGTAAACAAACAGAAGTAGCACTTTTTTCCTCTAATATCAGTTCTATAATAAACTCACATTTTGATCGCATCGATCTACGCCGCTCATAATTCGATTATATAATTTTACCATAAATGGTTCAGGAACAAGTATCGTTATTTTTCTTGTTGCGAGTATTGCTTGACTTGATGAATATGATTCGCACCAAGTGCGTTCGAGCAGAGCGATACAACATTATCATCGTGCCAGCAGATAATTATCAATTTTTTATTTGCGTCAAACTTAACATCGTACGAACCTCTTTTATTTTTTTTGTAACTCCTTCGCTGATTTCAGCGAATTTTTTGGTATTCTATTACTTCTTGTGGCTCTCGTTCCTCTGATTTTCCAGCATTTCAAATAAAGTCATTGTACTGAAAAAATTGTCAAAAAATAAACGAAATTTTTTCAGCTCCTAAAGTTTATATCGTCATCTTATCGGTTTACCCTTTATAAACTGCTTACAGCCATGACGCCCGAAATAAGGAACTATGGCTTTATCAATGCAAAAACGTGCATTAATTAGTGCACGTAAATTAGTAAAATTTTTAAAAACAGTACAGCGTTAAGGGGCAATGCCTGTAGTAAGCTCCCTCCAAGTCAGTGCAACTCCAAATTATTGGTCATAATTTTTTTATCACACTTTAAGGTGCAAAAACGGTGTTTTTTTATTATTTTTATTGTATCAAATCAATATGTTGGGGTAAAATGAGCAAAAGTACACAAAAAACTTTAATTTAAGCTGTGCTACATTAAGTTTAACCCAATAGTTTATGCAAAATTAACGATTTAATGTTTAAAAATGTGATTTTTTTTTGTAAAAATTATTTTTTTTTATGCAAAAAGTATTATATTGTAGCTTTTTTAATTACAAATCAAATGAGACTTCCCTAAGATCCGATCGGTCAATTCCTTTTCGGGATATGATTAATTCTCATCGAATGCCATAGTCTGTGGACTAGTGCGCATTTCGATGCGCATCGCCCCGCCTCGAATTTTCCCGTTGGCTCTTGACCTGGAAATCCCTATTTATCGCTCGAACGGCACATATAAATATTGGCGATTTTCAGGTCAGCCAGGTCAGTCCCTCACGGGCTCTCCGAGAGCTTAGTGCTCTTGGGGCGCTGCTTCCTGCTGTTCCAATTATACTCTACAATTATTCAACTACAATCTGATGTTTTATTTCGACCTATATTTTTGTCATGTAAGAAATATCTTGTCTTTTTCAAGACAAGCCATCAGAAGATAAATATTTACAAGTCCATACCCAGTAAATGGACTTGGGTAGAGGAGCTCTCGACTGCGATATTCGAAGCCCCCTACAGAGCACCCGGGTCTAACAGAAGGTGGTTAGACCCTTAATTGTTCCCCCGAGGTGACATAATTGTTTATAATTAAAAGTTTTACATGACAAGATTTTTTTTTTTTTTTTTAAAAGATCTAATTTTAAACTTATTCTCTTGTTGGTCAATTATATTTTTATGTAGGAAAAAAAATCATTGTTCAAAAAGTTTTTCAATACCTTATTTACTGCTTTGAAGTAGTGGCGACTTTTGCGTTTTAAACTAATCAAGCTACAGCGCTCCCTATACAATATACACATTTCTAACTTATCGATTATTATAGCCGCAGTCAAGAAAAATAATAAAAAAAGTTTTCTATGACCAATAGAAGTGGAGTTAGCTTAATTTGTTTAAAAAATTACAGCTGCTATGTTTATAACAATTAAGTTAACCCTATATTTTATGAGAATATAATTTTTATTTTTACCGCTAATAATTATAGTAAAAATAAAACCGCTATTTATAGTAAAAAGCATAAGTAAAGTTGGCTTTTTTCTCGAGAAGCCGTAATAATTGAATTTGTCTTTTGGTTAAACTAATTTTATCCATAGTGTCCTATCACATCTCGTATGTAACTATAAGTTCATTAATAATGAGGACACTGTGTAGTGCCCTTTTGGTAGTCGCCTTCTTTGTTTTTTCTATCTTGATATATTCGTTATATTTTTCCCTTTCATTTAAAAAATCACACGCTTCAATCGGACCAATAATAAAGGAGTTACGGTACATGTAGTTCGCCTATCTACCAAGAGATGGAACAAAAAGCAACTGTAACACTCTCTAACACTTTTTGTAACACTGTTCCCGCACTTCCCCTACTGAATAAGCGGCTTCGACCCTTAAATTAAAAATATTATAGGAGAATAATATAAAACTGGATTTCGGCAACGTGGATCGACAGTTGATCGGTACCAAATATCTGTGCTGCTAGTTTTTATTATTTAGTTTTAAATCAATAGTTTTATAGTTAGTGACATTGTTAGAAGCAGTGAAGTTACTCACCTCGTTAGATAGACTTTGAGCAGTTGTACAGAAGGTTGAGGCTATGAAACACCACGATATTAATATAAAATACATTCTAAAATTGCTTTGCGGACTTATACCCTAAAACAAAGTGCATGGAATGTGTTAGTAATAAAAGACGAAAAAATTCAAATAAATCTACTATTAAATAAGCCACATCATATACCCAAAAATAACTGGATTTAATGCCTAATTAGCTAAGCCATTTTTATAAGGCATTTTTCAACAAAAAATTACAAATAATTTGAATAGAAAGCATTTTTCAAAAAATTACCAAGAAAGAAAAATTATTTATTTTGATGGGATACGTCTAAAAAAATTATTCGAAGCGATTCAGGAAATTGTTTTTTTGTTATAATATTATTTGTTAATAACAATTTCCGGTCTACTTGGAAAAATAAAAAGAAATACATTTGAACTTAAAAAAATATGTATATAAAATCGAATAAAAAAGGTTTGGTGCGGTAGACATGCATTTTTACACAGTGCGATGTTGCCCTTTTTTGGAAGATTAATAATGTTACCCCTTTTGAGCACTGAATCACTGTTCTCTTGCGGTATCTGGTATACAATCTGGCAGTCAAAATTCTATCATTAATGGGTTTCCATGAAATGAGACTTTTTTTGGCTTGTTTGCTAAAGTAGAAGACCCACTCCGCCCTCGTGACTTCCATTTTCTTTACCACTGTATAATAGGAGTTCTTCTGTTTGGGTATGGTGTTCACCATTGCCCAACAATCTTACTTCCGATAGACCAACAAAGTCTAATTTATACCTTTCTAGTTTTTCTTCTAAAGCATCCTTAATAGGTGTGCTAGTAAGGATTGTGGAATTTTGTTTTCTCTTATTTTGACCCTTCTTACGTCTTTATACTACTTCTTTACCACCAAATATATGTTTATATCTGTGATATATCTCGTAGTTATACCTACTTCTCCAAACACAATTTTCACAGATGCCACCGAATATTTTTCTCAAGATCCTTCGATCAAATATAAGCAGGAGGTTTTCATCTGCCTTCGAAATTTGCTTGCTAGGAATGACGTTCTCCTTGGTGATCAGGGAGCCTAAGTATGTGAATTTGTCCACCACTTCAAAGGTAGAGTTATCAACCGTGAATTGGTGGCTGATGTTTTTGGCTCTATTGTTGGATGTTGATGCCATTATCTTAGTTTTCTCCTCATTTACTTGCAGGCCCATATTTTTTGAGGCATTTGACAAGGTGGTATACATTTCTTCTAGCTTGCGTGTTGTGCGGGCAACTAGGTCAACATCATCTGCATATGCCAAAATTTGGGATGATTTATTAAAAATGTTTCCTCTGTTGTCTATTTGGGCATCCCTGACCGCCTTTTCCAGAGCTTTGTTGAAAAGGAGACACGCCAGCGCATCTCCCTGTCGCAGCCCAACATGCTTTTCAAATGCCTGTGATTGTTCGCCCTGTATTTCGACTTTGCAAACAACTTTACGCATTGTAACCTTAACCAAACTTATCAGTTTATCGGGGATGTGGAATTCATCCATGGCTTCATACAATTTATTTCTTGGGACACTATCATAGGCCGATTTAAAATCTACGAAAAGATGGTATGTGTCGATATTGAATTCATTGGGTTTTTCCAGTATTCGCCTTAACACAAAGATCTGGTCTGTCGTTGATCGACCAGGCCTAAAACCACTTTGATATTCGCCAAAAAGCTCCTCTGAATATCCACTCAGGCGACCATATAAAATACTCGCAAATAGTTTGTAAGCTGTATTAAGGAGGGTTATTCCCCTATAGTTTCTACATTTCAATTGCTCAGCCTTTTTGTGTAGCGGGCAAACGATCCCAATACACCAGTCTTCCGGGATTTGTTCCTCATTCCAGGCTCTCAGTATGCTTTTATATATATGATTAGTCAGAGTAAAACCTCCACATTTAATAAGTTCCGCGGGTATACCATCACTTCCTGGAGATTTATTATTTTTTAGGTTTTTTATTGCATCCCGTACTTCTTGAATTGAATGCTTGAATACTTCTTCTTTTGTATTGAGTATATGCCCCTCCTTACCCTTACATAGTCCGATCCTTGGTTTAAATTCTTTTCTTGCTTTATTTAGATTTTTCTTGTTTGATTTTCCCTTTTTAATGCCTCAAGTTCTTCCAGTATTCTATTTTCATAAGTTCGCTTTTTTCTTCGATGGATGTACTTCTTTTCTCTTCTGAGATCTTTATATTTTTGTTCTTTTTCTCGGGTTCTTCTTTGCTGTATCAGTTTATATGCATTGTTCTTTCTTCTTGTAATGTCCTCGCACTCAGCATCGAACCACTCATTGCGTTTGAGGCTAATTTGAGGCTATCTTCATCGGGACCAAATGTGAAAAATGTCCCATAATTACAACATAATTTCTTTATTTCTATATTTTTTTGAAAACGATGTTCGGATTGGAAATAGAAACGTCGAAAAAAATATAAAATGCAATTCTCATTACAGTCAATTGTAGTTTAGTCCCATATAAAATAATATTTAACTGAAATGATTATGTGACATTAGATTATTTTAAGCGAAACATAATCTATAATTTTATGATTCTAGATTTGAACCATACTAGAAAATTATTAGAATTAATACTTTACCGTTAAAATGAAATAGGCAGCAGGTACAAATACAAGAGTCGACACCAACACCATTAAAATACCAAGAGGGTTATTAATTGTCATAACTTCTTTATATGCCCTATAAATACAAATATGATTATAATTATTTTAATTTCGTAAAAGACTTTACTGTAAAGTTGTTAGTTTATTATTATCATCAATAATCCGGATCCCTTCTAGACTGACGCCTCTGTAATCTGACAGACTTATAACCAAAGACCGAAATATAACCATGAGAGGAATTTAAAAATATAAGCATAAGTATATACATTAACAGGGAAAATCGCAGTGGTTGGCTGTATCCTATAGTTTAAAATTATTTGCACGGATGTGCAAAAAATGTAATCATCGTTGCTGAAGATACAGATATAAACGTATTTCTTACTGCCCTTACCCCACCAAGTATCTAAGTTTATTTGTACAAACCACTATGGCAAAATAAATTAGCAGAGCAGTATTCCTCAAAAAGTTTAAAACATTTTCCATCTGTTCAAGAAAATGTTTTGTTTTTGATTATCGAATAAGAAAAATTAAGTGATAGCTTTATTACTGTTAACCACTCTGCAGTAGTTTCCGAGTTTTCAATGTTTTTGATCTGTAAAATAAACAATTATTTTCCTTAAATGTTCGTAATTACCCATCGCTTCCGTAACTATATACTATAACTTCTTCTTCTTCAGGTTCCTTCTCCTATCGGAGGTTGGAAATCATCATCGCTATTTTAATTTTATTGGCCGCGCTTCTGAATAATTCTAATGAGCTGCAACCGAACCACTCTCTCAAATTTCTTAGCCAGGATATTTTGCGTCGTCCTGGGTTTCTCTTCCCTTGTATCTTCCCTTGCATAATTAATCTAAGTAATACGTACTTCTCACCCCTCATTATATGACCCAGATATTGAATCTTTCTGATTTTAACAGTTTTTATGACTTCACATTCTTTCTTCATTCTTTGTAACACCTCTATATTAGTTACTTTTTCAGTCCACGATATTCTGTGGATTCTCCTGTAGCACCACATCTTAAAGGAGTTTAATTTTTTGATTTCAGACTGTTTTATTGTCCACGCTTTCATGCCGTATAGTAAAGTACAAAAAACGTAATAACGTAGCATTCTTGTGCGGATCTCTAGATTAAGGTTACGGTTACAAAGTAAGTTCTTCAATTTTATGAACGTGTTTTTTGCCATTTCTATTTTAGATCTGATTTCTTTTGTTTGATCTCCATCTTCGGTTAGCCACGTTCCTAAATATTTATATGTTGTTACTCTTTCGATCGTTGTATTATTGATGATCAGGTTATCTACATTTTGTGGTTTTTTTGAGAATAGGTATAATTGATTTCGTTTTCTTGAGATTCATTTGCAGTCCGTACCTTTCACATGCATTGTATACATGTTGTATTATGTACTGTAGATCTTCCATGTCACTTGCAAATATGACCGTATCGTCCGCATATCTAATATTATTAATGCTATTTCCGTTGACCAAAATACCTTCCACAATATCCAATAAAGCTTCTTGAAACTATAACTTCATAGACGCCAAATAACTAAATAATATCATACTTACTTTTTGATATTATTATGGAGCTGTATACATAATTTAAGCTTCAGAAAAATCATTTCTTGGTAGTTCTGATCAGATATTTCTCCTTCATTCATTTGCTTCAAGAATTCATTCAATATGGTAAATTGAAATTTTAGATGACTCACGTAATGCGTACAGAACAAAAGTGGTACCGTCAGTGTATAGCCGAAACAAAATAATATGGGAACACACAGATATTTAAGACTGTTCGTATAATTTGGAAAGTATTCATCTAAAATTGTAATTAAAATAAAAAATTTCGATTCATCTCCAATAAATGGCGTCAAAGAAGCGGAAGCTATCATGGACATAGCCAAGTTTAAATAACAGAGCATTTTAATTATTTTACATTCTTTCAAAATTCTGTTGTACACTTTTGTTCCGGCACATTTTAAATTTAAACTCATTTTTCGTACTTCACTTGGAAACTTTACTACAGTTTTGCGCCATCTTAAAAATTGAACTATTACTAATATTGCCTGAAAGAAAAAATGTTAAATTAATCTAATACTAACGACAGTAAGGTTCATTTTTTTATTTAAAGTAATTACTTAAATCCAAATAAATTGAAAAATTCCATTAGCAATTTCAAAATATATCAATATTTCAATCAATAGAATGAGTAACATCAAGCCGCAAAGTACTGCCATTTTGTACTGCTCATCCAGAGGTGGGTCTGATACACTAGCTTACTGATAGAAAAGCAATAGATAAATGACAGATAGATAACAATTAGATAAGAGTTTAATAAAATGAAAATAAGAAATACTGAATTCTAGGAACTTCGAAGTAGAGGACGCCATTAAGTTTTAATCGGCGACTTATAAAGTACTAAAATCAGAAAACATATCAAATAATTACATATACAAAACTAGTAAAATTGGTAAGTTTATCAATATGCTGCAAAAAAATTTAATCTACAATAGTCTTCAATAAAATAGCCAACTACAAAAAATGTATTTATTAAATACTCAAAAACTGTAATGACACATATTATCGTCAATAAACTTATTGCTAAGCCGATAACAGTCTTTAAAAAATCGCAATAAAAGAATATTTAAAACATAAATTAATTACTACTTTAAATTTCCAAAAAAATGATAAATAAAAGACCTCAGAATACTTTTGAGACCCGATAAAAGCTTTTTGGTTCATACTTAATAATATATCGATATAAATTACACCTAATGTATTTGTAATAATAAAAAGTTCGTAGCTTTTCAATAAATATAAGATGAATCATATATTTCTAATTCAATTATATTATTAGGTATACATATTTAATTTCATTGTATATATATATATATATTTATATATATATATATATATATATATATATATATATATATATATATATATATATATATATACAGTATACTCCCTTTATAACGAACACGGTTATTACGAGGTTTCGCTTATAACGAGGTACATTAGATGTCCCGTGAAATTTCTATTGAACTATAACCCTTTATAGCGAGGTAAATTTGCTTATAACGAGAGAAAATAAGATTGCAAAACGTGTTTTTTACGTTTTGGCCCGGCCGTAGCTATAAATAAATACCCTTTTTAACTGCGGCCGCCCGCAATAAACTTCTTACAATTTATGATTCTTAGTCGGAAATGTAAAATTTATGATTCACAAGTGTCATTGTATTGGGTTGACCATTCACACCTAATAATAATGGTCCTAATAGACAAGATGTGGAAAGTGTTTTAAAGGTTGTCAGAAACTTTTATTAAAAAGGACAAAACGCAAATGAAGAAGCATAAAACTGTTTCACATCTTTAGAAAATATGATAGATAGAATACTGGACAATTTAAAGCAGTCAAAAATGACAAAATAACTTTATACGCTTTATACATATTTACAGAATACAGATTTTTTTGTTTTAACATATATCATTGACAGTAAAAGTAAACAACTCTTTTTTGTTTTAATGCATTTCATTGACAATAAAAGTAAACAACTTTGTTTTAAAAATGCCATTCAAACAATATTTATTAGCATCTTATATTGCTCCGAATGGCTTCACTATAGAAAGTTAATGTTTTAGAAAACTACATATTCATATGTATGCACAATATTATTGTTGTTTTTTATATAACGAGATCTGCTTATAACGAGGTAATTAGTCTGCCATTTCAGTTCTCGTTATAGAGGGAGTCTACTGTATATATATATATATATATATATATATATATATATATATATATATATATATATATAAAGTCTTCCGGGTTGAACCGCGTCGAGATATCGACCATTGGGCCGAGCTTTCGACATGTCGTATGTCTTCTTCAGGGCTTCCGAGGTCTCAGTCTCCCGAGCCCCCAGACACTATTACACTCACTAGTCACTTCTAGTTCACTCACTAGTTCAATACTGAGTGAACAGTGAGTGAACAGTGAATTCTTGCGTTCGCTAGAATCTCTTCAGCAACCTGTCCATTCTTGGGACACTCTGTTAATATTCATGATATCAAGCAAGTTAGATGACTTCACTGCGAGGGCATATAGATCCGGAGGTGATCTTCCTACCTTTGAAGATATGATCGCATTCTTGAAAGGCAAAGCTGATCTTCTAGAGAAGCTAGAAGTATCGAAAGTTACGTATTAATCGGACAGGCAGTCCAAATTCTCAAGGCAGCCGCAATCTTTTTTCTCGTTCAATAGAAAAGCATGTACGTTCTGCAAAGCAGATCATAAAATATATAATCGCGCTAAATTCTTGGGGGCTTTGACCCAAGAGCGAATCAAACATTCTAGGGATTCAAAACTTTGTACAAATTGCCTTTATTCTGGCCATTTTAGCTCCAACTGAAAATATGGAGCGCGAAAAAATTTTAAGGCAAAACACCATAGTTTGTTGCATTTAGATAAACAATCCGTTCACACTACCGATACTAATCAGCGGGTGGAGTCTGAACCTGAACACCAAGTGTCCCTTTCAGCTCACTCGAATGTAGCTCAATCAATTTTGTCTACAGCTGTCGTTCAGATATTTGATAAAAACGGTAGGGTTAATTAATGTAGGGCTCTTCTTGATTGTGGGGATAGGTCATGCAGTCTCAAACATTCGATCTAAGTGCACAGCGAAGATTCAGTCGAGGCAGTCTTCGTTTGCTAGATCTCTTTCATGTCTCGTAGTCAATAGAATCTGCGATAGAATTTCAGCATATAGTTTCGACATTGGAAACTTAGATATTCCACATCATTTAAGGCTAGCAGATCCAGACTGCCCGTGACCAACCTACCTACCGAGATATATGGGAAGCCTTACTTCAATTGAGAGAGCACGTACTAGAGTCCGACGTGCAGAAGTTAGCCATGTCAAAGTTAGAGTGCCGCCAATTAGATTGGAGGGTTATCCGAAGTATGGTGGAGGAGATCTTTAAAGACACCGAAGTCCAGGTGTTAGTCTGTTGCAATCCGCATAGTTATCGGTGCGGTGAGAAAACCGTCCCTTCTCATTTTTATACAACTGGAAGTTGTAAAAGAGGGTCCAGTTGCCGATACCAGCATACCGTTCCAGTTCCAGTCCCGACAAGTTTTGATAAGGACAAAATGTGTTTTGGTACAACCCTCATTAATACTGATATTAATCAGGATAATTTAAAAATTAAAATAGATAGTGATACCCAGAAAGCAAAAAACTAGTTTGTACATAATGGGCTGAAGCTAAATGAAGAGAAAAATCAGAATTTGATTTTTAGTTCCGGTTGGAAGTATATCTCAAGAAATAGTGTTAAACTATTAGGAATCTTTCTAGATGATAATTTGGATTGGAGTGCTTATACAGATTACTTAAGTTCTAGACTTACTACAAGTATATTTTTAATATGCAACATAGTTTATATGATTCCTAAAAGTACTCTTAGAATGTGCTACTTTGCACTATTTCTATTACTATTATATTTATTTACTATAAAAAAGAGTAGTGAGGATACTTGCAAGAGAATAGGGCACACTGTAAACCTTTATTTATGGATTTAGGTATAATGCCACTACCTTCACTCTTTATATATGAGACGCTGATTGAAATGCATGCAAACAAAGGTAAGTTTAACATAAACTCCAACTTCCATGATCACGATGCAAGATCTAGAGATGCTATTAGAGCACAACGTTTTAGGTTGACAAAGAGCATAAAAAATCGACTGTTGAGTAAAAAGTCTTTACTTGTTATCGTTTAAGATTAAAATCAAATTACACTTTTTGAAACATTGTTTCTATTCAAAAATGGTGTACCTAAGTACAGCTTTTACTCAATAGTACTAGTTTGGTCAGGGTATTTGCCTATTATGATGATATTTCATGTTTTTATATTTTTATTTAGTGTGTTTATCGTTTCTTAAATTATTAATATTAAAAATCTGTTTGTATTCTATACTATTCTATGTAAAGTGCTCACCAACATTTTAAATGCAAGAAAAATAATATGCTACAACTGCTCATCTATAGGTCGGCCCGATACATTAGTGTATTCTAGTTAAGTGGGACCCAGATGTAGAGATTAAGATCCGAATTGAAATAGCAAGATCCAAATTCATCAAAATGAGAAAGCTCTTAAACAACCGCCACCTAAGCGTTAACCTCCGATGGCGCGCCACGAAATGCTACGTACTCTCTACGCTACTTTACGGAGTTGAAGGGTGGACGTTAACAGCAGCAACTATAAAGAAGTTAGCGGCTCTAGAAATGTGGCTGTATCGACGCATACTGAGAATATCTTGGACAGACAAAGTGACCAACACAGAGGTATTAAGACGAATGGGTAAAGAGATGGAATTGTTAACAACTGTTAAAAGGAGGAAAGCGTCATACCTAGGCCATGTGTTCCGTAATGATAAGTACAGTCTGCTACAGCTTATCGTGGAAGGCAAGACTGAAGGTAGAAAAGGTTTGGGTAGAAAGAAGAAATCCTGGCTGAGAAATTTGAGAGAATGGTTTCAAATATCAGAAGCCGCGAACATAAGACACGCGGCACAAAGCAGAGAAACCTATCGTTTGATGGTCGCCAACCTTCGGTAGAAGACGGCACATAAAGAAGAAGAAGTTTAAGTCACATTTGGATTTTATACTAATACAATACGTTAAACTTTTTGTTTAGTGTCCAGGGTTTAAATCATCAATCCATTAGACCATTCACAGTGAAATAAGTCTTGGCCCACGTGGCCTGCTTTGCTATTGGAACGATTGGTGATTTCAAATACAGAACTATATTAACGATCGGTAGTGTGTTAAATTTGTTAGTATTTTACAGATTTATTTTATTTATTTATTTCGACATCTCGAAAATTCTAGACTTTTTCATTACTTCTCCTTTTTCGTCAAGGGACTTTTTCTATCTGAAATAAATCTCAAGGAACTTTTGTAACAATTTTAACACAGAGGAAAGGGAAAAAGGTAACTTGGTAGGAAATAATATTCCATGGCTTCAAAACCTTCGTCAATGGAACGACTATCAGCAGATTAATTGATACATATCGCACAAGATAGAGAAAAATATCGATAAATTGTCATTAAGGCTACCAACTCCTAAATCTAGATATGGTACTCAAAAAATAAGAAGAGGCCAAAAAACTTAAGTTAGGTTATTTTTTTGTCAGTAGATAGGAAGATCGGTAACATTACAATTTAGAAAGACTTTGTAATTTCGTTCTCGACTTCAAAATGCTTCAAAAGTTGGCATAATTTACTACTGTCCTCATAGTTAATACAAAATAAAAAAAAATATGGAATAAAGTGTATAAAAAAACTTACAATTAAGGTAAATAATAAAATAAATTATTAAAACTAAATAATTTTTAAATACTTTATTTTTAATACTTACTACAGGTCCAATACAATATATTGAATGTCTCATTATAAACCTCCGACACTTAAATTTATCGAAATGCTTTAAAATATAGGGGACATGAAAGAGCATATAAACAAATATCATTGCCCAAATAAGTTTCCGAAATATTTGCGAATTATCCAGTTTTTTAAAAGGCAGAAGATCTTCAATAAATTTCAGTGGATCGGTATCTAAAATAATATCTAAAGAAATATTGTTATATATTCTAAAACATGTTCAAAATTACATATAAAGTGAAGAGGCATAAATGTAATAATGGAGTAAATGTGTTAACTTGAGCGTTACCTACTAATAGTTAGTTATCATATTAATAACGAAATCTAGTAACAGCGTATAGGTGATACATTTTTCACTGTAGTTCTAAACACTCCTTCTACTAACAAAATTTCATCTTATTACATTTCGATGGCTTGGTTCCAAATGTGGCTAACTACAATTTTTCCATTTTTGAGCTATTTACGCAGTAAACCGTATAATTATTTTAAGTTTTGTTCCAAATGTAGCGAATTGCATTAATTTAAAAATTGGCTCCAGAATATATAGAACCATTAGTATCTATGTACACAATGAACTTAGTTCGCAATTCCATATGTAGCTAGTAACACATATCCACCTTTGGAATGGACATCTTTCGATGTAGCTGTACAATGAACATACCATAGGTTGTTCTGTGGAAAGGAATATTCAAAACATTGCGGTAACGTAGAGCTTGATGGAGAACATTAAAGTTAATCTGGATTAACAGGTTTGGACAATCAACAAATCCATGTATGATCTTATATATGTATAAATATAGCTCCTGACATATCACGACGGTTCTTGTGTGAGGGTAAAGATAATTGTTGTTCGATACAGGAATAATCATGATGTTCAATAGTAGTTTTGATATGGTAAGCACCATATCTCAAAAATTTATACTGGACTCTTTCTATGGTATCAATATTGTTCTGAAAATAGGGTGACCAAATAACTGAACAGTATTCCAAAATAGTTCTAACTAAGCCACAATACACTAATCTTGTTGAATCAATGGATAAACACTTGCAATTCCTAGTAACGAAACCTAAAAGTTTAAATGCCTTTATTGAAATAGAGTTTATGTGGTCACAGAAAGTAAGCTTCTCATCGAAAACAACACCCAAGTCCCGAATAGAAGAAACATAATTCAGTGGCTGATTATTTTTTTACACTAAGTGGAGTTTCTTCTGATTGCACCAATTTTGTAGTCGGTCTAAGTCTTATAGCAAGGCTTGATCTTTTAAGCTATCTATAACTTTCCAAAATTTTTAGTCATCCGCCAACATTAGATATTTGCTATTTAGGAAACAGAAAGTGATATCGTTAACGAAGATATTAAAAAGAAGTGGAGAAGTGTGGCCTACTTGAGGAACTCCAGATGTTACTGAGATACTGTCAGACAGATGACAACCTATCTTGACTCTTTGATTTCTCCCAGATGTAGAGTTTTTATTCCATTCAACAAACCTGACATGAAAGCCTACATTAGTTAATTTGCTCAAAAGTATTTGGTGATCTACACGATCAAATGCTTTGGAAAAATCTGTGTATATTGCATCTACCTGTTTACGATCTTCCATATGAGATAATGTATCAGATTGATAGCAAACCAAGTTTGTTGCAGTGGATTTTTTGCTATGAAATCCATGTTGTGATTGAGATCAATATTCTGAGATCTTAACTTTCTTTCCATAAACAAGGAAAAATAGAGGTTTCCAGAGATCCATTTAACAATATAACAAATTGCATTACACGGGTAAAGACATACTTTTTTAATAAAAAATTAGGCACACCATCTGGACTAGCAGTAAGCTGAAACGCGATTTAATTAAGCATCCAGAAATCAGATCTAAGTAACCCAATTCAGTTTAAAAATTTAAAATCCTTTTAATTATATTATTCATTGCTTATTGCTCAATGCGATTGTTTGTTTATGATATTGAAAATATCGGTGTATCTAAAACACGCGCTGACCTAGTGAAATTTGCAATGTAATTAAAAGCTTATTTAACAATGTGTACAAATTATATTAAAAAAACATGAATGCATAAACAAACGCATGTGAGTTGAATACCCGGAAAATAACGGGAGTAGATCAATAAGAATTAAGAATTAAGAATTAACAGTCGAAACTAGTGTTTTCATCCGTCAACTGGGTACTCTCTCTCTTATTGTACCTACTTAAAGAACCAATAAAGTAATTATGAGTATCCAGTGAATTCGAGTTAATCAACCCCATGCAGGGGGTAAACTACCTCTAGAGTTCCACTGTATGGAACTCTTGATGGAAGCAATCTAATAAACATATGATTATCCAAGATTATTATAAAGCTTATTGTACAGCCCATTAATTTATGCCATTAAAAATATCTGGCATAGTAATCCTAGAAGGACAAATATTTGTACTAAAGTTGCTATTTAATGAATGGATAGGTATGTAAAGGTTGTTATTATTTGGCGAATACACAGTTTGGAAGGAGTTCATAAATAAATTAGTTATATCTTGACCATTCATTGCAGATTGGACTTGATAAAATAAGGTATTAAGTAGGTTATGATTAGATCGCTTATCATTGATGTACTTCCAAAATGATTTTGGATCATTTCTTAGGCCAGTATCTATACCTTTAATTTATTTGCTGAGGCAAGTTTCAGACATTTGTTTACATTCAGTTTTTAGGTGGGAAAATCTAATATAGTCATCATCAGAACGATAGTGAGCATATTTTTTCTCTAAAGTCAGTCTTCTAAGATCAGTAGAGAACTACTTGGGAAAAGTTGAAGTTCTATATTTCTTCAATGGCACAAATTAAGCAATTCCTATTGAGATAAATAGAATAATTTTGTAGCAACATCAATATCATTAACTATACATATTTGCCAGTTTATGGAAGCAAGGAAGTTGTTAAGCTCAATGATTCCGAAAATCATAAAACAACTCATCATAAACCAACTTATTTCTATTAATTTCTTTTACATCGAGGTTTAAGCAACATTTATAACCCATATGATGGATGCTAGGATCAACAAGGGGATCACTTGCTTTTAAGACATTTAGCCCCTAACAGTACAAAAAAGTAAATCCAAAAATTAAGATTATTGGGAATATTATTATGTTAATACAGTTTTAAAAAACCAATAGCTTCAGCAATATTGACAGCTGGATTATCTTCAGAATAATGCATCATTACACCAAACTCATGTCAGTGCCAGTTGTATACTTCGCCGAGGTGATTGTGGAGGTATGTTAATACCAGTGACCACAAACTTGACTTCATTATATACGTTGACATAAGATATATATTTGCTCAACCCAATCTTCAGGAATACTAATGGTGTGTGATTTTAGCTTGTTGTTAACAAACACTACTACACCACCACACACTAGTACACCACCGCCATTCAACTTTGCACTGGTTCTCTGGGATCTATCACATCAGTAGATACTAAAACCATCACATTTAATTTCACAATCAGGTATCTTATCATTCAAGTTACTCTCCACTAAAATATTTATATTGTACAAGCAGCAGGAAATACTTTTCAGGATCTAGCAAATCTTTGTACGAATGCCTCCAACATTTTGATAAACTTTTGTACTTTGAAAACTGTTAATGGGAAGGATACTAGTTTTTTTTGTAGTTTAACTTCACAATCTGTAGGAACACCACTGCGGTATCTAATGCATAAATTTTCATCGCCAGCAGATTTTCTTTCCTATAGTTCCTTTTTAGCTGCCTTGTAAGAGTCTGATTCCATCTTAGTTTGATCGTTTGAGATTCTATAAACCAAACATTAGCTGAAAATCTATAGAGATTGAAAACGTCCGAATTGGTTTGACCTAGTTGTCTTGAAAGTAGAGATCCTTCTTAAATAAAATCGCCCGCTACACTTACCAATCCTAATCCCAAATACTTCAGTAGTGCAGTAATTAGTAAACATTGTTCTGAAGCTATTTTCTTGTGGCCTGTTAGAGTAATTACTATTTAAATGGGAATAAGCCACAATTAAAGGTTAAAGTACGTTTATTGATGTTTGAATTTCCACTTTGGAAATTGTTCTCAAAATACAAACTAATGTTCTTCAAAAAATCTTCGAAAATAATTGGCTCTGGATCTTTACCAATAAAATCCTCTTCTCAGCTGGAATCTTGTAATTCCATCTCATTTTCGTCTTGCTCGTCAAAATCACTATCTAATACGCGCCTTGCTACTTTTTTCTGTTTTGTGTATCGTTCTACTCTCTTTCTCCAAGCAATTATATACACCCAACCATTCCTCTTCCTCCCAACCACATAAACTCCGTTTTCAACTCTTAAATACCCCTTCTCCAACACCTCAACTTCTCCACATTTCTTTGCTCTCCTCTACCAACACGATTTCATCCGCAAATAACATTGACCTAGGAGCCCCCTTCCTTACTTTTTCTGTCAGTACATCCACAATAAGATTAAATAGGTAGATATTTAGTGAAGAGCCTTAATGCAAACCAAGCGTCAGTGGAAAACATACGTACTTCTTTCAGCGCACTTTGCTTCCCTCTTTGCCACGTTGTACATATCCTTATCTTTCTCTCTATTAGACCTGGCATACCTCTTTCTAGACTTTTTCTTCCTTCTGTTGCACTTCATCGTTCCACCACCAAGTTTCTTTGTCTATAGAAGGCCCTTTACCAGATATGTTTTCTAGCACATGAGAATTTAATTCTCAAAACATGGAAGGACTATATTGTATTGCCTATAAAGAAGCCAGGAAAGCCAGATAACAACGTTGAGTCTTACAGACCTATATCTTTAAGTTCTTGTATACTAAAAACTCTAGAGAGATTAATCAAAAATCGGCTTGAATCCTGGCTTGAATCCGAAGATATCCTTCCCAAATCTCAATATGGCTTCCGGAAATCCAGGTCTACACAAGATGCTCTCACTTCACTATTTTCCTCTGTTCAGGTCAATTTCATAAATCAAGAATCAACAGCTGCAGCATTTATAGATGTAACCTCTGCATTTGATAACATAAATTTATATATTCTACATAAGAAATTGTTATATCTTGAAATGTCAGTTGAAATTTCAAATTTCATTATAAACTTGTACTTTTATTTACTTAATTTTAGGTAATAAAATTAAAAATTGTAAATATGTCAAAAACTGAATAAATGTGTATACGAACATATTACTCCCTGTAAATTTAGATTATAAATTGGCTTAGGTAATAAAATCAAAAATTGTCACTACCACAAATAGTCTGGCTAATTGGCTATGCCAAAATCATTATAAAATAAAAAAAAAATACTAGACAACAAATTTGACATCAATAATTATTTTTACTAATAAAGATTTTTCGATTCTCTAATACGATTGACTGTTTTTTTCAAATTTAATAGGGAAAATATTGTAGAAGTGCAAATTGGTAACTAAAATTAATTTATATTTAATATACTTAGATGTTATTTTATTTATTAAATAAAAAATATACAAACCTTCTGTAATAGACTCTATTTGGTCAATATTTCGAAAAGTTCTACTGCAACAATTTTTCATTATGAATTCACCTTTAACCATAAAACAGAAGGGCAATTCTTTTATACACTAGGATTTGTTTTCCTAACAATTAAATTGCAATTTATATCGTATTAACGACTCTTAATATTAAAAAGCAAAAAATTTTTAAAACTTTCTTTAAAACTTCTAGTAAGTATTGTAAATATGTATAACTTAAATTATTGCATTGTAAATTATAATTTAAAGATGATGTACTAAAAAACAACTAACATAAAATGAAATAAGGTTGCAGTTGATTGTATCTTTTATGTGACCTATTAAAAACTAGTATTTTTCCGTAATACAAATGATTGTAAGAGACAAAGATATTTGGAGTCTATTCTGATTTCTTTAATAATGTGTCTGCTATACTTTAAATTATATTTCCTGCATGAAAAGTATCGCGTTGTATCTTTCATTTAGTCTTTTACTCTTGATGCAAAAAATCTCTATTTTCTGTTGTCAATTATTCATCAACTTACTCTGCTAACACAGTATTATTTAACATTTTTTTGACCAGTTGCTATAATGTTTATCTACTCTTAAATAAATATTCTAAGTACCCCCCCGTGGGATGTGGGCCACTTAAGACGAACACACCCTCAGGATCTCCTACTTATCATAAAAGACGACTAACTGGAGCAGCTGACTGCTGTCATTACACAGCCTAGTTCGGACTATGCTAGTATTTTAGTCGAGTAGCAAGTAATTTAGTAACTAAACATGTCTGAACAACAAAAATTTAGTCGATTAGATTAAACTACATTCATTTTACATATTGCCAATTGTCAACAGACGCACGTGAAAGCCAAACAGGGTCGTACTGAGGTGTATCATATGATTTTTAAAAATATTTACTTTTGAAACCATTAGTGTAAGAATTTCTTGAAATTTAATCATTACATCACACTTAAACTACACTCTAAAAAATAACACGACCAGTAAATAACTTAACAACAACTATAACATATAACACACAATATATTAACTTAAAAACCAACACGCTACAATTTGAATTTAAACAGACTGGCAAGTTTGGATCTGTAACATGAGAATCCGTCTGGCTTAAGGCAGTAAATTATATTTAATAGCCTCTTGACGAATGAGACGGCGAATATCAATACGTGAGTTACAGTACAATGACCGCTACCATCCAGTAAGTTCCACCACGTGGATACCAACACGGGGCTACCGCTTGAACATTCTGGACTAAATTGCGACGTATTGAACAGCAAGATCAGCAATTAATAAATTATAAAAACACCATGTTAAAATCAATATTTTCAGTCTGATTAATTAAAAGTCTGATTTAAATTATTGTTGTTGTTACTACAATCTTTGTAAGTCGAAAATAAAAGTTTTAATTGTGAAGTTCAGTTTTTAAAAAAGTGTTTTTCCCAAGAACATTCATAATACAGATGGGAATTTGCTAAACGAATGTAGTTTAGTAAGTAATTTAGTCGAGTCCATCCATTTTATTCTATAATTTTCGGGCGAGTAGCACCTCCCACCACACGTCCCTGCTCACTGGCTCACCGGCTAAACAAGTCCGAACCAGTTGAATTAGTCGAGTTTATTAGTTGCCGCAAAAATTTAGTTACGCTGGTGCGGATAAACAAATAAAATTCATTTACAAATATTTAGAACATAAATGCTTGTGAACTTTTAAGATAGAACTGCTTGTAATTTTGTTATTGCAGGAATCTCACTTCTTAAAATGATCCACTGTATTTGAGAGTGTTTTTTCATTATCAGAAAATTTACATAACTTTCAGACATTCTAAAAATATCGAAGTATTCTTTGGGATCTTCCAATGCTAATTCCTTTTAGAAGACAATTGGTAACTCCTAGTTTATCTCTTCTATCGATCAAATTTCGTATCCGTAGCTTTTTTTTATTAATCACACAAATTTCCTCAACCATCTCTTCTTAAATAGCCGTTACGATTAGCTTAATCAGTTTATTTACTTTATTGCGTTTTGCGTTACAGGTCGTTCATCTTGCGAAACCCAACCCACTTGTGTGAACTGTACAAGAACATGTGCGAACGATTTTTGTGCAGTAGTATGTATTTCAAGTACTAAATTACTCGCTACTCGACTAAAATACTAGCATAGTGTGAATTAGGCTTACCAGACATTCCTTAACATACAAATATATGCTGCGCACCCTACACATAAACTGCGTAGCTTGTGCCTCTATCCACTCACATACTCCTAAATGTTTCCCTCCGCGCCAATTTGTTTTAACAGCGTGACGAGTCATTCGCCGAATAATTGCAGGTATTAGCAATCCATCACTTGAATGAACCAAAGATTTGGTCAAAGGCCTAAGGAAGCAGAAGGCAAGGAGAAACCACTGCATTTAATATCCAATTGATATCTTCAGGAAAATTATCATGATTAATGAGTACTAAACGAAAAAATATACTGATCATGGGAATCGGAACCCAAGATCCGGCAGGGGAAGAACAGACAAAGACTCCCAGGTCATTAAACAGAGAAACTCTTGCCAAACAAAAAAAAAAGACAGATTAATAAATAGTTGGAGTTTAAACCATGTAATTATTTTATATAGACGATATATCATAGGCCATTGTATCATTTCTTGTCTTATTCTTCAGTGTTCTGTGAATTGTGCCACATAT
Organism: Diabrotica undecimpunctata; assembly: GCF_040954645.1. Taxonomy (NCBI): domain Eukaryota; kingdom Metazoa; phylum Arthropoda; class Insecta; order Coleoptera; family Chrysomelidae; genus Diabrotica; species Diabrotica undecimpunctata. Next base: position 153,562,162 of record NC_092804.1, read on the forward strand.
TCAAGTCTGACAATTTTCTGTCAAGTAAAACTTATGTAATTGAAATGACTCACTTGTTCTAGTGGATCAACGCCAATTACTATTTTTGTTCTTATGGCGTATTTATCTTCAAACGCTATAGCTTTCGACCTTCACGGTGACATTTTCATATTGAGTTCTTACATTCTTAGTACCAGTGGCCTACTTTGACCAATGGGTTCAACTTTGCCAACTGTAAAGGTTACAATATTTGTAAAAAAAATACTTGGCAACATAGCAAAGTACTACAGATGTTTACGCATGCACTAAGAAACATGCAGAAATCAAAGCAGTGTCACAGTATATTGCTTAAAAAGAATTCTTTTTAAGCAATATACTGTGGTGATCTAACTTGCGCGGCTGAGGTATAACGCTTGGTAGTTTTTTTAGGGCAAAAGCTAAGCACTGCTGGGTATACACTAGTAGGAATATTGACTAAATTTTTGTTTGTACGTCTTATTTAGTATTGTCTTAACTGATTTTGAGATGGAACTTTTATCAGGGATTAGGTACATGTTTTTTTATATATAAAAGTTTTAGAGGAATTTAAAAAGAAGTTAAAGTGTGCTTTTGAGTTTAACATCATAAAGTAGTAATTTTTACATAAAACAGCATGTCGGTATTAAATTTTTTTTTCAAGAGCCAATCAAAATTCCAAGAAAAACAAAAAAAATTGGGAGCAAAGCAGTATGTAAACTACGCTGACGCCATGCTTTAACGAGATGTGGAAGCAGTGGGAGCAGGTTTAAGTTCCCGTCAGACAGATAAACCTTTTAAGGTGCCACACCCAACCATTCTGAACAAAATTAAACGAACGCATGTTTTTCCATTGGGCGTCCCCTTGCACTCACTAAAATTGAAGAACGTCATTTAGTAGATGTTGTTTTATGGTGCTCCTTTAACAAGTCTAAAGATTAGAATGCTTGTCAAACAATATTTAGATGCCAGAGAAACTCATGTTGTTTATTTCTAGAACAACAACCTTTCTAGAATGACTGGCTCGAGGCTTTTTTGTCACAAAATAAATAATAATCGGGGGTTAGGTGGAAGAGCAGTTGTGTGCCGCTGTTGCACAGTGGTACACAAACTGAATCTCGCCCTACTGATATTATATTTCATTGTAAAGAAAATTTAATCTGTTGTTAATAAAGACATTTATTATTATTACTATTATTATTATTATTATTATAATAAATATAGTATATTATCCAGATTTAGCCGTATAACTCACACTCCCTCGAAAGAGAAAATTCACTCATCTCAGATACCTACGGTACCAAAAGGATTAAGGTCTGGTGGGACTCTTTCCATGTTATCGTGCTCTAGGTGACTCGGTATGTTAGAGTATCTCCCAAAAATTTTCATACACATCTGAACGTCGCGAGGAGTATAGTTTTTTGCATGGTCTTATAGAGATGTTCATTTAGACCCAGCTGTTTTATGTTCTCTAGTAGGTTTTTTGGAATACCACCAGTAGTAGATATAATAATAGGTACTCTCTGGGTACTTTCCATTCTCCATTGTCTCCTGATTTGTATTTCTAGATCTCTGTACTTGGCTATCTTTTCGTTGTATTTAACACTTGTTTGCCTAGTAAGTTTATTAATTAGTATGAGATCCGGTCTATTATGCGCCACTGGTTGTTGTGTGAGCACATTGCGGTCCCAGTACAGCTTGTAGTTGTCATTTTCAAGCATTCTGTCAGGAATGTATTGATAATAAGGAAGATGGTCGGTTTGGAGAAGTCCCAGTTCGTCAGCTAATTCTTGGTAAATAATCTTTGCTACTGAGTCATGACGTTCTTTATAATCACTACCGACAAAGCCTGGAAGGCCCCAGTAAGATGTTGGATGGTTTTTGGTGCTTGGCATCCATATCGGCATTTGTTATTTTGGACTTGAGGATCTTTAACAATATATTTCAGGTAACTTTTAGTTGGAAAAAGCTGATCCTGAATGGCAAATAGGAAACCCTCAGTCTCGGGAAACATTTTTCCTGATGTTAACCAATAGTTCGACGCTGTATTGTCGACATATTCTTGGCTGATTGCATTGAGACATCTACATGCAGAGATTTACTCATCCAGGTACGCATTTTTTCTTGCTTAGTCAAGTGGTTTATGCGCATTTCTTGTTTCCTCAGTTTAAGCGGCGTTGTATCATCTACTGCGCAAATTGCTTTATGTAAAGTTGCTCTCCAGTTGCTCACCTTTATCTATAGGTCCTCTTCCGCCTTAATATCACGGTAATGTTGTTCTCTCTACTGCACTGCGTGGAAGGAGATTTTGCGCCTTTGTGAGAAGTGTTCTTATTTTTCGCTGAAAACTCTCTATATCCGTTTTTGACCGCTTTATAATACCCAATGAGTAGCTCAGCGCGGAACAGGCGTAGGTATCTAATGCCTTAAACAAATTTTTACCATATATTATATATACCACATTATATATACCTATTATATACCGTATATGCTTATAATAGCTTGACCGTTTTCAATACTGTTGTAGTTTTGTCAGCTGTTGTGACAAAAATATCCTTTCTCACCAGAATAATGCTTATTTATTGCGCACTTGAGCGTTCTTTGACAAACTGAATTCACTCAATATTTGGTCTTCCTGTTGATGGGTCTCTTGTATGACAATGGGTACATTTGTGAGTTTTCCGTTTTCCAGACAACAGTTCAGACAAAAGTACTTTCTTCTTGCTATTATTGCTCTTGATAATCATAGTTATTGTGGGCTCTGAGAAGACTGGTTGATTTATTTGTTCATTTATTGCTACAAAGTTTGAATACTGTAGTGGAAAGTTTAAACATCAGAATAACATTTCTAGGTAGCCCCAGTGCGATTACATTTTTGCCCTTGCTCCCTGTGCTCATACCTGCTCCCAGCTAGGGAAAAAGCATGCAGAATCTTGAACCTGATTTCAAAAGCCACCTCAGCGTTACCACCTCATATTAAAAAAAAAACACTTTTATCTTAGCAATAATTTTTATTTCATTTTACCCTAAGTGATGGGTATACAAAGTAAACATGACAATAATAAAAATAATATCTAATGATAATGAGTTGGCACGTACAATAAATATATTATATACTCTAATTTGTGTCTGTCTCTAACTTGAAATGATTTTAGGTATAAATAAATACTGAATAAAATTATACGAAACGTAAGTTCCTATTATCATTTGTTTTTTGAAGATAGTGACAATAAAATAAATTGTACCTAATGAATATATAAAACCTTAGACATACCGTAAAAACACGTAAGTATTCACTGATATAAAACATAATGGAAATATAAATAAAAGGAAATATGATATAATGACGAAGAAGAATTTTTTTTAATAAAAAACTTAAGAAACTGGCATCAATTTTCAACTAAGTTCATACCAGGAAACAAGCTCAAATATATTTGGAGTTAGTTTCAAATAAGATGATCTCCAACCTCCAACAAATTGATAAAATTTCAGAAAAAAGATGCCATTAGAAAAACAAAATTAAAAGCTCCTTCTTCTTCTTCTTTTGTGCGTACGCTGTATGCAGTGTGTAGGCGTTTATGTTGGTTGAATTATGGTAAGGATCCTTCTTCTTCTTATTGTACTGATGTCAAGGATGTCGAACCAGTTTCTTGTGTATCTGAACCATGAGTGTTATTTGCGACCAGGTCTTCTCCGACCGGCAATTTTACTAATTAACATGGTTTTTAAAAGATTATATTTGTCGCCTAGGTAAGTAGTTATTGAATCTGGTAAAAGTATTTCTAGCTATTGCTCCTCATATCTTCACTTTTTTCTCGCAGTCCCATTTACTGTTTAAGAAAGCTCAAGATATTTAAATTCATCAACTCTGACTATTGGTTGGTTGGTTGTTTATTTTCAATTGTGCTTGTAAATGGAATTATCTGAATTATCAAAATGTGAGTTTGATGATCCACGTTTTGAACGTAGTGATCCTGCAGTGAGATCTTGTACAATCAGTAATTATTTTTTCGCAAAATTGCTAAAAATATGGGTTACTGTAATTGTAAGGTAAGATTTTTATTAAGAAAAATATCTTTTGAGCGTTTTGTGGTGGGGGTAGAATAGTTAGTCGGATCATGACGTGTGATACATAATTGGAAATGCCAAAAGAGCATTACATCATATCTCTGTTGTTTATTTTTCCGATTGAAGCGTGTGATCCGTTAAATGAAAGGGGTAAATCCGTTTAATGAAACAAACAAGATGACTACTAAAAAGGCAGTACACAGTATCTTCATAGGGCACTATGGATAACAATAGATTTACTATAAGACAAATTTTGATTTATTGACTTAATGAAAGCCTCTGGCTGAGCTCAAAATAAATAACTGATCGTCGACATAGCAAATGAAAGGGGACAATATAACGAATATATTAAGGAAGAAAAAACAAATAGCATCTTCATTATTAATGAACGTATTGCGACATACGAGATATCAAATGACAAAATGGATGATAATAGACACACTATAAGGTAAATTTGCTTTATTTTACTGAAGAACTTCGTTATTTCCTGACCGTGAATTTTAAATAGAAACTTTTTTAGTTCCTGGTTTGTCGGTCTGTGTAAATAAAAATACTTAATTATTTTAATAATTATTGCTTAAACGTATAAAATAAGCACTTTATTTTATAAATATTAAATTATACAATTATATTTCATGTTTACACTCATTACTTTTAACAGTTTAACATGGATTAAAAATTTGGTATTTGACATTGACAGATGACATCTGGCAGATATCTTAAAACACGAGTGACGAGTGGTTCAGGTAGTATCTTAAAATATCTGCCATGGTGCATTTAAAAACAACTCAATTTATTAAATTATGATACATATTGGAAAGATCTTTGATTTCAGTCTTATTATTGGTAGAGTTTACATCTTTTTTATGGGAATCATCTCCAATATGCATCTTTTGTTGTAATTTTGTTGTTTTTCCAAAATCTGTACATTTTCAAATATAGGTACACTACAATGTAATATAATGTTTATAAAATAAAGTTCTTATTGAAAATAGCCGAAAAGTGTAAGCAATAATTGTAATAATATCAAATGCTTTCTGCATAAATTCTGGACTGAGACAGGGAGATCCGTTGTCCCCATTGTTGTTTAACCTGGCCTTAAAATATGTCATGCGAAAAATATATCCAAAAATAAAACCAGACATAACTGCTCGGGAAGCAAAAATCATACTCGCCTTTGCCGATGACGTAGACGCAGTAGCACAATCAACATTAGAAATTAAGGATATTTTCTCGAGCTTTGAAGAAGCTGCATTAAACATCGGTCTAAAAATAAATGAAGACAAAACAAAATACATGGTCGTCTCAAAACAAGAACGACGGCGAATAAGGCAAAACATTACTATAAATGATCACAACTTCGAAGTGGTTAAAGAATTTAAATATCTAGGAGCAACAATCACAAATGACAACAAATTAGAGCGAGAAGTTGAAACGATAATAATGGCAGGAAACAGATCTTTCTTTGCAATGCAACATCTAATAAAGTCAAAACTTCTTTCACGAGGTACAAAAATCCGGATATATAAGACCATAATACGACCAGCAGTCGCGTATGGAAGCGAAACATGGACGCTAACAAAAAGAGAAATAAATAAATTGCTGGTGTGGGAACGTAAAATTCTTCGAATGATATATGGCCCTTGCAGAGACAGCGTGACAAACGAATGGAGGGGCAGATACAATAACAGCGAGAGTCTCTATTCGGAAAAGAAAATCTAGTTAGATATATAAAGGCCAATAGACTCAGATGGGCAGGGCATGTGATACGCAGTAACGACAATCGCCTTATAAACAATGTGTTCTGGAAAAGGCCAGAGGGAAGAAGGTCTGTAGGGCGGCCTAGAAAAAGGTGGAAAGTTGCAGTCAAAGAAGATCTAGAGAAAATGAGAGTGCGACAATGGGAATTACTGGCACAGGACCGACAAACATGGAAGGCAATAGTAAACGCGGCAAAGACTCACGAAGAGTTGTAGCGCCATTGATGATGATGATGATGTAAGCAATAATTAAGTATTTTTATTTATAACAGACCGACAAATCCAGGAAATAAAAAAGTTTCTGTATATATATATATATATATATATATATATATATATATATATATTATAGAATATAGTAAAAAAATGGTGTCAGGTCAGAAGTGCACCAGATCATACTTTATATTTATTTGGTTTACATGCAAGAAGTTTATTATTTTAAAAATTTAGTGAATGACTGTAGATAGCAATTGATTGGATTCTCCGTTGCAAGCGATGGACAAAATCACTAGTTTTATATTATTCTTCTATGTTGTGGTATGATAGCTGAATAATCAGCATATCGCAAATTATTTATAGGAATTGAATTTATTTTAATTTCTTTTTCATTCTGTTGTGCAAGTTTAAAGATCTTTTTTATACATGTGTTAAACATAAGAGGAAAGAGGATGCTCTCCTGTCTCAAGCTCTTATATAGACTGATTTTTGTATAGACTGTTAGAGATAGCTAATTATGCCTGTTGATTCCAGTACAAGCATTGGATCATCGTCATATCTTTCCCATTAAGACCAATTTTCCTTAATGTTTGTATTAATGTATCATATCCCACATTGTCAAAAGCTTTTTGGTAATCAATAAAGTAAATAAAGCCATCCCTTGCTTGCTACTAGAATTTCTGTATCAATAACTGCATGCAGAAAGTACATTCCTTGTTCCCAAATCATTTTTAAAACCAAACTGAGTGTCATTCGTTCTCTCTTCTCATTTGTTATAAATCCGTTTATGAATTACTTTTATTAACGAAGTACGTAATATTGCTACGAAAGTTGACTTCAGCCAATGTGATTGTATTTTCCTACTATCGCATATTCCACTTCTGATTCTAATACTAGAGGGTCAGTAAGTCTGTATTTTCATTCGTAGTATCTAAGTTACCATCGTCAGAGAAAAGGTATAATATATATACTTGCCAGAGTTTTCATTGTTTGTTATGATCTGTTATGATGCTATTGTCTTCTGTTATTTTGGAGTAGTTACTTTTTCTGAAGGTGTTTGTTATTTCTTCGAGTTTTTTATGGAAATTGAAAGAGTAATATTTTGCAAGTAGTAGTTCTGCTTCTTCCTCCTGGTCTCTCTTATTTTCTTTTTAATTCGGTTATTTACTTCTTTGTATTCTTTTTCATTAACCTTTAAAATTCTTCTTTTATCAATCATGTCTAGAATTTCCCCGCCATCCAACGTTTCTTTGGTTGTATTCTTTTGTAATCCAGAACATTTTATCAAGCCTTATGTATAGTTTTTATATGTTTTTCCATTATTCTTCCACGCTTTCTTTTTTATTTTTTGATTATACTGAGTAATTTTTTAGTCTCTTTTGTAATTTTTCTTTGGTTTTAGTATTCTTTAAGCTTTAATATTATATCCAACGTATTTTGTAGGCTTAGAGATCATTTTACCTTTGAATCTAAAGTTAATAATTTGTGGGTTATGTTAGTTTCTAATTGCATGTTATTCAGTGTCTTATGGAGATTTGATTTTGATATATATATATATATATATATATATATATATATATATATATATATATATATATAACCGTCTGGGTGATAGATCATAGCATGTAGTTTTTAATACCAGTTCTTCTTGCTGACAAAATTGTACCAGCATATTTCCTCGCTCATTCCTTTCTGCCAAGCCTAAAAGTCCCATGGCGTCTTGTACTGCTCTTTTTCCTACCTTGGCGTTTAAGTCACCAATAATCATTTTTATTTCATTAGATTTTATGACATATTTCTTAGTTGTTCATAGAATATAAATCAAGCAATTAAGTTCATTTTTAAATATATGAGCGTAAAATGTAAAACAACTAGATACATGCTAATGGACAAAGTTTTCACTTTATTATCCATTGACAGAGAAGTTATTAACTGCAAAAGCTCAAAAAATAATTGACGGAGGATAATTTACCCAAAATTGAATTGTATAACTACTATACCTACAGTGATCAAATGCCTACAGGACCTGTAGAAGAAGATGAAAAAGTATATAAATAATAACGGAACTACGTTTAGTATAAATATATCTAAAAGTCAAATGTATAAATAATTTCACGTTTCTGTAAATTATATCTATATCCTTAAGATTTTCGAAAACGAAAATATAGCTGCCGAATTAATTTAGTATATTCAATAGGAGTCGTGTTCTTAATTCTAAATTAAGTTAATAAAGTGAATAAAAATATCGAATTTCAAAACTTTCAAACTTTCAAAACAAAAAAATGACGTGGCATTAATTTGGAGTGCACCGTAACGAGATTGTGAACCGCTTTGCTCACGAAGCAGCAGCAAGTAATGGCCACGTTCAACTAAATAAAATAATGCCAAGTGATTAAAAATTATTCTTAAAAATATAGTCAGTAGTGTGTAGCAAAACAAAGGGTCACATTGTTCCGGAAAACTAAGACAAATTAAAGGCAATGTTTAACACAAACAAATAGTACGGTAAAATATATCTTAACGGACGACAAATATTCCGGGAAACTAGAAGTAAACTCAACTTTGCCAATGACATATCCAAGTTTCCCAAAGACCATCAAAATATAAGTAACATCACAAAGTTTCTAACAGCTATATTCATAAAAGATATTTGAATCAAAATATAGTTTATAACAAAAATTATATCAGTCCTCTTTTTATTTTAGTATCTTAGGCCAGGAAATAAAGTATTTTGGCTTGCAATTTTTTTGTCCAACATGGATTTACTTGAAATTTTCACAGGAGGTAGGGAATAGCCCAAGGATCATTTTCTATATCATGCCAGTGTACGGTAAAAGCTTGGGGGTAGTAGTTGCCACCCCATCTCGGGGGTGAGAATTTTTCATTACCTTTAATCATGGAAATCAATGGAAAAAGTAATTCTAAGAAAGAAATGTTCGTTACGTTTTCTTCATAAAACTAATATTTTTCGAGTTATTCGTGGTTGAAAGTAACAGTTTTTCGAAGAAAAATCGACTTTTTTAGAGGGTTTTTTCAGAATAACTCGAAAAATATGCATTTAATCAAAAAAACTGTAAATATCAAAATTGTATCTTTTAGAAACACAAACCCAATTTATTTTTTATAATTTTTCTACGACCAATAAAAACCGAGATACGGCATGTTAAAGGTTAGCTTTTTTAGTTAATGCATAATTTGAAATATTCAAAGCCAAATAACGGGAAAACTTTGCATTTTTCGAGGAAAATGTACACAATCTTTTTTCAAGTATACAATTAGACCTTTCAAAAAAAGTTTCTAGCGTACAAATTGAGCGACTTATGATCAAAATAAGGTCGGTACTTACTTTTTGCTACGAAAAAGTAGATACCCTCCTAATTAAAATTGATCTTCACCCTTCTGTAATTCTTTTTATATATGTATTATCAATCACCCAAGAAGTTTGACCCATTTAAAAGTTCTGATTTTAGAAAAATTGGAGTTTAAAGATAAATAATTTTTTTTGATTTTCGTATACAAAATATCTCCGAAAATACCGGAGATAAGAGAAAAATGATAGAGTACTAAATTGTAGCTTTTTTATTAACTAAAATTTTCATGTGCATAGATTTTCTTTGCAGTAAATAATTAGAGAGGTATAGCTGTATAAAGACGATCACTTCGAATATCTAGAGCAGACAGAATTAGAAACGATGAAATACGAAATCGGATGGGGGTAGATGGATCACTGGCAACAGACATAGAAAGGAAACAACTTATATGGTATGGCCATGTTCAAAGAATGCCAGAAACAAGACTACCAAAAATCGCCATGAAATGGATACCACCAAATCGTAAGAAACGAGGAAGACCAAAAAGAACATGGAAGGAGGGAATAACAAAGGCAATGAGCTCCCGAGACTTGACCGAAGAACAATGGAATGATAGAAATTCGTGGAAATTAGGCATCGGACAACGACGCAAGACGGTTTGAAACCGATATATATATATATATATATATATATATATATATATATATATATATATATATATATATATATATATATATATATATATATATATATATAGCTGTATAAAACCTCTATTTACGAGGAAACACCCACTTATTCGACTTTTTTAAATCGCCCCACTTAAAAGCTAAGGAATCTTACGGAATTTAATGTACATAGTCTTATAGCTCTTCAAAAAACCCTACAAAATTATTTTTGAAAACATGCTTTATCTTCAAAAATAAAGGAGCTATGTTTATAAAACGAATTTTTTTTTGAAAAATTCGAATAGCTCGCTTGGGAGTGTAATAGAGCATTACCGGTTTTTCGGAACTAATACCACAGTATATTGCTTAAAAAGAATTCTTTTTAAGCAATATACTGTGGTAATACGTTATAATATGTTCCAATTTCTCCATTCAAATCGAAAGAGAAAAAAGAAGAAATGTCTGTTCATGTGTCTGCGTGTGTGAGTGTATCGTTGATTCCTCGCCAGTGTATTCTACAGTTCGAAAGAAATAACACGGGGCTATGACAATTTTTGTAGAATTATTCAATTGTGTTTATTATAGTAAGTAAATTGGTTAGTTTCTTCGAAAATTAATAATTTTTTTACTCATATTAAGGTTTACAATATTTTTATATAATTTTTGACAATAAGGCGTAGTTTACACCCCTAAATATAATCAACGAACATGAAGTACAGGGTGAGGTGATCCTAATCAGAAACTTTTATGCAAATCGATGCAAGCCAAAATAATTCTTTTAGGATAAATAAATTTTTTATATATAGCTCCAACAAGGGTGGTTTTAAGGGTATAGCATTATTATATCATATCTTAAACCATAAAACAATCATTATTTAACTAATAAAAACCAAATGTTGACCATATTATTAAAGTTTAAATTGTTATTTTATAATTAGGGGTAGTTTTCACCCTTAAAAACCAAAAGCGTACAATGGCTCAATATAGAAAACGAACTGGCTGGTGAATTGAGCCTAATCCCAAATTGTTGTACAAATCGATGCAGGCCGAAAAAATTGCGAGGTTTTGCCATTTTTTCAGCTTCATTTCCAGGCCTATCTTGTTAATACATCTTTGTATGTGTTTTTCCATTGTTGTCTATAATAGCTCCAATGGTTCGGACGACATTAAATAAATATTAAAAAACTGTCTCTGGTGCCTAATTCATTCTTGAAACCAAATTGTGCTTTTCCACTAAAATCTTCACACTTTTCTCTTGCGTCTTATGTGTTTATGGGCTTACGTAAAAGGCGATGTGGAATGATAAAATGCTTTATAAAACGTGACAAAAGAGAATTGATCAATGCCTTAAACTAGATAAGCAGAGAATGAGATAATAATAACTATTCCTATCAAACCGAATCTATCTTACACAAATGTTCTTCGATGTTATGTAGATAACTTTTTTTGGCCTTTTTTCTCTTTCTCACTGGCTGCTGCAACGGTGACACTCTTGTTGGGACCGTTTGTTTCATTCATATTACATGACCTAGTCATCAGGCATGTACAATTTGATGTATTAACTAGAAGGATTAGTTATTTGTAAAAGTGACTCGAGAAAAGCATTTTTAAGACATCGCAGTTGAATAAAAGAATATAAGTGTCTTTAAGCATTATTGAGCTGCCATATGTGGGCTACAAAAGAGGCATAAGCGGTAATATACAGCGTTTAATTAAATGCAAAGTAATAAATAAAAGGGCGTAAGAAGGCTCGTCGATGTGAAACATACGAGAACGATATAAGTGTGACATAGATGTTATTAGACCTCAAGAGGATTAAATTATTTTATCGAATATGGATATTAAATATTTAGCACGTTAACAAAGTTGCTAATAATTTAGCCAACTTGATTAGTTGCTTAAAAAACCATTTATTAAGTCCACTAGTGGTTCTGAACAATTCTATCCCTTTTAATTTGAATGAATTTACTATTTATGCTAGAATTAGTAAAGGATCCCTTAAAATTAGGAAAAATAACAGATAAGATGTATCGAATCATAAGAGAAATGTGGTTACTAATAAACTAGCAAAGAAAAAAGCATCAACTTCAACAGGACTTAGACAAATTATACAACTACTATACTAATAGCCTTAAGATTTTCCGAAATAAGTATACTTAAATTAGTCTATAGATGTTTTTAAATGCGATATAAAAAAAATTTAAAAACGGCTTCAAGTTCAATTTTGCGATTCGATATTTTTTAACAAAATAAGAAAAAACAGGAAAATAGATATTTAAGCTGTCACATAGGCTACTGATCCTGAACGTCGTCGATCAGATACAGCTACGGTTTGTCCTGTTGTGGAGTTCTTACTTATGGCTGTTACTGCTGCAAAGCCATAATCATCTTTGAAGTCATGTTCATGACCAATTTTTTTCAGTCCATTAACGATATCAATTCCCTGAAAAATAAATATTTGTTAATATTGGTTTAAACTCATATTTATTGAGATAAACTAAATTTAAATCGGAAATGGAAAAGAAGTTTTTAATGTCATCTTTCTACAATAGAAACAAAAATACGAAAACTTTTTTTGGGATTTTGCCATTGTAAATAGTGGCCTTAATTTTGTTGCTATCTAAAAATATAATGCCTCCTTTGGCGCTCCTTTGGTTATAATTCTATATAAAATTTATGTGTACAAACCAGTTATTGTAATACAGACCTGTAAACGTGCATTTGACACATTTGACAAATGTGATTTTTGCAGCAGACGAGAGGGGATGAAAGGTGAGTTTCTGGTGTCTTAAAACTAAAACATATCGTTGTCGGCTAAGAATAAACTTTAATAGAAAATTTTGATTCTCCAGATTGTGAATTTAGTCATTAAACCGGTTCTCCAGCACCAAAAAGACGCAAACAACAAAAAAAACCCAATCATTACCTCGGAAAGTTTTAAGACAAAAACTTAACTTGTAAATTATTTTTTTGGTATGTTGTATAATAACAGATATATCGGACTTGTCACAAAAGTCGATCACCCTGTTGACTTAAAAGACTAATTATTTGGATCAAAGGCCTTTTTGAAAACCTTATTAAACAGTTTTTTTGTAACATAAAAATAGGTATTTTATACTAATGGTTCAATAAATTATTCTATATAATTTTTAATATAAAGTAAATTGCAGAAGAATATTTAGCGAAAACATCTTAATTACTGTTGGAATTAATTGATGCAAATGTTAAAATCAATTTTAAAGAGCAAGTCTAATGACGAATAATATCTTAAACATTTTTAATTAAGTTTAGAAGCAAGAATTTACCTTTGTTTTATATCCTTCTTCATAAATAACTTTCATCGGGAATAACTGATGATGTAATCTCATTTCATTTACGGCAGTAGACAAATCTTTTCCGAACCATAAATGTTTTATAATCGTCTGTAAAAGAAAATTTACTATTAGAATTATTGGATCCCTATATAGTAGGTACACAATGCAGTCTGATAGAGGTAAATGTGTTTTATAATACGGATAGAGTTTGCCGTTCACTCAATTGTCAACGATTTACCGTTATCTGAGGAACGTAAAAATCAGTTTCGACAAAAGACAGTAGCCGACCCCCAACTACAAGTTGTTTTTGACTTTATCATCAGTAGCTGGCCAGAACAAAAATATAAAATTCTAGAAAATATCAGACAATTTGTCAAACTAAAAGATAATAAAATCCGTAAAATAATTTTCGAAACCAAATTCAGATTTTTTTACGGATTTTTTATCAGATGTCGCTATTTGCGTCCATTCGAAGGCATGTTAGAATTGCTTCCTAAGACAGAATAGATTTATTTTCACGTTCAGAGCGACTGTGAAAGCCGTTCTGAAGAGACCTATTAGGTCGAAATACGTATAAGCGGATTCACAGACGCACTATACGTGAAATCAAATCTTAACTGTCTTTTCCTTTTTAAAAGATAATATATTTATAACTAATAACCTTCTTTTTCTAGACAATAAATTAGTTGTCCCTTTTTTACTAAGAAAATAAGTTCTAGGGTTACTTCATGAAGTACATTTAGGCATAGAAAAAACAAAAGCACTATCACGCCAAATTTATTATTGGTTTGGAATGGCTATGGATATTGAATCACATATAAGGGCATGTAAGAGTTGTGAAAAATTTGCTAGAAAAAGTCCTAAACAATCCTTATTATCATTATCCACTACCTAAAAGGTTAAGAGCAGGGTCTGTCATTTTTACATATGCTGTAAAAAGTTATGTAGTTTTATTTGACTCATATTCTAACTGGTTAGAGGTATTACCAATTAATGACAAAAGTGCTGAGGTATCAATTGCTGAAATTAAAACAGTTCTTAATTTCAGCAATTAAGTTCCTGATTTTCTTGTAACTGACACATCTACCACATAATAATAAACAATTTAGAAAGTTTAGCAGAAATTGGAACTTTACTTTAATTTTTCGTAGCCCTAATTATCCATGTTCAAATGGATAAGCATAAAAGCAATTTCAGTTGCAAAAAACATGTTAAGGAAAACCGTAGATGAAAAAAAGCATGCAGACCTTCAGTCGGCAATAATAAATTATTTAAATTATCCATTGAATGGTATGGGATACTCCCCATCACAACTTCTTAATAACAGAAAATGTTAAACAAAAGTTTCAATTCCAGTTGAATTGTTGCATCCATGTTTGAGTGAAAATGTTGAAATGAAAATGAAAACTTAAAAAGAGTTAAATGAGACAACTGTTAATAAAAATGCAACGATATGTATTGAAGCCATTGAACAAAGACATGGATGTAACAGTCCTTGATCACTTCAGTAACACATGGAAGTCTGCAAATATCTTAAATCAACATGAATCACCCAGATCATACATCTTTCAAGATGGCACTGGAAACATTATCAGAAGGAATATATATCATATAAGATCATCAGCAAATATACATGTTGTAGACTGTGGTGCTAATCAGATTAAGAGTAACCACCATCAGTTGGTTAGTGATGTTAGTGTATGTCATGAATTGCCAGACAATAATGGTATAGAAAGTAGGGAAAATCAAACAACAGAAATATTATTTCCTGATAACCATATACCTAAAATATCAAATCTTAGTAATAATTACTGTACAAGGTCAGGAAGATAAATTAAAAATTTTTGTAAGCTTACCTTATAAGGAAAAAGAAAAAACGATATATGACACATAGTTAAGTCACAGAATAATAAACAATCAGAATGCTCACTCTGTTTGAAAAAATAAGTACGCGCATCTCGTTCGCGCAGACGGAATCGGCCATGTTTTAAACGGAACCAGTGCTGTTCAGAGACATTTTATCTGTTGTGCATAGAAAAATTAACCCGGTTTAATTTATTTACGGCAACCATAGACATAATATTCACTATTTTATTCGTACTTTTAGTTGAAGAATAGATTAAATTATTTCAAATGTACTAAATTATTAATCTCTAAAAATTTAAATTATGAATCTGTCGTAGCTTGTCATAAATTTCTCAATTCGAGTCTATGTTTCCGTCCAAAATATGGCGATCGCGTGCTGACAAACTTCAAAGGCAGCATTTGAGAGAGGGCATTCTGATTGTTATTTATTCTGTTGTTAAGTGAAGGGGCTAACTCTAAACATATGTGGATATGTGCAACCGACTCATATTCATATTCTTCATGTTGGTAACAAGATGACATGACCATGACAGCCAGGTGACAAGGACACACTAAAGTTATGTTAGATAGGTTAGCATTTGTGTAATGTCTGAACGCCTGGCATTGTTACAAATATACTTGTACAATCCACTTTTGTCTTCTTTATTACACTTATTACACCTTCCAACATACTGATTCAAACCCAACCCAAATCTTGGTGATAGTGAAAACAAACCAAAAATTCGACGCAGTCTAATTAAGAAACTACTTGAGTGTTAAATTTATTTTTGTAACAATGTTAATCTTAAAATCTGTAAACTTACAAGAGCATTCGCTGTCGTTATTTTGCTACCACCAGCTCCGCCTATTACCATAATTACATTTTTATTTTCATCTAAAACGATGACGGGAACCATTGATGACATCGGTCGTTT
This sequence comes from Diabrotica undecimpunctata, assembly GCF_040954645.1. NCBI lineage: Eukaryota > Metazoa > Arthropoda > Insecta > Coleoptera > Chrysomelidae > Diabrotica > Diabrotica undecimpunctata. Next base: position 153,578,270 of record NC_092804.1, read on the forward strand.
GCCGGGTTTAATAAAGTTCGCTGCTGCAGGAGGTAAACCAAAACCATTTACAGAGTTCGGTTGGGAAAAATCATCCATGCTATCGTTTAAAATTATGCCTGTGCTGTTTGATTGAAATCCAGCTCCCCATCTGAAAATATTTATTTAATTTATAGTGTTTTTGATAAATGGTTATTGTTGCTAGTTATATTTAACTAATCTTTAATATTTACGTATCAATCTTAATAATAGATGCCATATTTATAGGGGTCCGGGAGACATGTTTATCGCTCTTTGAAGAAAGAGATTAGATGGTAAGAGTAGACTATGCTGCATAAAGGGCTTATAAATGAAGTACATAAGACTGGCATAAAAATGAATACATATGATTTAATAAGAATGGAACAAGACAGAGACCAATTCGCCAATATTTTTTCGCTTCTTGTTGAAAAACGGTATTTTATGAAAATGACCACATCTGTTCTAAAAATGCTTGTATAATAATTTTTAATACATTTGATTAAGCCCTTTTAATGCTTAATAAATGATATTTCGTAAAACTGGTTCAGTTCATTTGTTGTTAAGAAATGATAATTAGTTTATATTAAGACGAAAAAAGATTCAAAGACTTATGTTTTATCACTATCATGTAAAAAAAAACCTAAAAGTTTTTACCCCTTATTTTTTATATTAAAAATATGGTTAATATTTTTTATAAACATTTGGAGCTGGAGCGCTCCCTAAACATCGTAGCAGTTTTCAAATCACATATTATGATTGCTGGCTCTAAGATCTACAATTAAAAAAAGAGTCTAATTGTTCTTTTTGCACTATCCCATATTAAAAAAAAAATATTGAAATCAATTCCTATTTCACCGAGATATTACAAATTTTTACCAGCTCCGCCGATTTCAAGTTCGAGTTCAATTTGCTTGCACTCCGTGTCGACCGGAGAAGGATTTCCCTCATCACCATGGCATCGCCGTCATCCCGACGACGGTCCATTTTATGATTCATTTTTTATTAAAAAAATGTTTTTTATAAACGTTACTTGAAAATATAGATCGTTGAGTATCGAATGATGCTAATTTTGTTTCTTAATTGTTATAAATAAAGTGGCAGTGATTAAAAAAATATACATATAGATGCTATCTCGGCTACTATTAGTTGTAGAAACTTTATTTTATTTTTAAATTGTAATTATAGAAGGCAGCAATTATCTGCAGTCAATTTTTTGGACTTAATTAGTTTGTTAATTAGACTGTTTTCGCCTATCACTAAAAAGTAAAGCATTTTAAAATCCACAAGGAAACTAAATTCCTGTAGTTGGCTGTATACCATGTATCACAAAAAATTTTATTTAAAAAATTTCCTTTATAAAAGATATAATAATGAAAACCCTATCGGGCTACATCACAGAACATCAGTGATAATGGATGATGAATTGTTATTCCAAAAACGCTCTGAGATGTAGCCCGATAGGATTTTTATTTATGCCTCTTATAAAGGAAATTTATTAAATAAAATTTTTTTAAAGTATTTTAAACAAATTTAAGAGTAATAAACTAGTAAGTCATATAAAAACCTTCAAAATTACATTATTAATGTTTTTATCCTTATTTGTTGCTTAGAAACTTGTAAAATAAGTCAGAAATTTCAGTTTTTTTATAATGTTAACAACTTTTTTTAAAAAAACATAGAACCTTTATATTACAACAACTTCATATAACTTAAACAACTAGTTTAAAGATATTTTATTAGTTTATGCCAAATTAAATTTTATTGCAACAATATAAATCAGATTTTTTGCTTATAAACAATTAAAATAACTTTGTTACTATTCCCTACGCGAGAATTGTTTTTTATATTTGGAAAACTTGCATATTTTCACAAATTTAAAAAAGAAGTTGTCTCAGGGCAATTTGGGACGAAGTTAATTCCATTTTTTTTTTAATTGACAGCAGATTTGTTTATAACAATAATTAAGATATCTAATTAGCGTCATTTGAAAGAACATATGTTGGTTTTATTGCGATGACTATAATAGACTTAAGCTTCCATCTCATATTTTTTATTTTTTAAATTCGATATCCAACATATTGGAAAATGTCCTCGAAAAACGTTAAACTCGGCTTTTTTTCGGCATTTTTAATTAATTATTTACATTTTATGTTTATAGTAAGTATATTACGAAAAATAAACACGAAATACTTTCCTCTTGGAATAAATCAAATTATTAAAAAAAAAGTAATTTCGAAGCAAAAAACATTTTTTTATAATTTGGTTTACAAATTGTTAAATAAATAAATAATAAATTAATAGTAATAATTATAAATATTTATGTTTGACAATAGAAATTACTTCAAATATTACTAAAATGAACTGCCGTTTGCTGGCCGGGTCAGTGCCACGAAAAAATTTTATTTCCATTTTAATTTAACCATATTTTAATGTAATAAATAAGAGACAAAAACATTTTTTTATGTTTTGTCTTAAATTATAGTGATAAAATATTCCGTTAAAAAGAACATCCGCATTGGATTAGGTATCTGCAGTTTATTTTCAGAAAGTTATAGGTAGCTTTTTAGTTTGTTCGTCTTGGGATAAACTAATTATTATATCTTAGCAACAAATGGACCGATCTTGAATATTACTTTCTTTGATAATTTCTACACTAATTCTTTGGTACGGGATAGCAACATGACATCTTATTTCACTGAAAATTATTAGACTAATCCCTGTTGATGTTTGCCCTCTTTTAATAGGATCGTCTTTGCCAAGTAAGACGCAAAGATATTATTCTAATTATGTACTTATCACGACAAATAGTTATATATAAATACTTACATAAAATTAATTGTACTAGTCACAGCTACAGCATCTCCTTGAGGAGATAAAACGGAAATATGTGAAGTGCCGTGATCTTCCTGAAAATTTGTAGACGCTCCATAATAGAAGGGATCTTGTGAGGTCTCGTTATCTTTAATTAATTTTCTTGTAGCTTCAGTAAAATTTGCTGACGTCATGTTTTTTAGCATCTGCAGAGAATAATAATGTTTGAATAAAAAAAGTTAAGTTTAATAAAGCAAAACAGCAATAAGACAGGACATGCAAGTCTGAAAAAAATGATAAGTCAGCAATAATAGTTATTTATTGTACAAGACGATAAAATTGTACTTTATCTTCGAGAGCGTTTTTTAGCGTCCAGACGTCAGTCGAGACGCTAATTATACTCGAAGAAGATATTGAGATTTTATCGTCGTGTGCAATACAACATTTTTTTCTATAGCAAGACTTCAAGTTCAGGTGAAAAATAGAATTTCAAAGAAAATTGTAATTTTTAACACAAAAATCGCAATTGTGTTGCTCCGTCGCTAGGGATATCAATTACTCTGTCAACAAATCTCAAACAAATGTTACGTCTTGAAACTTGCAAATTCAGAAATGTACACGTGGCATTGTTTCCGTCGTTCTTCAGCTACTATGTTCGCAAATTCTGGAGCTGATCTAGTAAAAGTTAAACGTTTAGGTGGATGGAAATCGTCATCTGTTGCAGAATCTTACATTAAAGAATCAATAAGCAATAAGATTGCTGTATCCAATTGTATACTTGGCGGACCAGAAAATCAATCCAGTACCTCGAATCAAGTGTTTAAACAAACGAGTACAAGTTTTGATGCTCCAAAAATAGATATTTCTAATAATGTTAATTGTAAAATTTCAGTTGTTTTTAATCCTTAATGTGTTTGAATTTGTAAATTTTATTGAATAAAAAAAAGTTAAAACATTTTATCTACTCTTGCTGTTAAAGTGTCACTTTATCTACCCTTGCGGTTAAAGTGATACTTTATCCACTCAAAACAGTTGTTATAGCAACAATTTAACATTAGCTTTGGAAAAAAAGTTACTTTTAACAACACATAAATAAAAATCGTGTAGAAAACTAACATTTAACGACGGAAATAGCGCAGTGGAGATCCACGAAAAACGGTGAGCACAGTGATGAGGAAGGAACGAAAAGCCATCTCATTATTTTCCCTTAGTAAAACTTATAATTGAATTGACATCTTATAAGAAAATGTTTACTGATAATGGTTTTCAAGTTCAAGGTTCGCAAGTCCTTATTCAGCGAAAATCCCGTGACCAAAAAAAAAATATATCGTAAAATTTGGTATAAGAATAGGTACATAGAATGAGCCTATTATCCCGGTATAAAACACACAAGACAATAAAAGAGGTACAATGACTAAAATTATTAGTTCTTAAGACTTATAGATCCCATGGTCGAGGGCAGGTAAATGTAGCATAGAAACTTATTCCGGAAACGAAAGGAATCACCACCGAAATAGCGTGGCATTAATGTACACAAAAAACTCTTATTTTGTATAACACCTGTAGGGTGTTTGTATACTGCTACCTGGTCACAAATGACCAATTATCAGTTATTTTCTGACCTAACTTAATAAACAGCAAATACTTAAATCTAAGAGCTTACCCTATGGCTTACTCTTATTTTATCTATCAACTAATGCACTACAACTAACATGCAATAGCATTACAGCACTATACTCTGCTTTTTACACTAAACTTTTACACATTTACGCTAACTCAAATGGTTTTCTCCTTATGAGTCTTCTCTTTAGTTCAGTGTTGTCAAACAGCTGGGTTGTCTTGACATTCACATGAATATACAGCCTCTGCTTGTGACTTACTGCTGTTCTCTTGATTACTTCGATTACAGTTTCCGTACCCAGGTCTTGGTGGAGGTTGCTGTTACGGATATACCAAGAAACATCAACAATGTTCCTCAATACTTTGTTTTGAAATTTCTGGATAATATGTAGATTACCAGCTTTTGTATAGCCCCAGAATTGGCACCCATATTCCCATACAGGCCTCAGTACTTGTTTATAAAAGGATAATTTATTATAAATGAATCTAATATCAAGCTTCCCTCTTTTCTTTTTGAAATGGACTTTCCAGCGCAGCCTCGTGTCTAGGGTGATGCCCAAGTATTTTGCTGATGTTGCATAAACAACTTGGGTATCATTTATTCTAAATGGGAAATTTTCTATTTTTTTATTTGTAAAGTTAATAGTATGTGTGCAGATTTAGTCTTATTTAATTTTATTCGTCATTTTATGGTCCAGGTATGTATTTTATTTATTGATAGTTTCAACTTATCAGTCGCTTCTTCACTTTGTTCTAGCTCTGGAATGTCACATATATACAATAGGTACAGGATCGGACCTAATACACTCCCTTGTGAAACGCCAGCTTTGATCTTCCCTAAATCGGTGTACACTTCTTGTTTTACTCTGAAATATATGTTCGCAATGTATGATTCTAAGATTTCTGAGTAGTGTTTAGGCGTGAACCTTCTTAGTTTATAGTTTAAACCCTTTCTTTTCTTCTAATGTTTTTTCTATTATATTCGTTATTCTGTGAACTTGATATATAGTGGAATGTTTATTTCTGAAACCAAATTGATGATTTGGTATAAGATTTTTTCTTTCTATTATTGGTTTTGATCTTTTAAACAGAAGTTTTTCAAATACATAGTTTTGTCATCACCGGAAGGAGTGATATTGGTCGATAGGATGTTACTTTATTAGGAGGTTTACCTGGTTTGGCGATCATAATGACTTCGGCTACTTTCCAGAGTCTCGGAAAATATCTCAATTTAAAAGCAGGATTTGTTAGGTGAATCAGCTTAACAATGGCTTTTCTTGGTAAATTTTTTAATAGTTCTCCTGTTATGAGATCATATCCTGGAGCTTTCTTAGGTTTATATTGTCTTTTATCTCTATTGATACTTCTCTAAATGATGTCAACGTTATTCTTTCTTTAGTTTACAATGATTCTTTCCATCTTAGTTCTTCACCATCACCATTCACCAGATTTTTTTTTTAAATTACATATTTGACAGAGCTTGATGTAGTTAAGCTTAAAGCCAACGCACATCAACATTTTTCTTACCTATTTAGAAAATTGACTAATATGTGCAAACAATTCATAATTTTAAAGAAATTAATATAAAAGGTAAAAAATCGTTAATCATTTTTTACACTTTTAGGCATTAACTTTTTTTAATCCATTTGTTCTAATTATTTAACAAGCCTTGATGAATCAACATAGAAAGTTACAAACTTTAACATTTTGTTATTTGTAAGTTTTATCCCTATTATTGCATGCGTTGAAAAATGTTAAACTTACCGGTGTAAAATCAAAGAAATCTGGATCCGCAAACTTTGTTCGTTTGGCATAGGCAAATTTAAAACTCTCCACTATCCTCTGATTTGTTATTACTGAATCAGGTTGGGTAACATCTATATACCCGCTTAGTAAATCTAAAATGTAGTTTAAAATGTTTCCACTTGCTGGTAACGGTGAGGATACGACGGTATGGTTTCTGAAGACTGTGCTTATAACTGGTTTTTTCCACAGGGGTCTATAACAAAAATACATTTGATTGATTAAATAGACAAATTACATATTTGGTATTTTTGGACTGTTTGGATAGTTTTATAATCTACTCATTCTAACGTGTTAGGGATTATGAGTATAAGTCAAAAAAGTATATTTTTCAGTAGCGCGCTTCGAAGAGTTTACTGACCAGTGATATTTTAATGGTTTGATTTTATGCAAATCACCACATCCCTATATTATTAAAAAGAGCAAATAAATTATAAAAAGATAAAAAAATCATGTTAAACTTTAATATTCAAATTACCTGACTTATCTTATTAGATTTACTCTGTTTACTGACTTGTACCATTAGGACCAGCTCTTGTACTAATCAGTCCAAACTTTAGTAGATTAATATCAAAATGGTATTTGTACTAAGTAGACAATTTCCTGGGAAATTCTTAGGAAAATGGGAAAGTCTTGGAAAAATATTTTGCAAAAAGGTAACTGTTTATAAAAAATCATTTTTCGTAAAATAACAATTTACTCTTTTTATTCATACCCATAAATGATTAAAAAAATATAATATTAGCTACATGACAGGAAAAATATTAATTTTTAGTCACCAAACTCTTCAATATCTGGCAAGGAAGATTTTTTTTCGCATTGGAGTGTGTTTTCAAATTTTTATAAAAATCGTGTGTGTGGCGGAACAATCTAATCTCAGTCCATTTGAATGGGTTTCCATCTGTGTCTTTCTTGTTAAGGTAGAGACCATTTTTATACAAATCCGCAAAATTTAAAAAATCTTTATGGTTCAATTCCACATCAAATTTGTTTTTGCCTATAGTACGGACAAGCTGGTACCAGTCATGTGGATGGGAAATCGAGATTTGTAATTTGTTTTTTGCTTTTCTATCAAACCATGATCAATATCACACTCTAAATGGCTATGCCTGCTTACCACAAACTTATGGTCGATTACATCTAAATGATTCGAGTTTTGCATAAGGGTTAAAAACATAGCAGATACATGGGAGTTTCTGTTCTGGCCTCCACATATATCCGAATAAAGTGTTACAGATTTAACATCTTCTGGAAGACCAGACATTTCTTTGAATAAGCATGTTGCTATCTGATTTGCACCTCGAGCACCCTCAGCCTCATGCCACATGTAACATCGTACACTTCCTAGGCCGGTTTCATGCATAGTGAGGTTGTAGGTCCACAATTGCCTTTTGTAAAATGACACAGAAGAGTTCACAAACGGTGTTGGCAGACGCTGTTGTAAGTCAAAAATGTAACACCTCTTGGTGCTATCTTCTTCTGAATTTCGTTTATCCGCATCTTTCATTAAATAAGCAGAATCAGCTTTCTCATGATGTTTATCTATTTCCGACTGTATTATCAATTTTTCTTCATCGCTGGACATTTTAAGTTTCATTGCCATAGTGTCACATTTGAGGCATGTGTCCACTTTTGGAGTTTTAAATGAAATGTTCATTTTATAAAATTCTTTTTGGTAAATACTGCGGCAAACAGGATTAGACACAGAGTCTTTATAAAGAGAATACATTGTGCTGAGGTTTAAAAATGCAGGTAAGTACTTTTTATCATTTTTTCTCCTGGTATAATGGGATTCGTAAGCAGGAAATGATTCTATGTGCTTTCGTACTTCATTAAGCTTTTCAGGAGACTTCTTGTTGGCGGTGGGTCTTTTTCTCTATTGTCGGTCGAAGGTATACCAGAAGTAAAGCTACTTATGCCATTTTTAATAACCAATGTAATAAACATATTTGTTTCATCCAGGACTTTCCTAAAACACCCTTACATAGTTTTATGAGCTCTCCCTCGACTTTAAAATGGAATGTGTGAGTTACCATTCGAAATTTTTCTTTTCCAGGATAGTCAGTTCGTTTTCTTTTCGTTTTAGACTTCCTTGTTTGTACAAGATTAGAAACAAATGTAACTCTTTTGTCCCTACTTTCTCACGATAGAGGTGAGAAAGTTTCTCTTTCATTTTTCTAGCTCTTTTCACTTTCCCGTCTAATGTTGAGTAACTCTCGCCTGCATTTCTGGCTTTATATTTTTCTAGTTTTCTTTTTTGGGAAAATTTACCTTGTGTACCTTCATTTTTAGGCAAATTTAAAGTTGGTGATTTTTGGGTGCGTTTTTTCCTAGCATTTATCTGGTGAAATACATTAATTTCATCATCTGATGAAAGCTCATTTTCATTCGGAGAAGGAATGTAGTCATTGTCATTATCAATATTTTTCTCATGGTTATCTGTTTCAACTAAAAAGATTTTATAGTACTGAGTGTGCAAAATGTTAATAAAATAATAACTTACCATGTGATAAAAGTTCATTGATATCTACAGACTCAGTTTCTGTGGATGTTTGGATGACAAATACTTGGTCGGTATCAATAACATTTTCTTGATTCATTTCAATCGTAATATTTGGTATATTTTGTAAAATATTTCGGCTGATCTTAACAATACAAGTCGTGCTTCAAAGCAATAACAATTATAAACTATGTAAATCTGACACTTCTGATCCTAAGAGTATAAGTGGACTTATACTCTTACTCCCGAGCATAAAATGGCCTCAGTTCAGTTAGGTTATTTGGATTAAATACAAGATACCATTATAAAAACACTAAATTTTGACTTGAACTCTTAGTACCAGGTAGAATACATATCTTTCTACCTATTTCTGACTTGTACCAAAAAGACACTAAAAATGACTTATACTCTTAATCCCTAACAGGTTATCATTAGAGCCATTACTAAGTATATGAGGCCATTATTTGCAAACTCGCTAATCGACAAAAGTTTCGAAAATTATTTTTTCAGATTATTTCAATTTTAAATAGAAATCGAATGATTTAATCAGAATTTCCCAAAACTCGTTCTTTAGCATACAAACGATGTCGAGAAAATTATATTATTTGCATAACTCGCTCTTTACTTTGAATTTTTACCTGCAAAACTCGCTGTTTGCTCTACCACCAATAAAATTTGCCGGTTGGTTCACGTGACGAAGACGCTACTACAACAGCTGTGTTGAAGAAACACATTTTGAGTGGTTTATAATTATTCAAGCGAATAAACAGTTGTATTTTGGCGAAGTACGAACAGTTTTTTTTATTTTTATGGAGTTAGTAAGAGAAAATGATTGTTTTGTTAAACCTATTCCACAGGGAAAAAGACGCAAAAAAGTTCTTCAGTTAAAAGCACATAAAAGGAATATGGATAAACTTGCTAGGGACCTAAGTGCTTCATATTAAAATTTATGATTTTAGACTTCTGCGACAATCGTTTAATTTTTTATACAGTTTCATTTGTTTTTCGCGTTCTAACGTTGGGTAGTGCTACAGAAAAGTTTATGAACAGTGTTGTATTTTTACAGAAATACACCAAAAGCACTGCCGACCTTTTCAAGTTATGTTCATAACGGACGACCCAGATTGCCGTATTACTGTTCCACACTCACGATGAAGCAAGTGGTAGATTTTCATGCCTACTTTTATCAGTCAAAAGATAAAAGTAAACAAGACCTTCTGATATTAGCTTGTAAGGGAGAGAAACCAAAAAAGGGAAATCTAATCTTGCTGCAGTCGATAAAATACCATGTACGTTTGAGTGAGACTAAGATGATTAGAGTATGTGCCAAGGTGTTTCTAGAAATCACAAATTTAAGCAAGGATCGCATACAAAGAATTGTAAGAAATTTGGTATCACTGGGGAGCTACCCAGGGAACGTAGAGGTGGCAATGAGTGGGTCCAACAAATGATAAAAAAAGAAACTGCATCAAAAAATTTATAGAATCCATAACATACATAGTCTCAATACAGTAGAATCAAGACGAGCGTGAGAGTTAACTTGCCATGTAACTTATACGTGTAAGTGTATCGTGCCTATAACCCTTTTACTACCCCTCCAGGAAGTGTGTCTATTATATTCAGTCAAGTTTAAATTTCTAGGCTGCTCAGGTGTCATAAAAATCTTATATACTAAAACGCTAAGCCCTTTTCTTGTCCACCACTTTACTCAAAAACCATATTAGATAATTAAAATATTTTTTCGGAATATTATTAGTATTACGTATGAGATTGTCAAGATATACTTTTGGTACAAAAATTCACTTCCGGTTTTGAGATGACCGGAAGTTAAAATTTACTTTAAGTTTTAGACCCCACAATGTATATATGGATCGAAAAGTCTCATCGAGACGAATCTAAATATGTACTTCCGGTTGTGATCCGACACCGGAAGTGACCCGAAACGCGCATAAAACGTCAAGATAGAGCAAATCTGACACCGGATTCGTGATCAGCATGCAAAATTAACTGCTAAATGATATCCATGTCGACATTTGATGAACTAAAAATTGCATTCCGGTTTTGAGGTCGACTTCCAGTTTCGTTTTTATTAGTCAAATCAATAGAGAATTCAACGTAGAGTTTAAAAATGTAAGCTCACGAAATTATCATTTATAGTTTTTGAGTTATTGATAAAAATATTTTTACTTCCGGTCATTGTATATATTGTATATTTTTCTCGCAAAATAAAAATTTTATTTAAAAAACTCGATGTCGAGTTGGTCCGCTAGTATAAAATTAATACAAACTATATACATAGAAATGTAACAAACAACTACATTAATAATTCATTTATTTTTGATGTAATATATTATTATATTATATTACATTTATTAGCGCATGTACCTTTATTATATATTCGGTTTTATTTATATTTTTAACAAAACAATATATTGATAGGGGAAAGTCGATTAAATAAACTCAATTTTAGAAGTGCATGTCGGACCATATAAATATGTTTAACGGGCTGCAAGCGGCTCGCGAGGTGCGTGTTGCTCCTCCCTGCCCTAAACTAATAAACTAAAGTTTCGAAGTTCCCATAAATACTGGATATGAATTTACTTACTTACCTGTAATTATTCATATCTTCGATAGTTATTATTCCTCCCTTATCTGCAATATCTTTTACAAATGCTGCCGTAAGTGAACCGTTGTGTAAAGCGTCACCTCCTTCTTTAGCGATTATTTCCAAAGTTTTTGCCATTCTTGGTCTCTTGAAGTATTGTCCTATTTTATACGTATCATTAGTCTTCTTGTCAAAGAACGTGTCCCTGTGAACATTTTTATTAATGATATTATGAATTCCTGATAGTTAAAAGACTATCATGCAAATTTTTAAAAGAGACAGGAAATGAATACGAGATACGAACCAAAAGCCAGAGAGATAATAGTAGCCGACAAAAAAATAAATTGAAAAGCACATCGCTTTGACAGCTTAAATCTGCGTTAAAAGTTAAAAAATAAAAAAGCAGCTGGGCCTGGGTCTGCAATGGGAAATATTCCTATTGAATTGATGAAATATGCCCCAGATATATTAGGAGAGTAGATTGGTGAGATGCAGTTAGAGTTCCGAAATGGAATTAGTACTCGAGAAGAACTATTTGCCATCAACTTATTAACTCAGCGATGTCGTGATGTAAACATTGACCTACTGAATGCTGAATGTATATTGTTGCCAAAGTAGTGAAAAGAAATCGATAAAGAAAGAAATAAAGGATATTAGAGCATCCACCTTATAGTCTCGATTTATAGTCTTGCGATTTAACATCTTAAGACCACTGAGAAAGGAGTTAAAAGGTAATCATTTTCATTAGGACGAAGAAGTAGAAAATGCCGTAAAAGAATTCTTCGATTAACAGTTATAATAATTTATTAACCAGGGAATACATACAAAGATTGGTGAAACAATGCGATATGTGCCTTAATTGTAGGGGCAAATCACAAATACACAGAGAGGACAAAAAGGATGTTAGACACAGTAGAGATGAAAACACTTAGAAATATTGATGGCCAGATACTATGGGACAGAGCTAGAAGTACAGATATACGACGTAGATGCAAGGTGGAGAACACTAAGAACTGGGTAAGAAATAGAAGAGTAGAATGTAACGATCATATAAGCCGAATGACAACAAATAGAGTAGTAAAGACGGCAAGAGACGGTTCCCCAATAGGAAGACGATCAGTGAAAAGACCACGAAAACGATGGAACGACAACTTACTGGAGGCACATTGAAAAACAGACAGAATCATGTATACATAAAAAGAAGAAGAAGTAAAACTAGTGATCACTATTGGCTATTGAAGTAAGTGTAGCATTTACCCTGTTACCTGTCTTGTATGCCTTAAAGTAGTAGATTAACCTGTCATATTTCGTAACTCGCGTAGTAAAAGGGAAATTAAATATATGATCCTATAAATTCAATTCCTAATACTTCAATGACAACTGTAGAAGTAAAATATTTTAAGAATGTTCTTACCTCATCACAAGATCGTTCCATAGTAATTGTTTTCTCATAATAAATCTAGAATGTAAATGTTTGGTTACATATTGTCCATTTTTACAGATGTCGATTGTTGGCTGGATTAAATCTTTCCACGGTAGACCACCACCAAATCTTTTGTACAGTTCCCAATATCCTCTAAGTTCACCAGGTACAGCTACTGATTTACCTCCTATAAAACCATTAATATAGTTGTAGAGAAAATATTTGAATAAGTAACGAAAATATAAATTAGTTTAGCATAAAACTGAAAATATAGTATGAAAATATATATACATATACCCAAATTGCCAGTACTTCCTGGAATTAGTATCATGAAAGAACGGAATATGTACAATGAGCCAACTGGCTGGAGTATGCAAAAAAATACGGTAATATAATATATAAATAAATATATAAACTTTCAACAACATTTAATTAAAAACGATTAGAATTGGGCAACTATTTTTCAGCAGTAAAAAATCACTATGTAATGTAAATAGCTATAATCAAATGAATTCAACATAACATTTTTTTTATTTAACTTTACGTGTCTCGACAACTAATGGTCATTGACACGGGAACTAAAAACAATGTTTACAATATTAGTTAAAATTTTACAAATTAAAATTTTTTTAAATATCTTATATCAGATTATATAAGTTACAGTCTCTCAAAAAACTAATTATGAGTTCATTAAACCAGTTGAATTAATAATATCACTAAGGGTACCATTAATATTATGCTGTCGTCGGATGGAATTAAAAGTACTGCATTCAAGTAAGAATATGCTGGATGGAAAGACGTGTGTTATTACAGCGTTTAAAACTGGTGGATTTCCAGAACTCATGAGGTAACTATGAGTAAGTCGAGTGTGACCTATTTTTATTCTTCTGATTATTGTTTGGTCTCTTCTTTTTTGTATACGGATATATATGGTAATCGTATTTTTGGTTGTAGTTGGTGTAATTTGGATGTGCTTTTACTCCATTGATCCTACCAATTTTCCAATACCGATTGCTTAAAGATATATTTTAGGTCTTGATGGAGCTGCATGCTTTCGACTGTAAAATTGGGACAGTCAGCTTTTTTCGCTGATTGATCCGTTTTTCATTACTAGTGACACCTACAGTGAAGAAACCCAAATTATGGAGTCTGAGATGACCGAAGTTAATAGCTGATGATAGTAATTGACTATTGGTTGTTGTGAGCTTAAGGTTCTTAGTGAGTGAATCGATGACAGTGAGCCGGTGCATACGGCTATGCGTTTGCTGCTTTTTTTGTCTGTTGTAGTAACTGTGCAGCTTGTACCATATTCATCTTTACTGGAATCAGTGTAGTATATTGTGTCCAACTTTTCCATATCTATCATTTTATTGAATTCTTGTCTAAGTAAAAGGGTGAGAAGTTCCTTTTTGTCCTAGTTACATATACTAATGTTAAAAGTAAGCAGCTTTCTGGCCCAAGGCTGGGTATCTTCTTCTTCTTCTTTTTCCTCTTTATAAGCAATTTTGCTTGTTCATTGGTGGATTAATACCTCTATGGAAGGTTGTCACTCCATCTTGCGCGGGGGGGGGGAGGTTTATTGGCGGGGTATGAGAGATATAAATAGGGGCCGTGGTTGTCCAATCTACATTGTTAATTCTATCTATCTATCTATACAGCCCTTGCTGTCCAATTTTGGACATAGGCCTCCTCTTCCTTATTCCACGTCTCTCTATTGTAGGCAGTTTGTATCCACTTCGGGCCTGCGTGTTTCTTCAAGTCATCTGACCATCTCATTTGTGGCCTTCCTCTTTTTCGTTTGTAACTATATGGTCTCCAGTGTATAATCATCTTATTCCATCTGTCGTCTTTCTGTCTTATGGTATGTCCAGAGTACTTCCACTTAAGTTTTGCTATCTGCGTTAATCCATCGGTCACTTTTGTTTTGTTGCGGATCCAAGTATTTCTTTTCTTGTCTGATAGCCTAATAGTCTGATGTTCAGCATTTGCCTTTCCATGGCTCTTTGGATCTTGCAAAGTTAATTGTTAATTAACTGGTGTAATTTAAGAAATTTAAGGTCAACTGTGCATACCGACCTAGGTTTCCTATGGACACTAGTTGTGTGTGTCTGGCCACAAGATTGGCAGCTGGATTTGAGAGGTTAGCAGAGACCTTTGTAAAGTAATTTAAAAGAAGTCTTTGTTTGCTAATGTTCAGGAGAGGTTCGCAGGCTTCGATATAAAAGCTTTCAGAAGGGCTAGATCTAAAGGCACCGAGACAAATTAAAAGAGATGCGTTTTGAATGGCGTTAAGAGAATTTAAGAGAGAGTTGCGGGCGGACATATAGAATATACTTCCATAATCGAGTCTGGATCTGACTAGAGCTCGGTAAATTGTAAGTAATACTTCCTCCTTCAGCGCCCCAGTGATAGTGATCAAGAAATTTAATTATGTTAATTCTTTTTAAACAATTAGCCTTACTTTCTTGTATATTATTTCTCCAATACAGTCTTTTATCAAACTTTATACTTATTGGTTATCTACCATACGAAGAGAAGTTCCATGTATCTGTAAATTTGGTTGGGGAGACCTGCATTTTATACTAAACTGGATAACTGCTGATTTAGGTGGTGAAAATTTGAGTCCTCCGTTTGCTGACCAATTATTGATACTCTCCAGGATGTTTTGAAGTAAGGCACATGTGCTAGTTGTGCTCCTACCTTGACAAAATAGTAAGAGATCATCAACGTAAATAGCGTGCTGGAATGGTGCTTTTATCATAGAGCATATGTCATTAATACGTATCAAGAATACTGTGGTGCTAAGAACAGAACCTTGTCGTAGCCCATTCTCTACAGCTTGTGGTGTAGACATTTTGCTATTTATGGAGAAACGTTCTATCTGTTAAAAAGTTATTAATAAAGGTCGATATGTTACCTTCTAATTAGAGGTCATTTAGTTTTGCTAGAATATGCCTAAAGCTACGGGTATTGCCCCATTCTTGTTTTCCATGACGCACGCAGTTTCAGAATGTAATGTAACCAGGTTATCCATAGTACCTACATATATTTTGTCTAAATCAATCATCTAACAAGTTAAAGAAAAAGGTCGAAATGAACTCGATAATGCTAAGGTGAAGTCATTCTTTTTAAGATTATTTTTATTCTTGTCTTATATTGTATTGAAAGTGCTGTTTGGTCAGGAGATCCTAAAGATTATTTAACGGCAACAAAGATTATCGAGGCTTTCACTTTAAAGAATACATGGTCCTTAAACTGTACTGCTTAGCACAATAACAATATGTCCTGCATTGCATACAAGCTGATAGGGTTTGATCTTCTACGAAAAACATGGTCCACCCTAAATAGGATCCGAATCAGACATAGAAAATGTGCTTAAATGCTACATAAATGGGTAAAGTGACTGTGGAGAAAACTAAGCTATCGAATACATATTTGAACAGTGTCCCACAAGATCTTGTAATGGTAGCGAAGACTTCCTCTTTGCAACTTTAGAGTCAATAAAATATATTAATTTACGTAATGTTTTTTTTGTAACTGTTTAATGATTTACATATACCTGTATTATTGATAAATTGTAATATGTGTGTATAGTGTTGGAATTGCCATACGATAAATAAAATTCTTGTCCTATGCTGGCTATTTAAAAACCGTTACTCCTTTTTAAAGAAATATAAACAAAATGATTTTACCTCTCAGTGAAGCGTTCGAGGGTTGACCCAAATACATGTCTTCTCTTGAAGCAGCAGGGGCTGTTTCTCTGGCATCCAATGCCCAGGTTTCTCCTGTTGTTTTATTATATAGTACCAGGAAAAATCCACCACCCAAACCCATACTTTCCGACATCATCACACCTTCACAAAATAGTGTTGCTATGGTCGAATCAACGGCATTCCCACCTTTTTTCAATATGGATCTAAAATCAACAAAATGCTTTAATAACGTACAAAGTTATTTACAAGGAATATAACTAAATACAAAAGAACATATTCTACTACAAACATACTGTGGCTAATAAGCACAGTTCAAAGCCAAATTTCCCTCTACACACACACTACTACAAAAATATAAATAATAATAATCATCTCACAAAAAAACTGACAATTATTTTCTAATATTTTATAAAATCTATTGAACTATTGTTTATATTTCATATTTAAAGCGGTAGCAGCTTTTGCTAAAATATTTAATCTTTTACACATTTTGTATAGCCCAGACAGAAAACGATATTATTAAATCGTTTTCATTCATGGCCACCAAAACAGATGGCACCTCTGTACGCTAACCACTACAGTGGTAAAGATTTAGAAGATATTCCTTGGACTTTTTGAGTTTGAATTTCAATCAGCCCGAGTGTCTGATGAAGCAGGAATGCTGAAATGAGTCATAACACTCTATTGATACCGATTCGAGCACGGAAAGTTTAAGGAATTTGTTCTCCTAGGCCATATATTTGGCCATTCAATTCAACAAAGCGATAACAGATTTTAATCTTATACATACACACACACCCAAACCTAAAGCTAAGATTATTACCATTATAAGAATTAATATTAAACTCAACAGGACTATCACTGCGCCGAGCTTTCGACATCCTCTTTGATGTCTTCTTCCGGGCTTCCGAGATGTCAGTCTTCTGAGCCCCGAGACACTGCTACACTGATCATTAATCAATGCATTACTGCTATTGGGAACAGCGGACGGTTCATTTATACCGTCGATGGTGACGTGGTTTGGAAGGAGGATGGCGAGGTGGTTGGCGAGGTGGTTGGCGTGGGCGTTAGCGCAGGGGTTGGCGCAGGGGTTGGCACGAACATTTATGATGGCGGGATATTGTTTGGATGGTCGAGCGGACGATATTTCCTTTATGGGAGGTCTCCATGTCGCAGTTATCCGGATGCCGTCATCTCTTTGATTGAGACAATTGGGCTTTTTTTCAATTTCTATGGCTTCTTAGATAATTCTTGGTTTATAGAAGCAGATGGGATCTTTAGTTCTGGAGTTTAGAAAATCAATTTTGTGACCTGTATGAAGGTAATGTTAACCTAGAGCTGAAATTAAATCAGAGTTGCGAACAGAAATGGAATGTTCATATCTCCTATTTTAAATTCTTCGATTTGGTTGACCTATATAAAATTGGGGGTAGTTTACACAAGGAATTTCATAAACCTGGTGTTGTTCATTTGGAATATTGTCTGTGATTAATCTGACAAGAGATGAACGCTTTTGTTGGGCGGTAAATATTGTCTTTACTTCTCTTGATTTAAGAATTTTGTCAATGTTGTCAGTGACACCTTTGATGTAAGGAAGACAAGCTCTGGATGCTGTATGTGGATGCTCCTACTGATGTGATTTTCGCAGTAACCGTTTTGAATGAGGGTTTGTTTTAAACTAGAGAGCTCAGCGAGTCTACTTGCATCATTGTAAAGGCGTACTGATGTGGAGATAAGGGTATTAAGGACTGAATTAATTTGTAAAGGTGGATGATGAGAGTTGACATGCAAGTAACGATTGATATGGGTGGGGTTTCGATAAACAGAAAGATGAAAATCTTGGGGTTGGTTTTTCTTTATGATAACGTCAAAAAACGATACGAATGAATCAGTTTACACCAGCGTGAACTAGATACTAGGATGTACACCATTCAGATGGGTCTGAAAAGACACAAAACTCCAGTCCTCTGCTATCTACTAGTATTAGTATTAATATCGGTATTAAACATTTTATTCTTTATAAAATTATTACTAGTGCTTGAATCATGTCAAACTTAATATATTATTTGCGATTATTAAGTTGAATAAAAATAATATTAACATTTACAACTTAATACGTTTTACAAAAGTCTTAAGATTATAAGCACATATTTTACATATTAAAGAAATTCTACTTACACCCCAATTTCTGCACACCCATGGCCACTGCTGCCCACTGCACCAACCCTTTTTCCTTCATTCTTCTTGTTTATCACCAATACTACTACAACTATGACGATAACTATAACAGTCACGATCGCAGCACCTATTGTTAATCTTTTTGTTGAAGTTTTCCTGTAAGTAAAAGTAACCATAATTAAAAAACTGTCACTAAAGTAGAAGAAAACTTAAGTATATGTTGTGAGAAATATCGCGCAAAAACTAACCTGGCAGTGGAAAACCAGGTAAACGTATTGTTTTAGGCCAGTATAATAATCGAGTTTTTGATAGAAATGTAGTTTTGCAACACAAAAGTGTATATAACCACAAATGCTACACTATATAGATACATATAGATACAGAGAAGTAGAAAAAACGAATGGGAAATGTAAAACGGTGCTGAATAATTAATTAATTAATAAACGGTTCTTCTACTGCTACTTCCATGACCGTTATCGATCTTAGGAGATCATGTTAACTAACATATGTGCTATCGTGGCTTTATTCTTAACAGCTCTAAATAATGATATAGTCGATTTTCCGTACCATTATCCTAGATTTTTCAATTATGGTGTTTTTTTTTATCTGGAATACGTTTACCTTGGATCTTTCCCTAAAAAGTGAGATGCAAAAGTTCATATTTTACAAAATTAGTGATAGATGCAAAACATCTTTTTCAACAATAGGACCACAGTTCGGTAGTTGCTGAAGGTCGTGCAATAGAGCTGTACTGTCATCAGGTTCGTTAACAAGAATGTTGTTTGGCTCATCTGTTGTTGTGTTTGCTTGGTCAATCTTATTTCCTATACTTGGCCAAAGTTTTTTCTAGGACTTCAAACTGTCGACGGTGGTATTTCGTTGTATGCCTTGGTCGACATGTACACAATGTCCTTCATATTAACTGACTTCAGCGCTTTTAAGAGATATAAGTTGTCATCAGCCTCCAGTTTGGAAATAACTTCAGAAAGCAGTTTTCAGCGATATTTTCTCTTAAAGTACTCAATGATCCCTTGGTCTATTGGCTGTTAAAGACTGGTTACATTGGGTTGCAGGAACAGCAGTTTAATTTATTTTTCATCGTCGTACTGAACACCTTCCTGGTGTGTAGCCGCGTTGCCAAGAAGTAGTAGTGCTTTGATGGGCAGTTTTTTGTCAAATGCTTTTTTACTTTCGGAACAAATTCAAGTTTTAACACAAGGCGACCGTTATTCTCTCTTTGCTGACTTTAAAGTCTGCAGCAGATGTTTCTTGCGTAGTGGCAAAGGTTTTTCTGGACAAAAGTTTAAAATTTAATCCAGTTTCGTCGATGTTGTGAATTAGCTCTGGGCTCAAGTTGTGGTCACCAATGATTTTTGGGTCTGCTGACAGCTTCTCACCACAAACTCCAATAAAATGGTCTCTTTTTCCATCGAGAGAGCGATCCCTCACTAATCGAGAATGCATCTTCTGGTTGAAGCTTTAAGTGTAAGATCATAGCCTTCTCTTTCAGGATTGGTCCACTTAACGGCGTTCCTTGTCTTCGTTTTTGAATTAATCACAACCACAGAGTATCTTACACCAATCCGTGTTTTGACTCTTTTTTTTTACTTAGAAGTCGTGTTCCATCTGTTTTGAGAAACTTTGCTAGTATTTCGTTTTTATTTGTCTGACTGAAGTATTAATTTCTTTTCGGATTCGTTTATAGCGGTTGTATGCCTGTTGTATTTGTTGTGTTCTGTATTGTAAAAAGGCTTTCTTCTGTTCATCACATTTTATCTTCACTTCCTCTCTAAACCATTGTGTTTTCTTTTTTGATATTATAGTGTTCGCTAACAAATGTATGCAAAAAATCACATTACTGTGACAAATTATGTTATGAATGTTAGCTTCTCAAATTAATCAAAGAATGTAATATCCGATATCTCAATAACTGTGTTTTTGATGAATTGTCAGTAACTGTACTATTTTCTTTGTAAATAATCTTTAGTGAATTGGTAATAAGGGACAAAAATAACTAATTATTCATTTGTTTTTTAATTTGTTGATAATTTGTCGTAAACCTGATATGTTTTGTTTAACGGAATAATACTTCAGTCGATGAAACAAATGTTTGTGTTTAAACATATTTTTTAAAGTGGTAGTATACCTACATAAATTCTAATACGTTAGTGTTATAACGAGTATGCAATAAAATGATATTTAGCTGTCAATTAAATAAAACATAAAATATGCTTTAAATAATTTATATTATCTTCTTTTGTGCCTTACGTTGGCGATTATACGGCAAAGGATTCACGGTCTTCAACCATAAAAAAGTTTAACTTCCTTTTGTAATTTACTATTTTTAATGGGACTAGCCACAATTTTATTTTAAAATTAAGTTTATTTGACGTGTCGATTTCCACTTCGGAAATAGTTCTCAAAATACAAAACATTAATAAATTAAACAAATTTTGTTTTTTGTTACTTACTTGGCAGAAATTTTTTCTAATAATTTAATTTTATCTGAATTTATTCATATTGACAATTCGGACATATATTATACATTTTAAATTAAATGACTTTAAAATTATATTGCCAATATTTTTGAGTTGCGTTTCTGTGACGACTTTATTGTAACATAGTTTATTCTTCTTCTTTTTCTTCCTTCTTGTATGTAGGCTTTAAAGCCTGTTTCTTCTTTAATATTTGCCTCTCAAATTGTTTAAATTATCGCACCATCTTTTTCTTGGTCTACCAATACTTCTTCGTCCATTTGGTGACATATCTTGTGCTATTCGTACTATCATATCTTCTGCCATTCTACTAATGTGTTCGTTCCACTCCTGTTTCCGTTTTGTCACCCATCCATTTATGTCTTCTATATTGCATGCTCTTCTTATGTTTTCGCTTCTCTGTATTTATTGGCTGTTGTATTAAAGATATGTGTTAATCTTTGTAACCCGTCTTCTGTCTCAGAGATTAATGCGACGTCGTCTGCATAACATAATATGTGGATTTCTTTGTTCTCCATTCTGTAACCATGACCTTTACGTACTGCTTTTATTATTTCGTGCATTATTATATTAAAGAGAAGTGAGCTTAACGAGTCTCCCTGTCTGACTCCGCTTTGTACTGGTATATACTGTAATAGTTTTCCATTTATTTTTGCCTGTATTCGATTATGTAAGTAGATGTTTTTGATGGTTTGTATAATATTGAGTTGTATGTTTCTTTTATACAGTAGGAGTAAGACATCTTCGACTTGGATTTGATCGAAAGCCTTTGTCAAGTCTATAAAATATATATATGATGGTTTATTGTACTCGATGGCCTTTTCTGTGATTTGTCTTAGTACAAATACGGCGTCTACGCAGGATCTTCCGGATCTGAATCCTTGTTGTTCATCTGATAAAGTTGTTGGTTTATTGATTTTGTTGGTTAGGACTTTTGTGGTAAGCCTAAGTGCGGTGTTCAGTAGATTTATAAATTTATACCTCTATAGTCTATACATATATAAGTTTTGTCATCTATAGGGTTATACTTTCTCCACCGTGTTTAAGAAGCTCTTTGGTTATTCCGTCTGGTTCTAGTGACTTTCTATTTTTTAGTGAATTTACGGCTATCTCTATTTCCTAAAAACTGATTTCTATTTCGTGTCTTAATTCAGGTACGTTATTGTGTTGATTATTATTTTCTTTTTCTTTAAACAGTTCTAGGTATCTTTCCCACTCGTTTGCTGGTATGTTATTGTATTCCTTTAATTCTGCCATTTCTTTCGTTGATTTCTTATGAATCACCATATTTGTTTTTGTGTACCGTAGAAGTCGCTTTCCATCCTTTCTGTAAACTGTTCCCAGTGTTCATTTTTTGTTCTTCTTACCAACTGCTTCCTTTCATTTCGTATTCTTCTATAGATGTCTCGGGATTCTGGAGTATTCGATGTTTTGTTTATCTTTACATTTCTGTTTTATTTCTTTTTTGTAACAAAGTGTATTGTTGTTGTTTCTTTTGTTCAGTATTACTTTGCGTTTTCCTAGAGCTTTTGTTGCTGCTTCTTCAATGTTGTTTTTAATTTTCTCTCAGCTCGCGTTTATATCTTCGATGTTGTCTATTTGTTTCAGCTGTATCTTCTGTGTTAGCCTCCTTTGGTACACTTAATTTTTACTAAGCACGCCCCAATTATTTTTCAGTTTTTTTACCTATCTTAGAGATGTTACATTTTTTTGAAATATCCTGAAACAGTTCACATTTTAGTATAAAGACTATCAATTAATTTACTTCAATAAAAGTAATGTTGCCAAATTTTTAACATTTTGAGATATATAATTCCCATTTGGTATAAAAACGATTATCTCATTGGTGTCATAAAAAAATTGATCAATGTCTGCTTAATTTAGCTGAATTTTGTCATTTAATAAATACGCTCGTGTATAACATTCTAGACATATGTTTATCCATTAAAGGCAGATGTCTAAGTACTGAATTTGGGAACTAAATTGATAAAGTGGCCCTGAAATTTGCAAGTCGGCAGATGTCTTTAAATGAACTACTTAATTACATAATTACAAAACCTTGAATAGTTTAACTAATAGTTTAATATAGTTAATATATATATATATATATATATATATATATATATATATATATATATATATATATATATAGTGTGTTATTTCCTGACCATGAATATTTAAACAGAAACTTTTTTATTTCCTGGGTTTGTGGGTCTGAACTATTTAAATTTTGCTCCAGTTTTTCCGTGGACCAGTTTTTTTTAAGCTTTTGTATGAACTTCTTTCAGATATTCTAAGTAATTTGTCATGCAGCCTATTCTTTTAATTTCTGGATTTTTTTTTTGTTTTTGTATTCCGTATTATTAATTTTTCAAGGCAATAGATGTCTTTTTTTATGCAATTTTTTATATGCGTTTTTCTGTGGAACATATCCACCGCATAAAATGATACCTTACTGTATATATATATATATATATATATATATATATATATATATATATATATATATATATATATATATAGAGAAAAGAAATTTAATCTTTGCAGATTAGTTAAATAGTAAACTCTTAAATATTGGGGAAATCTGCAAGAAATACTCTAATGTGTATCAATTGTTTCGCCGAACGTTTTCGCCAAAGAGAATTAATTTGGCTTCTTCAGGGCTGAAAGAGAATAAATTATAATTAGCTACCATATATTATCTATTAAAACATTATTGATCTTACCGTAACTTAGAATTGTAGAGTTAGAATATTAAAAAACTTTGCTAGTAACATAGTGGTGTTTTTTGTTACTATGTGCAAAAAAAAAGTTTTTTATAAGGATCGGAATGTATGGTAGCTTTGAACTTGACACGTAAAGGCTTACCCAAGGTTAATCGAAAAACCCAATGTAACTACATTTAAAAGGAGGTAATTCTTTGAATTGTCGGCAATAACTAAATTTTTGATTTTTAGATAGTTAAAAGTGAGGTTCTGTTTAAGCCAGAACGCAAGCGCTGACAACTTCATTATTTCGTATGAATCTTTATGTCGTTAAGGTTCATTGGTAAAAAACGAAAGAATTTAAATCCCAGTAAAGGGAAATATTATATAATATTATATAATATTATATAATATATTATATAATATATATAATATTTCCCTTTACTGGGATTTAAATTCTTTCGTTTTTTACCAATGAACCTTAACGACATAAAGATTCATACGAAATAATGAAGTTGTCAGCGCTTGCGTTCTGGCTTAAACAGAACCTCACTTTTAACTATCTAAAAATCAAAAATTTAGTTATTGCCGACAATTCAAAGAATTACCTCCTTTTAAATGTAGTTACATTGGGTTTTTCGATTAACCTTGGGTAAGCCTTTACGTGTCAAGTTCAAAGCTACCATACATTTCGATCCTTATAAAAAACTTTTTTTTTGCACATAGTAACAAAAAACACCACTATGTTACTAGCAAAGTTTTTTAATATTCTAACTCTACAATTCTAAGTTACGGTAAGATCAATAATGTTTTAATAGATAATATATGGTAGCTAATTATAATTTATTCTCTTTCAGCCCTGAAGAAGCCAAATTAATTCTCTTTGGCGAAAACGTTCGGCGAAACAATTGATACACATTAGAGTATTTCTTGCAGATTTCCCCAATATTTAAGAGTTTACTATATATATATATATATATATATATATATATATATATATATATATATATATATATATACATATATATATATATATATATATATATATATATATATATATATATATATATATATATATATATATATATATATATATCTATCTATATAAGGATTTTTACAGCTGTCGCCGCCTTCCTTCTTTCAGCCAACGTCTCCAGTCCTTTCTGTTCTGCCATTCTCCATCTCTAAGGTCTCGTCTTTCCATGGCCTCGTCCACTTCATCCCTCCATGATCTTCGGGGTCTATAAAGTATATATATATATATATATATATATATATATATATATATATATATATATATATATATATATATATATATATATATATATAGAAACTTTTTTTTCCTGGGTTTGTCGGTCTTATGTAAATAAAACTATTTATATTTTGCTTAAACGTTTCGGCAAATTTGCCATTTTCAATAAGCACTTTATTAACCTTTAAACATTACATTTTACAATTAAATTTCATGTTTACACTTTTTTAAAAAGTTTAACATGGATTAAAAATTGGTAGCTATCTCACTCGTCGTTCAATAACCAGGAGGTTATTGAACGACGCTAGGAATAACCTTTTACTGTAGTGTTTTTAAGGGTGAACTGAAGATGCATATCGGAGAGCGAATTTTAAAGTACCCCTCCGCTACTCTCAGTTGAACGAATTAGAGCTCCACATTTTGAAGCATTGTTGACAACTCTGTTCAAAAGTAATCATTTTTAAACTTTTTACAATAAAGCTTTAGTCCTTGTTATTCCAGGTAAGTTCATTTTTTTCTGACTTATATTCTTGCAAAAAAAGTTGTTTGGGATTAACAAATTGAATAATTTTGAACTAATTTACACACTATAAAATCCAACTTTACACGCATATCAAAGTTGTAGGTTCATTTTTACTATAGTTATTAGCATTTATTGAAAATTAAGAATTAAAAGATTATTTTTTTTATCAGTTTTCTAAGCAACAAATTAGTAAATCAAAATTTAAAGATCGCCATTTTAAAGTTTTAAACGTACTTTATCAAATAAATTATCTCCAAATTCGTTGAAAATGTTTTACTTTTTACTGATAGACGAAAGTTCTTAGAATTGTGCATTTTTGGACTTAAATTGTTAATACATAATTTGAAAAGTCCGCTGAACCCACTGTAGGAAACATACAAGTTTTGGTTGTTGAGGTCCATAAAACTCAAAAAACTTGTCAGATATCTGGCCGGATCAAGGTCCCCAACAGGGTACTTTTTTAGGTAGGTACCTTATTTCTCTGGACCATATTGGCATTAATTACTCTAGTATTGGAAATTTTGACAATTCACTTTTACATTTATATAATATAAAGTAAATTATTTCTAAAAACAAATTTTTTATAACAAACTTGGATTTTGGCTAGTTTGGCTAAAATTCATATCCTTGTTATTTCATTAATTAATCATTTTTACATTGTAGGATTGGAATTCGTGTTGATGAAGAATTGTAAAAACATTTATACCAATCACTTATTCTTAAAAAAAATAAGTCATCACGGAAACGTGATCAGAAGCAGCAACAACAATTTAATTGTTATGGATTAATCCTAAACGATCATATTGTCTGTTATATTTTACATTCCATACATTTATTCAATCATTCCAAAAGTATTTATGCCTTACATTTTTACCTAAATGATTCATTTTAAAAACATTTTATTTTTTTAAAAACCTGCGCTGCCTAAATTTCTATATAGGTATATAATACAAATCTGCTAATTTAACCCTTTCGTAAAAACTTGAAATATACAGGGTGTTTCAAAAAAAGGTAACTCCGTCTCCAGGGTAGGTAAAAAACTGAAAAATAATTGGGGTTTGCTTAGTAAAAAATTTTTGTAACGACATACGTTTTCACGATACAGGGTGTTAAAGAAAAAAAAATTTTACGCATTTTTTACGATTTTGCCGAAACTACTGGCAACATTGTAATGAAATTTTATACGAATATGTTTTGGAAGCTGATACATCCCATGAATTTGTTTTTATATCTGATTCTCATAGAGGGCGCTAGTTACACGGATCGTACTAAGTATTAGTCAATATAACTTTTTTAAGAGTATAATTATTAATCAAAATTTCAAGTAAACTTAAACATCATTCAATTTTACACGAAAAAGGTACTCTTGGTAAAACTCGATACTGTGTACCGTTTTCGGAATATTTTGATTTGAAAATTATGAAGTAATAATTGATGCTGGTAGTAATGATAAAGTTCTCATAGGTATACCTCTATTTTCTCCAAGTGTGCCATGGAAATCTGACATTTATTGATTGTTATGACGATAAATCAACAATAATTAGAGTTTTGAAACCTTGTTATTTATAAAATCAAATTAAAATGTACTCAAACGTTGAATACACTGACATGTTATTAACCTAAGGCGAATGTTTAGGATGTTCTAGTGCAGCTGTGAGACGTTATGCAGAAAAGTTTCCTAGAAGAAACTTACCAAGTAAAAAAATATTTAAAGCCGTTGAACGACGTTGTCGAGAAACTGTTAATGTGAAACCAAATAAAATAAATTCTGGTAGACCAAGAACAACAAGAACAATTAATAAAGAAAATAATATTTTAAATTTACTTGATCAAAATCCAACAGTTAGCGTAAGGAATATAGCAAGACAAACAAATACTTCTTCTTCAAGTACTTGGCGGATACTGAAAGAACAGCAATTATTACATCCTTATCATTACAGACAAGTCCAAGAGCTTTTGCCAGATGATCTACCGGTTAGAGTGGATTTTTGTGAAACATTGCAACAACGGACAGCCCACAATCCAAATTTTTTAAAATGCATTCTTTTTACGGACGAGGCCACCTTTACGCGACAAGGTATGTTTAACTCCCATAATGCACACTACTGGTGTGATGAGAATCCACGAGTCAAAAGGGTATCACATTACCAACACTCATTTAAAGTTAATGTTTGGACAGCAACTTTAGGTAACAAATTAATAGGTTATCATATTCTACCTGGAAATTTAAATGGTGATATGTATCTTGATTTTTTAAACAATTTCTTATTCGAGATATTAGAAGATTTAACGCTAAGCGAGCGAAGATCTTTATTTTTTATGCACGATGGAGCTCCACCACACTTTGATAGAAGGTGTCGTAATTGGTTGTGTAATCATTTTCCGAATGGATGGATTGGTAGAGGTGCAGAAGCTCCGATTCATTGGCCTCCTCGATTTTAACCCTTTGGACTACGCAGTTTGGTCGTATATTAAGGAAAAAGTCTATGCTACAGAGGTAAATTCACGCCAAGAATTGGAAGAAAGAATTCAACGTCAATTTAATGACATCATAGCTGATCCCCTATCGTTTAGAAGGTTAATGGAATCTTTAGAAAAAAGAATAGACTTGTGTATTCGCGAAAACGGAGGGCATTTTGAACACTTACTGTAGTTGAATTTTATTTATGAAAATCAGATATAAAAACAAATTCATGGGATGTATCAGCTTCCAAAAGATATTCGTATAAAATTTCATTACAATGTTGCCAGTAGTTTCGGCAAAATCGTAAAAAATGCGTAAATTTTTTTTTCTTCAACGCCTTGTATCTTGAAAACGGATGGCGTTACAAAAATTTTTTACTAA
The DNA here is from genome assembly GCF_040954645.1 of Diabrotica undecimpunctata. Lineage (NCBI taxonomy): Eukaryota > Metazoa > Arthropoda > Insecta > Coleoptera > Chrysomelidae > Diabrotica > Diabrotica undecimpunctata. The sequence goes on from NC_092804.1 coordinate 153,606,743, forward strand.
GCAAACCCCAATTGTTTTTCAGTTTTTTACCTACCCCAGAGACGGGGTTACCTTTTTTTGAAACACCCTGTATATAGTCCATTACTTTAGCACAGTTTAATGCTTTAATATACTGTGACTTTGCGAGTAGTCTCTGTGTTACCTTTTGGTACAAGTCTTTAGATGTAAGCGGCGTCTATATTAAATAAACGAATATTAACTATTAACAGAAACGTATTATTGCACATAAAAACACTATAATAAATAATAAACCTATAATAAACTCTTAAATTAACCTAAATTAAGTTTGTTTCAAAATTTATAACAGGATACATCGTGCCAATTTGAGTATAACTTACATTTATATTTCTTTGTCTATGCCTTCTCTCCAACTTTGCCTAGGTCTTCCTCTCCTTCTTTTTCCTCTTGGTGACCATTCCAAAATCTGTTATGGTAGTCTTCTTTAGTTCATGCGTTGTACGTGTACATGTATGTTATGTGTACGATTAGTTGTTTAGTTTTGGTATCGTCTAATAATGAGTGATTTACGTATCTTATCTATATCTTAATAATATTGTGTTACCTCCGTGGTAATGGGAATATATCCCCACCAGAGATACGATAGCTAGCAGAATACTACCAGGAAGAAAAACTACCGCTAAACAACAAAACTAACGTTAGACTTCTAATGCCCAAATCTGCCCAAAAAACCAGCTGGATATAGATCGGGATACAGCGATACAGGGACGATCATTTACTAGTGATAAAGATCCTGATAGAGAAGTCCGCAAACCATTGACATTGATATTTGTCGACTACGAGAAAGCAGTCGATAATTTAAGCCAGCAGAACATGATAAAAGTATTGGCAGAATGTCGAATAGATCGTCGCTACACCCACATAATCCAACATATCTACTAGAATGCCACGGCCAGCTTAAGACTAACTGAACAAGAAACAAATAAATTCTGTATATAGCAAGGAGTACGGCAAGCAATCAGCGACTCCCCAAAGCTATTATGCCAAGCAGATATGCAGCAGTAGATTACTGGATTGAGCCATAAATACCTTCCATTCATAAAAATCTTCAGGTGTAAATGAAATCTTACCAGTATTATTCCTAGCACATGTAGGTTAGAAGGAGATTCTATAACATATCGCAAGAATCGTTTACCAGATATATACCAGAAATGTGATTATATAAAATAAATATAATGAGTGATCCGCAATTATTTTCATTAAAGCTGTCCGAGCAAAAAACCTTGTCTGAGTCTTGTTTTAATCTGAATTTGTATCACTGGTTCGTACATTAACTTTGATTAACATTGTAAAACATAAAAAAATCATCCAAAACCTTTAACATAGAGCTTTAATCAAAAATCAAAGAAACTAACATAATTCTTTAATATGATTCTCTATTCTTTGTCTAAGATCTTCCAAATCAGCTACAGGAGTTTTAAAAATCGAATTTTTTAAATGTGGCCACATAAAGTAATGGCAGGGATCAAATCACAGGATCGAGGGGGGAATATAATAGGCGTATTTAAACTTATGGCCCCATTGTCGAAATAAACCATAATAAAATTCAAATTTTGCAGCATTGTATGAATTCGATCTCCGTGTTACTGAAAATATCCTTCTATTAATTCAGCATCCATCAATTGATTTATAAATGGAGTTAAAATTTCTTGACGGTATCTTTCAGCATTTAGAATCCCTTCCAAACAGATGGGTCCTACAATACGTTGCTTGCTTATAGCAGCCCAAATTCCAAGTTTCTGTGGATATAAAGGCCTTTCAATAAAATAATGCAGGTTATCTGCACTCCACATCCTCATATTCTCTCATTTACAGTTTTTTTGATAAAATCTAAGGTTTTTATGTTATTGGTGAAAAATCGATTAAAAACATAAGAAAAATTGAAACATTCAATTACAAATAAGTCTGAAAGTATTGATTTTTTGAAAAAGCTCTTTTGCTATCGATTTTTAAGGTACCAACCCTCAATATAAAGGTTCCAACCCTCCAGTTAAGGTATTCCGTAGTTACCGTGAAAATTAAAAACAAAATCGATAAATGTTTATGAAATTCGGAATTAAAAATTATACGCTGAACTATTTGTGACTCACGTTAAATTTATTTCCAAAAAAAAAAATACCACTCAACTGTAAACCATGATTATTAAATAGAGTCAACAATAATTCAAATTATGCGACAACAGAGTAATTTGTGAAATACACTAAATACTTAACCTTGGTCCAATTTAGAAAATGGATAACATGTGTAGTTATTGAAATGGAATTACATCCTATTGATTTCGATTACGTGGTTTATCGTTCAAAAGTGTAAATAAAAATGTTTACTCTCATATTCATGACTCAATAAAGAAAAACAATAGCTCTTTATATTTCCAGAAGCAAATTAATTAGATATTTTATTGATATAATGGGAAGTGGATATTTTAGTAAACTCTCATTTTATTTATAAACATACTGTTGGATAAGAAAAACCCAGACACGAGTTTTTGTGAATAATAATTTTTTAAGAATTTCTATATTTAGCAATTTATATTGTTAGAGAGATAATTTCGACATAATAGTCGAAAACAACCCTCCATAAATGAAAGAGACTGAATTATTTCTTTTAAGTAACTTTAGTTGATTCTCTAAAATTTTGACCATTCCAGAGCTTGCAATATATATTCTGATTGCCATATATTGCAAACAGTTCTGCGGAATAAATGGAACATCGTTTAATTTAAACATATATACCGCACAACCAACTTCTAAAATGGATTTTGACCCATCTGTGAAAATCCTATGTGACTTATCAAATTTAGCGAGTTGTTTCTAAGTTAAATGGCGTTGTTATCATCAAAAGTATGGAAATAAACTTTGGTTTGGGAATAAAGAATATTGAAGTTAGATTGGTAGAAATAAGTTTCAGCTGGGATTTCTAAATAGGAAGAAACATTAGGAAATGCTATATCTAAAGTTGCAGAATTTTTGTTATGCCAGCATTTGTCAACTAAGATATGTCTAATATTTTTGCAATAGGTAGGTTTGGTTATTACCCTGACGTTTAAGGATAAACTTTTCAGCTAAAAATAGATTTTCAGTAGGTGTAGTTTTAAGTGCACCTAAAACCAAACGCAGAGCTATGTACTGGATTCGATCTAATTTTTTAAGTCTAGTACTTATTTGTAGCAGACCCATATAAAAAGCAATCATAGTCAAGAATTGACCTGGTATAAAACATTAGTTTAACCTTAGGATCAGCGACCCATTGGTGACGGTTCTTCTTAGAGTGCCTGTCCGTTTCGAACGTTGGCGATCATTCTGGCTATGATGATTTTGTTGGTTGCTATACGGAATAGCTGTGTTGAGGTCTTTCTATACCATGCTCTCAGGCCAGGATATTCTTCTTCGTCCTTGGGCTCTTTTTCCTTCAATTTTACCTTGCAAAATGCATTGGAGTAGCTCATATATACCTTGATTTCTCATTATATGCCCCAAGTACTGCAGCTTACGACCCTTCACGATGTTGACCAAATCCGCGGTTGTGTTCATCCTCCGTAGTACTCCTTCATTGTTGTCTGTCCATGGTATCTTCAGGATCCTTCTGTATAACCACAGCTCAAAAGGCTGAAGTTTTGATAGAGTTTCCCCCTATAATGTCCACGTTTCTACTCCTTACAGAAGCACCGAGTACACGTAACGTTTAAGGAGTCGTATATTTTTGTTTCTAGGTTGAGGTCATGGCAAAAGGGAATCACAATTATCTCCTTCTAGTAAAATGCTGTTAAATACTTTGAATAGATTCTTCTTCTTCAAGTGCCATCTCCGCGGCGGAGGTCGGCAATCATCATAGCTATTCGGACTTTTGAGACTTTCGGACTTGAATAGATAATCTACAGGAAATTTCGGGAAGATTTGTTAACATGAGGTTACCGTCCATATCTGGAGATGTATTTTTGAAATTTTAATGTTTGCAGTAACTTTCCTGAGTGATAGGAGTTGGTAAAAAGTGGGCATTGATATGGTTATTTGGTATATTTATTGATAGATGAACAGAGTCGGGAGCAACTTTAGATAAAAGTTGTTTTACTGCTAATTCATCGTTAATGGTAATTTTTTTCTGAGATTGAATTTTATTTACCCTTTCCCAAATGTCTGATGAAGGTGTTTGCCTATTAAGAGCAATCCTGCAATACTGTACCCAGTTAGATTTAGGTTTTAAGCGGAAAGTACGTTTACACATAGCCTCGTTTCTTTTATATTCATTAAAATTCAAAAAAGTTAGGTTAGGTTAGGTTAAGTTAGAATCAGCCAAGTCAGGCTTAAACAAAAATGAAATACAGTCCCGTATCAGTATCGCTAAATCGATTGGATTGGATATCGCTAAAACCTGACTTGTTTGTTTATATTGTTGAGGAATAGACGGAAAGTTTTTATTGTCATCATTAACAATAGATTTAATGTTGGAATTATTAAAAATAGAATTATCGGAATTCAAAACATTTAGAGGATTATTAAAATCATTATTCTCAGAAAAAACAATATTTTCAACATGAATATTACTTAACGTGTCGTTATTCCGTGGATCCTGTAGTGGTGGGTCTTTACCACATACACCATTTTTAACCTGGGACATCCCAGGGTTAAGTATTTATCAAAAAATATAGGAAATATTAATACTTACAGTACAAATGCTAAACAAATAACTTAAAATTAACGTAAACCTGATTAAAAACTAAATAAAGTTGAAACATAATGACGGTATTAGATTTTTATTTCGATGTAGGGCGGCGGCAAGCCGCTTATACGTATTTCAACCTCTTTAGGTCTCATCACAGCGGCATATGCCACTACTCTGAATCGAAACAAAATCTATCCCGTCTTAGGACAATAATTATGGAAATAATTATTTGCAGACGTAACAACGCCATCTAATATCAACAAGAGAAATCATAAGATTTCTTACCTTTACTTTACTTTAAATAATTTTGATTGAATACGAGACACACTTACACACCGGTCCGCACTATACGAAAGTTCGAATGAAACTGTATATATTAATTTTAAATTGCATTACTTCAAATTTTGGGATTCCAAAAATATTAGCCTGTTTTAACATAACTTATAGAAATATTTATTGAAATGCAAAATTCAAAGTTTTAAGTAAAGAAGAAAAAACAACATATTACATAATAAAAGTGAATATAGTTATAATTTGATTTTTCTACTTTTTTTGTCATTATATCTAAAACATTGTCTGAATTGACGTCAATATTTCACTGGCACAACAGTAGGGCAAGTTCGATAAGCCTTTCATTACCGGTTCTATTCCTTAAATAGGTTTTTACTAGCTGCATAGTTGAAAATGAGCGCTCAAACTGGTCACCGAACAAAATCGACCACCTCCAGGAGCAAGAAACAATACACTCCTTCAATTAAAAAAGTGTGAGATGTAATAAAATACCTAAAAAATAACAAATGCTCAGGAAGTGGTGGTATACCCAAGATGTACTGACGTGTTTCCATTTGAAGATAGTTTTGGAACAGGAGGTTAGAGACGTCAAAATAGACAAAAGAGGAAATATCTCTAATAAATCCTCGCAAATGATGGACTAGATAGATAATCTGATAAATCCCAATTGATTTTTGGATATTTCGATTTCTTCAGGTATCCGGCTATAAGTTACTCTCTTCCATATTTTTATGGTGTGACTAAGTAGATGTATAGCCCTGTAACTTGTGTATTGTGGTATATGTTCTTTGCTTTTGTAAAAGGGAACTAATATACTGCTTCTCTATCCGTCTTCCATTTGTCTTACTTGTTCTAAACAAACTTGTTAGTCAACTTGTTCATGTCTCTCTTAAAGCTGTCTACACTGCCCCAGCGATATCATTTGATCAAAGTGCTTTACATTTTCTTATATTTTGGAGCAACTTTCTCGTTTGTTATTTTGGTAACCATTAGTGTTATTTTTCAAACCATTGATCTCCATGACCTGTAGCTCCTAAATGGAGCAAGAGCTTTGTACGCGTCTCTTAACCAGGTAGGATTTCTAGTGGTTAATTGGCTTGATCACGCACTTCCTTAGTTACTATTTGCTATGTATTATTATTTCATTTGTTAAAATCTTCAATTCACTTTTGCTTTTTACTTCTCCCCAGCTTAACCCTACTGATTCATATTCTATTTTTACATATTTTCTGATTTGTCTGATTCATATTTTCTCTCTTAAGAATTGTCTGGTCTCACTCTTTTATTTTACCTATTGACTCGTACGCTAGACCTTGTTTCGTTATATTACATGCATTTTTCCTAAGCGTAGAACCAATCCAATTTCATTTCCTTTTTGTTATAGATTCACGAACGGGTTCTTGCCTTGTTGTCTCCCACATAATTTTTTCCCCACTTATATCTTGGTTATCGTTTTTCCATGTTCCTGCAGCGTATAATCACACACTTTTTACACAGCTGTTAGAGATTCTTATTTTCGTATTTTATTGTATATATATAAATGTTTAATTGTAATAAATGCCCATTGAGTTTTAATTATTCTGTTTTGGTGGTCTGCTTTCGTTTCACTATCTATTTATAACTTATCAAAAATTGCAACTTCATTACGTTTATTTCTAACTGGACGACTTACTTCTCGTATGATGTTATTAACTGAGCCTATACTTTAAAACCAGAAAGGGTCTTTTTAATTATATGTCTTTTATTAAGTAAGAATTTTGAAATAAAACTTTTGTAATTTATGGTATACAGCCAGCTACAAGAATTTTAATTTCCTTGTGGATTATCAAGTAAGTGTTGTACGCATTGTACGGAGTGGCAGAATTATTTTTGTAAAAAAATTACTCCACTTCAATATAAAACTCGACTGACTTTGGATTGTTATCAAAACGTTTATTTTTCCGAGTTCTATGAGGGTGCAAAAAGAAAAAAATTTTAAATAAGGCCTACGTTCATAAACGATTTATTAATAACCTCACTAGATAGCGGAAATAAAGGCAGTCGCGTTAGATGGGTAGAGCTAAAGTATAAAATGCAAAGTATAAAAAATAACGATCAGTGAAGAAACTGTATCGAAAAACCCTAGAGCCTACCAGGAGTAAAAGACATAACAAAGAGGAAAACGCCGTCTTCCCTGGATCGACAGCATTGAAAAAGAAGCAAGGACTGTGCGAACAATATTTCAATTACTCAATATTGATCTGGCTCAATACTCAATATTGATCTCACTGGAGGCATATATTGTAAATCTTGAGTGTATAACAAAATAGAAACTCTCCAAATTCTACATTCTCTCATTCTACACTCATAGAAAACAAGAGACTTCTAAGACAACTATTTACATCCCATTTCATTTAACTAAAAAAATTACATGTTATAATAAAAATGTTTTCTAACTTATTAATATTCGAAATATTACAATTAACATTGTATTTAGATTTATAGGTTTTCCCCTGTGTTACTCATAAAAATTCATAAAAAATAAAACCAATGATTAATATTAGAAAATCTTTAAATATTTTCTATAGGAAATAAGTATAGATTTAACATATATATATACATATATATATATATATATATATATATATATATATATATATATATATATATATATATATATGTTAGTTTTGATATTTCCGCGGGAGCTGTATGTTATATCAATGGTATTCCGGGTTTGACTCCGCGTTAAATGTTGTTGGTTTTGATAAAAACCATTTTGACGACGTTTCGGCAAGATCTCACTTGCCATTTTCAAGTCTCTCTGGATGGTCTGCTTCTTGTCGATGTTCGAGTGGAAGTGAGCACTTCCACTCGAACATCGACAAGAAGCAGACCATCCAGAGAGACTTGAAAATGGCAAGTGAGATCTTGCCGAAACGTCGTCAAAATGGTTTTTATCAAAACCAACAACATTTAACGCGGAGTCAAACCCGGAATACCATTGATATAATATATATATATATATATATATATATATATATATATATATTTATATATATATAGAATAACTAGAAATTAGCAATTTATGAAATCGATTCAACTCTGGATAATAAATAACTCTACCAGTATTCGTTTTTCTAAATACAAGCGTTCTAAAGGTATTTAAAGGCGCCATTTTTACAAAAGAGCTCTAGCTCTCTTGGAAAGCATTTTTGAACTAAGTAAATTGGGTTAAATTGTCTTAAAATTATCTGAGGAATCTTCTCCGGTCTCCGTTTGTCAGGAGAGTTTCTGGAAGCACTGTATAAATATGTTCACCATATTTCTTTCTACTACATACTCATTCACCAAGTGATTGCCGGTATAAACAATCCCCCTCTCACTGACCAACGTCTTCAGGCGGATGAGTTAGTAACTGGTAGAGCACTTTTTTATCTTGGGGTTGAGAAATTTGCCCCAAAGGCGAATGAACCTATGACAACGGGAAACCACTACATTAAAGATCGTCAGATTTTCCTAGAACAATAACCATGGAAAATACGATCAATCACATGAAGAGGTGCTAAGAAACCGTGCGAGGAGAGTCACCCGAATGTGGAAAATAACTATATAAAGAACGAGTCCTTTTTAAATTTCAGGACATGAAATATGTTGAGTTTGTTCGATTAAGAAAAGATGCACACACGATTCAGGAAATGAACAGACTGAACCTAGAAATATTAGGCATAAGCGAAATGCGCTGGTCTATTTAACTCTATAATGAGCTTCCGTTATTTCCCACAGCAATGGCAATTAGCACAGATAATAATGACACTAAAGCCAGGAAAAGAACCAGAAATGTACGGTCCTATTAGCCTTCTTCCAGTGGTTTCCAAAATTTTTGAAAAGCTGACACTTACAAGTTAATACCTATACTAGAAAATAAAAAACTAATACCATCACACCAATTTGGGTTCATAAAACATCATTGAATAATACAACAGATACATTCTTCTTCTCATGACGCCGTCTCCTTTCGAAGGTTCTCGATCCAAATGGCAATTGTAGTTCTGGAAACTGCTGCGCGAAAGATTTCTGCGGATGAGCGGTCGAACCATCTACTTAGGTCTTTCAGCCACGAGTTCTGGCATCTTCCAGATTTCGTGATAAATACAAAAGATACATCTTTTGCCCTGTACTTTTCCTTCCAGTATAACTTGAAGTAATTCATATCTTTCACCTCTCAACATATGACCCAAGTATTGCATTTTCCTCTCTTTAATTATTCTTATTAATTCTTTTTGTTTACACATGCGACGAAATACCTCAACATTAGTAACTCTTTGTACCCATGGAATTCTCATCATTCGTCTATATATACATCTCAAAGGCATCTATTCTTTTTTCTATTTCAGAGTCCATTGTCCAACTTTCACAGCCATACAGTAAGACAGAAAAAACGTAACATCTGATCATTCGGATTCTAAGCTGTAGACTAAGGTCTGATCTTGTAAAAAATGTTTCATGCATACAGATACATAGAGTTGCAGAAAGAATCAATGAAGACTTTGAAAATCATAGGTACTTTTCAGCGGTATTCCTAGACATAAGCCAGGCATTTGATAAAGTCCGACATGAAGGTCTCTTATTTAAACTAAAACAGAATGTAAGAACATATTACCATATAATCATAAAGTTCTATATCACCAACAGAAATTTTCAGGGGATAGTATGAAAATGAATACACAAGCATACAACAAACTCTTGCTGAAGTCCTAGGACCAATATAGGCTTTGATATCATAGGTTATACATTTCATTTGTTGTAAACAAGTATATTTATATGGGCCATAATATTGCCATTTTTATTTTTGATTTTATGAGAGAAATAACTTTGTTAGAACACAGTGTAATAAAATTATTTTTAATTAAATCGGATGCATACTATTCGAAATAGCTTCGAATTTAATTAAAATTTGCTTCGTAACCCCTGTTTTAACAAATCATTCCTCTAAATTTTTCGTGCACTAATATTTTGGTTTTTCGTCTTGGATACATCGAATCTAACAGAGTAAAAGCTTTTAATCAGAAATACCGGTGGAATATGTCGATATTTTAATGTGTTTTACGAGTCGCTATTTTTGAATGTCGATGATTACGGATTTTTCACTAAAAGGAAACATACTATGCCCTTTCGGACTACCTAGAATATTGGATTTTATTGTGTTTCACGAGTCGTTATTTGTTAATGTCGATGATTATGGATTTTTATCTAAAAGGAAACTGTGCCCTTCTGGACTATATGGACTACTTTTTGTACTCTCTATATATTCATGTGCTTATTCGTAGACAAATTTCCGTTCGTTATCTTTAAAATTTCGTTTATTTTATACTAGTTTTTTGAATTTTGAACATTGGTTGTTTTTGTTATATCTGTTAGTTTTTCTTCTGTACTTTCTTCGTAGCTTTCTACGGGACAACCAAGCAGCAGAATTACAAGGAGATATTTAGAGGAAGGATGTCAATAATAGACGTTATACACATAATCAAACAGAAATTGGAAAATTATTATGAGTTTGAGATCGAATCATTTTCACAGATTTTAAGCAAACATTTGACAGTCTAATACGAGAAGACGTTATTAAAGAAATGAAAAGTTGTCCATAAAGTAGAAATTTGTGAAGTTAACAAAAAAGCCACAAATAGAAACCAAAATATATAAAACAAAGTACATAATATGCTTTACAAAAGACATTTAAGACAACGTAGTCTATATCGACCCTTGGGCTTGATCAAAATCTGTAAGTGGTTTACGTTTAAAAAAATTTGAGGTCTATAAAATAAAAATGCAGGTCAATGGCAAAAAATTTCAATCATCAATAATTGTCGTACAAGCAAATACTTTTGTGTCTTCCAAAACTTCAAAAAAAACCCACGCTGGACAAAATCTTCACTTTGACGTCACAAAGAAACGATGATAGTTTGCGAGCGTCTTACAATATCTTGTTGCTCATAGCAAAATCCAGAAAACCACATAATATTGGAGAACAGTTAATTTTGGCAGCCATTGAAGTGGTTTTAAAACTGTTCTAGACAAACCTGCATCTGATCTCATTAAAATAATTTCTTTGAGTAAAAACACAGTTTAAAGATATATTGATGAAATGAGTTATGATGTTGAAAGGTTGTGTAATTATTTTCAAATGGCCCATTTATCTATACAACTGGATGATCCAATTTTACCTGGTAATGAAGCATTATTATTGGCATATGATCGTTTTCCGCACTGCGTCATCCAGAGACAACATTTAGTTGCTAAAAATTTGAATTTAAGATTTTATAAATCTCTTCAATTTGTCATTTATGCAATAAACCGAATCCGAAACAATGCGTTGAATACGCGGTTATTTGCGCAGTTGTGTGAATAAAATGGCGATACCTTTTACCAATTACTTCTTTACACTTATGTATGCCGGCTTTCGAAAGTTATGCCTGACTATGAAGATTCTTCACCCTATTTGGAACTGTTTTAGAGTTTCTCAATAGTAAAAACAAAAATTTTAAAGAACATTTAAGAGAAAAACAGGCATTGCTTATTTGACATATTTATTTGATAAATTTAATATGGCCAACTTGTAGTTGCAAGGTGACAGTTTAAATTTGATAAAACCAAAATTAATCATTTCAGGGTTTCTTGCTAGAATTAAACTAATTAAAACATTGGACAGTACGAATTTTCCCAGTTCTTCAATTTGTTCCAAGTGAATTTGCCAGGAAGACGATGTTTCAATGTATATTCAATCTTTGAATGTCGTCTATTCAAATTTTGAATCTAGGTATGACGCTGGCATTACCGCACTGATTTTTATTTGGTGACATTGAAGGAAGGGATCTTACATTACAAGAAAAAATGGTTGAAATAAGCACTAACGAAGAACTTAAATGTACAGTTTAGAAACGAATATCAACAATTGTCTTCAAAAAGACATACCCGTACTTATCCTGTATTATAAAATACCGCGAGAAAGTTTTAATTGTTTTTTCTTCTTAATACCTAGTAGAAATGAGTTTCAGCGAAGTTATAGATCCCATAACAAAAAAAAAAGATTTAATATTAAACCTAACTAAATTAATGCCACATGTTGATAATTTATCATTAAAATATCAAGTTCATACCTACCATTAAATGAATTTATTTTTTGTTTAGTTTTTTCATGTAACATTTACTATGTTTTTATTTAAATTTAATTAATAAATATGTAAAAATGTGTCACTACTCTTAAAAATTTAAATCTTTCAATTTTAGATAGACCCCCTGCTATTCACTTTGAAAGTAAATAGCAGGGGGTCTATCTAAAATTAAAAAACATGACAAGGGGTATACGAGAGAAAAAAATTTGGGAACCTCTAAGCTAAACCATAGTTTTAAAATGTTAAATAAAGAAAAAAATAAATTGCTGTTAAAAAACTTCAAAATACCGATCTGTAATAAAACATATCATGAGCGGTATTATTAAATAGTGGCATAAGAAATCTAGTCATCATCATCATAAGAGACTCGAAAATCCGTTGTGGCCCGCTTAAAAAGAAGTCACCACTCCTGTCGATTCCTGGCAACATCTCTCCATCTCCTGACCCTTAGAATCTGTAGGTCTTCTTCCACATCATCAATCCATCTCCTCCGTGGTCGACTTTTGCTTCTTGGGCCCTCTGGTTTTGAAAATGTTAATCTCTTCGTGTATTCGTGATCTGACATCCTAGCAATGTGTTCAGCCCATCTAAGTCTCTGCACTTTAACGAATTTCATAATATCTGGATCGGTGTATAACAGATATAGTTCAAAGTTGTATCTTCTACGCCATATCTCATTTTCATTTACGACCCCAAAAATTTTTCTCTCAAAAATACCAACAAATCTTTCATCATTTTGAGATAAGGTCCACGTTTTAGCCCCATATATCAAAACCGGCCTTATTAAGGTCTTGTATATACTGAGCTTCACTGCAAGTTTTATATTTTTATTTTTTAAATGTTTCTGGAGACCGTGAACAGTTCTGTTTGCTATTGCTATGCGTCTTTTTATTTCGTCTACCACAAGTCATAATTCACTTACCATATCTTTCATACTTCTGCCCACTATAACTATATCGTCAGAGAATTCAAGAATTTACGTAGATCTATTAAAAATAGTTCCAATCATTCTAATATTTAATTATCTGATTGCCTTTTTCCTTTCCCTTTTCCAAGGCAATATTAAAGGAGAGACACGTCAGCGGGCCAGGTCTTAGACCATTATTAATGTTAAAGAACGTAGAGTTTTCTTCTTCAATTCTAACGCATGAGCTTACGTTTTGCATTGTTAGTTGGGTCAGCTTAACTAACTTGGGTGGGATCCCAAAGTCTATCATTGAATTATATAATGCAGTTTTTTTCACACTATCATAGGCTGCTTTGAAGTCGACGAAGAGATGGTGTGTAGCTATGTTAAATTCTAGTGACTCTTCTAGAATCTGTCTATATGCTTGAATTTGATGTGTAGTTGACTTTCCATCAGTAAATCTGCATTGATATTGACCAACAATATCCTTTGTAAAATGTTTAAGTCTTTCATACCATACATTGCCGCAGATTTTATACGCAGAATGCTAACAGAGTAATGCCTGTATAGTTCTTACACTCCAGTTGATCACGCTTTTTATGCAATGGACATATTATTCCCATTAGCCAATCTTCTGGTACCAATTCATTCTGCCATATAAGTACTATTAGTTATTGGATTGCTGCAAAAATTTAATCACCACCTTTTTTATACATTTCCGAACAGATTTCATCGATTCCTGGGCTTTATTGTCTTTTTCTTCTCTTGTTGGGTCTTCACTGTGTAGTTGACGTTGTAGATTTTGTTGATTTTCTATGTTGTAACCTTCTTCAATATCGTTTATATTTAGATGTTCGCCGAAATGTTGTGCCCAGAGTTTTTATCATGTAGAATATTTGTAATTATTTCCTTGTTTCATTTTTATCGAATAAACTTTGTATCTCATTGAGAGTGTTCTGTGTGTATTCCCTCTTCTTACGTCGATGGATACGTTTTTTCTCTCTTTTAAGACGTCTATACTCTTCTTTTTTTCTCCGTGTACAACCCGCTTGCGTCGATGGTTTTTTGATATGCTGCGTTCTTTCTACTTGTGGCCATTTCGCACACATGATCAAACCAATGATTTCTTTTTTATGACTTGGTTTTGCCCAATATTTCAACCGATTTCTGCAACACAATATCTCGTATATTTGCCCATAGATGGTTAATGTCTTCTTCTTCTTCTAAGTTTTTTGTCCTTATTTGATCTTCTCTTTGCTATCTGTATACATTTGCAATGTCGGGATCTTTAAGTTTATTAATGTCGATTTTTTCTCTCCTTCTCCCGACCTCCTTTTTAAAAAATAAGAAATCTAGTTCCGTAGTTAAAAGAACGAGATTGGTTGTGATAACTTTAAAACTAAATCTAATTTGGCACCACCTTATTGTAAATGATTTTCGAAAATAGTAGATCTTCTTTAATTTAACCAACTTCCTAACTCTTACCACTTTGATCACTTCGTAGCTCGTACGTTTCCTGAGATAGCAGTACTCTTCTTTTAAGCATTAAACTGCAGTACTGGTATCACTTAAAAAAAGTGAGAAAAAACCCAAGAGATACTAAATATAGTTATTTTATTTAAATTACGAAAAAAATATGCTAATTTAAATTTGCAACGCAAAGTATTTTGACGAAGCGATTGACCTTTATCAAAAATACCTACTGTTATGTTAATATTAATAATCCTCCAAACGAATAATAAAATTTCACTAATTACATGTTTGCATAACTGGACCGCATTTAGTTTATATGCTTTTTAAATACGTGCTGCATATTGAAAAGAATTTAAAGATCGTAAAATTTATATAATGAGATATTTAAGAACGTATTATGAAAATACAGGATTAGAAATCCAAGAAATAAAAATAGAGCAGATAGTTATATCTTACAATGAAGCAAATATTAAATACTCTATCCACCACAAATTTATACACCGAGAGCCAGTAGACAATATTAAGAGGTTAACACAAAAACGACATATGCAAATAACCGGATAATGCATCAATGAAGAAAAAAAAAGAGTATATTAAGGATAGACACTTGTAACATCAAATTCCTGAACACAAGAGAACATAAATTTACTAAAGAACTCACTGATGCACAGCTAGACTTATGTACTTTCTAAGAAACAAGACAAAACGGAAAAGTCCAAACCATGTTAGATAACTACCTGATGGTGTACAACGGCGTACCAAAAGAAACAAGAGCTAAGGAAGGAGTCGCTATATTAATCAATAGAAAATTTATCAAGCAGAAGAGTGCAAATACATATCAAAAAGGATTATTGCAATCGAACTAAAACTAGAAGGAAAACAAGTTAACATCATAGGAATATAGGCACCGAAAAATAATAGAGAGGAATGCATCAAAGAGGAAAAGCTGTAGACGACGATAAACGACACTCCAGCAAACCGCTATATGATTATTTTGGGCGACTTCAATGTTGGGATCGGTAACGACATTATCCAAGGAATAAAAGAACGATTCAATGAGAATGTTTTAAATGAGAATTGAGATATTTTCTCAGAACTATGTAATACAAACGAAATATGTATAAATAACACATTATTTTCCCTCATAAGAAGGGAATAATTGACTACTTACATACTAACCAATAGAGAAATACACCATTCCAAAATCTTATCGCGTGCGAGCATTATCCTCTGTGGAAATAGGAAGTAATCACAAATTAGTGGTAGGAAAAATACGATCAAGTCAATATTCAACAAAAACCCACAACCAGAATACATCACAAAAATACTAGTGGAAAACCTACAAGACGGCTCAATAAAGTACTTATACAGGGAAATAAATAAAAGTGTGCTAGGGTTTTAACCCCTAGGTATTAAAACGAAAAATATTTTTAAATTATAATAGAAAGAATTCGGTATTACTATGTTTAACAATAATTAATCCATTGGCTCGAGTTGAAAGTACGAATTGGTGACCTAGAAAATTAAAAACAGAAAAGCTGCAGGTATTGACGGAATAGCAAATGAGCTATTAAAATATTGCGGAACAATGATGACTAGACTTGCAAATATGCAAAATGCATAAATTGCATATTTTACATATTTTATGCAATATCTGGGGATTTTGCAGATTTATACAAAAAATTGCATAAAATACATAAATGTCAATTTATTTCGAATTGCGGATTTAAAATAATATTTATCTAATCATAGATAATGGTAAAACTAAGCAACTGGAAATTCCAATGTTCATTTTATTTCAATATTTCAGCCTTCAATATTACCGATAGTACCTACAGCTACTACCTAATAATCTTGGTATTGTTGTAGCAGGTAACTGATTATAATCCCGTAATAAAACGGCGTTTCCAAAGTATATTGCGTGGGGTATAAATAGAATTGCCCTTTTGCAAATCATTTCGTTCTCAAAAGTGAAAGTGAACACTTAAGCATCGTCAGTCGAGCTTGTTTAATTTGTTAACTATTTTAATTTTAAAATGCCCAAAATAACTAGTGTCGCTACTTGGATTAAACCTTACAAAGAGCTATCTATAGATATGAATAAAGTTTATTGTTCAGTTTGTGGCAAAACTATAAGTACTAAATATTTAATACTTTTCTATATTTGATGCTATTTTAACTATTGTATAAATTAAAGTTAATAAAACGGTAATAATATAATTAAATTTTAATATAATATCAATACTTATTTATGTTTATTTTATTATAAAATAAATATTTTAACTATTGCTGAATATCAGTGACTGCCATGCAATAATCGTGCGGTTACTTGAATGGAATTATATTGATGTCTTTAATTTAAGATTTAATATTATAAAGAAATCGGTTCTAACTGTATTTATTTATATTTATAAAATCTATTATAGGTTGCAGGCGAAAAGAAATTTTTAGATAGCTCAACCAAATAGTGCTCTGATCGAGAAGAGGACATGTCAACGGGTTCCGAACCTGCTGACATATCAGAGATTCCAACAGTGCAAAGGAGTTCCCGAAAAAGGAAACGCCAATCCAGCAATTCTAGTTCTTTGGAAAGTAAGCCATTTTCTATGTGTGATAGTTCACCTGACGTCAGTCTTAATGATGATAATGAGGATAGTGACAACCATCACGAATTCGACTATTCCTTCCAGCAAATTTTGACAACTCCAGAGCTCGGGGAGAAATTCCAAACCCCTAGACGGAAGCTACTAAACAACAAAACGCAAATAGTAAGTACAGAACTATTCACTGAAAGACAAAAGCAACAGAGTCCCAAAGTAAATGATCCCTCTAAGAAGGTTTCAGTTGGGAAAGGAAGAATAATTCCGGCGAAACAGAAACATCTGAAAAAATCTAGCATGGAAACGACTGTTCTGCTTCGAGCGGCACTGAAACATCAAAGGTCGTTAACTGGTTTTGTCATGTATCATGTATCAACAGAACAGCTGACATGACAATTTGCAAAAAATACAAAAAAATATGTTCACAAAGAATGTGTAGGGTGATATCCAAAGAGAAAGTGCCGAATTTCGTATGTATATGGTGTAAGAAGTGATATATCATTTATTAATTATATAAATGTTCATTAAATATTTGGTAAATCTTGTCATTGGTTTTATTGCCATTAACATGCTTCATAAATTAAATTTTTGGGTGGGCCATATTAGGGATCACGTGTGGGCCATATTTGGAAGATGGGTTCCTAACAAGGCAATGTTAATAATTTATTTAAATATAATAATGCCAATTATGAAATTATTTTTTTTTGTATTTTTTTATATTATTAGAATTAAAGCATATTATACACTTTTTCCCGACATCCTATGTCCTCAGTATATTACATAAAAAGGTAATAATTGTTAGGTGGGCCTTATTTGATACACGTATCTTAATTGACGCTTTTACGGATGAAAGTTCTCAATCTCTGCTAGATGCTAAACAATTTTTTAAAAACAACGTTGTTCAGCGGCAACTCTCATTCATTAAATCACATTATAGTTTGCTTCAAAAACTATTACTCAAATTGAATCACTAAAGTTGTCCTTGTTAGAAAGCATAGCCTTAATAAAAGAAAGTAGATCAGTTTGTCAAAATGTTAAAGGTGACACTGGAAAAGATATTTTTCAAAAATTTGAAACAATAATTCAAAAAAACAATGGTTTTCAGAAACTTACTGAGGTAGCTGATGTTCTTGTTGGTAATTTTTGCGAAGAAATCGATTTAGAGCCGAATATTTTTTTGAATTTAAAATATGCTAAAATAAAAAAAAACCGTTTTTTTAATTATTTATTTGTACATAACCTCAAAACTCAGTTGGTAATTCAACATTTTTCAACATTTTTTCTTCCACATTATCAAAATTTATTGTAAAAGTCCCCATTTAACTCTTTCATAAAGATAAAATTCGAAAATACCACGTTTTTTATCCTTTCCGCACTTTTTTTTACCTTACCTCAAAATCAGATAGTTATATGTATGCTTTTCCTGCATCCTCTGCTCAGTTTCTGATGAAGATTCGACATACTCACCGTCTTTAGGACGTACTTCCAAACGTCAACGTCCAACAGCTCATCCTTGTCCTCGTCAAGTGATACATCAGCATCTAGTTCTTCTTCTTCTTCAAGTGCAAGCTGTTCAAGTTCAAACAACGATGTTAGAGTAGTAGATCACAACATCCCCGATTCAAATAGCGCTCAGGGTTGTTCAAAAGCACAAAATACTCATGTAATGAAAAAGAAAAAGAAAGGAGAAAATAAAAAGAAAATTCTTCAAAAATAGTTAATGCACGGCAAATGAGAAAATCTTGTGGACAAGAATGTCGCCTTAACTGTAATACCTTTATTACATCAGAGTCGCGCCAAAACATTTTTGACACCTATTGGGAAATAAGGAGTTTAATTCGTCAAAGAGACTTTATTGCTAAAAGTTTAGTTCAGATAGTTCCTAAATATCAGTACAGAAAAATTGACAGTAACAGTATCAAATTAGTTACTGATAAAATTATTATGGGAAGAGTTTTTGTTTTGATCAAGTATTATTATATTCTCGAGAGTAGGTTTATAATAAATGGAAAATTTATATTTTTGCTCTGCTTTTGTGTTTGTTAAATCGCAATTTAAAAATAGTTTATCGCAAATATTAACCGTAAAAATAATTTAAAAATATTAACTTATTATGACTCATTCTGTTGTGAATTATACGTGATTATGTAGCTTTTTATATATTTTATAATTTGTTTCAATTGTCGATTTGTTCCTGTACTTGTTGGTTTTCCATAATAAAGCCGGAAGTAATATTTATAAATACAATTGGATTAAATTGAAAATATAAGTGTTTTTCTATGAAATTTACTATTTATAATTTATTAAATTTATATAATGAACAGTGTACTTTAATATGGTAAATAAAGAAGAATATTTTATTGTTTAAAATTATATTAATGTAGATTATAATAATGTTGTTGCAACAGTTAATACGTCAACATCAAATCATATTATGTTTTCTAATTAAATATTATTTGCATCTAAAAGTTCGGGCATTTTAAGAAGTAAATCTACACAGGATTTCTGTTAATAAATACTGTCTAAATTAATTATTAATATTTTTTTAGAGTAATACCATGGGTCGTAAAAAATGGAGAAAAGAATATATGGTTCGTGCCATCCAAGCTGTGCGAAGTCAGGAGATGGTATACAAAAAAGTCGCAGAAAAAAAGTTTTACGGGTTAACAAGAAATGATGTTAAAAGTATGGCTTATCAGCTGGCTACTGTTAATAAAATACCCAATTACTGCATTTGAAAATCATAATTACTCAGCTGATAGAGTATTCAACGTGGATGAGACTGGATTAAGTATTGTTCAGTCTAAAGTTCAATACGTTCTTGCGCTTAGAGGTTTGAAGCAGGTAGGAGCATTAACTTCCAAAGGGCTACCAAAACGAGCACTGAACGCCAGAATGCAAGGAAAGAGACCAGTTGGAAAGCCAAGAAAGCGCTGGGAAGACACAGTAAGCAGCGACGCACAAGCACTTTTAGGAGTCCGTGTATGGAGAAGAGCAGCCACAGACAGACAAGGGTGGAGGCAAAAAATAAAGGAGGCCAAGGCTCATTTTGGGCTGTAGTGCCGTAGAAGAAGAAGAAGGAGCATTAACTTCTTGTTCTTCTTCTTCGTGCGACTAGGATTACTCCTGTTTTTCTGCGTCTAATTCTGTTTCAGTCGTTGTTGACTGTACATTATCTTTCCACCTTTTTGGCGGCCTTCCAACGGCATTAACTTTTGCAGAAAAAGGTTCTTTAGTCACAGCAGTCTTGAGTTTGAGTGCCGGAGGAACTTTTGTTCCACCATATCTGATTTTTTCCCAGAAAAAACCACAATGTTTTATTCGAAAACGGTGCTCCTCCTGATTCAAAAATTGTGTCTCATCCAAGTGGATGGATTCAAACGCATATTTTTACACAGTGGTTCCTACATTTTATTGAAAAAGTGAAACCATCACAAAATGATCCAGTGTTGTTAGTGTTAGACGGACACCATATACATTGCCGACCACGTGCCACTCACCACATGCAGCCCTTAGATAAAACGTTAATGGGATCCTTAAAAACCCATTATAGTGAGATGTTGAGATTATTTTTAAGGTCAAATCAAAGACCAATTACACTTTATGACATTGCTGAACAATTTGGAAAGGCGTATCTTAAGGTGCAAACTGGGACAGTTGCCGTTAATGACTTCAGAAAGACTGGAATGTTTCCTATAAATCGCCATGTCTTTAACGAAAGCGATTTTCTTGCTGCAGAACAAGAAAATACTGAAAAAGAACAATATGCAGTAGTTGAAAATATTGCCGACAATAGTGTAGATGAAAATGAATTTTTTGGACCCGAAAATATTACACTGGTGCCAACCTTGAAAAGCAGCGATTATTACCTCGTCTCCATACAAAGACGCTTTAGAAACTTCAATAAATTCTTCTTCAAAACAAGCCAAACCAGTAAAGCGGAAAGTACTAATGGAATCATTAGATAACTAACAACCATCCTGTAGTTACCAGCATCTATGTAAGACGAAGAAGACGACAATATTTTAAGATTCCTCTTCAGAATCCGAATCAGTAAGTTTCAAAGACGATTCTTCCGATGATGATGACATGATAGATATTGCAGCAGACAATCCTAAAGAAGAAGATGCTACTTGTTTCTATTGCGATGGAAAATTTTTGGAAGACAAAAAAGGAGAGAAATGGATACAGTGCGTTGTCTGCAAAGAATGGTGCCATATAGATTGTTCCGGGTGTGAAACTGATAAATATCTTTATTTGTGAGATTTGCAAAGACAATTAACATGTTTTGTCAAGGGATAGAAAGTATCTAAATCCTAATAAGTTAAAATATAAAAATAAAGAATTTCGTAAAATAGATAGTGTTTTATTTTAAATATTATTTTTTTATTTAAATGCATATTACTGTGTAAAAAATTACAAACCAAATACAAAAGGGTATTCCATATATGGCGCACTTCTACATTATTATAAAGGTCTGTCAGGATGTCAGGAGCGACTCTCCAGTCTGTGCCACAGTATTGTTTTATTTATTTATGATACTTTGAAGGGCTAAAATATACTTTTTAATTTATCTCACTGTGAAGCCTAAGGTACGTGACTTTCTAAAATATAGCCATAAAATCATAAAAGTACATTCAATCAGCTTTAATCAACTATTGTAATTTTAATTTTAATTAATGCATAATTAGTTGAGAAACCTATTTGAAAGTAAAATTTGGGTTTGTATTAACTCTGAACACATTTTCAAAAATTTGGAACAAAATCTAAAACGGATACCAATTTTGGTGGCGCAACCTCTATCATATGCGTGTTGTACTTTATCTATATTTAAACCCATCTTATAACTTATAACCCTTATAACCATTTCAATGCGAGTATTGTTCTTTATCTACACTTAAATAAAAAAATATGCTAATATTTTAGGCAGTCAATTTTTACATTGTTTATCGTATAATACGGGTAATTATTTAATAAAAAGTTGACCGCTGTGATAAACTAATAAATCTAAAACGTCTACCAATTTAAAGCAATTGATTTTATGTCTATCGGAAGAATTAATAAAAAATTTAAAGAAAATATATAAAAATATTGCGCCCTGATGTGTGTGGTATATTAATTTACTCACATAATGTTCATAATATTGATCTATATATATATATATATATATATATATATATATATATATATATATATATATATATATATATATATATATATATGTATATATATGTATATATATATGTATATATATATATATATATATATATATATATATATATATATATTTATACATATATGTTACCTACATAATGTGAGTACAATATTTGGAAATTCAATTATCTAGCCATGGAAAAATACGAAAACATGTGAATAATGGATCCCAACGAAACAAAACGCCCGAGGAAGACTGAGTAGGAGATGGAGAGATGAAGTAGATGATAATATAAAATTAACAGGAATATCGGATTGGAGAACAAAATGCACACATATAAAAATGAAAAAAATTGTAATAGCTACCACACTTCTGAAACTATACAAAATATAAGAAAAAGAGAGAACTAATCCACCTAATAAAATAGATAAGAGGCGCTTTATAGCATCTAATAATCGTATCCTATCACAATCCTATTGAAGATGATGATGATGATTCATATTGACATACGCTTTGAAAACAAGACTAAATGCGAACAAAAAGATGATGATGAAATTAGAGAGAGACGGAACAAAGAGTGAAGGAAAAAAAAGAAAAATATGAAGGAATCAATGTACAGAAAAAATGTAAAGAAAAAGATGCATACGAATAACAAGAGAACAAATTGAAGAACGGCAATAGAAGGCACGGTAAATAAGTGGGCAGACATCAATGGATACTAAAACAGACGTTAAAACAGGCAGATGCTTATCAAAACAAAAGGTAGAAGATCATGTCAATGTAGCGTATTTATGTGAAAAATTAATGTCATTAATTAATTAATGGAAAAGTAAAAACTGATATAGAGAGCATTGCAGAGTCATGGAAAAATTACTGCTCAGAATTATACAAAGACACTTTAAAATATGTGAAAGAAGAATACTCAGAACTAAGAATACAAGAAACATGCCATCAAGAGACGCAAAACCAAGAGCAAAAGTAGAGAAGCCTCTCAACTAACTAAGAAACAAAAAATCCCCAGGGATCGATGGCATAGATGAATGGGCGAGATTGACGTAGATGTAATACTGGATATGTGCAACATGATATGGATCACAGGTGTATGGCCTGATGAGTGGTACGATTCAACCTTTATCCTTATCCATAAAAAAATATCATTAACTGTATACAGCAATTACAGAACTATTGCCCTTATTCCTTATACAAGCAAAATCATGCTACATATAATGAATGAACGGCTAAACGCGGAAGCAGATTCTGAGCACCAGACAGATAGTAGAAAAAGCGAGAGAACACTACCTACCAATGCTGCTTAAGTCCTGGTTCTGGTTTCGTAGATTACACAAAAGCTTTTGATTCAGTAAAATGGGATCCCCTCTGGAGTATAATGGAAAATATGGGAGTACCTAACCACCTAGTTAACCTAAGAAATCTGTATATTAAAAACTCAGCCAAAGTTAAAATACACGGAATATATTCAGATACGTTCAAAACAAAAAAAGGAACTAGACAGGGCTGCGTACTATCACCACTATTATACAACATAAATTCTGAATATGTAATGAGAAAAGTACTAGACGAATGGGATGCAGGAATCACTGTAGGAGGCAGAAAAACCAGCAACTTACGATACGCAGATAACAGGATTGTACTAGTAGCGAAGTAAGTCAAAATTATTACCATCACTGAACGGCTAAGCCGGATAAGCGAAGAATTCAGACTTCAGATCAACAACGGAAAAACAAAAATAATGATCGCAGACAGAACAAATAATAATTTACCACTCATACACCAAGGGGCGAATTTCGAATTGGTAGACAGATTTGTATACTTGGGCTCCCTAGTAACCAACAATGGCGATTGCTCCTCAGACTATAAATGGCCCGAACTACAACAGCTAAATTGATTAAAATATGGAAAGACCAAACAATAACAAGAAATACTAAGGTCAGGTTGGCCAATTCTCTTATTTTTTCCATTGCTACATGGGCAGCTAAAACATGAATTCTCAAAAAAATCGATAAGAGTAAGATCGAAATGTGGGCCTATAGAAAAATTCTACGCGTGTCCTGGATAGAACATAGAACCAACCTGTCAATTCTGGAAGAGCTTCATATGAAAGACAGGCTATTAAAAAAAGTAAACCGAGCATACCTAATTTACTTTGGCCACATAGCTAGAAGAACGGCGACCATGGAACTAATGGTAGTAGAAGGAAAGGCAGAAGGGCGAAGACCAAGAAGAAGATCTCCAACACGATGGGTAGAGCAAATGAAGACTATGGTGGGAAAATGCCTACATGAAGCCGTCCATATTGTACAGAATCGGAGCCAATGTTGACAGCAAGATAATAATATTTAGAGTGTCACCACGCCCTGACAAGGGCTCAAGGAATGAGGAGGAGGGGGAGTTAATGTCATTGAATTATTAGAAATTAGAAAATTAGTAAAATTAAGAAAAGTTTGCGATATTCAAAGTGAACAATTTATAAGGTATGGTCATATTTAAAGAATGACGAAGGAAATTATATCAAAATGTTGAAAACTAAAGGACAGAAAAAGGGGAATTTAAGGAATCAATTTCAAGCATTTATTTTTATTGATATCTGTCACTTTCACTTTCCAAACAAACCTTGTTTAGTGTGGATAATTTATATTTTTAGTTATTTTTTCATTTTTTTTACAGAATCTTTCCGCTTTTTGCAATATCTAAGTATTCCAATAGTTACTAGTACAATTTTACAAGGTTGTGTAAATAATAAAGCATGTTGTTTTATAAAAATAGCAATAAAATGCATGTATCAATAAAGTAAGGTTAGAATTTCTTTAATTTAAACTTTTAAACTATATTTCATAGAAATATAACACCGAATTAGGATGGTATTATCGTAAAAAACACTATACTTAAGAAGAAAAAGCAGCAAAGGAAGCAAAATTTTAACTTTATAGAAATTAAAAAGTCTTGAGATTGGGCAAACCCTGGCTTTTCAACTTTTATTTGGAAAGTAATAATAACAATATGACCACCGTGACGTCACACTCCGGCTGTCCATTCAGAAATCCAAAAGAGAGACTTAAAAGAACAGTTATTGATAGATGGTAGTTTGAACAGAGTTTTTACGCAAACTATAAATACACACATCCCGACGCTAGCAATCAGTTTTGTCCACGTCGGGTTGTGAGTATTATATACAATGTGCACATCCAGGATATGGCACAGATCAGTTTATTTATTAAACACAGCACTAAAATTAACAACCAAAGTGATAACAAATAAACTGAATGAAATTATAACACTAGCAGAAGAAAAAAATATTTTAGATCGGGAAGATGATACACCGAAGCTATATTTCTAATGAAACAAGTGTAAAAGAAATTATTAGAATACAACAAACTGGCATATTTATGTTTCGTAGACCTTAAGATTGACAGGCTCAAATTATCTACTTACTGCACACAAAAGAGATAACTCTAGGAATAATCAAAATGATTGACATTATCTACTAGAACAGCACAATAAAAGTAAAACTAGAAGAAGAACCAACTCATTCAATTGAAGCTGACAATGAGATAAGACAGGGTAATTCCCTAACTCTTCTATTGTTCAAACTGATCATGGATGAAATATTAAGTGAGAACTAAAAAAGATACCAAATGGGAGAAAAACAACTTAAAGTAATTTGCTACGCACACGAGGCAATACTAATGACTCAAAGTGAAGATAATTTACAACGTATGCTCTATGCTGCACCAATTTAATATATCCACCAGAAAATTTAACGTGCCAATTTCCCCAAAAAAAGACAACATGCATGGTTATAACGGCAAATCTACTAAGATGTAAATTAGAGCTAGAGTTAATAATAAATAATAAGCTGGTAATAATTTGTTTTTTTAGGTTTAGATTTAGATAAACTTAAATTGATTCGTTAATTAAGGTCTTTTATTTGACAGGCAGGATGACAAAGGGAATAAAAATAGATGGAGAATATCTAAACAACTTACGTTTCGCCGATGATATACTTATAATAGCTGAAGATCTAGGTATGGCAAGAGAGATGGTACAGGAACTCGTTGTGGCTACAGAAAGTGTAGGTTTAAATATAAATATCTCGAAAACAAAAATCATGACCAATTTGGTACCCAACCAGAACATCAGTATTGGTGGGAAAGAAATAGAACTCGTAGATAGATATAAATACTTGGGACATGAAATTATGATTGGCAGGGATAACTAGACTCATGAACTGAAGAGAAGAATCGGCCTTGGGTGGGCAGCATTTGGAAAACTGAGAGAAACTTTTAAAAGTGAGCTGCCCACATGCCTAAAGAGAAAGGTATTTGATCAGTGCGTCCTTTCAGTCTTGACGTACGGAGCAGAAACACTTACCTTAACAAAAGCAGCAGCTACCAAACTGAGAGTCACGCAGAGAAGAATGGAGCGGTCCATGTTAGGAATAACTCTGCGAGACAGAATAACCAACGAAGACATCAGGAGAAGAACCGGAGTGACTGACATCATCGAGAAGATAGCCAGACTAAAATGGAGATGGGCAGGACACATAGCCAGAATGACAGATGGGCGATGGACAAAGAGGTTATTGGAATGGAGGCCAAGGGAAGACAAGAGAAGCGTCGGTCGACCACCTACAAGATGGACTGACGATTTAAGAAGACTCAATAAAAACTGGATAAGAGCGGCGCAAGATAGACGGGGTTGGAAACATGAGGAAGAGGCCTATGTTCAGCAGTGGACTCTTGAGGCTGGATAATGATGATGATTTGACAGGCCCTTAACATTTAGTGACGAATATGTCTATTTCACCAAAAATATATTGAACCGTTTTTAAATAAAACGAGCGGTTCTTAATTTATATAAATATATTTATTTATACGTTTACAGCACGAAAATATTTTATCATCTAAACTTGGCTAGTATCGGAGCTACTTATACATAAAAGTTATTATGTAGGTACTAGAATATTCTAGAGTAGTCCACCTCTAAATCGTTTGTTTGACGGGTCGATCTCTTCCGCGCTCGATACATCTCTGGAAGCTTCTCGTCGTCTCTCGAGATGCGACCGTTATATATGGGCTACGTCAAATGCATGTTCGTAACAATATTATACTCGTAAAAATGAAAACTATCCTCAGTTATAGAAACATAAGTAAAAGACTATAGGAAGATTACAAATACATAAAAGAGGAATAAATTGACAAATAGAATAAGAAATTGACACTTCTTTCATAAATTTGACTAAAATCTAATTTAATAATGCTTTTTAATTTAATATTTTTTATTATTATTCTTCATCAAAATTTATTTGGACGAAAACACTTTACGAAAACACGAAAATCGATTATTTGTAAGGTATGCAAACATAATTAACTATTTTTTTATAATTACATTATAAATTTATTAATAAAATTGTTGTTTAAGGAGAAAAAATGCTGTTTCTCTGTTATTCAAGTTCCCCCCAGAATTTATTATTTCCAATCTTATTTTCATTTTTATATCAAATATTGATCTGACATATTTTATGAGTTCTTGTATTTATGCTGTAATGTTTCTCTTTCTATTTGAATCATTATAATACATTTTCTAGAGTTCAGTACTTAGGTATATTTGTATCAGGATACCGATACAAGTATAAAGTACACATTTCGTTAGAGTATAGAGACTATAATTATTGGGGCAGATGATAGACAGAAATTTAATGCCAACAATTGGATCTTTTTAATGACAATCAATATTGGCCAAGAGGCGTAAAAGAGAAAATAGTGGGTATCCAGAAATTAAAAGAAATAATTAGTCGAAATTCTATTGTAAGGTTTAGAAAATCATAATTAATATAAATTAATGTAATTGATAATCAAAGGATCTAGCTTATCTATTAAACACTAAAAAAACATTTTCTAACTTTTATATATATGGCGAGGTGAGAACCAAAAGATTTCAACTGACAATTTCATCAAAAACGAGCTATTTAAACGACATATTCCACGAAATAAATCTTTACCTAGACATACGTATACTACATACATCGGTTATTGGCCAATAGATAGAACTATAAGAACCAGAGAAACATAGTTACAACTAGGTAAACTTCATGAGAATATGTAGTTTATAGTCATAAGGTTGGAGCCAAGCAGAAGAAATTAATCAGCATTAATAACTATCTTTTAACGGACACATTCGAAATATTAAGGGGAGTCCTACAGAGATGAATTGTGTGTGTGTGGAAGGATAATAGCACGGAATCAAGTCCATTTGCCACAGAAAGTTGTATACAGAACTTTTCTTATAATATGAATACAAAGTTGTGGGTTATGCTGCTTTAAATTTCTATTTTTACTTCTTTAATAAAATTTACTAGAAGTTCTAAAGTGTTTCTATTGGCAGTTAATAAAATGTGTGATAGATTTAATGGAAGAAAATATTTCATTTTAATTAGTTTACGAATTAAATCATCTAATTTTTTTAAATGTTTTTTGCAACCGAAGAATATATGGTTGAGATCTCCGTAAGAGTTCTGATCACAACTACAGGCCGATGACTGTATAATGCCCAGCTTAGCAAGGTGCGATGGAAATCGCCCATGATTTGTTTTAAGTCGAAAAACACTTGCCGAAAAGAATTTTGACGTGGAATAGTTAAAAATATATTGGGGTGGAGATAGTAGGGTTGGATGTATTTTAAAATACGTATTTTGTGAGTTCTCTACAACGTTTTCCCACTGTCGTTCCCATTTTAACATTATTTTATTATTAATCAAATTAGAGATGTCACGTATTGTACAAATATTACAATGAACTCCGTTTTGTACTGCCTCCTTGGCAAAAATATCAGCTTTTTCATTACCTAGTATACCTATATGGCCTTTGACCCATACAAATGTTAAATTTAATTCTGCTATCAATTTTTTTAAATTGCATAATATAGGGCATTTCATTCTTTCAAATTGTATACTTTTTATTGACTCCAAGGCTGACTTAGAATCAGTTAGTATTACCCCCTCTCGTAAATTATTTTATATTAACCAAGTAATGCCCTTCAAAATTGCTATAAGTTCAGCAGTATATATGCTGCATATTGATGGTAATTTAAACATAAATGATTGTTTTGTATTTTGAATAAAAACTCCACAACCAACTCCGTGTTTTGTTTTAGATCCATCTGTATATATAAATATCTTATTGACTAATCCATCCAATATAGATTTTAAAAGGGTATGGTTTATATGATCATATTCTGTATAATGGGGTATTATAACTATGTGTGGTTTTATTAGTGATCTAAAGGGTATATTATACATAAGCAATTTTTTATTTTTACTAAAAGAAATGTGATAAGCATTAGTCTCAACAAAAGCTTCTGCAAGTGGGGGAGAATTTTTTAGTTTCCAATAGCGGTTTGTTAGGTCTTCTTTTGCAATATCACTTAATTTGTTGATCATGTTTGACTCAAGGGATTTTAGTTTTAAAAGATATTTTTGTGATAACCGTTGCCGACGTAAGTCCAAAGGTAACTCATTACACTCTGCCAGTATTGCTTTCACCGGTGATGATACCATCCCACCGATGCAAGTTCTAAGACATTTATATTGAACTCTGTTTATTTTGTTTAGATTGGTATTACAAGAGGATCCGTATAAACAACATCCATAGTCAATGATAGAACGCACGTAGGCTCTATAAAATAATAAAGCTATACCAGGAGCTGCACCCCAACTTCGATTTGTTACACACCACAAAGTAAATTGTAGCCTTTCTCACATTTTTTTATTAAGTGACTTATGTGGCTCGATCATAGTAACTTGGTGTCAACAATAATACCTAAATACTTAAACTATTTAACTACCGACAGGGTACGTCCACACAGAGTTAATCTACAGAGATGAATTCTATCTCCTATTTTGTTCAATATTTATGTTAAGAATATTTCAATTAGCTTTAGAAAATGAGATACAAGGTTTCAAGAGCAGCGGCGTTTCAATCAATAATATTTGTTACGCTAACGATACAATAATAATAGCTAATAAATTTAAAGACCTTCAAGCAATTTTAAACAAAATTAATGAAACCGGTGAACAGAACTGGGCTTCGTATTAAAACTGCCAAGACAAAATTAATGGTGATTATAAAAATTATATTAATGATTATAGTAGACAACAGCAAAATACGCCCTTCGGGTCAATGGGAATATAATTGTGTCACGAGGATTACTTCTTACCCTGTATATCGGAGGTACAGCTGATTCCTAAAAAAACTATTAATTGGTTACAACATTTTATTAGCCACGTTAAACCAAATGAAGCTGATCCAGTTATATTAATATTGGATGGTCACTTCTCCCACACGCGGAACATTGACTTAATAAATTTGGCTCGCCAAAACCATGTGGTTATTCTTAGTCTGCCGCCGCATTCTACTCACAAAATGCAGCCGCTGGACCTTGCTTTTATGGGGCCTCTTAAAACCTACTACTTGCAGGAAGTCGAAAATTGGGAAAAAAGAACAACCCTGGAAGAGTAGTCACCTACTATCAAGTTTGCAAATTGCTTGGAAGAGCTTATGTAACATGTGCTACAGCTGAAATCGCTATAAATGGTTTTCGAAAGAGCAGTATCTGCCCATTTAATAAACAGATTTTTCGAGAACACATCTTTGCCATTCACCACCAAGCGGAAGGTGACCGAGTTCCAGTTCCAAATCTACCAGAGGCTGAACAAGAAAACCAAGTAACTCCTCCGAAGCATGTAACTCCTTTAAGAAGTATTGATGCGACCAAATGTGTGGAAGATTTATCATGTAAGAACATTTATAATAATAGAGATTCAACAGTGCGGCCACAAGATATTAGCCCTTTACCTACCACTTCATTATACAAGTCTAGTATTAAAAAAAGAAAGTCCAGAAAAGGACCTGCTGCCTCGATTACGGGTACAACATACAAAGATGCCTTAGAAAGTAGTTTGTCAGAACAGAAGAGAAATAAAAGTATTTCCAATGGAATTCCGAAATTAAAAATAGACAAATGTGAGCCTTCTAAGAAAACAAATAAAAATAAAGGAAAATCTATTGCTAAGAAGACAATGACAACCAAGGTTAAAAAGAAAAGTGCTAAGAAAGAGGAAGCTTTTAGTTCATCTGAAGAAGATGAATAATTTATTTTAAATGATGATTCTGACATGAAGTGTGACATTGGCGAAGAGGAAGTAGAATGTATGTTTTGTACTGGACTCTTCTCTGAAGATACCTCGGGCATACAATGGAATCAGTGCTCATAATGTTTTAAGCGGGCTCACACCGACTGCACCCATATAGACAAAAAAGACACATATATTTGTGATTTCTGCCTCGATGGCTAATTTTATCCCGTTATCCTAATATCCGGTATTAGGAACATTTTTTGTCAGTCTAAATTTGTTTTTAATTAAAATTTAAATTATATTTTTTACTTCGTAGAAATAATTTATTTTCTTTCAATAAATGATTCTCTATAGTCTATTACTTGTTTTGCTCTAAAATATTCATAAATTAATTGACGTATTAAAACTAATATTGGGGTTCAAAAAAAAGTATCTTTTAACTTTACTCTATACCTATACCCCCGTAAAAATAAGTTATGTTGCAAAAGAGAAAAATTCGTGTGTTTTCGTGTTTTTTTTGCTTCGTTTTTTGAATATATTTTTGTAAAAAAAATATTTTTGACTTTAAATTCTGAAATACCTTTTATAATAAAAATAAATTTTTAAATTAGGTATACAAACTGTTTAAATCGTGTCAAAATCTCAAAAATCCTCGGAGGTCAGAGACTAGATGCATTTAATTCTTAAAAATAACAATAGTGCTATTTTTCAAAACTTTTGGTTTACTAAATCCAATACATTTTTAATATTACTAATGCATATTTGAGATTGGAACTAAAGATAGTAAAATCCTAATAAAATAATAATTAAAAACATTTATAGTTAATTATAAAAACATCGTTTTGTAAGAACAGTAAAATATTAAACAAATGATAAGTATTTTAGCAAAGTATTTTTGAATAAATGAAAACGTGCGTGATTGTAGACTGACTTACATTTTGAAAATGTCGCAATCCTTAGCGGCTTCCTTTGAACTGTGCAAATTTTTAACAACGCAACTTTCACGGCTCACAACTACTAGTCGACCGAACCGACGCGGCGTCAAACTAAATGATGAAATAGATGACGGTCTACCGGTCAATTCAGTAAATACATCAAACAAAAGTAGTAGTGAAATTATGACCAATCACTGTGATTCGCCTGTACGCATAAATCTATCTAATAGAGGTAA
Source organism: Diabrotica undecimpunctata (assembly GCF_040954645.1). Taxonomy (NCBI): domain Eukaryota; kingdom Metazoa; phylum Arthropoda; class Insecta; order Coleoptera; family Chrysomelidae; genus Diabrotica; species Diabrotica undecimpunctata. The sequence continues at coordinate 153,639,316 of NC_092804.1, forward strand.
AAAATGTGTATCACATATAGAATTGCACATGTTTATAATAATGAAGGGGTAACCGACTGTTTGTCCGAATGTGTGTTGATTAGAAAATACGTCTCAATTCTTGCAATAGTCAACACGGTATTTCTATTGATGAAAAAAAAAAATGGGATTTCTAATTTATTTTTGGAAATCCTTTTGTGCAATATAATCACGGAATTTCCAAATTTATATTCATTTATATTCAAATATGGCTCTGGTCACTGCAATGTTGTTGTTTTTTGTTTGTCTATAAAGTTTATTTACAAAGTGGATTTCGATATAACTAGAAATTTTTTAGATTAGCATATTATACAACAGACAGAATTAATTAAAAAGAAGCCCTACTCATTAATAATAAAACAACGAAAGAACGACATCCTTATGTGCCTTCTTTTCTCCTTAATGTGCATTCTTTTTGAGAATTTTAGCAATTAGGTGAAGGTGTCCTATAGTGAAACACCACTGGGAAACTTTGGCTTGGATGGTATAAATGAACGTGGCGAAATACAGTTTTTTGAAAAAAAAAAAACACAGAGAAGATGAACATAGCAAAGTCTTAATGGGAAAACTCAAAACAAAATAGATTTTATTATCACGGATAAAAAACACCGTTAAAGACATCACGGTTTTAAACAGATTTGTTACCAGTAGCGATCACAGAATGGTACGAGGTGAAATAGAAATAAGCTTAAAGAAGAAGAGGTATAATATGATTAAAAAGAAGAACACATCAAAACCATAGATGAAACCATCAGATGTAGATAGTTTTCAGCAATGTATTTCCGACATACTTAGTAGTTCTGAAACAGAAAATAATATAAACGACTTAAATAAGGGAAGTGCGGGTATTGCCGCCCACTTAAGCAATTTGTTGAACAAAAACTATAGGTCTTGAAACAGAATTTCAACTGTCAAAATACAGTCATGTTATCGACTTCTAATTATTTAAGCCTGAAAGTGTATTTTATTTTGCGGAGTATTATTTATATTCACAAACCTACACTCGGGCGGAATTATCCGACCATGCGGGTAATTGCGCCCAGTGATGGTATAATACCGCCCAGGGTTACATTATATGAAAATCAAACACAAAATAATTATTTGCTCACAAACAACATCTATATATTTATTATGTAAAAAAAACATATTCAAAGAACTACTTAATTAAAAAAAAAACGAATATAAAAACATTTAAAACTACACTCTATTTGCAATAATCGCATACAAAAGTTTTGTGTTTAACGTAACCACTGCATTCCTTATGCGCCCATTTATGGCAAACTCCGCATCTGTACCACATTTCAGATTTTGCATATTCACCATAATACATGCATTCTTCTTCTATGTCGCTGTTGGGATCATCGGAACTATGATCGTTGCAAATTTCCATTTCATCGTGGGATGAAGCACTTGAAGAACTATCGTCAAACTTGACTTTCCTCGTGGCGCGTTTTACCTTTTTGCTGACGTTTTTGACAGGAAGTTTTTGCTTTCCTTTCTTCTGTAATTTTCTATTCTCTTTCTGCTCCAGTTCTATTTTTTCTGGAGTTGCCGTCAAAATGTTTGAAATGCCTAATTTTCTACCCCACTTTTTTCATTTATTTTCATTCACTACGCACAACGGTGTCATTTGTTCAATAGATATATCTCCTTGTCTCTCGTTTATAAGCTCCGATTTTTATGATGAATTAGCGACATCTGCCTGAGCTTCGATGACTTTTGATGTACTTGGAATAACATCAGGTTCATTTATTTCCAAGACTGCATCTTTTGAAGGTACTCGATTTGGTTTGGAGGTATAGGGAGTAATATCAGCTTCAGGAAGTTGTAGTTCGACAGCGGGAATGTTAGAAAGGGTGGAAGGCAAAAAATCTTCATCCGTGAAAATATTCGGTCTATATGGAACAATACCACTTATTTCAAAGCCTTTTTAAGCTTTTTCCATGGTGGCTACATGCCAAACGAATGCTCGATTGAAAATTTCCGATATATCAAATGGTATTATTTTTTGGTGAACATTTCGTCTCATATAGAGAGAACATTCACTTGAATAGGCAGATTTTAGCGGCCCAAAGAATGTCAGATCTAGTGGCTGTAGCTTATGGGACGTGTGGGGCGGAAACGATAACATAATGATCCCATTTTCACGGCAAAATTCATATGCAGATAAAGAACAATGACTGCTGTGATTATCAAGCAATAGCAATGCTGGGTTGTCCTTAGAAGTAGATGCGTGTTTATTAAAATGCTTAAGCCAAATCAAGACAAAATTTTCATTCATCCCGCCTTTGGCCGAGCATTCATATATGGCACCTACCGGTCCATTGCGTTTGAGCTGATCCGACATTCGGATTCTAGGATAAATAAACATCGGTGGTATATATATCCCTGATGCACTTACTGAGCAGCACACAGTTATATTTCGACCTCTCTCCCAATTTACAGCTTTTCCCAGTTGTTTGACACCTTTTGGGGCTATAATTTTGGATGGCACCTGCACCGTGGTAATACCTGTCTCAGGTATTACATTTAATGTGGTAATACATTAAATATATGGCAGGCTTGAAAGTTATATTTTGTTAAGACTATATTTAAATTTGTAAAAAAAAAGGCCTACACTTTCAGCATTAAAACCCGAAATTCTCCCTAAACTGGTTGCCTCGGGTTTCCTCAAACTAAGATTTGGATGCCGTATTAAGAAAGCTTGAAGCCAGTCTTTACCGGCCATTTTTTTGTCATCTTTGAAGCAGTTTTTAATATTATTTTTAACCGCAAACTCGTAGACGATTCTTCGTAAATCAGTGGCCGTTAGACCATAGAACATCTTCGCCAGATAGATGCAGCGATCAGCCACTTGCTGTTCTTGTTCACTGGAAAATATAGGATTACGACCTAGTTGTGCTGCACAAGCATTGTTGGCATTTAGTCTATCTTTTAATGTAGAATATGGGATACCTGAAAAAAGAACATTAGAAAATGGATTAAAAAATAGAAATCCTATATTACCAAACTCTCTTGCACTTTGCCTTTTTCCCTTTCCGTTTCTAACTGCATTTATAGCTTCCTGAAGTTGTTCTGCACTCCAAGTTGCCTTTTTCCGTGAATCCACCGTTGCCTTTGGCATTCTTTATCCTAAATTAAAAATGTATAAATTAATGTTTAATACCGCTCACTGGAGGGTAATACCGCCCAAGTTGGGCGAAATTACCCGCCATCGCCATATTATAAGCAAAACAATTGTTAATCGTTATTTCTCAAAATATTGAAAGAATTTGTTTCGATCCATATATATATATATATATATATATATATATATATATATATATATATATATATATATATATATATATATATATATATATATAAGAGGACCGGTCACTAATTAATAAAAAAATCAATAAATTAAGTATAAAAATAAGTTACTTACAAATTATTTTCGAGCACGTAAATATTATAGCGGCACCACACAAAACACGTTTATCTCTGTATCTCTGTCAAACAACTAAACGTGCTTATGGCTGGCGATCTTGTTGCTCGCTTCTCTCGGTAGTATCGTGACGTCACTTCAACGTTGTCAAAGTTACTATTTCTCTATGTTGTATAGAGTGGGCGGTATTTGCCGCTGGGCGGTAATACCCGCATTTCCACTAATAAATTATCAAATGCCTTACTGGAAAGTCAAAACAAATTCTCTCCTAGAACCCAAAAAGAAGACAAGATTATTCAAAATACTAGACAACTAATTCAGAAAAGAAGAGGAATTAGAAGCCAAGCGAAAACTAAAGCCGACAAACTACAAAAATTAAATAAAGAAATATCCAAAGCTGCTAGACAAGACGAAAATACAACCAAGAACAAATCGAACATACGATTGAGAACAATAGAGGTATGAAAGTATTGAGAAAAAGACTAAGAACAGGGACAAGGTTGATAATAAAAATTAAAGATAAAAATGGTCATCTTACAACCAACAGAGAGGAAACTCTTAAAATGTTGAAGATTTCTACAAATTGCTGTACACAAGCCAATACAAAGCAAATAGCAGAGAAGATCAAGTACCAGAAATATTAACAAGGAAATAGGGCATTGTCAACCAAGGATCAGAACTACTACCGGAAATCACAATATACGAAATAAAACTAGCCCTAAGAAAAGCTAAGAATAACAAATTTCCAGGCGAAGATTGTGTAGTTACTGATGCAATCAAAATCGGAGGCACTTGCCTACATAAGAAAATAAAAAACCTTTTTAACGTGTTTCTTTTGTACAGTAATATACCCGACAAATGGCACAATGCTGAGGTAATTCTTTTGTACAAAAAAAGAAATCCCCATGTGTAACGTATATTTTGCCTACCACATAGTGTATTATTATAGGAGGTTGAAAATTGGGGACAGAAATTATTGGGGTGGAGATAGGGCAAGCAAAAAAACCGAAACGTTGCGAACGGCCACTCAGGGTTTATTTGGAGAACTGGGTCGTGGATAAGTGAATGAAACAATGGAATTGGATTGGGGCAACTACAAAAATGAAATAAAAGGGTACTTACATAAGTCTCCTGGACAAAACAAAACACAAGAAGGTCCTCTAGCTATTTAAAATGGGACGCCGCTTTGAGGAAACTTCCTGCTGGATGAAAGAAAAAAGCTTTTCCCTTCTAAAAAACACAAGAAAAAGGGTTAGAATCTTTTTTTAAAAGAAATAGACAAAATGGTTTAGGGAAAAAATTAAATATTTATTGTTGTCTCACCACAAACAGTTACAAATATAGATAATAAAATACAAAATATCAAAAACAAACTTACTATGTTCTATCAGTTTACAAACTCTAGAAGTTGGAGATACTACAAAACTTACAATTGTTAAATGGCGACAATTTGTAGCAGAAATAAATTATTACAAATAAAAAAATATCTTTTTAAGTAAAACTATGCATAGAGGTTAACCTTTTTCTAAAAACAAAACAAAACAAGATCTGTTATGATTAGGTTACTACCAAATGTCAAAAATAGTGCTAGCTGTCAGATTTCAATATTAAATTTTAAAACAGAACAAATAATATGACAGCTATGGCCACATCCTACATTTATAATTTTGATTATTACAATTTCTTAAATTTTAATGAAAGCAATTATTATTAGAAAAAAATGTCTATTTTTACTTTAAAAGTTTAAACAAAAAGAGTTACCTGGGTTGCACTAAAACTTCTGGGGTGGAAACTAGACTTACACTCTCTGCCACTCGAACAAATTCATCTCCAAACTGCGATAGGACAAAACAAAATTGAGGTTGAAAGTTGGGGCACCGCAACGCAAACTTTGGGCTCGGCTTCTTAAAGAACTGGAACAGGTACAAGTGAACACAATGGCAACATGTGGTTATCTTTCAAAATTGTTATAAACGCCGTTTTACAAATATCTCAGATGAGAGATGGCTTACAAATAAAAAACAGTGATTACTCTTATCGGAACTGACACATTACTTTGAGTATAAATCACTTTTTCTAACATATTTTGCCGGAAAAACAGAAAATTGAAGTTCATCGCATTTATAATATGGACAAAAGTGGTTTGTCCACTGTACGGAGGCCTTTAAAAATGTTTGCACAAACCGGAAGAAAACAAGTTGGATCGTTAACCAGAGCCGAAAGAGGTCAGCATGTAACATGAGTCTGTTGCATGAATAGTATAGGTAATTTCGTACCGCCAGCTATGATTTTCCGAGGAAAAGTAGAAAAGAGGAACTAGATACTTTACTTTCTAGGTCCCTGGGGTTATTTCACGAAACTGGATGGATGGCAGCAGATACCTTGGTTTTGTGGTTTTGAGCAATTCCAGAATTTGGTTAAGGCATCTCTCGAATAAAAAGTTTTATTTCTTCTGGATGGAAACACTAGTCATAAATCACTGAGAGCATTGGCATTTGCCAAAAAATGAAATAATTACTTTATGCTTCTCAGCTCACTGCATACATCGTATCCAGCCGCTTGATGTTTCCTGTTTTGGTCCCCGTAAAACATTTTATAACAAGGAATATGCACTATGGTTAAAAAACCATCCAAGATTTGTAATTACACAAAATCAAATCAGCAACAATAAAAAATGCCTCAAGCGATTTTTTGAAAACGGGCATTTACCCACTCAACCCAATGATTTTTCCAGACGAGTTTATTAAACCAGCTGAGACCACAAATAAAATATTAGAAATAAGCAGTACAGAAGAAAATACGTCTAATCTATCAGAAAAGCCGATCAGAAAAGAAATAGAAGAAAGTAGTGTTATGGAAAAACCGCGCAACAAGAGCAAGATAACACTCATGATAAAGAAAATGAGACCAGAGGTGACCAGAAAGATAACAATACGAAAGAAAATATACCTTAAATAAATAATTCCACTGCACAAAATTTCTCCAGTGCCTGTGGCAAGTGAAACTACAAAAAGAAAGTCTAGACAAAAAATCTCCGGAGTTTTAACAACTAATCCTAATTTGGAAGAACTCAAGCAGAAGGAAGAAAATAAAAGACATGAGAATGTTCATGGATGTCGATGAGACCTAAAAATGAAGAAAAATATTAAAGTTATTTTTAGATCAAAAATATTTCAAAGCCCTAAAAGAGAAGTTATTTTCTACTCGAAAATATTTTAAAGTTCCTAAATAACTAAAACATTAGAAAATTATTTTATCTTCTTCTTCCTATGCCGTCTCCATTAACGGAGGTTGGCGATCACATATCTAAAAGTGTATCTGTCTTTTGCAACGTGGAATAATTCGTTTACAGTCATGTTTGTCCAGCCTCGAATATTTCGCAGCCATGACTTCCTCTTTCTACCTATTCCCTTTTAGCCATCGACTCTACCCTGCATGATGACCTGCAGAAGACTATATTTATCATTACTCAGTAGGTGTCTTGCGTACTTTTATTGTTCTTAACACTTTTTTGTCTCGACCCTTCCTTCTCAGCACTTCCTCATTGGTGACATTGGCAGTCCATGAAATTCTCAACATTCTACGGTATATCCAAAGTTCAAAGGCTTCAAGCTTCTTAACTATTTGCGCTTTTAACGTCCATGTTTCTAAACGTACAATAGTTGGGACCAGACGTAACATTCAACAAACCTCAGTCTCAGCGCAGTATTCAGATTTTTGTCACAGAACAATTGCTTGAATTTTAAGAACGCTGCCCTTGCCATTTCTATTCGTACCTTGATCTCTTGGTCTGGATCTAATTCTGTGTTGATGTAAGCTCCCAGATATTTATATTTTGTCACTCTCTCTATTTGCGGTCCACCAAGGGTTAGTTGTTCATTATTTATTGGACTCCTTGATACTATCATAAATTTGGTCTTATATGTGTTGATGTCAAGTCCCATTTGAATGAATTCACTATTTATTGCATCTAGTAAAGTTTGTAGTTCTTCTATACTCTCAGCCATAATTACCGTGGCATCTACAAATCTTATGGTGTTTACGATTTCTCCACTAATTCTTATTCCCTCTTTTCTTTCCCATAAGACTAGAACGAATTTTTGGCCGTCGTGCACCTATATTTATATGAAATTAATTAGGTCAAGTGCTCCATGGCGCTCTGCCTTTGGAGCTTGCTCGACAGCCAATGCTCAATTTCGGGCAATACCATTGGCTGCAATTATGGTTGCAATTTGACCAATCGTAAAGCCGGAATTGAGCTATTGGCGACACTGTATTCAAGTATTAGTGAAATTAAGTTAACTACATCTACACAGTGCCCTTATTAGAATGGCGCGTATATCGACAGTCTAATAGCAACACATGCCTGAGAGTTTTGGCAACAATGATCTGCATAAGTCAAACGTTCCGTTTTTAACAGGAAATAAAGTTTAGCAGTTTTATATGATATTGGATTAGATGTTTCTCAGCGTATTTTACGTGTATTAAATTCTTCACTATTTCTAAAATATTTTTTAAAGCATATAAAGTTAATTATTATTTTTCTTATATATTCTTCTTTTCTCTTTTTCCATTTTTTCTTAACGGATAGTTATTTTTGTGTATATATTAAAGGTAGGCAAAATGTTAGGCTGTATGTTAATTTTTATCTAATTCTGAACATATAAATTTCTGAGGAATTAGACTAAGTTTTAACAACTCATCTCAACTTTAGATCAATTGAATGTAATATTTTTTTTTTACATACAGACCATGAAACCTACTAATCAGTCACAATAGACTGTTGCGACGACTTGGCTATCAAACGTATAAGAATAGTAATTACCGACAATAAATCTACATGTCAAGAGGTTAATGAGTGTCTGATTTGACGGGTCTATAAAGTACACAATATATTAACGATTTTATAAATAAAAATATTTTACAAAATTAGTTGTTAAAATTAAAAAAAAAATCCAATTGAAAGAAACCATAGCCACGACTTTAAAAGAAAACGAAATGCAGTGGTTTTTTTTAATTCTAAAATATCCTTCTAAATGTTACAATTTGTTGCCTTCTTATTCTAATGAAGAGTTTAATGAAGTTATTTACTTAAACATTTTATTCTACATTAATTATTGAAATTAATCATGTGCTACTTTATGGACAGGATAATCAAAAAAATCTTACAAGTAACAGTTGGCAACCGGCATCACTAATTCAACTTTGTGATCCAGCGTTACCAAGTACCTTAATATGAATATAAATTTAATATTGTCAAATATAAAATTCCCATACTTTCCTTGATTTTAAGTGTTTTGACATCAAAATTCCCATCATAAATAGGAGCATTAATGTAAATTCTACGGGGTTTAAATGGAGTAGTGATGTGCAAAATATGACGCAATGACGCTGTACCCTGTTAACATCACTAGCCTCTCCTACTCAATTCCGACTCTCATCTCCACGCGATGAATCCCGGTAACCTGAGAAACTCTGTGGAAGATTGTGGTAACCAACCCCAGTGGGAAGCAGAGTCAGGGCAAACGAGAGCGGGAGAAATAGTCCTTGGACGATTAGGGGGTTGAGCAAAAGGTTAACGACCTATGCAATCACAAAGAAGTAAAGCCGGACTGTTTAATTTACGACGACCTAGCAAACGACAAAGGAATAATGATTTACAGATCTGCACATGGAACGTACTAACCCTTTATGCTCCGGGCGCTCTTAAATTGTTAACATATGAACTGGACAAAATGAAAGCCTATGTAATAGCAAATCAAGAGATGAGATGGACTGGTTGAGGAATCATCGAGAGAAAAGACTACAATATATACTATAGCGGACATAGCACTCGACACATGTCAGTAAAAAACAAAGCAATTTTTAAACCCATGAACAACATAAGAATATGTTATCTACGTCTTAAAGGAAAAATCTTTAACTATAGCTTATTTAGTGTACACGCACCTTCGGAAGAAAAGGAAGACGACGAAAAAGATGAATTCTACGACACCTTAGACAAAAAATATGATCGATGTCTACGTCATGAAGTAAAAATAATTGCTTTGGACCTTAATGCAAAAATTGGCAAAGAGCAATTTTTCCAGCCAACTATAGGATGTGAGAATTTGCAAGAATAGTCAAATGATAACGGCTTGAGATTAATAAACTTTGCAAGCACCAAAAACATGATAGTAGGAGGCACAAGATTTTCCGAGATACAAACATAGATAGTGACCACTTTCTTGTAATGGCAAAAATCAGAGGAAGACTGTCAAACCTAAAGAAGGTTAAACATATGAAACAAGACAGAATTAATGTTGATAATTGCACATTGAAACCGTTGCGAGAGAGTATAGGAGACAAATGGATAAGGAAATAGATAGCCTGGAAGCGGGGGAAAATGTGGAGGAATTGTGGACAAAATCTAGAAACTTAATAACTGAGAAGGCATAGGAAATATTGGGGAAAATTGAACCAGTTAGACAAACCGAATGGTTTGACGAGCAGTGACAAGAAGCAACAGATAACAAAAGAAGAGCATGCCTAAAGACAAATCAAGCTAGATGCACAAGAAGAGCAAAGGAGAAATACCGGACCCTAAGAAGGGAAGAAAAAAGGCAATTTGAAGAAAAACAGTTAGAAAACATAGAATGGCTAAGAAATCAAAACGGAATTTGAAAGTTCTATAGAAATGTAAACAAAATGAGTAAAGAGTTTAAGTCATACGGCCTCAATCTTGAACCGATGGGTTGAATTTTTCGACGCAAAATTTAACGGCCATTATATCGAAGAAGCAGATAACTCCATAGCAGATCGAAATGATTGGAATCTATTCAACCCAAACGTGTGAGCTCTACAAGATTGGTGGTGACGCCCTGTTACAAGCACCGCATAACATTTTACCTTTTGTTTAGCAAAAATTAAAAGCCAGCGTTAGAATACAAGGAGAAAATTCTCGACCCTTTGATATAAAGGATGGACTCAGACAATGGGATACCCTGGCTTGCCTACTATTTAAGATTGCCTTGAAAAGGCAGTCCGAGACACACAGATTAGACACGGCGGTATTATTTACAATAGATCGATAGAAATCTTAGCATACGCTGACATAATAGGGCGTAGCAAGCGAGATGTTAAGTAATATTTCCTAGAATTGAAAACGGCGGAGAAACAGATCGGTCTAGTCATCAACGAAGACAAAACCAAGTGCATGTTGGTTACTAAGGATCCTATCGCAAATGCGGAACAAGAAACAGCATTTGGAAGTCGTACCTTTGAACGTGTTGACAGCTTCACATACCTTGGCTCGCTAGTGACTACTACCAATAAAACAAGCGAAGAAATTAAAAGACAAATAAACCTTACAAATAGGGCATACTATGGACTGCAAAAACAATTCCACTCAAAAAATATTCAAACAAAAACTAAAATTATTATATACAAAACACTGCTAAGGCCGGTCTTCACATACGGGACGAAAACCTGGACTCTAACGCAGAAAGACGAAAGACTTCTCCGCGAAAGAGCGAAAGATACTCCGCAAAATATTTGGAGCTATAATCGATCAAGGGCAGTGGCGCAAAAGATTTAATTTCGAATTATACCAACTCTTTAACGAACCAGATGTCGTAACGTTCATTAAAACACAGCGACTTGATGAGCCGGACACATAATACGAACGCCTGACATTATTGCTAAAAAGCTAACGACAGGAACACCTATAGAAAGAAGAACCAGAGGCCGACCGCGAATTAAGTGGTTAGATGGAGTTGAGACCGACTTAGGGATACTAGAGATCAGAAGATGGCGATACGTTACCAGCGAACATAATGGCGACTAATCTTAAATCCAGAATCCACAGAGGATTGTAGAGCCTAAGATGATGATGATGAATGTAAATTCTACACCATTATTGACTAATTCTTTGCGTGTTTAAAGTATGCTGAATTTTAATTAATTTAATAAACTGGATAATATTTTATCCAGTAAAAAATATCGGTACTCACAATTGAATGATCGGTATTGTACTTAGTCGGCTGCAGGTAGACACAGGTAATGACGTTGTTTCATAGACGCTCGACGATAAAGGCACTTGACACGTTGCACTCGCCACAGGTATGTTGGGACTTCTCAAGCGGCGTAGATGGTTTAGGTAAGGTAACGAATTATGATGGCTTCAATCAGCAATCAATCTCAAATTAATGTAGGCACAGGTAACATATCAGTCAATTCTCACACTAGACTAGACTGAACTAAATGGATTCAGGAAGAAAAAAAAAAGACGGCAAACAGAATTGACTTAGTGTCCTTCGAATTGGAAGACGTCTGTATGACAAAAGAAAAAATAGTTAATGTAGGAAGCACTGTTTGAAGATAGATGGATAATGGTGAATTGAAAATACAGTTACCGCTGTTTGATGAAGACACGATGCCACATGCCACAGGAACCACGATGGAAATGAACTCGATTTCTGATACTTAGACAAGCTAGGGATAAAAAAAGAGTGGGAGTATTGGCCGAAGAGTGCCACACGAAAATGATACTTAATTGACAAGTCTGGTGTGGTCTTATTTCTATCCTTACTACTTTCTCTCGACAGGAAATATTATTTCATAGAAAACCAATATATCCGCTTTTCTTAGAAAGTAGGCTGGGTGCCTCGATAATAGAAATTAACTTCTTTGTTAAGAGGAAGGGTTTCTATTTAACAAATGAAAGAAAATAAGAGCAGGAAACATTTAGCGAACTATTTCGTTGTTGAGAAAAGGCATGACAAATCGCTCGTTGCTTATGGGTTATTTTTAAGGTTTCTAGTTCTAGCAAAGTGTATACCATAGGTGGCGTGAAAGTAATTTTCTAAGGGGAATAATTTAAGGAAATTTTAAACATGATTCACTATTAATACGTGCAAATATATAGAACCTTTGGATGTGGGTATAGTTACTGGACTGCAATATCTTAGTGTTCCAACAGACCAATATTTGTTGTGTATTTACACACTTTATAAAATGGTTTAACGTTTATAAAATCCTTACAAATTTCGTAGTCCTAACATCTTTAAATTATGTCTATTTATGGGTCATAATCTCCTATGCCGTAAATTATCATCTTTAGTTTTATTTTCATAGTTTACTATGTGATTTGCTCGATTACAATACTTATATTTATTATTGACAAAATCTACTTTTAACCAAAACAAAGCATTCAACATTTCACATTAAAATTTCTATCCATTATTAATTAAAAGAGCTTGTCCTTTACAAGGAGGATATTTTATATAAATTTAACATTAAGTGCTTCCATTTTAATACTCCGTCTTTGACATGTAGCATTTACTGTACCTACCTTATTTGCTACAAATACCTCAACGTTCTTTGCAGTTTTAATTTTGAATGTGTTGATTTGTTTTACATCTACCATGTATTCAATTATTATTTTCCATTACCGTACGTTGTCTAGAATCTAGAATGAATATCTGTATATTAAGAGTTGCGGTGTAACACGCTTCAGTTACACCACTTAATGCGATGAGAGGTAATTCATTTGCTTGATTTGCCCGAGAATGTTTACTACTAATTAATTCTAAATCGCATTGGTTCTTACAATATAACAGTATTTTTCCTACATGTTCACCTTTACTTATTCTTTTTGTTATTCCCTACTATACAGCCTAGGTAAAGGCTTAATCTGAACTATATTAAATATTCCACTTTAGTCTATTCTATTTTTCCTTTAAACCCTTCTAATTACTCCGCCAATGGTTAAGGAAGCTTGAATCTTTTTGTAAATATTAATGTAACATTTTGTCAATTTTTAAAAGGTTATCTTTATCCGACCTTAGAATAAGGCACATACTTAGTGACCGTATTTGAAGCGGTCGATCAAACCATTATACTTGATTGCAGTATTACCTCAATTTAATTTTGATGTCTATGGTAATTGCTTCAATTTAATGATCATTTAAACACGAGACCAATCTTTTAAATCGAGTAGCACGAAAATAAATCGGAATTTCGTAACGGATTGAAGGCATGTGCATGTTGAATCCGGATTGAGTTGAATATGAAATTTTGTGTTTTTCTAGATACCACAAATTCTTTTGTTTATTAGTTTTTCTAGCAGCTTACATCATTTACATAAGGTGCAAGTGTCAGTGAAATAGGGCGGTAGGAATTTGAATTATTCGGGGATTTGTCCTGTTTCTTGATTGGTATAACGATAGATTCCCTCCATAATATTGCAAATGTCTGATTGGTCCATATTATGTTGAACAAGCAAGCAAGCAATTTAATTTAATCCAGGCTGTGAGACTTGTACAACCCTTTGTAGGTGTTAATTTTGTTGTATAAGTTATTATACTTTTTCCTACGTAAATTCCAGCAGCGGATACAATGCATTTTTTAAAATTATCTACACCATTATCTATATTTCCAGAGAAGAAAATTTGTTCCATTTGCCGGTTTACTTCAGTTCTGAAACTTGCCCAGTCAACATTAGAAATCTTCCACTTTATTACTATTCCTGGTGATTTTTTTTCATTATTTGTTATGACGATGGAAAAATGGTTACTATCATATAGATCATCTAAAACATTACATGTTAGAGAAGGATATATTTTGGAACCACAAAGACTTAGGTCAATCGCTGATAAACTTCCTCTTGAAATATTGAAATGAATGTTGAAACCATTATTTAGAAAACAAGTGTCGGTAATGTTTAGTACGTTTTTTAGTAGAGAAGTTGAAAAAATGAGTCTACCAGTTCAGCTTCAGTATGATTGTAACTAGGTGGGATATATATACTGCAAATAGTTATTCTTTTAGGGCACCATATTGTTACTGCGATTGCTTCTATGTTTGTAACTAAACACAAATGTGTTGAATAGACATCTTTTTCGACAAAAATTGAGGTTCCTTCACTTGCTCTGAGGCATTCTGTTCTTACGTTTGAAATTGGATTCTTGCAGCCATATTATATTTGGATTGGTGTCGCTGATAAGTTTTGGATTCTTTCTAAGCGGCAAAAGAATTCGTTACAATTCCATTGAACAAGTGTGAAACTTGTTAGTGATTGGATTTTTCAGAATTTTGGATCTGGGTCATCTAATTCTGAAGGTAATTCCTTTTTGAGCTTCTTTGATATTCTTGTGAACTTATTTTTTAGTGTTCTGGTGGTTAGTTGTGGATAAATTGCATAGTAAGCAATTTGCTGGGCTTCTATTGTGAGGTTACTACTTGACGGGGCATTCTCAAGAAAGGCTATGAGATGATCTGGTGTAGTAGAAAAGCTTTGGGGGTTGTTGGTATAAAGATCTTTGATTATTTGCTTTGATGCATCTGATATTTTGAATTTATCTATAGAATCTATTTTTGACTCCTTCTTCATGTGTTTTGTGCTTTTTTCTATTAAGTTTTTAGGAGGAGGCATTAATGACGAGTTTTCAAGAAGAGAATTAGATATTAGTTGGTCAATAGAGGAGTCCAGTGTGTTGAGTAGGCTAGAAAGTTCTCTTTTTTGTCCTTGTATAAGTTCACCAGATAGTTGTTCTAAAATAATAGCTGATGAGGTTTTTGTTACCGATGATTGTTCACCGGCAGATTGAGGACCATTAGTGTTTTGACAATTTTTACAACTTACAGCTGTATGGGCAGTTCGCTTACAAATAAAGCATTCCATTCTATCAGTAGATAAAAATATACGGTATGGGGTGGAATCGAATTTAATGACTAGTGAGGCCTGAAGCTCATAATTTTCAGTAGGTGGAATTATGTATACTTGTCTTCGAAATGAGAGGATGGAGCTATATTGATCTCTTTAAATTCCAGTTTTTAAGAAACAGACGGGAGAAGCAAGTTTTAAACTAAGGCCGTTTAAAGCATTTTTTACGAGATCGTGAGGAATTGAGGGACAGACATTCGAAATTATGATATGTTTTGCTGGAGTAACTAATCACCTAATAGGTAGGTCTAGATTGTTTACTTTATTAATGGGATTGTTGGTAATAAGCTGGTCAACAAATTCAACTTTGCTTAGGTATATGCAGATCCGGTTGTTCGAGATTCTAGATGCAAATATTATATTTTTAGGGCCAACAATATCACCAGTTGATTTAACATAGTCGAATAAAAAACTTACAGGACTAAACGTACAAAAGTAAAAAACTTCAAAATTTGTATATTGGTATAAAAACGTTTAATTAAAACTTGTTAAAAGTGTCGTCCAAAATTTATAGATGCATAACATTTTCGATCTAACTCAGATCATCATCAGTGCCTTCTTTTGGTAGTTGTAGCTAACACTGAAATTGCAGTGGAGACATCAATACATGGTTTATATATTTAAATTTAAGTCATAATGCGACCATAGGTCAATGACAATGGTTGTAAATGTTAATACTTAAAGAGCAACATGCTTCCTTGCTCAACTTGAAAATGTGGTTGACCATTTTAATATTAAATGTAGAGATTACACAGTTATGATCAGTTTTTCTTGTTTGTTCTGATTGAAAAGAAGGTGTCCAACTTTTCTTCTAAGTTTTTTGATCGTCTTGTTGGTCTTGCTTTTATAGCATGGTCTCAGCATCAAATCTTATTATTTCCAGACCTTTACCATCTCTAGGGAAAGTGGTGGTTACACTTTGATGAAGCTAATCTGTGATAGGAAGATGGAACCATATGAAACAGAATATAAAAACCTTAATTGCTGCAAACTGAAACCTTTTTGTGAATAATTTATTTATAAGAAATTTGTTAGAAATAATAAAATACAACAAAGGATTTTGTATTAATTAATCAAAAGAGAAAGGTTAGTAAGGTTGAAATTGGAGTTTACTATTGTTAATAGTATTCCCTCCATATCAGGGCATTATAAACAAATAAAAAAAGTTTTTCAATAAAATCACTCAATGTAGTGTTTATTAAAGTAAAAAAATACATTTTAGATTATATTATACTACAAAACTAGACCTAATTCGCTTATACTTAGATACTTACAGTAAACTTCAAATATTAGATCATTCGAAAGTGATGCAGTCATACTGGTTAAATTAAAACTATCCTAATAATGTAGGTAACTAAGTAGTTATTAGTTAAACTAAATTATATATTATATAATTTAATTAAAAATATGTTACTCATCTGGAACATTTGGATCATCTTGTTCACTAAGCATTTCCTAAAAAAAAGTATTTATTATTCTACATGCTGACTTTAAAATACAGAAAGGCAATTACTATTTTAATGGGAATAAGCCGCAATTGAAGGTTAAAATAAGTTTATTGACTTTTCAATTTCCACTTCGGAAATTGTTCTCAAAATACAAACATTAATTATTGTTTGTATTTTCAGAACAATTTCCAAAGCGCAAATTCAAATGTCAATAAACTTATTTTAACCTTCAATTGTGGCTTATTCCCATTACAATAGTAATTACTTTAAAATGCCACAAGAAAATAGCTTCAGACCAGAAAGGCAAATTTGACAATTCAAATCAGTACCTACTGAACATTATTCAGTACGATTAAGTTGGTATCTTTGGTATTTTTATAGATTTGTTCAATGGCAAGCAGTTAAGGGATAAATAAATCCAATATTAACTCTATGAAGTCCAGTTTCACTTACAACACACAACACAGGTCAAATTTTAGTTAAAATAAAATTTAACATTGTGTTGTAATATGAGGTATATTAAAATTAGTTTCGTAATGTCAGATATTTAAAACTGACATACTGAAATCATGAATTTTATCATCTCAAGAAGATTATCAGTCAGTCAGTAAAGTTAAACATAAATATACAATATCAAGATTTCTTGTGAAAATATTATATGGTACAGAAAAATAACAAGATTACTGATCACAGTAAGATTACAGTAGAATCTACTGAGCTGAAAATTTCAAAATAATAGATAAGAGTTTTAGGAAAGGTACAATATTTTAAGTTCAAAAGAACTTCCAAGTGAAAATTCTGAATTAGCTAAAAAAACTTTTGGTAGAGCCATAATAAGGCCAGATTCCTCCCAAATAATTTTCAAAAAAATGAAAAAAAATTTTTTCAAAAATTGCTAGAGATTACTTTTGAGCTAGGTGACTACATTTTTTCAACTGGATGTCACCCATATTTTAAAACTATTGCACTTATCAAAATAAACCAAACGGTATTTTAAGGTCAGTGCTACAACCAAAAATATTTATTGCTGTTTAAAAAAGTTATAAACAATTAAAAGTGAAAAAAAGGGTCAAAACATTCAAAAGTCAATCATTTTGTTTTTTTTTTCAGTGAAAATGATTCATGTAGCACTGACCATGGCCAATTCGATACAGAATATGATACCATTTAGTTTTTTGTTTTCGGATGATTTGTTTCCAAGAAATGACGACACCCTCCAACAAATTGGATTAGTTTGGGCTATTTTCAGAGCTGCCATTAAAAAAAGAAAAAAAAATTAAAGTTGTTTAATGTAGGTATGTACTTTAACCTGTAAAAAGTTTGATTTTCAAATATCTTTTGTGCTATAAATAAAATTTATTTAAAAAAACACGATTTTTGGAGGAACCTGGCCTTAATTTGGACTCACAAATCTATAATCTAAAATTAATGACCCATTATTTATTCTTCAACATCGTTAACAGTGCAGAAGACAGGGTAAAAATACAAATAAAAATAATAGCAAATACTGCTGGTGAAAACTTTTATACGGATCATTTTTATTAAGGTGACTATTACTATGAAGAATTCTTACCTGTAATACTTCCACTAAGTTCTTTGATTCTTCCAACATTTCTTTGCAAATCCTATTCTCTTCTTTTAATGTAGATATATCATCCTTTAATTTTTCAATTTCATGTAAACTGTCATCTAAAGATTTTGCTCTAGTTTCAGCTAATTTCTTCCAATAATCAGTAGAAGCTTCTTCGGATGTTAAGTCCTCAGCAGTTATAGGTGCTTCTCCTACTTGCACACTCTTATCTGACATCTGGCGCCTCTTTTTTATTGGTTCCAGCTTTCCAGAATCACTAGGGAAAAATAGATGCACAAAGATATTAATCAATTTAACAGAATTTGATCCAGTAGAAACAATAGACTATAGTCCATTCACCGAGCTTGGGAATATTTTGAGAGTCATTGTAGGAAAACTCGTACCACTTGTATATTTATTGGAATAACTATGAATAACAGAGGTACCTATATATTCATTCATTTTGATTAAAAACTTTCCATTTGTAAATATTAATGTATAAATGACTAAAAAATTTAAAAATAAACCTTTAAACATTGGTTTTTAATTGATGCAGGTTTATTTTGTCAATAAATTGCATGTGAATAACTCTTCACTTTTACATTACAAGTATTGTTTGTGCTTGGTTGCATAGTAACTTCTAGCCACTTCCAATAGAACTTTTAATTAAATCTTGCATAAGTACTTTCACTCCTAGAGTATCTTCAGGGGCAGTTCGCCAAATTTCGCCTATTAAACAATCTTTGAGAATACCATAAACATAATAATTATACATTAACACTACACAACACAAGAACAAACAGTTTAAAATTTTTAAAAAACAGCGAAGCTACATATTCATTGGCATCAGGAGAGAGAATCCAACAGAAGTCAAAGTTTTATCAAAATATTACAAAATTAATTTCTAAATTTACTAGACATTTTAGACTAAACTCAGTGAATAGAGTATATTACTTAACAATAATTAATTAGAAAAATATTGTTGAGCTGTAAGTATGTAAATATAATGTGAAAATTGCAAAAGGTGCACCAATTATTAATAGTTATATCAAATTATGAAGAGATGTGATAAGTGTGTATTGTATTTTTCAATATTTGAGTATTGTTATCATCTGTAATGCACAGATATGGTATAAAAATAATAGGGATGGGAAAAAAGTGTTTTTGAAATCATTGCTTATAATTTTCATATTACAGACAAATACCTAAGTGGAGTATAAAAAACTAGGGATAGGACATTGTGTAAAGCACATTATTTTGTACATTTAATAAATGTTGGTGGTCTCTAGAAAAGCTTCAGGTGGTATCAAGCTGAAAGGATTGTAGGAAGGTCTCATTTTTTATTTACAAATATCTATCTCTTAACTTAAAATAAAAAAAATTAATTTAGCATTAATCTTTCCAGTAAATAATAAAAAATATTCACTTCAGTAGGTTACAATTTTTTCTTGTACTTCATGGGTTTAATAGGCAATCAAAAGCATTTGGTATTTGGAATTATTAGTTAACAAAAAATGCATACCTTGTAGAGTCTTTCTGACTTGGCCTTCCTATAAGGTTTTCTTTATCACAAGCATCTCTTTGCAGGTCTTTAAATGTCCGTCTACTCTCTCTAATATTTTCCTAAAAATAAACACTTATTAGTTTAAAATTCGATCATAACCTGTAAATTAAAATGCATTACTTGATTCTGGGAAGCTATTGTGATTATTACTTTCTTCTGTGGCTTCATTTTAAGCTATTTTTTCGTAAAATCAAGACTTCTTAATTTTCTTTCAAAAAAATCGTTAAAATTGTTAGTAAAAAAACAAACAATAATCAAAATAGCGGGAAACTAATCTTTTTGGTTATGGCAAAGAATATAGACGATAGACGCTTCTATAAGCGTCTATATTCTTTGGTTATGGATAAGTGGAACAAACAACACTCAAAATGGATATGAAGTTTGACAACGGAACAAAGACATATGACATTTTGTAACAAATCAAGTAAAAAATCTGAGAAAAATATCAACTAAAAAAAAAGGTATAATCAATGATGCATAATGTATAACACAGGCAGTACAGTACAGCATCAATAAATGATTCGTAAAGTGGTAATTGTTTTTAAGAAAGGGAAATAATATTGAGACACTAACGTGATAATCAAAAACGCAGGTGCCTATTAACATTACTTTAAAGTGGCATGTATAGAGGGCACTGGCACAGAATAATAAACAATTATTATTATTTATTCTGTCTCACTGGTGACTATTGTCCAAAATCTTAAAATATGCATAGCACACTCCCACCTATCTATGAAAATATGCACTGTAACCATTCTAGCGAAGATAAAAAATTTGGTTGTGGTTGGACTAATCATTTTCTGAATACTTATAATATATTTTCCAATAAGTGACCATTACGCCATAATATGAAGTTGCCACATAACAGCATATACCTACCGTAAAGTGAGGCTACTTGATGACACATATCCTTACTTTGTGACAGTAGGCTCTAAAATTAATCTTATTAACTTGGCCGAGCCGAGCTATAATTGGTGAAATAATTAAAATATTGTATTTCAATAGTGGACTATGTCGATATCTAAGGGTAAGGGACAATAACAAAAGTTCTTAGTGCAACTTCTCACTTCGCTGGCCATGCCACTCGTTGGATAATTCAAAACAAGTCATTTAAATTTTGCGCGCAAACTTTGGCTTGCCTAGTAGAATTTTAGAAGATTTTTCTGCCAAAGTAAGCTTATATTTTACCTAACACAAGAATTATGTTTCCTCAATTCATTATGTCTTAGTCCAGTCGTCAGAGATAGTCCAGTCGACCTCTAAAAATTATACGAACAAGCTAAATTTTGCTGAAAATGTCAATTTTGGGACCCCAAAAAGATGCAAAAAAGTTTACCACTTTTATTCCCTGACTTCATCCTAAAACGGCCCTTCCCACCGAGGAAAAATGGAAAAAATCGATTTATCAAAAACCTGTACACCATAGGAAAAAATGTTTCAAATAAAAAATGTAGCTAAGATAATTTTAATCAAGAATGTTTATTAGAACTTTTTGTAAAGAATGAACCGTTCTTTCAGAAACAACGCTTGAAGCGAACTGTGGTTTTAAATGTCAGTTACGAGCGCGAAATCAATTTTAAATAAAATTTGTATCAACTCGACGGTAAAAATTTGATATCCTTTATCAGAGTGTCCTATCGACAAAAATAAAAATACGTTCTAAAGGTGGAGAATGCAAATTTCGTACGAAATGTTTGTATTTTGCTGCAAATAAAGTCTGATTTTTGCCATTTTTCTTGATTCTTTTCCTGATTTCTTTTTCTGATTTCTTGAAGTCATGATTCTTGTGAGATTAAAAACGACTTGTGCTATCAAAAGGAACAGTTTTAAACTTTTTAGATCTTTTGTAATGTGAAAGTTTAAACTCAGCGTTTTTTAGGCTTATTTCAAATGCCTCACATTTATTGTCAAAACTAAAGACCGAAATTTAGGGTATAGGTTTTAAAGATTTGTATCATACAATGGAAATTTAATAGTGACCGGTCAATGAAACTAATAAATTTTATTGATCTCTCGAGAATCAACAAAAATGGCAAAAATCGGGCAACGTTTATTAATTTAACAGTTTTATCAAAACTGACTTTATTTATTTAACTTTGTTTCATAAAAATATTTTAAAAAGTACTAACGTATGGTCTAATTTGTCACAAAGTCAGGACGTGTATGTTCATTAAAATATTTTTTTATTTTTCAGATACAATGCCACGAATCTATAAAAGAAAGACTTGGAGTCGCAACTACGTAAATTATACAGAAGAGAAGTTAGGAGAAGCTCTTGATGACATCAGGAATAAACGAATTTCGCTTCGTGCTGCTGCAGAAAAATATGGTATCCATCTAAATACTTTATGACTCAAAATTAAAAACCGGTGCACGAGAAACCTGGACAGGAAAAGGGTTTAGTGAACAGGAAGAGAATGCAGTTTTCAGACCATGTAATTACTGTTTCAACTCACACTGTTCTCCTTTTGTTTCATCTTTACAAACGGAATTGCTTGGTTTTTCTTGCGGGTCTTTTTTAATATATGGATATCGCCGACAGGATTAATACAGCATATTGGCAAGTATGTAATGTAATCAGGAATGTGATTATATTACATATTAAAAACAAACTATTTAAAAAATATATTTTACAAAATATTTAAATATTCTATTGATGTTTCAGCAGCCGTTGTCGATGTCAATCTTCACTTCAAATTATGTCTATAAATTAATTATAATAATTAAAAAATTAAAAACCTAATTTTCGGGAACTAAAAATTACTAGCCTAGGTTGCCTAGGCCTTAGTCAGCCTTGAGAAGTACAGTTCTCCCCCAAGCTTCTCTAAACCGTCCAAACACTTTTTTGTTGTCTGTAACACACAAATTTTTATTTCGCAAGATACAGGCTTTACGAATAAAATATTTTTATGCACAACTAATACAATATTATATACAAGTTCTTTATTACTTTCTAAATGAGACCTCTACTTGCGAAACAAACAATCTCCACTTTTTGGACAATCTGACCTGAATACGCCACTGGATTCCTTGTAAAAAGACGCATCAAGCTATACATAAATTTCGTAACATAACTACCAAACTCCCATTGAAATTAAATGGAGAAAATTATTTGTTGTTTGTAAACGACCATTCTCTAAGGTCGTGTAGGTTTCAAAACAACCAATATCCCTCTGCACCAATCAGAGCGCTAGATTGTATCACGTGGTCGGTGATTTTTAAGATGGCTGTCATACTAGTGTCAAAGCTAAGAAAATGAACATTATTCTCTTTTTGCAATTTAGTAATAAATGGAAACAACACCAGAAGTATTAACGCCTACAAAGTGTAGAAAAAGAGTCGCACAGCCAGAAAAATGGACGAGAAATGTGAGAAAACGGCTGAGGTTAGTATATTTTTAGATCTACATAGAAGAAAAAATGTCATCTGTCGTGAGTTCAACATGCTTGGCAGTTTTGTTAAAATGCAGGGAACATGTATAATTTTCATTATTTTTTATATTAAAAAAATAAGACGACTACATGCAAGTGTTTCATAAAAGGTCCAGATGGCAAGTTACCCATTTGCCAAAAGATTTTCACTAATGCCTTGAGGATCACAAGGGGCCGACTCCGAACTATAATGAACAATTTTAGAGGGGAAAGTAATCTTTCATGTGAGAAAATGGGAGGAGACAAACGAACGCATTTATATAAATAGAAACTGAGAAGCGTGGTCGAATTTATGAAACGTATAAAATGCGTGGAGTTTCATTACTGTAGGGGTCGAAGTGAGCGCAAGTATGCATAAGGTGATCTGAGTATTAATAAACTTTGGAAAATTTACAATGCTCAAGCCAAACCAGAGATACGGGTAAAAAAGGAATGAGTTTTAATAGAAAATTCAACATTTCATTTAAGGCGCTACAGACGGACATGTGTTCGACATATCTTTCACTCACTGAAAAAATCTCAAAGGAAACAACACCATCGGTAAAGTAATCCCTCATAGCCGCTAAAAGAATTCACAAGCTTAGATCGAAAGCCTTTTTTGCATCATTGAAGGAATCTAAGCCTGAATTATTGACTTTATCCTTCGACTTGCAAAAAAACTTCCGCTGCCTAAAGTCTCGGATCAAGCAGCGTACTACAGCAGACAACTATATGTAGATAACTTGACAATCCTAGTGGGACATTCTAAAGCCCCATTAACGAAAAAAAATTGTTTTAGGTATGTGTGGTCAGAGGATTAGTATGGCAAGGGCTCTAATCAAGTGGCTTCGGCAATGTATCACAGACTGTCTAATACTGATTTAAAATATATCAGTGTCGTAAGATTAATGTGTGACGGATGTGGAGGCCAGAATAAGAACCAAATAATTTTATCCATGCCAAGTCGCTGGCTGATACAAGCTCCAAAAAACATAAAATATATTGAAATAGTGTATCCCGTTCGAGGCCATTCATTCTTGCCGTCGGACAGGGTGTTTGGGACGATCGAGAAAAAACTTAAAAAAGTTATTCCGGCACTTGGGAACTATTTTAAAATAATATCTGAAAGTGCAACTTTGCAGCGCCCTAATATAGATTTCAAGTTTTACGATTGGAAAACCGAAGCATTGTCTACATTCAAAGCACTGCAGAGTTGGCACTTTCAGATATCGAAAATAAAAAGGATTTCTTTGGCAAGATCAAAAACACAAAATAACGTCGTATTGGTTAAAGGGGACGAAAGGTACAACCCAAGTATCGGTTTGTTTTGAAGTATTTAAAAAAAAGGAAGATCGACTATTAACATCAATCCAAATGAAATAGGAGTCGGGAACTTGGCCAACATTAGTAAACAGAAATTGAAGGACGTGAGGTGTCACCTCGGGGGAACAATTAAGGGTCTAACCACCTTCTCCGGGTGCTCTGTAGAGGGCTTCGAATATACTGTCGAGAGCTCCCCTACTTAAGTCCATTTTCGGGTTATGGACTTGGAAAACATTTATCTTCGGTGTCTTGCCTTAAAAAAGGCAAGATATTTCTTACATGACAATTTCTTCGTCGAAATAAAACACCAAGTTAAGTTGAAACAATTCTCAGCCACAGAGTATGGTAAATAAATGCAGGAAGCAGAGCCCCGAGAGCACTAAGCTCTCGGAGAGCCTGTGAGGGACTGACCTGGCTGACCTGAAAATCGCCAATATTTATATGCACTGTTCGAGCGATAAATAGGGATTTCCAGGTCAAGAGCCAATGGGAAAATTCGAGGCGGGGCGTCGCGCATCAAAATGCGTACTAGTCCACAGACTATGGCATTCGATGACATCCCCCCTTCTCTGGAGACTCTGCGGCTGGGAAAAAATATTTATTGATTAAAAAATACAAATGTGAAAATACACAAGAAAATATGCATAAAATACAAGTAAAATGTTCAAAAAGAAATTCACACAACACTGCACTACTTACAAGGGGAGATCGGTGGTGATAACGGCATCTCAAGCTCCTACAGGTCCATCCTCGGTCGGTGTGCCAACTCCTCCAACGGACTCGTCTTCTTCTCGGTCGTCCGGATCCCATCTGCCATATACAACGGGGTTTCGTAGAGTACCAGTGTGCCGAAGCCTACGTGGTCGTCGAACCACTTTCGGTAGGGGGGCGATGACTGGGTCTACTCCGGGACTTCCATCGGCATCTAGGGCTTCTAACTTCGAATAAGCCTGGCTCGTCAAAGGTGTCTGCACGTCGAAGGCGTCAGGTCTGCAGAAGGCCTCGATGTCGGAGTGTTAGAGTATTGCTTTCTAACACTACGTGGTTCTCCCCATTCTTCTCTTGACTTCAACCTATGTTGAAGTCAATGGTGTGTTGCCTTCTGTGAATTCGAGCTGGGTCGTGAGTTCGGATTTTAACCACGTTTTCGGGCGCCATGTCACCTCTGGGGAACAATTAAGGGTCTAACCACCTTCTGTTGTCTCCGGGTGCTCTGTAGAGGGCAATATACTGTCGAGAGCTCCCCTACTTAAGTCCATTTTCGGGTTATGGACTTGGAAAATATTTATCTTCGGTGTCTTGCCTTGAAAAAGGTAAGATATTTCTTACATGACAATTTCTGCGTCGAAATAAAACACCAAGTTAAGTTGAAACAATTCTCAGCCACAGAGTATGGTAAATAAATGCAGGAAGCATAGCCCCGAGAGCACTAAGCTCTCGGAGAGCCCGTGAGGGACTGACCTGGCTGACCTGAAAATCGCCAATATTTATATGCGCTGTTCGAGCGATAAATAGGGATTTCCAGGTCAAGAGCCAATGGGAAAATTCGAGGCGGGGCGATGCGCATCGAAATGCGTACTAGTCCCCAGACTATGGCATTCGATGACAGAGGAAGCTACTGGAAAGTCACTACGGTGGTGAATGACAAAATGATCCGAAACTGGCTTATTTCAAAAACGCCCTTCATTACGAAAATATTCCAAGCGTCCCTGAAGATAACGACGTTTATTGTGAACCACTCGATAATGACAACGACGAAAAAGTCTTAAAGAGCATAGAATTTTGGTATTTATAATAATTTTAATGTATTAAGTACTGTTAATAAACATTTGTGTTTTTACTACAAAATAAACAACCCCCTGGTCTGTTAATTTCAAAATAGCCAATATCCACTTGTTAGTTGCAAAGTAGCCAATCTCCAAATATTTTTCTTTAATTATAAGAGTATTTTAATAACAACCAAGAAACTAGCAACAAAAAACTAATTTTTAGCGATCAAAGTTTATGGATAACGAATTTTGTGGCTCCAGGTTTTACACATATGTTCACGGTAAAAAATTGCGATTTACGGCAATTTTGCCAGGGTGGAGATTGGTTGTTTTGCAAATAGAGGTCTCAAATAAAGTACAATAATTTTAAAAATTTATTATTTACAATTTACATTTATACATATACTCGCTGAGCATGTGTATTTAAGTATAATAGATGAATACGAATAAATTATTTGCATGCAATTTTTATTTCGCTCTTAAAAATCTTGATTTTCTCAATGTTCGAATAAGATACTCGAGCTCTTCAGGTAATAAATATCTATTACAATTGGTTTTTTCAAATTGGATACCCGCCGATAAATTTAACTGTGTCAAAAATATATCCTTAGACTAAAATAAACCAAGTCAGATCAATAATTATTGTTTTACTAATCAACTTCTTGACTATCAGTCATAGACTAGGCGGGATCTGTGGAAATTAAGACCATAATGGACATTTTCCATAGGAAGCTATTTTTTTGCTGGAATCCCTTCAGGATGTGCCCAATATCGATAATCACGATATGAGCCAGTCGCAAACCCTGTGCTAAATTTTTTATTTAACAAAATCTGAAAACAATTGAAAATTTCTCATTTTTTTGCTCCTATTTTCGTTTATAATTCGGAAAATATTGATCCTAGAGAAAAAATTATAAGAAGTTAAAAGTTCCGTTATTCAATTTTACACAATATTTTGTTAGCTAGAAATTGAAAATTTAATGTTTATTGTTGAAAAAATAGAAATAATTGGAAAAAAAAAAGTACAAAAAATGAAGTTAATCCTTTAAATGTTTTCGACTTTTTAAACTTGACTTACAAGCTCCATATGCCGCCTAGAAAAACTTTTTAATATGTTTAAAACGTGTGCTAAATTTTGTTATGATCGGTCGGATAGGTTTTGCATAATAATTTTGCAATCCAGCCTACTGGAAAAAAATTGCAAATTTTCAAATTTATAGTAGGCCCTAAATAAGGCCCTCAGATAGTTGCAAATTTTTTTACACTTAAAGGAAGGCTCAAACTTTCAAACGCTTTTTGTAAAATTCAAATCGGTTCACTAGGAGAGCCTAGAAAATTTTTTAAAGTTTTAAACATTTTTTATATATATTAGGCTTATGAACAAATTGAATAACTTTATGAGCTTTAAACATATCCTTCCAAAAAAAGAAAAAGACTTTAAAAAAAATTATTGAAGATGGAGTCAAAATAAAGTTTATTTATGAAAAAAAAATTTTTTTTCGTTCGCCTTTGTTTTAACAATTTAAATTATTTATTAACAATTTATAAATACATATTTGTTTACTAAAAGTAACAATTTACTTCAATGTATAAATGGCAAGCTCAAAAAAAAATGCATGAAGAAAAAATGCAATTACTTGTTTAACATACAATTGTTTATTGCAAATTTCCCAATTTGCAATTAAAAATGGTATTTGAAAATATGATATTTAAAATCCTTGTCATCCGAGACAGCGATTCAAAAAAAAAGCAAAATTGGTTAACAAGAAGCCGAGATAATGCAATTTTTAGCGCGCGCTATGATTTTGAACTCGCCGATTCACATTTCGAGTGAATGTCCCCCACCACCACCTCTCATGCATTCCGAGCGACATTTTACGCGAAAACGGTTTTTTATTTGTCTTTTTTATGGATGTTGTCATGAAGCGCATTACGTAAAACTTTTGATATGAAAAGTACTTGACAGGACGAGGGTATTTGTTTAAAAACGAGCCCTATATCACTTATGGTTACACGGCAAATGTATGCCAACTTTGACCTTCAATATCTCGGCAATCAATAAGCCGAATGTGTGTTTTTTTTAAAGAAGCGTCTTTTAATGATCTTTAAGTGTATAAATTTTGAAATTGAAATGTTTAAAGCTCGTAAAGTTATTCAATTTGTTTATAAGCCTAATATATATAAAAAAATGTTTAAAACTTTTAAAAAATTTTTAGGCTCTCCTAGTGAACCGATTTGAATTTTACAAAAAGCGTTTGAAAGTTTGAGTCTTCCTTTAAGTTTAAAAAAATTTGCAACTATCTGAGGGCCTTATTTAGGGCCTACTATAAATTTGAAAATTTGCGATTTTTTTTCCAGTAGGCTGGATTGCAAAATTATTATGCAAAACCTATCCAACCAATCTTAACAAAACTTAGCACACGTTTTAAACATATTAAATGGTTTTTCTAGGCGGAATATGGAGCTTGTATGTCAAGTTTAAAAAGTCGAAAACATTTAAAGGATTAACTTCATTTTTTTGTACTTTTTTTCCAATTATTGCTATTTTTTCAACAATAAACATTAAATTTTCAATTTCTAGCTAACGAAATATTGTGTAAAATTGAATAACCAAACTTTTAACTTCGTATAATTTTTTCTCTAGGATCAATATTTTCCAAATTATAAACGAAAATAGGAGTAAAAAAATGAGAAATTTTCAATTGTTTTCAGATTTTGTTAAATAAAAAATTTAGCACAGGGTTTGCGACTGGCGCATATCGTGATTATCGATATTGGGCACATCCTGAAGGGATTCCAGCAAAAAAATAGCTTCCTATGGAAAATGTCCAATCCAAAACAGATCCCGCCTAGACTATCACTAAAATAGATAAACGCAACAGTCGATGTGGATATTGATTTATATCGAATACTGTACCAGACCTTTCCAGGAAGACTAAACTGATATATGTAGCATCTAGGTAATGCGTATATTTGTGTCATCGTTTCATTAAAAATGCAAAATCGTTTAGCCTTTCTAGTTCTCATTTTTTAAAATAATTATTTTAATAATGTCTTGTTCAAACCGATAAATTTACTATAATATATCTATAACCAAAGGAAATAGCAGTTAGATATATATTATCGTTATCGCCAAAATGTATTTCAGTTTAGTTTGCTACGAGATGTTTTGATATGACATGGTGAGGAATAAAAATTAGAGTAAAAATTTTGTTAGAAAATGTATTCGTGTTACAGGTAAGAAGCAATTTAAATAATGCTTTAAATTATTCATTTATTACTATAATTTTAAATATTTTCTTTAATGTTATGAAGTTGCCCCCAGTGGCACGTGCATCTGATACCAATAAATGTAAATGTGGTTGAAGTTATAGATATAGTTTGGGATTTGGACAGATTTAAACAATATTTAACGACATCTACAACATCTACCTTAAGTCCTGAAGTAATTGTACAAAAAGAAACAGTAGATTCTACACTTTAAAATATTACGATTTAAGCCAAATTGCTTTAATAAAATGTCGATATTAAGAAAGATACAGGGTGTTAAAGTGCAAAATTAAAATTTTATTTTTCGCTATAACTTTCATGTTTGTAAACTTTTTTGTATACAAATTTACAACTGGGTACTTTTAAATGTGAGAAATTATAATTTGATGCACACTTTGATGTAACTGATAGAGGGCGCCACTTATGCCACATATGTGGTATAAATTTGCACTTCACTTTTTTGCTCTTTAAGTTACCTGTATTTGGGATAAAAAATATTAAAGATACATTATTTTAACAAAAAAAGGTATACTTGTTAATAACTTCAAAACTCTACAGCTTTCGATGTAATCGCATTTTAAAAATCAGCTGCATAATTCTGATCTAAGGCAATTACTCCAAACAACGAAGAAAAAATAGACAAAAACATTAATACTTTTGAATTTTGGTATAAAATACCTTAACTAAAGTTAATAGTTAACGAAATATTAAATAAAATAAATATATCAGCAGGATAATTTTTTTTTTATTTAAAGAAACAAAGTCGCATCCACCCAAAGGTTATTAGCGACATTCCTGTAACATTTGTAATAATATTAAATTAACATTTGTAACAATCAATCATTGTAACAATTAATTACAATTTGTGAACAATTGAACATTTGTAACAATTAATTAAGTTAAATTTTGTGTAACATATTTATGGATTTTAAGTAACCTAATAAATTGTTCGGAACTAAACTTTTGTTGAGGAGTGCTTTCAGGTTATTTAGCAAATTGTAAGACTGTCTTTGATTTACATATTTAGGACAGTCTATCAAGAAGTGCTTTATACTGTCTACTGTATTGCAGGTTTCGCATTTTGGAGGTTCACTATTTGAGAAGAGATAGGCATGAGTATACCTACAGTGTCCAAGTCGTAGACGTGTAATAATAGTTTGGCATCTTCTACTTCAGTCTGTGGACTTCCATGAAAAAATATCACTTTTGATGGTTCTGAGTTTCGAACTAGAGTCATTCCACTCCCGATTCCACGCACTTAACACCTTATTTTTGAAATAAACTTTTAGATCGCCTGCGATACTCCGACACTCTGTTTCTGATACGTCACTGGTGATAGCGTTACGCGCATTAGTATCTGCTTCTTCATTCCCTTCTATGCCTATATGAGATGGTATCCATAGGAAGTGGACTCTTCTGAAATTTTCTTGAGCTTTCATTAATTCGGCCCTGATAATTTTCTCAATGGGGTGTTTAGGGTATACATTTTGCATAGCTTTGACTGCGCTGAGAGAGTCAGAAAGGACTAGACAACAAGGGATGTTTTTAAGATTTACTTGCTTGATGGCTTTGAGCAAACCAAATAGTTCTGCAGTATAGATGCTGGAATTTAGAGGAAGTTTAAATTGAAAAGTTTCATTTGGTGTTACCACTGCTACTTCAACGCCAAGTTCACCTTTGGATGCATGAGAACAGTCGGCGGCATGTGTAGTTTGAGTGAACCGGCAAATTGGTTAGAAAAAGTGATTTATACTCAATGTAATGTGTCAGTTCTGATAAGAGTAATCACTGTTTTTTTATTTGTATGCCGTCTCTCATCTGAGATATTTGTAAAAAGGCGTTGACAACAACTTTGAAGGATAACTACATGTTTCCATTTTGCTCAGCAGCTTCCATCCTCGTTTTGTTTGTCCATGGTTCATCCCAGGCATTTTCGCAGTTTGGAGATGAATTTGTTCGTATGACAGTGGATCTAACTCCAGTTCCACCCCCAGAAATTTTTGTAAGTTCAGTTCCAACCTCAGAAATTTAAAGTAAAAATAACATTTAGTGAAACCCAGGTAACTTTTTTTTGAACTTTTAAAGTAAAAATAGATATTTTTTCATTAATAATTGCTTTCATACAAATTGTAATAATTAAAATTGTAGATTTTAGGGCGTGGCCTAGTTTGCTGTCATATTAATTGTTCCTAGTTTTAAGATTTAGTATTGACATATGACAGTTATGTTAGTTTGGTAAATATCTAATCATATTTGAGACTTTGTTTTTGTTTTTTAAAAAAGGTTAACCTCTATGCATAGTTTCATTTAAAACGATATTTTTTTATTTGTAATAATTTTTTTTCCTAAAAAAAAAATTCCTAAAAAAATTGCAGAATTTGTAAAATTGCCTAATGTTTAATGCCTTAAAGTAACACGGAGGTTGAAAGTCTAGAATATCGCTGAAGGGTATATAGAGCAATCTCTTGCAAAAAAGCGAAAAATTTCGGACCAAATTATGGGAGTCACTGAAGTTAAAGAAGTAGATTGTAATCAGCCAAATACGAGTTCTTTCGGGTGTTATCAAGTGTATAATAAAAGTTATAGTGAAAATATCATGAACACTACGTTGGTTCCAGCTCACACTTATAGCGCTATTCAAATAACCACTGCTCAAAATTGCACATTTATCATTAATATAAATAATTGCCCAACTACAAATTACACATATTTAGGTTGCAATTATGAAAGTACAGTTATACTGTACCTACTTGTCAGTTTTAGTTCTCTAATAAATTTTGTTAGGTGGTTGAATAAATAAATTATTTAAAAATGAAAAAATGTCTTGGTATTTAAGGGAGGTGGAAAAATCATATGAATAACATGGCAGTCTTTTCCTCCGCAACTTCATTCTCGGGAGGAAAAGTAGCACTTTGCTCCCTTGTTATACAAATAGCTATTATATCCGATATGCATTTAAAAATAACATTCTAGGTTTGCTTATTAACATAATATGTACAAGTAGAATGCAAATAACCTAAATGAATGTGAAGTAAAGTAGTGAACTGCAATATTTAAATATTATGATAATAAGACTTGTTAGTTTTTGTATTAGTCAGTATAAACTATTTTCACTTTTCTATTTTCATTTTTTAAGAAAATCTACTATTACGAAGGTACGTTACTTTCATTTAGTATAATTTTTTTAGTTTTTCGTCTTACTTCTATTCTTATTTGCCACATTGATAAATTTAACTTTGATTTAAACTATGTGAATGACCAGTGATTATTACATTATGAGTTCTTCTTGCGTTTAGCTTTTCCTTTGGAGTTTACTGGTTCACTAGTTTATTGTACAAATATTTTTGAAGAGAAGCTTAAATACTGACGTTGTATTACATTTTTCCCTATAGTAACATGCTGAAGCGAGAGTCACGGATCTAGCGCCACGAAAAGGAGTAACGGGTAGCGTCACGAAATAGCGGTTCTTCACATCGATTCTGAGCAATAATATTTATTCTAAGCGGGTTTGAATTAACTGCATGAAAAATAACTAACGAAATAGAGACATTACATGAGAAGTAATTAAAAGTTAATAGTTACAATTAAAAGAATATCTGCCAATAAAAGATTCGATTCGTAACAATATTATTTTAATATTAATTTAATATTTCTTCTGAATTTGACAGCTCTGTCAGAAGTAAACAATGCATGCTTGTTAATACGTTTAGTAAAGTCGTCAGAGATTTGACCCCTAAAAATAATACGAACAAGCTAAATTTTGTCGAGAATATTAATTTTAGGACCCCACAAAAAAATGCAAAATAGTTTACTACTTAAACCCTCGGGCTTTCCCCTAAAATCTCTCTCTTAAGAGGGTAAAAACGCAAAAAAATCGTTTTACCTAGAATCTCTACGTAGTAAAAAATGTTCCAAATAAAAAATGTAGCTGATATAACTTTTAACAAAAATGTTTATTAGCACTTTTCATCAAAATGCGTTTTAAATGTGAAGAATACCTACAGCTTTTGTATGCAATGTTTGTATTATGCCGCAAATGAAGTAGTTTTCTATAAATCTGTTCAATAAATAAACTTTGCGCGATTTTTGCCATTTTTTACGATTCTTGTGAGATCGATAAAATTTATTATTTTCATTGAACGGTCGTAGTGAAATTGTCATTGTTGGAGACCAGTCTTTAAAACTTATATCATGAAAATACAATTTTGATTTTTGGCAACAAATACCAGGTATTTGAAATATGATTAAAAACGCAGAATTTAAACTTTTACATTATAAACGATTGCACGTCACGGCAAGAGCAGAAGAAAAGTACTTTTGAAAAACATACTAGTGTAAATGAAAAGAGCAGTTTCAAACGTTTTAGATTGTTTCTAATGTGAAAGTTTAAATTCAGCGTTTTTTAAGCATATTTCAAATGCCTCACATTTGTTGCTAAAACTCAAAACTAAAATTTCATGCTATAGGTTTTGAAGATTAAGATTTAGTTATGGAAACTCCATAATGGACCTAATTGATATTCTGTATGGAGCAATAAGCGAGTCGAGCAAATCAACGCCTCCCATACTCTTATTGTATAAGAGGATAGATGATGGACAATCAATTTCAATATATTGCTTAGATATACGAGCCCACCTCTTCTTTTTGCCGCATGGATAATTAATCTATCGATTCCCGTGATTATTTTGAGCAAAATAATCTCCACAACCCTGAGAAAGGGTGGCAACCTCCCCTAGTACAGAAGCACACATCGGCGTTATGTAACTTTTGTTATTGAAAAACTTTCCCATTTAATTTCAAGTTAACCGGTTCACTCCGAAAAAATTGGGAGTTGAATAGATCGAGTGGCTGGAATATATATCAACCGTTTGACTTGTTTCTTTCCAAAATCGCTGGGAAATTTAGAATATTTCAATATAATTTTATTTGCATTAAGTTAAACAAATAATAAGTTTATAGAAATTTGATTACGTAAATTTTTTACAAAAAATATTTGGTATTCAAAAAAGTATTTAGACCAAGCAGAATAAATATATGCCCATAAATATGTATTATTACCTCGTGAGCTTCTTATCAATACGAATTTATATTATACTTTTTAATTGTTTAAAGTCAACGAAATAACGAAACTAAATGTGTTTACGAAACGTCTTTTATTGCTATTGTTATACCGTAGTGATATTTTATCAATACTGCAAGCTATAAACCGCATAACACTTTTTTATTTGTGTTTGTCAGATTATCTTAATAGCAAATAGAGATAATATAATTACACCGGGTCCTGGTATCAAATTAAGGTAGTGTTAGATCTTAATAAATTATCTTTTGTCATACGTGTGTTCCTGCATTATTTTGAATATGAAATAAAACAAAACTAAGGTAATATATTCATTAAACAAATATATCATAGCAGTAATCTTTTTAAATTCAGTTGTTTTTTAGAATTGCATTAATAATTATAGAATCGTATTTTTTGTTACAAATATTTATTAATATTTATTAGTCTCATCATCTTCCTTATTATTATGGTTATATTTATTTTTATATTTTAGTACATTTTTTAGTCTCTCTATGTAATGTGAATAACGCCAAATGTTTTAACTATCTTCTTCTTATAGTGCCATGCACCTATAGTGCGTTGGCGCATTATCTTAAGGCCAGACGTCTGTCTTTTGCGGCATGCAAAAGATCGCCAGTGTTATTTATGCCTGTCCAGTTCTTTATGTTCCGTAGCCACGACATTTGTTTGCGACCTACTCCTCTCTTGCCTTCAATCTTTCCCTGAATGACTAGTTGAGAGTTTTTTTTTCCTCTCAGAATATGGCCGAGGTATCCAATTTTTCGTACCTTGATCAAATTGAGTAGTTTTCTCTCAGTATTTGCCTTTCTTAAGACTTTCTCGTTTCTCACCCTATCTGTCCATGGTATGCGGAACATTCTTCACAACGTCCACATTTCGAAGGCCTCCAACTTATTAATGGAAGGTACTCTTAACGTCCATGTTTCCATGCCGTATAACAATATGGACCATACATAGCATTTAGCCATACATAACGGAGATTGAACGAAAGATTGCGGTTGAATAGTAGCGGTTTAAATTTGATAAAAGCTTGTCTTGCTTATTCGGTACGGCATTTTATTTCTTGTTGAGGATCCCATTGGTTATTTATCATCATTCCCAAGTATCTAAATGTTTTCACTTGACCGATTGGGGCATTATTTACTTGCAGTTGTATTCTTAAAAGTGCGTTTTTCCTTATTGCCATGCATTTAATTTTTCCAGCATTTATCTTCAAGCCATATATTTTTTCTACGGTGCTTATTTTATTTAACATCAAGTGCATATCATGTTCGTTGTCTGTTATTAT
This sequence comes from Diabrotica undecimpunctata, assembly GCF_040954645.1. Lineage (NCBI taxonomy): Eukaryota > Metazoa > Arthropoda > Insecta > Coleoptera > Chrysomelidae > Diabrotica > Diabrotica undecimpunctata. The sequence continues at coordinate 153,675,187 of NC_092804.1, forward strand.
CGCGGTGTTGTCGGCGTAACGAATGTTATTTATCGGGAACCCGTTTACCTTTATTCCACACTCAGAGCCTTCCAGTGCCTCTGCAAAAATGTTCTCCACATAGAGATTGAAGAGCATAGGAGACAAAATACACCCCTGTCGCATCTTTCTTAAAATTTCAAATTTTTCTGTATTGGTTAATTTGTTTAGTCGCACTTGTGCTTTTTAATTCCAATAGAGTTTCTGGATAACTCTTATATCTTTCTCGTCAATGTTAGCGTTGTGTAGCATTTTTATCATTGCGTCATGTTTTATGGTGTCAAATGCTTTTTCATAATCGAGGAATGTTATGACTATATCCTTTCGTTGATCCATGTAGTTTTGTACAAGCGTATTCAAGCAGAAAGCTGCTTCACGTGTACCCAGTCCGCTCTTGAAACCAAATTGTGTCTCACCGCTTAGATCTTCCAAAAATTTTTTCTAAAAAAATTGCCGATATGTTAATATCTAAGTCCACTTCTTCAGCAACAAAATTTTTTTGGATTTGTTTTTTAGTGGCGATATTGTAAATAAAGTTCACAATTATAAAGTCTTCAACTTTGACTTGTATTTTTTCAAGCAGTTTTGCCAGTGGCATGTTCGGTTTCGGCTTTCATATTCTCTTGTACATCTTTAATAATAATAATACATCTTTCTTGAATCCTCATCTGATCTCTGTTGGATGTCATTTTTTCGCGATTTTATCCGAAAATAGATTAAAAGAGACCTGTATAGTTGGAGCACACGTACATATCAGGTACCAATCACCTAAAGCAATAAATAAATAAATAGCAATATTTATTATCGTTGATTTGTGCAGAATTAAATTTAGAAAGGGCGACATGGAATTTTACGTCAGCTGGGCACGGTAAAAGTGCAGTCGATGGAATCGGCGGCACAATAAAAAATATGTGCGACAATCACGTTGCGAATGGCAACAATATTTTATTTGCCCAGGATATTTTTAATTTAATTGAAAAAAATTCTTGCCCCGTGAGAGCATGAAAATCCACCAGGTCATGTGGTCTAAAAATAAGAAAAAGGAGCTTTCACCCGCTATTTGTCCTGCTCACTCTGCATTAATAACACTACTCATTGCTCTCACTACTATCTAAATAAGGTTAGCTTTAATCAAAGTACGCCAACTACATCTCACGACATAGAGATTGAAAACGAAGTTGTAGCTACAAACTTTCATTCGACAACTGAGTTTTCCAAAGGCGATTGGATCGTAGTAATTTATGATCAATGGTACGCAGGGGTAGTTGAAGAGGTAAATAACGAACATCTTGTAACAAAATTTCTCTCAACTACAAAAAATGGATTTTGTTTTTTGAATCGACCAGAGCATACACAAAACGTTTTATCAACTCAAGTTTTATGTAAAATAGAATCGCCAGAACTAACTAAATTTAGAAATAAAATAATGTACAATATCAGTGAAAATCAGAAAAAAATGATTTAAAATAATGTAAAAAATAATATAATTATATGCTGACTTTGGTATAATTTATATAATTAATATAATTTCTTTTTGAATCTAAAACAGTATTAAAATTTTGTTTATTTCATATTATTCGAGCTTTAATATTTATTGTTTCTGTTAAACACAAGATTATTTAATATTATATGCCAAGTTCTTTTTTATAGTGTTTAATTAATGAAGAATAAATATATTTATACCATTGTTAAATAGTATCTATCAATAATAAAAAATTTAGAATATTTTTGATGTATTGTATTCTATGTATTTATTTTTTTTTACTTGACTAACTTTTATCTCGTTCTAATACTCATACTAACAAAAAAAAAGTTTGTTATATAAAAAAAAGAAGAAAAAAAATTGAATCGTATTTTCTTACTTCAAACACAATAAATTAATATGTGAAGGTTTTCAGCTATATTACAATTTACTATCTATAATTTGATGACGGATCAGGCTACATACTGAGGATCAAGTCACCAGCTTCCGATAGGTAGATGAACCTCACTTACGGAAGTCATTTTAACTTTATTTTTCGGTAAAATCGCGAAAAAATGAAAAAAACGTCGATTTTAAGGACTGAATAACCGTTTGCCACGCTTTGAGCTGGTGTTTCTTGGTTCTTCAAAGGGTCAGAATTTATTCTGGGGATCAAGACGAAGCGATTGGTACCTGATATGTACGTGTGCTCCAAGTATAGAAGTCTCTTTCACTCGTTTTTCGAGGCAGATCGCTAGAAGAATGAAATAGCTTTAGCGAACAAATCGGTTTTTTGTTGGAAAAAACTTAAATTTGCCTTTTTTTTGAGGCTCGCACCTGAAAACATGTTTTTTGGTATCAACCTACAGAAAAAAATTGTTACTGCGAGGTACTGGCAGCAAATTGCAATATCATCATATTTGGCTCCAGTTAAAGGTGGGTACACATATGCTCCGAATACCGTCTCGAACCCCGTCGCGTACAGCGACGCGATCAACAGAAGTTCGCGACGTTGTACAGGGGACATTGAAATAAGTAACGAACCGAACACCGCTTCGTACTTTGTACCAAACATTTTAGCGTTCCAGTAGTAATTGAGTTGAATTTGCATGTGCAAGATGCAAGATTTTCTCTCCGTAATCCAGATAGAAGATTGGTCATTTTTTTTACACTCATCCACTGTAATTTGCATTTTAGAAGCAATCTCTTCCCATGCATCGTTTTTTTTTTATTTTATTTTAGTATCTTGGATTATTTGTATCCTATAATATCTTTTTCCCGATAATTTTCGATTAAGAGTAAACTATTCTCTTCCGTCCATTCCATCTTGATGCACTAACTTTAAAAACACCTGTAACCTTCAAAATAACAGACTGACTATTTTAAATGACTGGAGATTCGATAAAAGATTCGCAAGCTAGTCCAAACATGAATTCGCGGTGTACATTGTCGCGCTCAAATTTCTTTTGATGCGACTCCGTCCAGACTTGAGAACGCGACGGGGTTCGAGACGGCATTCGGAGCATATGTGTACCCACCTTAAGGTGCGAATTTTTGTAGAATTCCTCATATAATATTATAATATAAACTGCTTAAATTGCTTAAACTATTTTTTGCAATCAATTTCTATTGGCAACATCCACTTTTATTATAAGAGGGCTATTTTAAGTAAGGTTATGAATTTAAACTTTAAGAACTTACATAATATTATATAAATATATGAATTTTTGTTCTAAAAATATTTTTTTAATACAGTAAAACCTCCCTTAACCGAAACCTTTTTAACCGAAACATCGTTTAACCGAAACGGCTGACAGTTTCAATAATTTCGTCAATAAAAAGTAAATGTTTGTCGCAAAACGTAAACAATTCCGTTAATTTCACTCACCAATTGATGTCTGTGTGTGTTGGGAAATCACAAAAACCAAGAGCTCTAAAAGATATTTCCGAAAAGGCATTTTAAGGTATAGAAGCCAAAAAAGTTCATGGATGTCAACCACTTTATTTTTAGAATGGTTTGAAAATGAATTCGTCTCAAGTGTAAAATCCTTTTTAAAATCAAAAAACCTTCTCATCAAAGCATTGTTGCTTGTTGACAATGCGCCCTCACCTTCAAAATCTACAAAATGGTGACAATTGTCAGATTTTTGCCACCGAATGTCACAAGCTTAATCCAGCCGTTAGACCAGGGAGTCATAGAGACATTCAAGAGACATTATAGAGAAGCATTCTTAAGACATCTGTTATTACAGGAGACGAATTAATCCAAAAGTGTTCCCGAAATTCTCAAATCTTTAACAATAAAACATTTTTATTGGTGAGCTGAGTCGTGGGCCAAGATCAAATTTTCAACTTTGGAAAAATGCTGGAACAAACTTTTTGATAAGATTTTGATTGACGATCCTGAAGAAGAAAATGGTAAGAAAACGACAGAAGAAATTAAACCTTTCATTAAAAATTTGCCGGGATATGACGAAATTAACTAAGAAGAGATACGTGACTGGTTAGCAGCTGATGACTCAGAACGAGAATTCATCGACCAGGACATCATTGATATGGTTCTTTATCAAGACAACCTGAGCATATCAGGTGCCGAAGATGACGACCCAAGAGGCAACAGGCAGCACAAGACCGTCGACAAGATTTTCAATGCTTTAGACGAAAGAATTTTATACAGTAGGCCTAATTAGTTTTTGTTGTTATTACATAAAGTTTTGTCCTTTTCAGATTGCTTTACGTTTCGTCGAACAATCGAATGAGGCAAACTCATGACGTTCTGCAAATTAACGATGGAGGGAGAGAGAAACATCGTTGTCAAACGAAAACGCAAAAAAAATAGCAGATTTCTTTAAAAAAGCATGTTAAATTTGTTCATTTTCCTTAATTTTATTACTTTATTTTGGATTTACTTATTAGAAAACATTACGAAATCAACTCATAGTATTTTTTAATACCAATACTTTGATCAAGAATATTATAAAAAACAATGTTATTTTTAACCGAAATTCTTGTTATCCGAAACGGCCTCCCCCCCAATTATTTCGGTTAACGGAGGTTTTACTGTACATACTAAAAAACTCATGTGTTTAAATTTCATTAAGAGTATTAGAAAAAATTGTTTAAAAATAACAATTTAATACTGTTTATAAATAATATTTATTTAACATAATTATATTTTAAATAATTAAATAAATAAATAAAAACAATAAAAAGCGACTTAAGAAAAGTTTTGTACATCACACAGTTATTGGCTGCTTTGTTTTTGATAATTTTCCAATGAAAATACGATAAATGTTATTATTATAACGTTGTACCCCAGTTTTAAAAAGAAACAGCAAATTTAGTCCAGTAGAATCCGAGAAATTAGGAATCTTTCTAATTTTATATTTGATCATCTGTTATTTGTCATTGTCAAAACGATAAAAGTAATTTGAATTAATTTAAACATGATTTGTTTCTGGAGCATTTAATTTAAATACAGGTAAACTTTTATTATTGCATTTTCTTTGTCACAAAATAAAATATTTGTATATTTTTGCTTATGTTCTTTTAGGGCGACTATTTATAGTTGCAATTAAAGGTATTTGTACAATGTGTTTGAATAATGCTCTACACTTAGCAGAGTCATCATCATCATCATCATTCAATCTTCGATTTTCCACTGCTGGACATAGATCTCCCTCAAAATTTTCCATCTATTTCGATCTTGTGCCTCTTGCATATTGTGTTGCAGACACAATGTGCAGCAGAGTCATATTGTGTCGTATTTGTAACTTCTTTAAACACCTTTTAAATTCTTTTTCAACTCTTTATCATCGGTCTTTAAAAATACCATCATATTCAATTATGACAGTAAAATTATCATGTCAGTAATCTCATTGTAAATCATGGAAAAAAACTCATCCTACTATTCTGACACAGTGAGTATTCTCTGTTAGACTTAGTTTACTCTCAATCTCGGTATAAAATGCTAATCTTTTGTGAACATATTATTTTAAAATTTACAAAGCAGTTTGTTTTATTTAGTATGGTGAGTGCAGCATCTTTAATTTTTTTCTTTTGCCACCTGTTTGCTTCAGGACTATAGACGAATCCTTTCATTGAATTCTGTTTTTAGTATCCCATGCGTATTTACAAAAAATTCTCTGCCAAATTCCCCATTTTTGAGATACGATTAATGTCAACTTATTCTAACATTTAATGTTGTTTTGAAGCTATTTTCTGGTGGGATCTTAATAAAATTTACATTTACTATTTTTACAAGGAATAAACTACATTTTTAGTTTAAAATAATATGTTTCCACTTCGAAGCCTAGGCATACTTCGTTCTTTCATCTACCATTTCATCAATTTAATTATGAATACTTCAAGCCTCTTACTCATATGGTGAGACTATACAGTGTGGATATTAAGTCTTACCCCCCCTAGTGAACTCCGTTATTTAAGACAAAGACGAAAAACGCTCGGACCCGTCAATTTTTACTTTAATAGAGGTATTTTATAACATAAAAAAAATTGTCACCCCTTTCATCCCCTTCACTTGACAGCTACCCCCTCAGATTTTTTAAATGGCAATGGGGGTCGTGCGATAGTTCGTTGTAAAGGGTTTGAAAAGAAGAATTCTAAAATCTATCACACTTTACTTTAAATTTAAGGATCTGTTTGTTAATAACGATTTATTGTTTGGAGATACACTTTGCGATACAACAATACAAAAGTAGGTACACTGGTTTTGCTTTAATATGGGACATTCGGTATAACAAAATTTATTTAATTTTTATTCTTGAACGTTTATGCCGAATTATTTTTTTGCAGAATAAATACTTTTGTGCCCGTTTTCACGCTACGTCTTATTGTACGTTTTGTTGGATAGGACAAATGAGGAGGTGTCAATCAAAATCAATCATGTCCACCTTAAGAAGTTTTAGGGAAATCGCAAAAAACGTATTAGTAAATAACCTTACATGAAAAATCGGATAAATTAGCATATATCATTTTATTTATTGAAATTAACTGACTCTTAGTAAATACACTTGAGTGCAAAAAAATCGACTCAAAATTATTTTGTGAAAGTAAATCTCCTGTTTCAATTTAAAAGGTGTTAATTTAATAATATTTATTGTACAAGTATTATCCTCATTATTGAGTTTGAAAAAAGTTTTGGTTTTTGGTAAATCGGGTGACGTATTACAAAGAAATAATGCAACACGTAGAGAGGGGGTCAGAATTTGATTCATTGAAATCGACACACACCGACTTAAAACGTTTGTTCAACATCGTAGGCATCAATTTCCATAGCGATGCACTAAAACATGAGTCAATTAAGTTCGCAACTGCGTAACGAATGGATACCACATCTGTCAAAGCAGCTCAAGCAGTAGCATTATTGAGAGAAGACCTGAGCCAAAGGGCCGTAACAAATCGACTAAATTTAAGCCAATCTGCTGGGTCCCAAGTATATCGTCGGTACCAAGATACTGGTGAATATGTCCGCCGACAAGTAGGAGACCGTAAACGAACAACAACGGAGAGAGATCATCAATTTCTTGTATCTAAATCTCTGAGAAATCGACATTTGACTGGTGCTAATCTCAAAGAAGAGCTTAGAGAGGTCCGAGGTGTGGTTACTAGCGTTTGGATAGTTAGAAGGAGACTTAAAGCAGACAACCTGACTCCAAAAAGGGCAGCTACGAGTCCCAAGCTAACTGCAGCCCAGAAGTAAAGGCGACTAGAATTTGCTCGTGAACATTTGGATTGGGACGACTATCAATGGAGTCAGGTATTATTCTCCGACGAAAGTAGGATCTGCCTACATGGCAACGAAAAGAGGCGTCGAGTCTATAGAAGGCCAGGAGAACGATTTGCTCAATGTTGTATACGAGAAATTGTGTCATATGAAGGCCGTTCTTGTATATTTTGAGCAGGCATTTCCATGGATGGGAAAACCGAGTTGCTTTTCGTGCCTGGTGGAGGTTTAACGACGGATCGTTACATCAGAGATATTTTGGAGGAAATGTGGTTCCATACGTAATATTTATTGGTGATGCTTTATTTTATTGCTTGATAATGCACGATGTCATACCGCACGAGTCACCACCACCTATCTGACTGAGATCGGTATACCTACAATAAATTGGCCTGCGTTGAGCCCGGACATAAATCCGATAGAGTATGTTTGGGATGAGCTTAAACGAAGGGTCCGAAACAGAAATCATGCACCAAGGAGCATAATGGAATTGAGGGTTGCGCTTAATGATGAATGGGAAGCAATGCCTCAAGAATTTATTAGAAAATTCATCCGATCCATGCGAAATCGACTGGAAAGTGTAATTTGTAATAGGGGTGGTAATATCAGATATTAAAAAATAAAAAAAATTCATTTCGTAATTGATAATTTTTCTGTTCCTTATGTCTTTCTTGGGATAGTTCCAATGATGAATATTTGAGAAACTCTGTTCGTATAGCATATTGTTTTTATAATGCGTCTTCCAAATAATGAAATAGCGGTTTTTGTAAGTTCAATAATAAAGTTACTGTTTACACATTACATCTTGTTATTTTCATACTTCTTACATTAAAACAGAAGGTGTAATCTCAAATATCGCTTTTGAGTCGATTGTTTTGCACTCAAGTGTATTTCAAATCTGAAGGTGTAAATAAACCTGTAAATACATTTTAAAAAAAGGACATGTTCTTATTTGATTGGACTTCATGGACGTTGATAGAAGGGGTTGATAAAAAAACTCTTAGACTACTTAAAATATCTATTGTATTGTTACAAAAAATATCTTGAAAAATGGCTAACATTTACCAACGACACTTTCCAAAAAATATAAATGTTTAAATGTGTAGTCCAATGTTAGGTTCTAGACAATCACAGGATTCGTTCACTTCGTCAGCATAAATTTCGTCGTCCTGGACTTCCACTATTATGGTCTTATACCAAGATAAAAAGTCATGTTTCTGCCAGTCATCACCATACATTTTCACAAGTAACGTCTCCACGTCCTTCTTCTTAGCTGCTTTCACTATATTGCTCAGTGGAAGTGACTCTACAGGAGTTGAGAACGACCTTGCAGAATGCCAGTCTTTTTTTTGAGGCTTGTTGTAGGTTTCAAAATCACTTTCAAACCTAAAATTCTGTGCCGATTTCACTTTGATAACAGTAAGTTCTTGTCCATTGCGGTTGACAGCTTCCTCTTTCCTCACAAAAATCCTCTTATTTTCAGATATCATTTCAATGTTTTTAAATCGTGTAGCCAAACTTTTAGCATCAATCAATCCCCAATCCTCTCCAAGTTTCTGTACTTCTCCAACAGAACCATATACATTGTAGTACTCTTCCTTTGTTACAATGGTAGGCTGCTTCCTGAGTAACTTTTCAACCCTTCCGAACACCCGATCAGCGGGGAGGAAGCTATGCCCGCGAACAGGGTATGTTAGAACAATCTCCTCTAAAGCATTTTGCACTGATCCTAAGTAATACACTAATGTGTGAACAACGGCATTGTTTTTGTTTTGACCGGCACACCCATCACAGAACAGATTCAGTCTTGTTACATTTGAAAAATTAGCGGAGTTCAAGAAATTTATAAGTGCAGATGAAACTTCGGTCGTACCCCTTCCTGCAAGTTCTTCAGTCCATACGTAAAATATGGATTTTGTGCGTTTGATGCTACAATGCAAAAAGAGTAAAAACTTAATTGTCTTTTGTAGAACGCGTCTTGAATAGGAGTTTTGGGAAGTGCTTGAATTTGCTGGAGATCAAAACAGAAAGTAACCTCATTTTCTTTGTTTTCCTTTAAGGGCCCATAAAAAGAATTAGCTCTTAATCTGTGTATTCTTTTCTCCATCATAAATTGGTTGACCACTACCAAGTCTTTCACAGCTTTAGCCTTCTTAATTTTCAGCTGAAGATCTATTTTATTGCATGTACTGCAAACGTCAAAATCCGATATTTAATTCATTGAAAACTCTCCTAAACATAGATTTCTTAACTTTAAGATTATCAAGTACAGAATCATTGTATATTAGCCACAACTTCTTAATGTTTAAGTCTGCACCAAGATAAATCCTTTTCGATTTTTTTCGATTATAGTGGCTTTCTTTTCCTCTTAAATTTCTCAAAAAAAGGCGGACTGATTCCTTGTTCGCAGCAGATTTGTGACTCTTCCTATCGCCACCCCTCTGATCCTTAACAGCCTTTCCCTCTTTCACCTTTTTAGAAATATTAGTCAATCTTGTTCCCTTCACCATGGTAATATGCATGAAAAGTTTCCTACACACAGGTATAACTTTACCGGTTGATGAAAGTATAGAATATTGTACACTAAAACTTTTAGCCTTTGATTTTTCAGAGGTAGGCCTAGGCCTTCGCCGCTTTATGTTACGTTGATTTATCCAACTGGCAATGGTGTTATCTTGCGTGTTTTTGTCAGGTATTTTGTAGAGGATATTTCGAACAAAAATAGCATCTATAGGCCTAACTAATGCACATTTCATACCTTTGTTCATGTGTTTACATGGAACAAACACACGACATCCCACTGGAGTACTGTATCGCTTAAGCTTGGCTCTAGTTTTTTTATCCACAGTCTTTTTATTTTTACGAGATCCTTCATTGGCATCGCCCACTCTCACTAAGTTTTCTTCATCCATGGAAAATTTCAATTTTATTTAATAAAAACTACTATAATAATATTAAAATTAAACCACAGTGCAATACAAACTCAATACTCGCTATCGACATAACCTAGAGGGAAAACACAGACAATGTGTTGGCATGGTCTAATCGAACCCGAAAACACCATAGAATAGGATTCACTCTTTATATTATGAAACAGCTGCTAACTCATTTTTTGATTTTTATGGACATAATTGATTTTGATTGACACCTCCTCAAATCCTATACAATAAAACGTGGTATGTAAACAGCAAAACGTACGTCTTGTCGAATCGAAATGAAATCCAAGGTCAGATCGTAGAAATGATGGGAGAAGCATAGTTTTGCGAGAACTGATAGGATAAAACGTTACGTGAAAATACATGTTCAGACAAGTCGTCCGATCTTGACTTATTTGACGACTAGTTCCACTGCAGTTCGTTTCATTTTTCCCAAAAAAAGCCTAATAATGTCAGATTTGCGGCAATGCACCCACGATTTTCTCTGGGAATTTATTGAATTGTATTAAAGGTTTTAAGTGGTTATATTTTAAAACCAAGTAGATTGCATTACAGGTTTCAGGAATTATTTGGCTTAACGCTGGTTTGGATATGATGATTGTGAACTCCAAGTCCTTGACGCTGCGTCCTGTTGTAAGATATCTGAGAGTTGCTGTGAGTCTTTCATGGGGTGTAATGGCTTTACTCATGAGGTGTCTTATTTCAATATGTATGGTGTTACCAACTCTAGCAATTGACAATAGGCTGAGGTGTCCATTCGCAAATAATTGCGCCACTCATCTGGTTCGCCTCTTTTAGTAACGAGACGTGGGAATACTGGCTTATTTTTAGAAGCCCACTCTCTTGACCATCTTGTTTTTTCCCTCTTCATCCCCTTTTTCCTCAGTCGTAGTATCTTTATACTTGAAAAAATAAAAGAAAGCAGCCGTGTTTCCTCCATAATAAAAAAACACTAAACAAACTTCACACAACTCAAGACTCTAAATTAGAAATGAGGTAGAAAACGGAAGGAATAACGTAGTGTGTATACACTAGACAAAACGTACATTTTGTCGTACGTTTTATATGACCCACAAAACGTACAATAAGACGTAGTGTGAAAACGGGCCTTTATGGCCCGTTTTCACGCTAGTCTTATTCTAATGTTTTTCATTAGAAAAAACAGTGTACCAGTGAAGCTAATTAGAATAAATGCAACATACTATATTTAACAAACTAACATAACCACCCACTATGTATTCAAAATATCCAAAGTATCGCCCTCGATAAAACTAATGCCTTTAGGATTTATCGTACATTTGACGATATTTTTAACGACTTTCGTAATACTTATGGATACACTTTAATGTTTAAATACGCCTACATACTCCCATTGTATTACTCTAGGTGATAAATCCATTATTATTAGCGGTTTTAGGCCAGGTAGGTCAACAATTGACAAGATTTTTGTGCTACGTTAAATCTTAGAAAAAACCAATTAATTTAAAATTAATACGTTCCATCCCTTTGTGGACTTAAGTCAGCGTAAGATAACATCCCAAGATGTAAATTATTATTCTATGTAATAATCCATTATTCCTAGCGATTTTAGGCCAGGTAGGTCAACAATTGACCAGATTTTTGTGGTACGTCAAAGCTTAGACTGTAATATAAAACGCTGCTTGGGAATCTACTCCTATAAGTAACAAGGGTAATCCTAAAGACGACAATGTGCCATTACATATTAAACAAATCCTAACCGAAAAAAGAAGAGCGCATGCGAAATGGCAAAGGTCCCGAAATACACTCGATAAGACACATCTAAATAGACTAACACAGCGCTAAATCAAGCTCATAATGACACCTTCAATTTTTATATTAACAATCTCTCTCCAGATGGCCACTCTATATGAAGAGCAACTAAAGAGTTCAAGAAACCGACACTACCAATTTCTCCAATAAGAAAACCTGATAGAAGTTGGGTGCAGATTGACAATGAAAAAGCTAATCTATTTTCAGAATATTTAGAAAATATATTTACTCCAAATTTAGGTCAAAACATAAATGATGACGTAGTTAGCCAATATCTAAATGCACTCTGCCAAATATCACCTCCAATAAACGCATTCTCCCCATTCGAGGTTCGCAGAATAATAATGATTACCAACTCTCACAAAGTCCCAGGATATGATTTATTCGATGGGAGAATCCTAAAAGATCTACCCAGGAAAGCAGTTCTCATGCTTACTATTATATACAATAGAATGCTGCATTTAGGCCATTTTCCAATTCAGTGGAAATATACTCATATTATAATGATTGTAAAGCCAGGTAAATTGCCTACAGAACCTTCTTCTTATGATCCGATAAGCTTGATACTGTTGATGTCCAAGATATTTGAAAGACTCATATCCGAACATTAGTTTGGTTTCGGTCAAAAACATTCAACAATCCAACAGTAAATAAAATCCAGAAAAGTTTGGAAGAAAAGACTATGTGTGCCTCAGTATTTCTCGATATTCAGCAAGCTTTTGATAAAATCTGGCACTACGGTTTGCTATATAAAGTAAAAATTTTACCGCCTAGCGATATCGACCTTATCCTAAAGTCCTATATTAACGAACGTTCATTCCAAGTAAAAATCAATAATGATTTCTCAACCTATCACTTAATCCATTCTGGAGTTTCTCAGGGAAGTGTCCTCGGTCTCTTCCTATACCTAATCTTTACTGGTGACATACCTATTACAGATGAAGTTACAGTGACGACTTTTGCCGATGATACAGCCGTTCTAGTTTCAAACAAAGACCCAGACATAGCATCTGAAAAGGTGCCAAATTACTTGCATACATTAGAGAATTGGTTGACAAAATGGAAAATTAAAGTCAATAACGAAAAATCAGCATAAATCACATTTACAACAAGAAGTCGTACTTGTCCACAAGTTAGTCCAAACAATGCCCTCATTCCTGGAGCTCACCTGAAAGCAACATATTAACGCCTAAAAAACTCAGCTCAATATATAATTAAAACAAATGAATTGGTTACTTGGCAGAAAGTCACGACTGTCATTGGAGAACAAAATACTGCTTTAAGCTTCTACTGCTAAGCCTTCAAACATAAAAATTTTGCAGACCTTTAAATCAAAAACACTGTGTATAATAGCTAACGCCCCTAAGTATGTGACCAATTCAACCATCCAAAATGACCCAGGAGTACCAACCGTAAAAGATGTCATATCACTTCAAGCCAACAAGGCCAAAATTCTTGGTTACATAGGTAAAAATGGAGAACTGTCGCTGGAGGGTACCCAAATCAAGTCAATATTGTCATCACATTTACTAATTACTGAATGTACTGTTTATGAGTAGATTGTAAATATGCATTAAAAAAAAACGTCAAATCTTATAAAAAACTAATTAATACATGAAACATTGATAAGTTTCATCTCTTTGCAGATTTTAACTCCCATAGCGTCCCAAGATGCAAATTATATGAAGCCATGAATAAACTTAAAATTCCCCATAAATCGTTAACACTTGTAAAAACAACTATGAGTAAAGTTATCTGCAGAGTGTAAATACACGGCGATCTATCAAAAGAATTTGAAACATATTGGTTACAGCAGGGTGATACGCTGGCGTGTCTTCTCTTTAATATAGAATTAGAAAATACTATAAGATGCCGAGTTACACATGACGGTAACAATATTAATAAGTTAACGGAGATTATGGCTTACGCTGGCGATTAGGATTTGATCGAACGCACCATACAAGGACTTAAAAGTCATAACAATGTTATCCAATTAATAACAACATTGAATAAAGTTTAAATTTTTAAAATAATTCCCGTTTTAAAATAATTTCATATAAATACAATAACTATTTTTCAACATATTATTAATTAATATAATAATTGAATTTACTATGAAATGATATTTATTTATATTTTATTATAAATATATGGTCTGAATTTGACAGGTGTGTCATAAGTAAACAACATTGCTATGTTTTGTTATTACATTAACAGATGGCGTTAGGAGTAAACACAATAATTTATTGCATTTATTTAATATATAAAAAATAAATAAACAATAAAAATACTTTATTTATTTTAAATTTTAAAAATATTTTTTAATAAAGCTTGTTATATTTAAACATCTTATTTAGTTTATATAATAATCAAATTTTCTGTCAAATGATTTTATTTATATTTTTATAGTTTTATATAAATCTAAATACAATGTTGGATTTTTGCAATTATTAGTTCGACCATTGTATATAGTAAATACTAGTAAGTAAACCATGTTCATATTTTATATAGTCACAGCGGAAGAGTCCATTTATGTACTCAACGAGGTATCGCCGTTAGGTACACAAATTGTCAACAAATGTCAAAACTGACTTGATTTTTAAAATGTTTCATAATTTTTGTAGATTAAACGTAAAAAAGATCTTACAAACAAATACGAAAAAAATAAATGAAGAAAGGTTAAAAATACACCTACACTACAAAAAGTACCGGTGAATAGAAATTTGATTAAAAATATTATGAAATTGTAAAGAGAATAGAAAAACAGCAATTTTGCCGATTAATATAAAGCTTCGCGCTAGTCTACACTACCGCTTAATGACGCCTTTTTTAAAATATACTTATAAAAGTTACTGCTTTCTGAATCAAATAGAATTTAAAATACGTGAATTAAAACTTAATAAATTATTTTGAATCCTTACATTATGCAGTGTACAACTGGATTCTTACACCTTTTAAATGTAATGTTAAAAATGCAATAGTTTGTTTTTTTGATTTGGCTTATTGCACCAAGAACAGAAGACAATAGTAATGGATTTCATATAAATCGAAGATAGATCTATGCGATCATAAATGAGGCTTGTTTAGCAACAGCAGTAAGCGAGCGGCGAGCGGTGATTGTTAATAATTTCTATAGTTGGGCGAATAAAATACTTTATTTACAACAGATTATTAGAAATCAAATAGACTATATGCTTGTTAACAAAAGATATCGAAATAGTTTCAACAGTATTAAAACCTACCCAGGCGCTGATATTCAATCTGACCACAATCCTTTAGTGGGCGTGTATAGAACTAAGTTAAAGAAAATACGCGGAAAAACTATAAAAAAACATGACATGAGAAAACTGAAATGTAGCGAAGTAAAAGAAATAGTCAGCAAAACATTAAATAGAAAATTTAAAGAAATCGATAATACAACGGAAAGCACAGAAGATAAGATAGAATCCCTTATGAAAACAATAGACGACATTAAAGACAATTT
This sequence comes from Diabrotica undecimpunctata, assembly GCF_040954645.1. NCBI lineage: Eukaryota > Metazoa > Arthropoda > Insecta > Coleoptera > Chrysomelidae > Diabrotica > Diabrotica undecimpunctata. Next base: position 153,690,624 of record NC_092804.1, read on the forward strand.
TATGAAGAACGAAGAAGATAAGAATAAGACATGGATGACGACAGAGATTCTGCAACTAATGGAAGAAAGAAGGAGAAACAAGAACGATAACTCCATGTATAAAACATTACAGCGAGAGATACAGAGAAAGATCAGAGAAGCCAAACAGAAAGAACTGGAGAAAAAATGCCAAGAAATCGAAATTCTCCAAAGTAAATACGATGACTTCAACGTACATAAGAAGGTAAGATAAATTACAGGTAAATGTAAAAACAGAAGAATAAGTAAACTTGTTAATGACAATGGAGAGATAATCGTGGACAAAGAGAGTATCAATGATACCTGGAAAAATTACATAAGAAATTTATTTTTTGATGAGAGAGAGAACCAGCCCCCAATACCTACGGAAACAGGACCGCCTATACTAGTGGCAGAAATAAGAGCAGCCATAATATCACTAAAAGAAGGTAGAGCTCCAGGACCAGACGGAGTACAATCTGAATTTTTTAAACTTCTTGATGATGAATCTTTAAGAGTACTATGTAAAATCTTCAATAATATCTATGACACAGGCAATATCCCAAAAGATTGGCTACTTTCAGAATTTATTACCTTACCAAAGAAACAGGGAGCAAAAAAGTGCGGAGAATATAGGCTAATAAGTCTAATGAGCCATACATTAAAACTTTTTCTTAAAATTATACATCGTAGAATATACAAGCTATGCGAAGAGAGAATACAAGACACACAGTTTGGATTCATGAAAGGCGTAGGTACAAGAGATGCACTGTTTAGTCTACAAGTATTATTTCAAAGATGCAGAGATATGACTTGCGATATTTACACCTGCTTTGTGGACTACCAAAAAGCATTTGATACAGTTCAACACCATAAAATGATGGATATTCTAACAAAAGCCCAAATGGATGATAAAGATCGGCGTATAATACAAAATTTATACTGGAACCAATCAGCCACAATAAGAACGAATTTTGGAGGTGAACCAACGGAAATGATCCAGATTTTACGAGGCGTTAGACAAGGTTTTATACTTTCACCTATATTATTTAATCTATATTCAGAGGAAATATTTAGTGAAGCCTTGGAAAAATGCGAACATGGAATACTTCTAAATGGAGAACACCTAAACAACATCCGTTATGCAGACGACACCGTTATTTTTGCAGACAGTTTGAACAGTTTACAGCAACTAATAAACAAAGTAAATGAAGTAAGTGAAAGATTTGGACTTCAAGTAAATATAACAAAAACTAAATTTATGATCATCAGCAAAAATAAAGTTAGAGACGCTCAACTACTTATCAATAATACACCAGTGGACCGAGTAAAACAGTATAACTATCTTGGAACAACAGTAAATGAACAATGGGATCACTCACAGGAAATAAAATGTAGAATAGAGAAGGCTAGGAGTGCATTCAATAACATGGCCAAACTCTTTAAAAGCCACAATCTTAATCTGGAGATAAAAGTAAGGCTCCTACGATGTTATATCTTCTCAATATTGTATTACGGAGTTGAATCCTGGACACTAACTGAAGCAATGGAGAAAAAACTTGAAGCCTTCGAGATGTGGCTGTACAGGCGAATTCTAAGGATATCATGGACAGACAAGATAACCAACGAGACCGTATTACGAAGAGTGGGCAAAGAAAGAGAGGTGATGTATACCATTAAAAGGAGAAAGTTGGAATATCTCGGACATATAATGAGAAACAGCACTAAATACAGATTACTGAAGGTAATCCTACAGGGTAAAGTATTCGGAAAGCGAGGAATTGGGAGAAGGAGAATATCATGGTTGAAGAACCTGAGGAAATGGTTCTCCACAACAACAACGAATCTATTTAAAGCATCAGTCAATAAAATAATTATAGCCAGAATGATTGCGAATATTCGGAACGAATAGGCACTGAAAGAAAGAACAACAGTGTTCCGGGTTGAACAGCGTCGATTATTATTGCTCCGAGCTTTCTAGATTCTCTTTGGAGTTGGCGCGGTGGTTGGCGCGAACATTTGTGACAGTATGATTATGATTGGCATGTGGAGCGGACGATAGTTTCTTTATGAGAGATCTCCATGTCGAAGGTAACCGTATGCCGTCATCTCTTTTATTTAGACAATTTGGACTTTTTCCAATTTCTATGGCTTCTCGGATATTACAGAAGCGGTTTGTAGCTATAGCTATCTATTACCAGAAAATTTATTAAATACTATTAAATTAAGAAATATTCGTAAGTTACCTTACTTCTTTTACATACTCCCTAAATAAACTATAAGTGAAATTAATTAATATTCTTTAATTTACTCTGTAGGTACGTAGATACCGTAATATTCGTAGTACTAAAGGTTTTCTCCTATATCTAATTTTTTGACTTGTAGAGATAAGGTGGATTATGTATGATATCACTTAATTTATAGTTACTATCATCTTATCCTAATCAATTTTGAAATTATTGTTGCAGGTGAAAGCTATGAGTATATGGTGACATTTTACCGTTTCGTATGAAAGATGAGAGTTTTGGAGGTAAGTACAAATATGTAGATAGATTAATAATATATATATATATATATATATATATATATATATATATATATATATAAATAAAAATGTCTAATATAATATCTAAATACGAAATAATTAATAATTTATGCGTTATTTTATGGACGCACTGTATATACACACACACACACACACATATATATATATATATATATGTGTGTGTGTGTGTGTGTGTGTGTGTGTGTGTGTGTGTGTGTATGTGTGTGTGTGTGTGTGTGTGTGTGTGTGTGTGTGTGTGTGTGTGTGTGTGAGTGAGTATTTGCTTAGCGATGAATCAATTTATGTAACAGCTAGTTGACATTTTTTCTCAGGTAAATATCAACTTTTAATTTTCCTTTTAGAGAGATACCCTTAGCTAAATTAATAAGTATCTGTAAATAATTCAATTATTTACATACTTTATCTAAACGAGATAACAAATCAGTCGGAGCTAAATGTTTTGACTATTAACGCCCGAGTATTAATTTGCAACGGTACCGTGAAAAAAGTTTTAATGGCACATCAAAGTAAAAAAAAAACCTAAATAATGGTTAAATTCTTGCGGGTGAGTACTTCAAAGACTTGATTGTTAACATTCAAAACTCACATTCTACCTGTCATTATTTGCATATTTTATCGAGAAACATATCGTTTCTTAAATTGTCAAAAATTATTCACAAGTAGAACAGGGAAGTAATGATTTTTCCACGACACTCGTTGATATAGGTAACAAACAATTGCTTTTATAAATTCGGTGATAACAATATGTAATAAACAAAATATTTATACAAAACTTAAAAAATTTCACGTCATTTTTTACTTATAAACAATAGAAGATCGCTATTTGATTTTAAATTACTAAAGTGAAGACCGGTAAATTATATGGAAAACTGATACAATTTTACTGAAAAAGCATAAAAAATTCTTTAAAATAGGTAAGAGTTTTTAAATTATTTTTGTTATTTTTTGCTTCACTATTGCAAAATAGCTAATTTTTCGAAAATTAATCATCATCATCATTATCATTGGCTCCACAACCCATGGTGGATCTTGGCCTGCTCAAGGATAAGTCTCCATTCTCTCCTATTCTTCGCCTTGGCTTTCCAGTTTCGTACTCCATATGTTTTGGCGGCTCCATCTCATTCATTCTCTCTATGTGACCTAACAACCGCAGCTTTTTTATTTTGATGGACCTAATAATATCAGATTTGTCATACAGGCGGTAAAGTTGAAAATTATAGCGTCTACGCCATAATCCGCCCTCCTGTACTCCTCCATAGATATGCTAGAGGATTTTACGTTCAAAGCATCTTAAACTTTCTTCATTGCTCTTTGTCATCGTCCATGTTTCCGACGCGTAGGTGAGGATGGACTTGATAAGAGTTCTGTATATCACTAGTTTCGTTCTTTTTGTAACTAGGCTTGTTAAAAATTTTTTTTAATCCATAATAGGCTCTATTTGCCAGATATATCCGTCTGTTAATTTCTGCACTTACTGCATTATTTTGATTAATTTGTGAGCCTAGGTATAAAGTCCTTCGAAAGTATATGTTCCGATCGTTAGATCTTCGGGTTGTGCTGCTAGTATATAATTTGATACTTTCATATACTTCGTCTTACTAGTGTTAACCTCTAGTCCCATTCTTTTTGTTGCTGCTTCAAGCGCCTTGAATGATTCGACCACGTCCGCCTTTCTTCTTGCAATAATGTCGATGTCATCGGCGTACGCTAGTAATTGTACGCTGCGATTAATAATAGTTCCTCTGGTTGTTATTCCAGATTCTCTTATCGCTTTTTCTAGTGCAATATTGAATAGAAGGCATGATAAGCTGTCTCCTTGTCTAAGTCCTATCTGAGACTGGAACGTTCTGGAAACTCCGTTCTGCACTCTAACTTTACACTCGACTCTTGAGAGAGTCGCTTTCATCAATTTTACTAAGTGTACTGGTATGCTGAATTCTATCATAGCCTTGTACAGTGCGTTTCTTTCAACACTATCATAGGCACATCTAAAATCAACAAACAGGTGATGAGTATCAATGCTATACTCATATGTTTTTTCTAGAGCTTGCCGTAGAAGAAATATTTGATCGGTCGTTGATCTTTCTTTACGAAACCCACACTGATATTTACCTATTATGTCTTCACAATATCCCGAAAGATGGTCGTAAAGAATATATGCCAATATTTTGTATGTTACGTTTAGGAGGGTTATTCCTCTGTAGTTGTCACATATTGTTTGATCTCCTTTCTTGTGGATAGGTACAATTCTACCTACATTTCAGTCTTCTGGAACTTTATTTGCTTCCAGATCAGTTCTACCAGTCTACATAGACAGTATGTCAGGTTTTTTTGACATGCTTTAAAAGTTCTGATGGAATGCCATCTGCCCCAGGAGCTTTGTTTTCTTTAAATTTTTGTATAGCTTGAATGACTTCTACCTCTGTTGGGATATTATCTTTCTCTTTTTCGTCGTCAATGTCCTCGAGTTGGATTTATGATTCGTGGAGCCCTGTCTCACCTCTTATATTTAGCCTTTTCTCGAAGTTTTCTGCCCATCTTTCTGGTATCTGGTCCTGATCACCAATGATCTCCCTGTTTTATTTCTAACGTTTGATAATCTAGGTTTGAATTCTGTCCTGTTCTGGTTAATCCTCTTGTAGAACTTTCGCGTTTCTGCTTGTTCCTTATAGTTCTCTAGTTCTTTTAGTTGGCTCTCTATATGCTTTTTTTAAGTATTCGTTTTTCTTCTCGTCTCAGCTGCCTGTACTCTTCTACTCTTCCTCTATTTGTTTTGTTCTTTGCCCTTGAAGTCTTCTATATGCCTGATTTTTTTTTGCGTTTCTTGTGCGCATTCCTCATCGTACCAGTCTGACCTTAATTTTTTTACGTTTTTGCTTTTCGATAACTTCAGTTGCCACTTCTTCCAATATGGCTCTACACTGCCTCCAATCTTCTCATTGCGCCGTCTCCTTTCGAAAGTTGGCGATCCAAATGGCAATTGTAGTTTTGGAAACTGCTGCGCGAAAGATCTCTGCGGATGAGCGGTCGAACCATCTCCTCAGGTCTTTTAGCCACGAGTTCTGGCGTCTTCCTACTGATCTTTTGACCTGTATTTTTCCTTCCAGTATAACTTGAAGTAATTTATATCTTTTGCCTCTCAGCACATGACCCAAGTATTGCATTTTCCTTTCTTTGATTATTCTTAGTAATTCTTTTTGTTTACACATGCGACGAAGTACCTCAACATTAGTAATTCTTTATACCCATGGAATCCTCAACATTCCTGCCTAAAATAGTTGTTAATATCTTCAACTATAACATCCGTACAGCCTTCTAGTTTACTTTCGAGACTTTCCTCGAATCTCATATCTACCTCAAGGTTCTTCAATGTTTCTACTTTAAACCTTTCCTCTTTAACTCCTTTTTCTTTCTTTGCATTGGAGACTCTAGCTCTTATTTTAGCTTGTAGTAGGTAATGTTCTGTGCCTATGTTAGCCCCGCGTCTTGCACGTACGTCTATCACGTCGCTGAAGTGTCTTGCGTCAACTACCACATAGTCGATTTGGTTTACTGTATTCCCATCTGGACTTCTCCATGTTTCCTTATGTATATCTTTGTGCCTGAAGCATGTGCTAGCAATCACCATGTTCATTGAGGAGGCTAAGTGTATTAGTAGAGTTCCGTTGTTGTTTGACTCTTCATGTAAACTGTGAATTCCAATGGTTGGCATGCATTCCCTCTCCTTACCTATCTTTGCATTAAAATCTCCTATTAAGACATTTACGTCATTTATAGGACAATGTTGTATGATATCTTCCAGTTGTTCATAAAACTGTTCTTTTTCTTCATCCGGCTTCTCCTCAGTTGGTGCATGGGCATTTATTATGAATATTTAAAGAATTTACCTCTGATTCTTAGTGTATATAATCTTTCGTTGAGAGGTTGGAAGTATATTATAAGGTGCTTTACTTTTTTATTGAACATGAATCCCGTTCCTAATTTGTGTTCCGTTGGATGGCAGCTATAATATATCGTATAATTCTTTTTCTCTAATATTTTATTTCCCAACCATCTCATTTCCTGAAGTGCAATTATATCGCTCTTATATACTTCTACACTGTAAATCAGAGACTGCAAGGCTGCTGAACTGTATAGAGATCTTACACTCCACGAGAATAATCCTCAATCATTGTCATTTGTCGCGCCGAGTCGTCGTCTAGATTTCAGTCCGGAAACTTTACCTTACATTCTCGTAACATGCTGTTTTTTACGGTGTCGGGGTGTTAACCCTACGCCCAGCCCCCAACCTGGAGGACCAGTTCACCCGCTCTTGTCAGTTTCCGACCCAACGTTCCACCCGGGTTGGATACCGGATCTCCAGTTGGGTTGTTCGGTTTAACAGGGGACACCAGCGTGAAGGTGAGAGTCGGATTTGAGTAGAAGAGGCTAAGTGGAGTAAACTGGAAGCAACTCCATGTTTTCGCATTCTACCCCTTTACCCCCCAAAAAATAATAATATCTTTTCCAAAAATGGTTAAAAAACCTTGATTTCGTGTGAGAATAAGGAAAATATCACAAATATTCGGCTTTAAAATTTCAAGAAGTTTCACTTAATAGCTATTGCAAAATTGATATTATTTATCCCAAAAAACTTTTATTTACAACGTTATTTTACGTAAACTATTGGGGTTACATAAATTCTGAATGCACCAAATTAAAAAAAGGCTTATTTTATCAAATTAAATCATTTAACGATTAAAAAATTCTGCTTCAATGTCCTACTATCCTTAAAACCCGAGTTAGCCTCTTTTTTTTTTAAAAATTTCCCCGGGCTTTGTTTATAAACAATTAGCTATTTAAAAACAACCAGTTGAAAGATATATTTTTTTTTTATTATAATAAATTAACAATTAGAATAAAAATGTAAGTTAATGTGATGAGTTTAGGTCCTGTCCCTTGATTCTGGCGTGATGTGGTCCCTCTAGTGAGAGAATCACGTATCCATGTTAATAAATGTCTAAGATGGTCCCTGGAGCCTTTAAAAGTAATATACACCAATTACAAATCTTTATATAGAATGTTGCGAAATGTCTATACAGCTAAGAAGAAAATATCTTCTGTAATAAATTTTTGTGCAAAATTTTATCTAAGAATAGTAGTCTAGTTAGTAAAGTTCACAACCTATTTATAATGGATTTAACTAATGATAATGGAAGAAAAAAGACTCACTGGTTTTATGTAAATCATATCAAGACTGCTGGTAATATAAAGACAATATGTATAATATAAAAACGAACTGTTACCGATATACCAAACAAACTTAACTGATGTGCCTTGTACAGTGTGTAAAAGCCAAATGGAATAAATTCATTATTTAGGTTACTGTACATATTTATAAAAAATCCCGAAACACGTCAAATTTAAATTATAACTTGATATTCTTTAACGTGAAAATGCAACCCCTACCTTCTACCCTCTTAAAATGACAGGTACAACCCCCAATTTTTAAAATAGGAAATATAGGCTTGTGATATATCGTTTGAAAGGTCTTTTCATTCTCCATTCAAAAATGTTGTCGCTTTTAAGTTTATTAAGATTAATTAAGATAAAATAAATTAAAATCATGTGGTTACCGAAATTCGCTAAAATATACTCAAAACTTATTTCCCGTTTAGGTCTTGATAATTACCATAGCAATGGTACCAATTACCATAGATGGTAACCATTAAAAAACTTTAAAGAATTTCCGTGGCAACGTTATTTTAACACGCATTAGTAAATTGTTTTATTTAAGTTGTCAGTATTTTAATTTAAGGAAAAGGTTCGTTCAATTCAATTCTGAAAAATGGTTAGATTAACGGAAATGCATAAAATAACAGTTTTACAAAATGATTGGTTACGGAGATAACACCCGAATACAACAGGAAGTAACTCGCCTATTTCATGAGAAATTTCCTAATTTACCGCCTATATCCCAAGGAACAATAAGTAAAATAGAGAAGCAGTTTTGCGAGTTTGGTCATGTAAGGCAGATAAAAAAAGCAGCTGCCAATGCACTGAGTGATGAACTCAAATTAGATGTGTTGCTTGAGTTTCAGGAAAATCCACATAACATCGAGTAGACAGGCATCCACTACATTCAATGCTAGCCATACATCGATAGTAAACATATTAAAAGAAAACTACCTACTAAGGAGCTCATGGAAGACGATTTTGATAGGAGAACTTTTTTTTGTGAGCAAATGATGGACATGTTGGATAACAATATTATCCAATTAGAAGACGTTATGTTTTCTGATGAGTGTACTTTTTCACTTAACGGTCATGCTAATCGGCAAAATTGCCGCTACTGGGCCACGGAAAATCCTTACTGGATGAGAGAAGAACACACTCAATACCCTCAAAAGGTTAATGTTTGGGCAGGGATTGTAGGAAACAATATCATTGGTCCCTTTTTCATTGAGGGCAACTTGAATGGCAACAATTATTTGGCACTACTTCAAAATGATGTCATTCCAACATTGGCAAATTTATATCCTGATCCAGAAAACCGCCGACTTTCAGCAGGATGGAGCACTACCACATTACCAACTTAATGTCCGGCAGTACCTCGATACAATAATTCCCAATCGCTGGATAGGGAGGCGAGGATCGATTGAATGGCCAGCGCGATCACCTGATCTTACATTATTAGATTTCTTTTTATGGGGATATGTGAAGAGCCATATGTACAAAACTAAACCTCCAGATTTAAATGACTTAAAAGAACGAATAACGCTTGCGATTAGGTCGATCACGCCTGTTATGTTAAATAATGTTAGAAGACAGTTTTATTTGAGATTAGGATGTTGACAAGACGTTCGCGGTGAACATTTTGAACATCTACTTCATTAACATTCATAGTTCTTTTTCGTGTTCTACATTTTATTACGTTTTGCATTATATTTTAGTTTTTGATTATATTGTAGGGAATTTCGGTAACCACATGATTTTAATTTATTTTATCTTAATTAATTTTAATAAACTTGAAAGCAACAACATTTTTAAATGGAGAATGAACAGACCTTTTAAACGATATATCACAAGCCTATACTTCCTATTTTAAACATTGGAGGTTGTACCTGTCATTCTAAGGGGGTTGAAGGTAGGGGTTGCATTTTCACGTTAAAGAATGTCAAGTTATAATTTAAATTTGAAGTCTTTCAGGATTTTTTATAAATATGTACAGTAACCTAAATAATGAATTTATTCCATTTGGCTTTTACACACTGTATAGAAATACGCTTTCTAAGAGATTATTCTAATTATCCCAAAATACAAACCTTGTATTTTGACAACGATTTCCGAAGTGGAAATTGAAGTATATCAATAAACGTAATTTAAACTTTAATTGTGGCTTATTCCCATTTAAATAGTAACTACTTCAAAATGCCTTAAGAAACTAGCTTCAGAACCCTATTATAGTAGAGTAAGAAAAATATTAAAAGGAAAATTGTCAATAAATACTAAATACTTTACCAAACAAGGATATAAGTACCTTTTGTTTGATTTCTATATTTAATTTATGTTTTTATTATTCTTTAGGATAGAAGCACCTTTTGTTTGATTGCCGGTGTTGCAGTGGGTTTTACGGTAGCTTTTGTAGTACTAGCGCCAAGTACTATCTACAAAGACGATCATTATGGAAAGAAATTAAGACAGGTTAGTAAATTTGTGTGTAGCTGAAGTAGCATTTTGTATACCTTGATGGTATACAATCATTGCGGTGTACGACACCGCAATCGCGACAAAATACAGGAACCTCGATATAGCTGTAAGAAATCTACAGACGATGTCTACAGACGGATGCGATAGAAGAATAAAGTATCCAATGGAAAATAGCAATAAATCCAGAGAATAACCAGGCGATTATCTTTAAAAAGAGAAGAGATAACTCAGAAGAACAGTTATCAGTGCAAGACAGACACACCAAATGACAAAACGAAGCTTAATACCTAGGAGTCTTAATGGACTAAGGTCTAACATTCAGTTTTCTAAATTTCTGTCATTTATTACCTTGAAGCTCAACCGATTCCTTTTATAACAGACATTGCAGCTGTAGTCTCAGTTGTATGTAATGGTGTGGAGAATGCGGAAAATGGTGTATCATGTAAAATCTCATGGAAAAGATTGTAAAATTAAACAATTTAGTCTATCGAAAACAAAATAGCTCAACAATATTAATATTTTAAACTTAATTTGATATTTAAATCCGGCTAATAACCACAAATCTGTAAAATAAATATATTTTGTTTTTAATTTATTTATCTACTTTATATGAATTTTTTATAGGTTATCCATAGTCATGAACATACCGGAGAACATCATCACGATTTCCACAATGAAGATGAAATGAATGATGTTGAATTTGTGGGGGAGGTAGGAGAACACGGAGAAAATGATACTTTTCACCGAATGACAGATTCGTCCCTAGCAGAATCTCTTAAGAAAAAGGTAAAGCAATTTTTCGAAGCGAAGCTTCTATACTAGCGTTGTATTATTTTTTCTGTGCAGTAAAATGCTGAGACGAACGTCACGGAACTAGCACCATAAGATGGCGTCGTCACGTGTAGCGTCATAGAATAGCGATTCTTGACATCAATTCACTACTCTCGATCTATTCGTTTCTAGTAATCATATATTTATTCTAAGCAGGTTTAAATTAAAAACTGCAAGAAAAATAACTAAAAAAATATATACATTAAGTGAGAAGTAAAAGATTAAAATAAAATCTGACACTAAAAGATCCGATTCGTAACGATTGTCAAAATTTTATAAAAATTATAAATGTCATCCGATCCATTTAAAGTTTTTCAATAATTCTCGTTTTAAGATAATTTCATATAAATGCAAGTATTATTTGTAAATCTATTTAGTTTATATGATAATTAAATTTGCTATTAAACGATATTTATTTAAACTTTTATTATTAATATTTGGTCTGAATTTGACAGGTTTATCATAAGTAAACAAAGTATGCAGTATGAGCTACTGCCAATATTTAATTCTGATCTATTCTGTTCTATTATGTTTATTTAATATATTAAAATATAATTATAATTTGTATTAGATTTTAAAGGGATATTTTTGTTTGTTTTTGGGCTTAATAGGAGCTCTGCCCTCATTTGTTATATAATAATAATAATAACAATATTTCCAACCAGGCGTACATCAAAAAAAGAAACCTTTTCACTGCCTTCATTGACTATAAGACGGCCTTTGATTCAGTACCGCATGAATGGCTTATAGACATATTGAAAATATATTAAGTCGATGATAATAAAGTGACCTTTTTAAAGCATATAATGACGGAGTGGAACACTAAAATTCACCTTCAAATACCTAGTGAAAACAACATCGAAACTGAAAATATCTCAATTAACTGGGGCCTTTTCCAGGGGGACTCGTTGAGTCCTCTTTGGTTCTATTTAGCGATGAACCCACTATCTTAGCTACTGAACTCCACTGACTCAGGCTTTAGCATCAAAAATAGCAATACTGTTGTGGCGAAGCTTACTCATCTGTTGTATATGGATGATTTGAAATTAATAGCTTCCACTCGAAACCACTTAGATTAGATGCTAAAAACTGTAGAAACTTTCTCAAATGATATATGCAAAACAAGCAAGAAATGCGCATAAACCACCTGACTAAGCAAGAAAAAATGCGCACCTGGATGAGTAAACCTCTGCATGAGCGACATCTCAATGAGATTAGTTAAGAATATGTCGACAATACAGCGTCGAACTATTGGTTGACATCAGAAAATATGTTTCCCGAGACAGAGGGTTTCTTACTTGCCATTCAGGATCAGGTTATTCCAACTAAAAATTTCCTGGAATATATTCCTCTAGTTTGTCAGGCGTTTGTCGAACTGATTATAAAGAAAGCTATGACTTAGTAGGAAACGATATCCACCAAGAACTAGCTGACAAACTGGGACTTCTCCAAATCGCCCATTTCCTTATTATCAATACGTCCCTGACAAAATGCTTGAAAATGACAACTACAAGCTCTACTGGGACCGCACTGTGCTCACAGACCAACCAGTGGCACATAATAGACCGGATCTCACACTAGTTAATAAACTTTATAGTAAGTCTGTCAGGGACGTATTGATAATTATTGATATGGCGATACCTAACATCACTAATTTACGTGTTATATACAACGAAAAGATCACCAAGTACAGAGATCTAGAAATAAAAATCAATGGACAATGGAGAATGGAAAGTACCCAGATAGTACCTATTATTTTATCTACTACTAGTGTTATTCCCAAAAACCTCCTAGAGAACATAAAACAGATGGCTCTAAATGAAAATCTCCGTTCATTCATGGAATTCTTCTTTTATTTCATTTCCGTGTAAAAAGCGACAATAGACGATTCACTGTGCAAAATTTGTTACATCGGTACTTTCGTCCATTTGCAAGGTAAAAACATACTGGACGATATTTGTTCTATGACGGTTTTCTTTGGCCATTTCAAGTGTTCTACGGCTAACTGTACTATCAGAAAGGGACAAGGAATTCAATTGTTTGGCTTTCCAAAACACAATTTACGACGTCTTTGGTAGCTGGTAAAAGTCTTTCCCCAATTGTAAGGTTTTTTCCATACTTGGCTATTCTTAAACTGACCAAAAAATCCGTTAACGGCATTTTCGTTGCTTGTAGGAAACAGCTATTTTCTTCTGTCCACTTTTAAGTTTAGCTTCTTTTATTTTAAAAAAATGTAGCGATTTTGCGCTGCAGTAAAGATGGCTTTATTTGATGAATTATAAAAACTTTAAAACCTATTACACATTACGGGTGTGGCTCTTCGATAACATAGGAGGACTAAAATCCGATTTATCAATAATTTGAATCATGTTATCTGGTACATGGTCATGTCAACCTTGGTTGAAGTAAACATGGTAAATCTTTTGTTTCTTAAACAGGCCATTCTTCTACAGCTTCAACGGGTCTCTTTAACCATGATGTATACAACTACTCACTTATCAAGTCAAACTTCGTGTAGGTAAAAAGAAATAAAATAAGACTTACTCACAATCAATTTGATTTTACTACCAAAACGACCGGTTTCGCTTTCTACACTTTGCAAAGCATCTTAAGGTCAAACGGTACAGAGTAAATTAAATGCTGAAATTATAAAAATCCCGTATTAGCCCAAGATAAAGATAAAAATTATAGTAATTATGCCAATATTACATGTGTGTCTTTATTAATATGAAAAAATTGATTAAGCAGACAAAGTAAAAACCCACAAATTGGCGGCATGACTGACATTTCGACAATGCTCCCATATTTCAGTTTTATAGTTACGTACTGAACTTGTAACGTAAAATACTATTTTAATTTTTTTATGTTATTTTATGCGGTGTTTCGCGTATTGCGTACCACCTCAAATAATGATATGTACCACCAGTGGTACATGTACCACAGGTTAAGAACCGCTGTCCTATTGTATTGCACACCAATATTATCATTTTGATGAATATTTTTATTTATTTTAGGTTAGAATATTATGTTGGATTATGACTGGACCAGACAACCATGAGAAAAAAGCAAAACATGTAAAGGCAACATGGGGAAAGAGATGTAATATTTTATTATTTATGAGTTCAAAAGCAGGTAACGTAAATATTATCAAGTGTATGCTATTTTTCTCCTGGGCCCGTCTAATCCTAAAGATATCCGTTATTACTAAAGAGGAAGCTTATTGTGTTGGTGTCCATTGTTATTTCCTACACCCAGTCTAGAATTTTTTGTACTCTGTAGAAGTTTGTACAGGTCTTTTGCTTGAGATGTCCAAAATAGGATAGGGTCTCCTCTTGGTTGCCTGTATAGTTCTTGTATTCTGTGGTTCAGAGTCTCGCAGTCACATAATCATGTTTTACAGTTTCTGGTTCCCCATCACAGGATATGCAGTTAAGGTCTCCATTGTAAATGCCTCTTTTATTTGGGAATTCTCTTACGGGTGCATGCCTGGTCAATATTCCTGTTACTGTTATCAGTTTGTCCATATCCATATAAAGCAATTCCTCCGTTTTCTTTTGTACATGGTCCACTCATAAAAATTTTTCCATGCATTTGTTTTGAAATTCTCACTCAATATCGCTTATGACTCTCTCTGATCCATTCTTCTACAGCCGTATGTACTGCATCCTTTGCTAGTCGCCGACGGTCCGTTTGATTCATTCGATTCTCTATTTGGAAGTTGATCTGTTTTTTTTTTATAGTATTCTATGTCCTGATGTTCTGGTACTCAGACAAGCTCAACCTTGTTTAGGTCTCCCAATTCATTCAGTTCACATTGTTAATTCAACAAAAACATGTATCTAAAATTTCAGAACCACTTAAGAGGATTATAACTCAGCCTATAATAGAGTAAAAACCAGATTAAGATTATTATTTCCGAAAACGAAAGGTTTTGCAGAACTCCGGTAAACCCGCATCAGATACACGGTTCTTCCCCGTGGTGCAAAAACGAATCAGTAAATTTAGATTGTAATTAGAGAAAAACCAAAAATTTTTCAAAAGTATTATGTATCTATGTATATACAATGCGCCATTATTTTAGATTGCCAGATTTAGCGCCAGATAGATACTGACCGCAAGGAGTATTGAATCGTCTATATATCCGAGATTATTCACAAGTGTTTCGTTAATTGAACGCCCTCATTGATGTCTTCTAGTGCCTCTTTAAACATCTCTTCTAAACACATATTAAAAAGTAGAGGGGATAGTATACATCCTTGTCGTACTCCTCTTCTTACATAATAAAATAACATAATTTTTTTTTTTTTTTTAAAGGTTAAAATACGTTTATTGACGTTTCAATTTCCACTTCGGAAATCGTTCTCAAAATACAAACATTAGTAAATTAAACAAATTTTGTTTTTGTTACTTAGTGAAAAATTCTTCTATTAATTTAATTTTATCTGACTCATCTATATTGACAATTCAGACATACATTATACATTTTAAAGTAGACGACTTTAAAATGATATTGCCAATATTGTTGAGTTGCGTTCCTGGGACGACTTTATTTATAAGATAGTTCATTCGATTACATGAAATCAACTTTAACTTGAGAATATCCGTCAGAAAAGATCATAACATGTAATTCGTCTTTAAAAAGACAAATACATGCCATGATGACAGTAAAATTCTCCTGTTAGTGATTCCATAGTAAATTATGAGGGAAAAACCAGGAAAAAAACCTCATAATACTATCCCGACATGGTAAGTATTTGATCTTGCATTTATTTTACCTTCAATAAATACCAAATTCCGATTTTATATGTTTGTTATTTAAAAAATATAAATGATGTATTCTCTATATGTTACTGACTTACCAATACTGGTATTTTCTTTTTAATAACTTCCTCTTTCAATATGGGTAACCAGATCCTACTACATTCTGCCGAGGAATTCGCGACACAATTGGTCTCATTTAGCATAATTAGAGCCGCTTCTTTGATTTTTCTCTTTTTACCATCCGTTTCTTTTAGGACTATATTTGAATCATTCCATTGAACCCTATGTTCATTATCCCATGCATGTTTACATATTTGAGATCTATCAAATTCTCTATTTTTAATATAGGATTGATGTTCACTTATTCTAACATTTAATGGCCTTGATGTTTCACCTAAATAAAACTGATCGCATTCACAAGGTATTTTATAAATGCAATTCTTTGTCCTTTCTTGTTCATTGTTAGGTTTGTTCATTGTTTGTCCAAAACCAAAACTACTTTAAAATGTATAATGTATGTCTGAATTGTCAATATAGATGAGTCAGATAAAATTAAATTAATAGAAGAATTTTTCACTAAGTAACAAAAACAAAATTTGTTTAATTTACTAATGTTTGTATTTTGAGAACGATTTCCGAAGTGGAAATTGAAACGTCAATAAACGTATTTTAACCTTTAAAAAAAAAAAATAATAATATTTTTTCATTGAGTTATTTATTTATATCGTTTAATCTATTGTTTTAGATGAAAATCTACCGGCAATACCATTAAACGTAAGTGAAGGAAGAAATAATCTGTGGGCTAAAACCAAAGCTGCTTTTAAATATGTTTACGATAACCACATAAATGACGCTGATTGGTTTATGAAAGCCGACGATGATACGTAAGTTATATCTTATATTCCCCTTTCGGATTGTATGTTAGATCGTTGCATCGATTATCGAAAAATAAAACAACATGTTTAACAGAAATATAAATATTGTTACCTTTTAAAAATTCAACCATCTAAATAAAATTTTAAAATATTATTTTTGTTAATACTATTGTCGTCTTCGTAAAAGTATTTTACGTAACGTGCAATCGTTTATAATGTGAAAGTTTAAAAATTCAGCGTTGTTTAGGCATATTTGAAATGTCAGATTTGTTGCCAAAAATCAAAACCGAAAATTCATGCCATCGATTTTGAGAATTGAGCTTCAGCAATAGAAATTCCATAGTGATCAGTTAATGGAAAAGTGATAAATTTTAATGATCTCATGAGAATCGTTAAAAATGGCAAACGTTTATTTATTTAACACTTATAGAAACTGACTTTATTTGAGGCAAAATGCAAAAATTGGATAAGAAATCTGAATTCTTCATCTTTAAAACGTTATTTGATTTTTGTCGATAGAACACTCCGATCAAAAGATATCGAATTTTTACCGTTCAAATTGATACAAATTTTATTTAAATTTGATTTCTAAGCCAAAAATAGCGATTTGTTTTTTTAAACAAACAAATTAAATTACTAAAAGTATTTTAGTACGTTAAAAAACCGATAAAAAGTGATTGAATTTGGGAGTTAATTTCAAAATAGAGATGAAAATCAGTCGATTACTTTTTATCGATTTTTTAAGGTATTAAAATATGTATAGGTATATACAAAATTATGTATAACAGTATTCTTCTTTTTTTACTATTATATTATACTTTTTTTATATTATTATACTTTTTTTAAGATATTAAAATATGTATATGTATATATAAAAATATGTATAATAGTATTATTCTTTTTTTACTATTAAACATCACACACGAAACAACATTTCTCAATACGCAAACAAACTTCAGTTTTTATAGGTTGACAGATAAACTATTTAGAACATGGAAGATTTTCACAGAAATTTGGATTATTGCGAAACAGCCCTTCGTTTCGCTTCTTGTTGGGTGGTATATTCTGTGATAAAACTAAAGCATCACTGGCATTTGGTAATGCATTTTTTAGATTGCTCTATTCGAGTTAGGTCGGATTATAGCATTGTTTTATTCTTAACAGTTTCCTTAATTGATTTAATAGCTTATCTCCTCCATTTACGATAGCTTCTATTACAATTAAATCCTCTCCTGGGGCTTTGTTATTTTTCATTTTTCTTAACGCCTGTCGAATCTCATCTACCTTTATTTCTGGTATTAGTTCGGAATCTTGTTTCATGATCTTCTTTGAAATGGCTGTTTGTATTCCTATTTGATCTTCTCGCCTACTTCCATATAATTCCTTGTATAACTCTTAGACGACCTGTATTAACTCGTCCCTACATGATATTATTTCATTTTGCTTGTTTTTTAATTTATGAATTTCGCATTTCCGATTCGTTAGATTTCTAAGTAGAACTTTTAGGCTGTCATTTTCCTGTATAGTACGTTTAATAATATCGGTTTTAAATTTTCTTAATTCTCTCCTGATTGCCTTCGAAGCAGTTATTCATTTCTCTTAGAGTGTGGCTGTCTGCATTATGACTGACTTATTTTACTATCTGATTTTCTATTAGGACAGTGCACTCGGCAACTTTCTTGTAAGGCGTTTATGATGCAATTATTCAAGTCCTTAAGATCGTTCTCGGAGGTTTCATGCAGTAGTAGATTATTATTGATATGTGCCTGATATTGTGCCTATTAAACTTACATATGACTAATTTTTTCAGGTATGTGATTGTGGAAAATCTGCGATATATGTTGCTACCATTAAGTCCCAATACGCCAATTTATTATGGCTGCCGATTTAAGCCGTACGTTGCACAAGGATACATGAGCGGAGGAGCAGGTTACATACTAAGTAAAGAAGCATTAAAAAGATTTATTGAGGTAATATAATAGAATAAACTAGTCCCTTCTGTTCCTTTTCTGTGAGTGTATCTCAATTGCTTGCTGGATTTTCATTACAACCAATAATTGTGGTTTAATTCCATATAAACATAATATTTTTGTATTCATTTTCATGTCATTTTTACTTTTTGTTGTTACTTTTTTGGATTTACCATTTGGAGCCATTTACCATCAGCTTTCATCTTTGTATTTAGATTTTTCCTCTTCTGTAATATTCCTTATTTCCTTGTTTTCTTACGCTCTTTTGTAATCGTATTATAATTTATATAGATCTTTTTTTTCTTAAGTTCTCTTAGATTTTGTTTATTTTTATCATTTCTCTTTTTTTCTTTGTTTTAGATTTCTTCCAAGCAGGTTTTTAATTCTAATATATAATATCTGTAATATTGATATTATTTTCCTAGTAATTTTTTTAGATTACTTTTAACATTTTAGAAAGCGCTGCCAAATAAAGAGAAGTGTAGACAAGACAATGAGGGTGCAGAAGATGTAGAAATGGGAAAGTGTTTACAAGCAGCCGACGTAGCTGCAGGTGATGGTCGAGATCCTGAGCTTAGAGGAAGATTTTTCCCTTTTGCCCCCAGCCATCACTTAATTCCTGGACATGTCGATAAAAATTTTTGGTATTGGCAATACATTTATTATAATGAAACTCAGGTAAATATCATCGTTTGAACTATATTTTTGAATATTGAATTTTAACAACGTAAACGCCCTTCTATTGTTTTAACAAATCCTCCAAAAAGGAACTTTTTATTGTTATCAATAAACAAATTAGCTCGAAAATTGATCGAAGAACATTATAGATAGCAGATTGTCCCATATTAAATTCTTCATGTGCCCTATTGGAATATTTTTGTGCCATCTTCTATTAGCATGATCAAATAAAATCAAAATGTAATTTGGTACATGATTTATATAAAGGGATCATTGTTTAAATAAGGAAAAATGGGTCAATTTTGCACAGAATTTTCTTAAACATCAAAAAGGCATTTCAAAATTTTTAATCCACGCGACGTTATTAAAAACAAGTTATAAACAAATTAAAACAATTTTCAAAACCAATTTTAGAGGGGAGTTTGATTAAAATTTTGATTTCTTAATATAGATTCAAAAACACTAGATTCAGAACTCTGTATTTGAAAAAATTGTAAAAATTGAGTTTCAACTGACAGTTATTTGTCACATGTTATAGCTATCTCCTCATGTAAAAATTCAGCTGCAAAGTCAGGTATTTGCTAAGAAATAGGCATTAGAAATCTTGAGTCAGATGCAAAACTCTCTCTTTGTGAGCCTATGCCAGGTGCAAAACTATGTAAATTGCAGTTGGCCAATCGCTTACATTGTTTGAATCACATGGCACGCCAGATGTGCCATGTGATTCAAAGTTATGCCCCAGTTATGGGGCGTTTGAACGGTGCAGAGAGTCAGTATAATAGAGGACTATCACCTAGATTGTATTTACCATGTGATCTGAATTTTACAAAGCTTTACAGAATGTACAGTAAACGTTATCCACATCATTCCGTAAAGTTATCATATTTCCGAAAATACGTTAATGAACTACAACATATCATTCGGCACTCTCTTAATAGACGCCTGATCCTTGTTTTGCGTGGCTTAGATCAAAGGAAATTTTAAGAAGAGAAAATTCAGAAGAAGAAAAATTAAAGGTTATAACATAACAGAGAGTTCATACGTTAAGAGATAAAGCCTTTTATTCTTTGTTAAGAAACGAAAAAAAAAAATCATATTATACAAATATTTTCTTTTGATTGTCAAAAAATCTTTCCTTAGCAAAACTTCCCCACCAGGCGACTTATTTCTCGCAGCAAATAAATTTTTATAATTTCACCATCGTGGCTAGAAATTCGAAATCCCATCTTTCTTCTGCAAATGTGACATCATATGTGTGGCTGGAGTATGAACTTCCAAAAGATTCAAATGCTGTTGCCTCTGCTGTACATGATACTCTAATGAAATTCAACTTTAGAAATCAAATCGAAAAAGTTCATGTATTTGCAGATGGATGTGGTGTACAGAACAAAAATAGCATGATGATGTCTTTAATAATTTCCTGGTGTGTTTATAAAGCATCTGGTCACATCAGGGACGTGGAGTTTACGTTTCCTGTTGTTGGTCATTCCTTTTTGCTACCAGATGCGATTTTCGGTATGATAGAAAGGAAGATAAAAAAGAAGAACGTTGTAATAAATAAAAAAGAATATGAATACATAATTGGAAAACGCTCAAAGGTGCTGAGACTTGGTAAAGACTGGCAGATATTAGACTGGAGAAAGGCGAGTGACGTTGTTTTTAAAAACCTTCCCAGTAGCATTTTAAATTTAATGCATCGAAAGGATTTATATTTTCTAAGGACAAAGATCATATGGCCACAGTAAGGGAAGAAATATTTTATTGTTCTGACATAGGGTTCAGCAAGTCTATAATACGAAAAGAGAAAAAGATTTTTTTATTGAAACCTAACTTACAACAGATTGGATGTTCATTGAAAGGAGATAAATCGCACATAGACACTTCTTAGAGAACATTTTGGTGAAAATTAGAAAGACCTGCCAGATCTCACATTTTATAAAATAATAGATACTGGCGTACGGATAAATAATAACGAGAGTGTTGCAAAAAACGATCATATTGATGATGAGGACCCAGAGGAACTTAAAGTTTAGGAATTAATATAAATATATACACATAATTTGTGCAATTGTACGACCTTTTGTACTTTGAATAAAAATTAGCTGTTGACTAAACTGTTATAGCTGTTTACTTCCACATGCTTTCTGCCTTATTTGTAACACACTAGGCTTTAAAAACAGACTAATCGAAGAACCACTAATATCGTTAACTATTATCGTGTATTTTCAACAAATTTTTGGTACTGGCAATACATTTATTATAATGAAACTCAGGTAAATATCATCGTTTGAACTATATTTTTGAATATTACATTTTAATGCCCTTCTACTGTCGTATTGCCCTTCTAAATCGTCCAAAACGGAACTTTTTATTGTTATTAATAAACAAATTATATCGAAGATTGATCGAAGAAAATTATAGATTGCTGATTGCCCCACATTGAATAAAAATTAATTCTTATATATTATTGTTCTGAAGCTATTTTCTTGTGGCATTTTAAAGTAGATACTATTTTATTGGGAATAAGCCACAATTGAAGGTTAAAATAAGTTTATTGACGTTTTAATTTCCACTTCGGAAATCGTTCTCAAAATACAAACAATAAATTAAACACATTTTAAATAGGTAAAAAGAAATAAAATAAGACTTACTCACAATAAATTTAATTTTACCACCAAAACGACCGGTTTCGCTTACTACACTTTGTTAAACATCTTCAGGTCTATTACCAGGTAAACTAAATGATGCCGGTACAAGAATTATTAATTACTGATTCGTGAAACATAGTTCAAACTATCCTGGATGGATGGTGATGGGTGATTAACTGTTTTATTGTAACTGTTTAATAGTTAGCGGGGAAGTTCTTGAGAGGGGAGATATTAACAAATGAAATGGGAATAAGGTATTATGTAATTGTTTGTTAAATGAAAGTGATGTTTTATATTATTTACTCATTAAAAGTTATTTACATTTATTCCATAGATTTATTTTACAAATATAATAATAATAGTCTCCCGTTTTATACCGCTTCGCGGCTTTGGGAGTATAGCAGGGTAGTCCGCTATATCTAGGGCCTACGGTATACAAGGAAGGTAACATGGCCAGTGCTACGCTTCAACCGCCTATTATTACCCCTGGTTTTACCCAAGGTACTCATTTTATTCAGGCTGAGTCGACCTGGGGCCTATAGACATTTTTAAAAATGTCTAGTTGTTCTTGCCGGCGGTAGGATTCGAACTCCGGACCACCGGAGTAATAATAAAAAATTTTTTACAAATATGCGTTAATTTATTTGATTTTTTAATTAAAAGGATAGTTATATGACAATGAATAACGTCAGATGTACAATTTTGTGGGTGTGCAACTGCTTTTTATAAAATTTTTGATAAATTAAATTTGGTTTCTGTTTTGTTTTGTTTTTAAATTTAAATTTAAATTAAATTTTCTTTCTGACAAACAGAACACAATTAAAAAGACAAAGCAGACATTAAATTAAAAAATGGGGGCACGTATTGGTACTACATCACTTGTTAGGAGAGGAACTGGTAAAAACTTAGTTTTTTGTTGTCTAGAATTGAAACGCCAATAAACTTATTTTAACCTTCAATTGTGGCTGATACCCAATAAAATAGTATCTACTTATATATTATTATATATTATCTTTTATATACCATGCGGTCCATATGTATGGAATAAATTCATTTTTAGCGTTATTATGTACGATGTGAAAAAAACCTGCAGCAGGTCGATTTTTATTCTTAAATTGACAATTTAAAGTATAAAAATATTATCCCCCTCCAGCACCCCCTTTGAGTTATAAGCACCCCCTTGAAAATTTTAAATAACAAAGGGGGTCATATGGCACCTTGCTAGAAAGGGATTTTAGTCCTCTGTTCAGCAATATAAAGTTTTTTAAGTTTGGTGCAATCATCACCAAAAAAACTGATTTTTAAGATGTAAAATTTTGATAATGTCTCTATCGCAAAACTTTAGGTTGAATGAAGATAATAGTCACATACTATTTAGAATCTATTTTTCAATGTACTATACAATTAAATTTAATGTTCAAAATGACCACCATTTACTTCTTGACAATATCCGAGGCGATTTTGGAATTCTCGTTCAACATTTTGTACGACCTAGGGGGTTATTTTGTTAATTTCTACCGTTATCCTAACTCTTAAATCAACAATACTGTTTGGTCTATTAAAATATACTTTAGATTTGAAATAACCCCATAAGAAGTAATCGAGATGAGTCAAATCGGGAAATCTAGCCGGCCATTTGATCGTTCGATGTCTTCCAATCCACCTATTAGGAAAAATCTCATTTAAATAATTTCTAACTATATGTGCAAAATACAGTGGAGCTCCGTCTTGTTGGTAGTAAATAGATCGATCTATCTCATTTGGATGATTAACATCAGGAAAAAATCTGTTCATGATGTAGGCACTAAAAAGTTAATCAAAAAATCTAGATAAACCTTACCATCAACTGTGTCCTCAACCAAATAAGGACCAATAATTTTATTGTTAATGATACCAGCCCAAACGTTAACTTTTTTAGGATATTGCGTGTGAGTCTCACACACCCAGTGATGATTTTCTCTGCTACAATATCTACAGTCTGTTTGTTAACCGTTCCATTTAAATGACACGTCGCTTCATCATAAAAAAACTATTTTGTTTATAAACTGCAAATCTGCGTTCATTCTGTCCATCATCATTTCACAGAATTCTTGCCTTCTATCAGGATCATCTTCATTTAACTCCTGAACCAACTGAACTTTGTAAGGGTGGTATTTTTCTTTATGCAAAACTCTCAAAATAGATGATTTACTTACATCACGGCGGCAAGTTCTCGCGTTGCTTTATGCGAATTTTCCTCAATCTCTAGAAGTACCTCTAACTTTTTTTCATCAGTAAATCTAACATTTCTACCTGGTTTTTTAATATTTTTTACATGTCCAGTATAACGAAACTTCTTTTCAATTTTGCTAACTGTAGACTACGAAACTTGTTGACCAGGGTATTTATTATTAAACATTTCACAAACCTCCTTTTGAGTTATTGTTTTATTACCACAACCAATCATAATTAAAATGTCTATTCTTTGAGTCTCGGATAAATGAGCCACAATACATACAATTTAATACGCGCACAAATATTATACTGACATCTTTTAGTAACTTTAAATACCTAAATGACAGTAGCCTACTAGATTCATATCAATTGTTTATTTGGATTTTTAACTAATATTTTATTATCTTCAAAGTTTTTTCCCTAATGTTTAGCAGAACAGATACGAAAATAAATGATTATTTCTAAAGTATATTTTAATAGATCAGGCAATATTTCTGATTTAAAAGTTAGGATAACGGAAGAAATTAACAAAATAAACCCCGAGGTCATGCAAAATATTGTACACGAGAATTCTAAAATCGCCTCGGTTATTGTCAAGAAGTGAATAACGGTGGTCAAGTTGACCATTTAATTTAATTGTAACAATCAATTTTCTCAGTTATGATTGCACAACAGTTACACATTGAACAGAGGACTAAAATCCCTTTCTAATAAAGTGCCACATGACCCCCTTTGTTATTTAAAATTTTCGAGGGGGTGCTTATAATTCAAAGGGGGTGTTGGAGGGGGATAATATTTTCATACTGTAAATTGTCAATTTAAGAATAAAAATCGACCTGTTTCAGGTTTTTTTCACATAGTACATAATAATGCTAAAAATGAATTTATTCCATACATATTGACCGCATGGTATTATATATATATATTGTTATGATTGTTTATTTTAACTTTAATCTTAGTTTATTGAGCCAATAAAAAAATATAACTTATTTGTTATCAAAAGTAAAATAAACTCCTTATATTACCTGTGTTCGATGGATTCAAAGATTTTCTAGTTGTCTTTTATCGGGATAGAGAAGAAGGATAAGAATAAAAAATATATTATATTACAAAAATTTACGTTTCTTTATTTTATATGAACGAATAAAACAATTATCGAATTCTCAGCATTCTTATCAATCAGCATACAAGAAAATAAATCAAATTTTTATAATAATAAGATTTTAAATCTACATACATTTATATTAGATGAAAACCAGTTTTACTTAAATTTTTCTCTACTTGAAACAAGAAACAACAAAACTTTAAACTTTTGATTAGCCTAACAAAACCTCAGTTCTTAAATTTGAATGCTAATGACCGTGATGTCAAACCGATCCTTCACAGATATAAAATTCAATTGTACAAAACACTTACAGCTTATTTTCTTATTGAGTTGTATGTTGGAACATACCCAGAAAAATCCAGTCTCCTCAACGATGTGATCGCTTCTTTTTGGCACCTAGGCTCCTTCCTAACGTCTCTGCAAACCTGCTGCACTAACCAAAAACACCTGATGCACTTCTCCAAAAACTCAACTACTTATTAAAGACACAAGGACCTCCTTTTGTCAACTTGATGCCGTAAAACTACTTTCACAAATCTTCACAAAATGCCAACGGTAGATACAAGGACCTCTTTCAATCTACTTGCTATCTCCTTCTGCAAAACTATTCAATTCCTTTCACAATGCCGGTATCCAACTCACGAACCACACCCTATCTTGAGACAAACGACTGTTTCCTTCGATGACCAAATTATAACTGACTTCTCCGGTTCTTATGATCGGCTCACCAATTCCCATTTAAAAACGACCGTCCAATCAAAAGCTTAAATTGTGTTTACCATGATTTTGGAAAAGCCTAATTTCGGTTTCAGAGAAAAACTAAATAGCTTACTTTAAAATTGGTTTTGTCAATACACAATTTATACATATTTCAAAAGATTTGAATATGGTAATTTAATACTCGATTATACAAACAATGAAAAGATTAACTTACAGGTAAAATGTCTTCTAATTCTAAACAAAGGTTTTTTGATAATTTTGTTTGAAACGGAAAGATGGATTTTTTTCTTTATTTTTCTTTGGTTGGGAAAGAAGAAACATAACAATATATATATATATATATATATATATATATATATATATATATATATATATATATATATATATATATATATATATATATATATATATATATATATTTAATAATTCATATCATTACTGAACTAAGCAAATATTTAACGGTTATTTATTCTATCTTTTTAGGGAATGGATTGTTGTTCTGATAACGCTGTATCTTTCCATTACATCGAGCCTAGTATGATGTACGCCATGGAGTATATGATTTATCATTTGCGACCATTTGGAATCGCCTATAAGCCAGCATTACCAGCAAATCTTGAAACGCTAAATAGAGACACTGCCGATTGATAAAAACTTTCTACAAAATAATAAGGCACTATTAAGGCAGGTTCCATTAAATTAGATGCCCAGATATGTCTGCAACTAAGTAAGAGTCAAAAGAAGAAATCATATCAAACTAAATTGTATATATATATATATATATATATATATATATATATATATATATATATATATATATTTAAAACTAATGCCTTATAATAATGGATAAACATGACCAGCAAGCTTATAATTTATAATAATATTCCAAAGTCTCTCTATTATTGACTTTTCTTTCTTATGTCTATTTATTGAAATTTCTCCAATTAAAAATTTCTTACAATTTCTTTCAGTTTTGTGACTTATAGTTTTTACATTTTTTTCCCACTAATGGAATTTTGTGAATTAATATTGTGTTGCAGTGACGTTTAATCCATGTTATACACCAATTTCCAATGCTTTTGTCGTTTCGTTTTAAACTCTTCACAAAAAATATATATCCAGGATTATACAAAAATAGAATCTAAATTCGAAATATATTGCAGTTTTATGATTTGGTACTATATATATACAGTTTTTGCTCCTAATAATATAATCAGACTGATATTGAAAGGAATATAATGAAATGTAAATTTTTTGGTCCACACATTACTGCGTATATTCATGGAATATTTTATTTGTACGTTAGTTATTTATTACTAAAAGAAGAATCACATCTTTGACGCCTAGCGTAAATAAAAGCACCATTTCGAAAGCTATTCGCGACGTGTCGCAATTGTTATTGTGTTTTTTTTTTTCACTTCTGGTGATTTTCTGTTTTTTAAATTCCTTAATGCTTCCTTTACCTCTCCCTCCTCAATATTTATTTCTTCGTTGGTTTTCACCTCTGGTATTGATGGTTCATTGTCGTCACCTTTAGAAAATAGGGATCGAATGTAGTTTGCCTATGTTTTCTTCTGAATGTGTATCGTTTTTATTAGTTCGTTCATTTCTTCTTATTCTCCTCTGATCATTCTTCAAATGTCTTTCTATGTTCGGTAGAAGTCGTGTTCCATCTGTTTTGAGGAGCTGTGCCAGTGTTCCCTTTTTATTTGTCTAACTAAAGTATTCGTTTCATTTCTGATTCGGTACTTACTTACTTTTCTTGTCCGGAGCACCAACAGCTTTAAATTTTGTATTTCCAATGGTTGGCCACATAGATGGCCCTGTCATTCGCTAAAAATAGGTCTTCTTCTGTGCAGGTCTCTCTCATCTCTGTGCATGACAGTAGATTGTGACTATTCTGAACCAGGGCCCAGTCGCAGGTATGGTCCTTCTGGTTTCCCCATTTCTTCAGGTTACTAGCACAACGTGAAACGCTAGTCTGTTTAGAGCTTTCCATGTGGGATACAGCAAATTGTATCCATCGGTCATTTCCTCTGAAGATGCAAAATGTGTTGTAGGTGACGCTTGCCATAGGTGTATTCGGCTCGTCTTTGGCTCTTCGGGAAGGGATAGTGATTTTGTTCAGAAAGCTTTTCCGAAATTTTAGTCTACTTGGCTGAACTTGGTGGTCATATAAGGTGTATCTTCGATCCCTCTCCTGCTTCTTTCGTTCTATATCTGACGTGACCTGTCTTCTAATAGCAGGTGGAGCGATTCCAAATATAGGGTAGACCTCTTCGATAGGTGTCGGTTTCAGGCAACCACATATTATACGAGCCGTTTCATTTAACGCAACATCGACGTTTTTAGCGTGAGCAGAGTTTTCCCACACTGGTGCTGCAAACTCAGCGCCAGAAAAACATAATGCTAAGACAGAAGTACGAAGAGTGTGTGGTTGTGCTCCCCATTTTGTTTAGTTTTCGGATGATATTATTTCTGGCTCTTACTTTTTTCTTGACTTCTTCACAGTGATATCGATAACACAGAGTTTAATCCAGACATACGCCGAGGTATTTTGGCGTCTCATTGTGTTCCAGTATCTAACCATTCTACGCCATTCCACCTCCAGTGTTTTCCGGGCATGCTTGTTTCTAAGGTGAAAAGGGCACACCTAGGTTTTTATAGGATTGGGTTTTAGATGATTTTCGTCATTTAATAGTGCTAAGTCTTTTAGGGCATCTGTCAGTTTTACTTCGGCTTCATTGAAGGTACTCCCCTGAGCTGCCACAGCTGTATCTATCATCCGCGTAGAAAAACTATCTTGTTTGTTGGTTTTTGAGTTGGTCGTTGGTGTAAATGTTGTATAGCATCGACGCGAGAACACTTCCCTGTGGGAGTCCATTTTTGTGATCCCTCCACCTATTGTTCTTCGACTGGAGCGTTACGTAGAAGCTTCTATTCTGAAGAAGACATTTCATTAACCTTATTAGTCGGAAATCGTTTGTAATTTCGTATAGTTTTACCAGCAGTCGTTGATGGTTAACTGTGTCAAAGGCGGCAGTCAGGTCTATGAACGCTACTCCTGTTATTTCTTTACGTTCAAACCCATCTTCAATATGTTGGGTGAGATTAAGAGTTTGACTGCAGAAGCATTTTCCGGGTCTAAACCCTGATTGTTCAGGAATAATTTTGTATATACTTTTGACAGTTGCGAAGTATTGACGTGTTTGGAAAAATGACGCAAATGAAATGATGGACAAATGGACGCAACAATTCATTAAGAAACGGTCTCATATGCAGAAAAAAATTGTTGTCTCTCCTAGACAATCCACCTACCCTTCTTCTTCTTAAAGTTCCATCTCCTATCGGAGGTTGGATATCATAACGGCTATGGTCACTTTGTTAGCTGCTGCTCTGAAAAGTTGTAGTGAACTACAGTTAAACCATTCTATAAGGTTCTTCAGCCAGGAGATGCGTCTTCTTCCTATGCTTCTTCTTCCTTGGATCCTTCATTGCATAATAATTCTCAGCAGCTCATATTTTTCTCCTCTGGTTATGTGACCCAAATATTCTAGTTTTCGTCTTTTTATGCTGTTCATAATTTCTAACTCCTTATTTAGACGTCGTAGTACCTCAGCATTGGTAATCCTTTGAACCCACTGAATTTTTAATATTCTTCTGTAACACTACATTTCGAACGCTTCTATTTTCCTTATGTGTTGTTTCTTCAATGTCCAAGCTTCCATTCCGTATAGTAAGATAGAAAATATGTAACATGTTAGAGCCCTCAATCTGAGATGCAACTGAAGGTCTCTGTTGGTAAGCATTGTCTTCATTTTCACAAATGCTTGCCTTGCAGTTTCAATTCGGACTTTGATTTCCCTGCTTTGGTCATTTTTGTCATCAACCCAAGTTCCCAGATATTTATATGTCTCTACTTTTTCTATTTGGGTTTGCTCTATCATTAATCTTTCATTTCCATGTTGCGTTTTTGAGACAATCATAAATTTAGTTTTTCTCTTATTTATTTTTAGTCCGTATCTAATGCAATAATCGTTAATTCTATTTACCAATTCTTGTAGCGATTCCAGGGTGTCTGCCATTATAACGGTGTCATCAGCGAATCTTATGTTATTTACTATTCTTCCGTTTACAGAGATTCCATCACCCAGATCCGCTATCACCCATCACCCAGATCCACCTACCCACAAAACGTTATGACAATGGTAAAAATTCGTGAGTTGGGCTTCAAATTGCTTTTACATCCGGCTTGTTTTTAAGGCTGTGACTTTTTTGTTTTATAGTAGTAACAAAGCTTTCATAACATTGAAAGTAATCTGTCTTTTTAAAGAGTTTTTTCTTTTCCAACATCCTTCTGGATAAATGTCTTTAAGAAAATCAAATACTAGAATCACATCAAATCATTCTTGTTTAAATAATGCTCAATAAATTATTGAGATTCAGTAAAATGGGATTCTCTCTGGAGTCTAACGAGACATATAGGGGGAGTGCCTTACTACTTAGTTAACCTAATAAAAAATCTGTATGATAAAAACTCAGCCAAGATGTCCTTAAAACGCCGATCCAATCCCATACAAATTGAGCACGAGATTTGACGAATCTCGTCAAGTTAGCGACAAGTGCTAACCGAATTGACCGATGCATGTTAACGTGGGCAGAATGGTTTCTGAAATTGCATATTGCAACCAAACATACATCAGTCACGGTCTGCTGTTGAAATTAATATTGTCATTCGTAACGTTACTGATTGTATAAGAGGTTTATTGCTGAAAAATTTTAGTTCCTTATCAGACTGGTATAAAAAGTACTTAAATAAATAAAAAGGCTGTTATACTTTAGCGCATTGAATGTAAAGATGCATGGATGTATGCATGCAATAATTATTAAGAGGGTATGTATGTATATATGTATATAGTGTAGATATAAAACTAAATTTTACGGAAGAATTGTATTTTATTGTATCGAAGTGATTTTTTTAAAAGAAGAATAAAGCGATTCTTTTTAAAAACGTATTTCTTATTTTCCTTATATATTCAGAATTCAGCTTCATGACAATATTGGATCTGGTAAAAAATCCACAAGGAAACTAAGTTCCTGTAGCTGGTTGTATACCATGTATCACAAAAAATTTGTTAAAATCCTCTATAAAATGTATATAAATTAAAAAACCCAATCGGGCTATGTCATGAAGACAAAACGTTTTCGGAAACAATGTTCCATCATCAGTGTCTAGGTGTACATGTTTTGAGTCACTAAATATCTGGGTAAAAACCGTTAAAAGTTACAGGTTACAATTTAGTTTACATTATTTAGTCTTATATATTAGGATGTTAAAGTTACCAGTGGATTCGATAACATGGCAACGTACGACTCCACATGAAGTTGCTGGTCCTGAGACAAAGTGTCTACGAGGGCTTGATGATAGCAACTCAACTAGTTGCTCTATGTATTGTTATTGTTATCATTGTTCATTAAAACCAAGATCATGTCGTTGCTTTTAATCATTATTTAAATACAGTGCTTCTGGGATATCGATATGACAATACTTCGATATCAGTCACCAAAGCCTCCATCGTCGTATTACAAATTAATACAAAAGATAATGGTAATAATAGGAAAAGTCGTAAATTGTGGGTGGGAAAGTCATTTCGCTCCTCAAAATAAACAAATCTATATTTTCATATAAAACAAAAAACATAATACTTATAAAACATGATTACAACCAAAAAACAACGTTTTAGGATAAAAAACCACCTTTCGATTAACCCCTTATAATAAGTCAAATACAAAATGGTATTAAAAAACTCACTATATTTAATTAAAATTTATAAATGTTTACACAGTGTGCTAAAAAAATCTTTAAAATAGGGCCATAAATGAAAAAACTGAAATACTTTGAATTTTACCAAAATTTTCTGTGTTGCGTTTTTTTGCATTACTTTGCATACTACTGCACTACTTTATTATTCATAGTTTCCTTCCTAAATTGACTATTTTTCTTTAAAAATGCAGGATTCCATATCCTACGGATAAAATCTGTAAAGATAATTTTTTAATTAGAATAAAATCATAATTGTTTGTGAAAAACAAATATTAAAATTAGCTTTAATCCTGTTATTGTGATTCTTCGATTATTTACCATTTAAATCATATAATATTTAAAAATTATTGTATTTTTAAATATTTAATTTAGTCCTACTCTACCCTACTATACAATATAGCAAATTGTAATATGTTAGCAAATCGTTAAAATTGTAAAGAATCAGCTCACAAACTAGTAATAAAGTATTACTGGTTATTTACATTTTTTATTTATTTTTAAGTATTCATTTCTTTAAAACCTCTCTTTTTGATTAGAATTCTACACATCTCAATATTCAAACAATAAAAATATTTAGTTATATTAGATATATCTTGAGAATATATAATGAATAGTGGTTAACAGGTTATAAAAAGTATTATATTATACCTTTCTTCTTTACTTCGACTTGGTGCAGGCAGATATTGTATTTAAATAAATGAATTGATTAACATTTCTACTTACTACTAAAAGGAATGCTAGATTTTCTTGTTCTATCCTATAAAAAAATAAAATTATCATTTTTTCTGTTTTTTTAGCTTCTTCTTCTTCTTCTTCTAATGGCGCTACAACCCTTTGTGAGTCTTGGCCTGCTTAACAATGTTCTTCCATTCTGCCCTGTCGGATACTTTCCTTCGCCACTGCCTGATGTTCATGGTTTTAAGATCCGTCTCTACGTCGTCTATACATCTTTTACGGGGCCTTCCTCTTGTTCTGTTTCCTTGGGGCTTCCATCTCTGGACTACTTTTACAGCTTGATTATCTGGCATTCTTTCCAGGTGACCAAGCCAGTTTAGTCTTTGTGACTTTACAAATCTGACAATATCTGCGCTCTGCATTAGTTCATCCAGCTCGTGGTTCATTTTAATTCTCCACGAACCATCGCTGCATTGGGTTGGTCCAAATATCTTCCTTAGTATTTTGCGCTCAAATATTCTCAGTTGATTTTCATCAGTGGTTGAGAGGGTCCACGTTTCACGTCCATATGTGACCACTGGTCTAATTACTGTTTTGTAGATTCTCAGCTTAGACTCACGATTCAGTAACTTACTTTTCATTAGGTCTTTGTATGCATAAAAGCACTTATTACCGCTAAGAATCCGTGCTTGTATTTCTTGACTGATATTGTTGTTGTCATTTATTACTGAGCCTAGGTAGGGAAAAGTGGAGGCATATTTGTAGGTATGGTTGTCTACCTTCAGTTTCTCATGTTCCTTCGATTTTGTGCACTCCATATATTTTGTTTTGCTTTCATTTATATATAGACCAAACGTAGCAGCTTCTCGTTTCAGTTCTATAACTTTTTCGCTTAATACCCTTTTGTTGCGGCTTATTATGGCAACATCATCCGCATATGCGCATATATGCATAGATCTTGTATTAATACAGCCGTTTATATCCAGTTTTCTAACAACAGCTTCTAAAGTTAGATTAAAAAGTGTTGTTGTTAAGGCATCCCCTTGTCTAACTCCATTTTCAATATCAAAGGGCTGCGTCATATCTCCATCTATTCTCACCATAGCTTTGGAACCCTCCAGAGTCATTCGTATAAGTTTAACCAACTTATTGGGTATCCCTAACATAGATAGTTGCTTTAACATCTTTTGTCGATCTACTCTATCAAATGCCTGTTTGAAATCGATATACAAGTTGTAAATAGGTATGTTATATTCAACACATTTTTCATGTATACCTCTTAACATATGTATTTGGTCTATAGTTGACCTCTTTGGTCTGAAGCCACATTGGTATTCACCAATAATCTCCTCTGAAAACGATTCCAGGCGGCTATATATAATTCCTGATAATATCTTGTAGATGACATTTAAAACTGTTATGCCCCTATAATTTTTGCAGAGTCGTTTGTCTCCCCCTTTGTACATAGGAAGTATGATTCCCACTTTCCAATCTTCTGGGATGACTTCTAGTGTCCATATGCGGTCGATTAGTTTATGGATACGCCTCCATAGCGCATGTCCACCATTCTTTATCAGTTCTGCAGTTATTCCATCTGTGCCAGGTGCTTTGTTATTTTTTAGATGTTTTATGACGTTTATCGTTTCTTCCAATGTTGGTTGCTCAACTAGTTGTTCTGCTGTGTGGTGAATTATCTCTTCATCTTCGTTTTGTTCTTTTTCTGGGTTTAACAGCTCTTGAAAATGCTCCTTCCACCTTTTCATTATTTCCCCTTTCTCGCTGATAATTGCCCCATTTTTGTCCTTGCAAACTGTTGATCTTGTTATGTATCCTTGGGTGCATTGCTTGATTTCCTTGTAAAATTTTCTAGCCTCTCTTCTGTTATTATAATCTCTAATTTGTTGTATTTTTCTATTCAACATTTCTCTCTTTTTCCTTCTGCATATTTTCTTTGCATCTTTTCTGAGTTCTTCATATGCCTTTCTATTCGATCGGGAATCCCTTTGTAGACATTTCTGTCTAGCTATATTTTTGCTATTTATTACTTGTTGGCAATCTTGGTCAAACCATTCCTCGTTTCTTTGGCTTGAGGTTTCACCTAATGTTTCCTTTGCCATATTTGTAATTGTCGTTTTGATGATATTCCATTCTTCTTCAATGTTGTTTTGTTCTCCTCTTTCACTTAATATTACTTTTATTTTCTGCTGGTACTCATTCTTCTTTTTAGGATTTTTAAACATATATGTATTCCATTTTCTTTGTTTGGCGCCTTTCTCTTTTCTTACCATTGATATTCTTTGTTTTATCTTCGATATAACCAAGAAATGGTCCGAATCGCAATTTGCGCCTCTATATGTTCTAACATCTGTTACGGAGGTTGCCCACCGCTTAGATATTAATATGTGATCAATTTGATTAAATTTATTAGTACCAGGTATCATCCAGGTTCCTTTATGAATATTTTTATGAGGAAAACACGTACTCACAACTCTTAGTTTGTTTGCCATTGCCAACTGTGCCACTCTCATACCGTTGTTGCTGGTAATATCATGTAAACTATGCTTACCAAAGGATTCTGCATATATTTTCTCTTTTCCCAGCTTCGCGTTCATATCACCCAGAACTATAACTGCATCTCTCTTCGGTGCGTTTTCACATTCTACTTGTAGTTGGTCATAGAATTGGTCGGTTCTTACACCCAGGGACTTCTTTTTTTGGGGACATTTAAAAAGCATCTATGATCATCCTAAAGCTAGAGTCCGAAATTTGGATGAATTACAAAAATCGAATAGGGGAAGTCTCCAATTCTGTTACAGCAGAAACACTTTTAGTTTTTATGACAGATTGGGATACTGTTAAGCCAAAGAAGGTCAAATATTTCAATTATTTCTGTAGAGCACAAAGAATTATTTCTTATTTTATTAGGAATTCTTTTTTATTTTCAATAAGATTATATTTTTGTTTTATCTTTTTAAAGAAATACGCTTTTATTTTTAATTCAACCACAAAAAATTGTTCACATTATTAAAAATCGATACAAATGCACCGCGTTATAAAGGTCAGTGTATTTTATCGAGTTTATGTACGCTAAGAAATGAACCGGGTCTACGTAATGAAAGCAAACATCGAATTCGAATTACGGAGATGTAAATCCCATGCGTTCTTATGTGCTACTTTTATATGATTTTCTGTCGTGTTGTCGGAGGAGATCGGGAATTACAATTACCTTGTAATCTAATCCAAAATTTAACGTACTGTATCTAGGGCATTGGTTAACCTCAATATTAACACCTTAGAGGAAATAAATATACGCATCATAATTTTAAATAGATGTTATCATGGTCTATCAAAGTTCATGAGCTCGGTGGCTAGACCACTCGAATGCCCAGCCGACGAGGACAACAAAATTTATTTTGCCAAATCAATAGGGAGAAAAGCCGATATGTGTGCTACCCCTACAGATAGGTGGCCTAACACAGCCATGAGAAACAGAGGGTGTTTCATTACTCAGAGCACCCGAAGTAACTTTCAAGATCATAAGCCTTCCCACGTATGTCACATGTTAAGAAGGGGTAGAGAAAAAGCCTGGGGGTCAAATAGGTACCACTTCACAGTGAGGTGACACCGGCTTGATCTTTGGACATGTGGATGCCACTGTACAATGGTAATACACATGTTCCTAGGGGCAGGGTTGATCACTATGTGTGTGTGTGTGTGGAAAAAGCAGATATTCAAAAAAGAATAATCAAGGTCAACAAAACCTTTTTTTTTTTTTTTTTTTTTGATGACACCTATTCAGGATTGGATTATGTGGGAGTGATGTGTCAGAATGTATTTTACTGTAATCAATTTTTATTCTAAATTGGTTAATTCGTATTTCTTAAAATTCTCAGTTTTCCACATAGAATATTAATTCCCTACTAGACTCATAAGTTAAACAGTGTTTATACCATTAAGATAAAGAATAAACTTACAATTTTTTGTAGAAATAAAAAATTCTAAATCTAAATCATATGTATTTTTAAATATATTTAAATAAGATGAATTATAAATATATTTTATATTATCTTAAAAACAATTCAAATGATATCTAGATACTTATGTATTCCCAAAATTAAAATTCACTGATAATGTAATTGCTACTATGTAGATATTTTCGATTTAAAAATAGTATAATACCTTAGGTAGTTTTCCAAAAATTTAGTTAATGAAGTCACGTAAACTTAAAAATACAGAAATATATAAATATAAATTAAAATAACGAGATTTATTATGCCGCATCACAGTCCCATTAATTGTCAAATAGATTAGGCCAGTTTAGATCAAACCAGCTTCATGAATTGACATAAGAAAGATTAGGCCATCGAAATGCTGTGGTACAATTTTCATCATCAATATCGCTACAACTCTTCGTGAGTCTTTGCCGCGTTTACTATTGCCTTCCATGTTTGTCGGTCCTGTGCCAGTAATTCCCATGTCACACTTCCATTTTCTCTAGATCTTCTTTGACTGCATTTTTCCACCTTTTTCTAGGCCGCCCTACAGACCTTCTTCCCTCTGGCCTTTCCCAGAACACATTGTTTATAAGGCGATTGTCGTTACTGCGTATCACATGCCCTGCCCATCTGAGTCTATTGGCCTTTATATATCTGACTAGATTTTCTTTTCCGAATAGAGACTCTAGCTCGTTATTGTATCTGCCCCTCCATTCGTTTGTCACGCTGTCTCTGCAAGGGCCATATATCACACAATTTTGCTATACTCTATTTCGAAATGTATGTTATAGACGAGCAGTTTACCCCATTAGCAGAGCATAAATCGACTATTTTTTTTGCATTTCTAATGTACCAAACCTTTTTTTATTCGATTCTATTTATTTTTCAAAGTTCAAATTTATTATTTTTTAAATTTTTTTTAAGTGTGCTGACAATTGTTATTAACAAAAATCCCAAAAATCGTTAATTTCTGCAAATAACTCTAAAGGGAAGGATTTTTCTAAAAATTCCAAAAATTTCAAAGCGATTTGATGAAATTGTTTTTTTGAGGTATTTGTTAATAACAATTACTTGCATACTTGGAAAAATTTAAAAAAAAATACATTTGAAAGATACATTTGGAAAAATATATCGAGTTGAGTTAAAAAGGTTTGTTTCATTATAAATGCAAAAAAAATTGTCGTATATATATAGTTCGTTCCTAAGCGTCTTTTTGGAGTAAACCACTCGCCTAATAGAACCGTTTTTATTGTAGAAGATTACAACAATCTTTATATTGGTCTGTTCAAGCAGAAAAAATATAAATATCGATACCCTTTTGTCTAAGTTTTATACAAGAATTTATAAAAAATAATCTAACTTCGAATACAACATAAAACGCAATTGAACTGTGTCATAAAAATTGTGCTATTAAAAATAAAATTATTTTAAAAGGGAGTATGGTATGAATTGAAATTACAAAGCTGATATGGTATCTGAAAAGAATATTCTTTTGCAAAATATTCCTAATAGTTTACAATAATTTTTACTTAAATGTAATTCCAGTCATAAACTAATACTCAATACAATATTTTATAAATTTTACCTCTTTTAATCTTTTAATAGCTTTAGTAGATAGTAATTTCCACCAGAATTAACGGAATTACCGTAACCACCAGATATTTAGTTTTAAAACCTAACGGTACCTCTACCATTATTATTCTTGTTTCTGATTGATTAGTTACTAACGATGCATTTGTAAACCATTTTGCTTTGTTTCTATTCTAAGAATTGTTGGAAAGGTATACCCGTTTTCAAAAGCCGTCCCTCTTAAAACCAGGTGTTGATTTATATGAAGTTTTTGAGGATATTTATTTAATAATATACATTAAGTAGAAAATTAACCCGACCTGGATCTGGACCTTTGAAAATTAATTGAGGTGATCAGTTCAACATCTGAACACACTGTAAAATCGTTTATATGCAAAGTTAAAAACTTATATTGAACAATTTCTTTTATAAACTGAATAATTATATTGCGATAAAAAAACTGCGGTAAGTGAATCGGGGATAAAGGAGCAGAATACGCTCAGGCTGAACTGATACACCAAGCGCAGAAATTAACATGAGAGCATATCTATCAAATGGAGCTTATCCTAGACTAAAAAAAGTCTTAAGAGAAAAGAGACTAATGTAAAAAACTCATATTAAACCCGTTCTTATCTACTCGTCAGAAACATGGACGGTAGCGAAAAGCAGGGAAGTTCGACTAACCTGCTTTGAACGTAAAATACTTAAAAATAAAATAGACCAGGCGCTACAACCTTTACAGTAAACTTGACAAAATTGTAAAAACAGACCACGATGGCTAGGCCGTGCAGAGATAATGAATAAGAACAAACCTACTAAACCCGTATCTAACCTAGGACCAGATGGAAGGAGGAGGGTTAGGCCCAGAGCAACATTTAAAGATCAAGCGAAGGAAATCCCAAACACATTTGCAGTTCGAAACCAGAAGACCAAGGCAAGTAATAGAAAGGAATTGAAACTTATTTTGGATCAGGTCAAGAGTCTATGATTGGTTGTAAAGCCAAGGCTGATGATAATGAAAATACTACGGTAATGCTTTTGTTGACACAGAATGAATAAAATGGTTCTGAATATTGTCTTGTCATTTTGTTATCTATATTATATATACAAGCTATACGCTCCCGAAGAAGCTGGAGCGGTTTTCACTTGAAGATCCTGTTTGTGTGGGAGATCATCCCATTCTGGGGGTTTGGTTTTACAGTTTCTGGTGTGACTTCGCTATTTCCACTACTTTTTTCCATTCTTCCCTCTCTTTAAAATTGTCCTTTCTAATTTCTAATTTCCATTCTCCATAAGTCTTCTTCCACTTGTTGTCTCCATCTCAGTTTAGGTCTGCCTCTTTTTTTTTCTGGTGATATCCATTCCGTTATAACTCGTAACGGATTCTCATCATGTGTATATACCATCTAATTTTTTGTGCTTTTATTGCTCTAACTATGTTTTCTTGACCTATCCATTCTTGTATTTCGTGATTCATCCATTGTCTTGCATCCTCTTCGTTTTCCCTCTTTGGTCCCAGTATTTTTCTGATAATCTTCCTCCCAAAAACTTTCAATTGCTCTTCTTCTGTTGCTGTTAATGTAAATGTTTCTGCGGCATAACTACTATTGGTCTTATGGTTGTTTTGTAGATTTTCATTTTTGTGTTTCGGCTTATCTTCTTATCTCTAAACATTTTTTATTTCTATAAAACGCCGTATTTCCCGCTTGAATTCTTCTTTTTTATATCTACACTTTCATTTCTTCTGTTGACTAGTACTCCCAAATATTTGAATGTTTCAAACTCTTCGAAATTGTGTGCATCTATTGTCAGTTCTGTCATTTGTGCCTTCTTTTTCTTGCTTACGTTCGTGCATTTTGTTTTATTTTCATTTATTTGCAGTCCTCTCAGTTTGGGTTCATTTTCCATTTCTTGGAAGGTTTTCTTTAACGCCTTTTTATCTGTTGCTACTATGGTTATATCGTCCGCATATCCTATTATTTGTACTGCATTCTTGTTTCCTAGTTCCTGCGTTTGATAGATTTTTAATATCTTGTCTAGTGATAGAATAAATAGTACCGTTGAGAGCGCATCTCCTTATCTTACTCCATTTTTTATTTTTATTATTTCTGATCTTTCTCTTCCGGTGTCTATTATTGCTTGGGAATCTCGCTAAGGCTGATGATAATGAAAGTACTACGGTAATGCTTTTGTTGGCACAGAATGATTAAAATGGGTCTGAAAATATTGTTTTGTGTCATTTTGTTATCTACTATACTTAATATTAGTAAATCCATTGACATGAAATTATTGAGCCACCCCTTACACTACGCAGACAGTTTTGTACAGATAAGTTTGTAGCTAGAGCTATATCAAAACACTCCAGCTATTTAAAAAATATTCGTAACTTGAATATATTAGACTTAAACCATAAATATTGGCGTAACAAAAAAACTCCCATATACGTTGAAAGTTATAGGAAACTAACAATATTTGAAGAACAATTGTATCAAAATAAAATACCACCAATTTATATAAATATATAAAAGATAAGTGGCCTGCATTTCAATATATTTTTACTGACGGTTCTAAAATTCAAAATAAAACGGGTTGTGCAATATATCACTTTAATTCTGATTACAAAGAATCGTGTCGATTGCCCAATGAAGCTTCAATATATACTGCCGAACTATCAGCTTTATTTCTTGCGTTAAAATATATAGCCTCTATTGGTATGAATAATTATATCATTCTGACTGATTGTAGAAGCATTATGGACAAACTCACTTCTATCAAAACCACAAAAAACCTAAACCATATTGAGATAGAAATAAAGAAGTTACATTATGATATTATTTCCGCAGGTAGCTCGATTATTATTTGTTGGGTAAAAGGACACTCTGGAATATTAGGAAATGAAGAAGTCGACAAATTAGCTAAATCTGCAGCTTTCACCAAACATAATATAAACAACATACTTCTTCCAGTAGCAGACATAGATAATATCAGTAGAAACAACTGCAAACAAATATGGCAACGTTTATACAACCAAAGTACAATTGGAATAAACTTTAGAGCTTGCCAACCACTAATACCTAATGAGAGATGGTTCAAATATGAGACAAATACGTTATTTATAAAAACAATAAACAGAATAAGATCAAACCACGCACTTACTCCTGCATACAAACACAGCATAGGTATTACTGATAACCCATATTGCTCCTGTGGTAAAGTGGGAGATCTGCAGCACTTTATATTGGAGTGTGGACAGTACAAACAAAGTATCAAAATGATGCATGAAAAACTAATTGAGCTAAATTGTTCATTGCCTGTCAATTTAAATACAATTATTTTTTCAAATAATAAGCAGATATTAAAATGTATCTACGAATACATAACATCCTGTAAATTTAAAATATAAGTAGTTTTAGGTATTCAAATCAAAAATTGTAAATATGTCAAAAATTAAATGTGTATACGAACATACTACTTCCTGTAAATTTATATTATAAATAGGCTTAGGTAATAAAATCAAAAATTGTAACTACCACAAATAGTCTGGCCAAAGCCATTATACAATATAATATAAAAAAAAAAAAATTGATCTCGAATATTATTAGTGTTACTCTATGAAAAAACGACGAATATATATATAGGTATATATAGAGCTCAAAATGTCTTTTATTAAAGTGAGAGATACATCACTGTGGTTTGTGTTTTGTAGTTCAATAAGTAAGGAGACTCTGAGATAGCGCGTGGTGGACTTCACCTGTGGTTTGCATAGTCATCGGAATCCGAAAAAACCCGTTCTTATGTGTTTTGATGTAGATTTATGAGGTATAATCAATTAATCTATGGTTTCCTGTTTGCAAATTTTTAAGCTATTATCTACTATATTGGTATACTGTTGTATAAAGGTGACTTACAGAAACCCTTGTAATATTTTATTTTCCGAGAAACCTTTAACAAGGAATATAGTCTGTCTATCTCACTCCCCTTAAGAATTTTGACCTGATCTGTATATTCTCCATCTATTCGGAGTACCGCTGATTGATTCCAATACAGGTTAGCTATTATTTTTAGGTCTCTTCCGTCAATCTCTGTCCTCTTCAACACTTCCATCATTTGTTTATGCCTGACTCTATCGAAAGCCTTCTTGTAGTCAATCAGGCATGCAAAAACATCACAGTTGACATCTCTACATTTCTGAAACAATACCTGCACGCTAAATAAAGCTCCCTTCGTACCAACGGCGTTCACAAATCCAAACTGATTGGGCGCAATTTGTTCCTCGCATTTCCGGTAAATTCTTTTGTCGATGACTTAAAAACAGCTTTAGCAGATGGCTCATTAGGCTTATGGTCCTATAGTCTTCACAAACTTTTGCTCCTGGTTTTTTGAGCAATGGGACGAACTCCGAATTTAGGCACTCTAGTGGTATTTTTCCTGCCTTGTATATTTTATTAAATCTTTCAGTTATTTTTATTTGTTTTGCATATAATAGCTTCAGCAGTTCTGCAGGAATTTCATCAAGTTCCGGTGCCTTTCCATCCTATATTTGTCTAACGGCTGCCGTTATTTCTTCTGGTAGGATTTCGGAACGTGAATTTTCTTCAATGGTGGGTGGTGGGTTCTTGTATTGTTCTAAGATCGTGGAAAAGTTTCTCCAAGTATTCTTCCCATACTTTCTTTTTATCTTCTTTGGTTATGGCAAGATTGCCTTCATCATCTGTTATTTTTTCGCTGTGTCGTTTTCGGAACTTTCCAGCTATTTTCTTCACCTTTCAATGGACATTGAAATTATCATATCGACTCTGGTACTCCTCGATTTCTTGACATTGTTCTGTTTTTGTTTCTCTATGGCTTCTCTTAATAAGTTCAAGTATTTCATCGGTCATCCACGATTTTCGTTTCTCTGTATCCTTCTTCAGGTGTTGTTCGTTTATTTCTCTCACTGTTTCATTTAACTTCAGTCGAACATTGGGATCTTTCAGTTTTCTAACATCATATTTCTTCATCGACTTTTCAAAAGCCGAAAACAGTGTATCAACTGTGAACTAGTGTACTAGCTATTAAAGAATAAGTTTTAAGTTATAATCCTAACTTAAGATATTCATGAGTATTTTATTAAACATAAATATATTAATTTTCTAAAGATATTTTTATAATTTCCAACTTTCTATACTATATGATAATAGCAACAATGTATCTTGAATTTATTATATTCTATAAGATTTAATAACTTCTTTGAATCATACTTAAAACTGATTATTTGTTGCTAGGCCATCTATCTACTTATTTGTATTGGTTTAAATATTAAATAAATGTGGCCTAATAATTACGTGTAAACGTGACATTCTTTAATTAGACGCTGAAATACTCCATGTACTTTCCATAAAATAATAAAAACTTATTTCAAAATATTTTTCTTAAATGATCGTTTGACCTCTTACCGAGAAACAACATTAATTATGAAAAATATGGAGATAACGTCCAAATGTGGATTAAGCTGTGTGTTTTTCAATATATTACATGGTTGGTACTACAGAAAAGCCACTAATTTATACAAGGATGGAGTAAAACTTAAGGTATTAGTTTAAAATTGCAAAAATATTTTTTGACTTGTACACACTTCTAAAATATAAGTCAAACTGGCAACAGGTGTATGTTCTCAAAAAACTTTATAGTGTTAAAATTTTTTTTTATTAAAATCAACTGAGTACTTTCGGTATGTAATATGCTATCTTCAGAGCTTCGTCTTATAGGCTACAAATACCTCACGATAGAGTGATTGTCGACACAAAACACAATAAAAAACATTAGAAGACCTCTGTTATAAGAGTGAAAACCCTTAAAAATTGTAAAAATCACATTTTAAAGGTGCTTGGTATGCCAATGGATACGACTCTAATTATACTAATTAGAGTCGGCAACGAGTCAGCTATTGGTATAAAAATCTCCTTGCCAGTAGACCAGATCTTTAGACGGACGATGATGGGTGTTATAAACTTTTCGATGGTGGAACTCAGAATTGTCTGTAGACGACTTGCGTACCTGACAGGATGTTGTACCTGGTAAAGTAGTTTCCAGGCTGCGATCTATTAAGGCTCAGCCCTCAGCTTGGAGATTCAACTTCGGTTAGAGAATAGCCCTGATATATATTAAAAAATAAAGTCGCAAAAATTATGCAGAGAAGCCTTGTAAGATTCAACAGATCAACGATCCCATGAATACAGAGTACACCGTTCAAAACAAAAATCGTGTAGTAACTGTAAGTGAACAGTGTGGCATGTAACCATTTGAAAAGAATATTTTGCACTATTAGACTCAATGTGCAATTATCAATATGAAATCTTCGATGTTGTATATATCGACTATAGTCGTTTGAAATGTGATGCAATTTCTGAATGCTTGGGCTATCTTGGACCTATCGCATCACTAAGAAAACAAAACTGAAACAAATAGGAAGAGGAACAGAAATTTTGACATTCATAAAATCTAGAAAAGCAGAATATTTTTGACACATAATACGAAATGATAAATGTAATGGATGTATGTCGAAGAAGAATATTATGGATAAAAAATTAAAACAAATTAATCAAAAAAGGTAAAACAAAATGTCATCTACCAAACATCCAAATATATCCTATTTGCAGTACTAACAGAAAAAGAAGTAAAAGAAAACTTATTAAGATATTTTTTAGTTAAGGTTATGAGGTTAGGGTTATGATAAAGATGATAGAGGCTTCCAACAATACA
This sequence comes from Diabrotica undecimpunctata, assembly GCF_040954645.1. Taxonomy (NCBI): domain Eukaryota; kingdom Metazoa; phylum Arthropoda; class Insecta; order Coleoptera; family Chrysomelidae; genus Diabrotica; species Diabrotica undecimpunctata. The sequence continues at coordinate 153,735,482 of NC_092804.1, forward strand.
CCTAAAATATATAAATTTAAGTAATAATCAAAACATTACTGACTATATTTCGTATTATCATTTATTGTGTTGCGGAATAAATATTTTGCTGAATAACAAGTTTTAAATAGTTAGCAATCAAATATAACAAAACAAAAGATTAAATTATGTATGCCACAATATTTTTACGAGTTATTTTTAATTATTATGAAAGTTATTTTTTCCTGATTAATTTTTGTCATATTTACATAAAATTGTTATCAGAAAAAAGTGAAACTACCAAATTACTGTTGATGTATATATATATATATATATATATATATATATATATATATATATATATATATATATATATATATGTAAATATTTCTTAGAAGTCCGTCTATAAAAAACATAATTAAATTAACAAAATACGGGGTTGGAGGAAATATTTGAATGAACCTCAAAAGCATATTTTATAAGTGATGGTAGGTACATAAACATATAACTGTTGCATAAATGGAATTGATTAGATGTTGAGTGAGCTAAAGAATAGATATATTAGGGAAAGTCTAGGGCTGGGTTAGGTCACGTTCAAAAGATAATCACCCAATACGAAAAACAACTGAGCTTCTGCTTGGAAGTTTCTGCGAGGAGTGGGAAAGGAAGATCAAATAAACACTGATAAAAGAAGTTTAGACAATATGTTTTTGTAAAGGGAATTAATATTGGTAAAACTCCAGATATAAAGAGGTTGAGAAACTGTTATCTTTTGGTATGTTTAAGTTAAATACTAGAATATACCAACATTAATGAATTAATAGAAGGTCGGACACACATTATCTACAATTTATACATAATACACAATCAGGGCAATCTCTCCATTGATTCACTTGTGCGGTGAACACCCAATAAATTCATTTCAGTATCATTAAAATATAACTTTATTTATTAATCATATATAAATATTTGCTCTACGCCGCTGGATACACCTGGCAAGTGCGAAATTCACATTGAATCCAGACATTAGGCAGTTAACCATGTAGTTAGAAAGATAGATCTTAAAATCCGTGAGACCAGCGATTCGCCTCTTTAAAACGCTGAGGATTTGTGCATTGCACAAAGCCAACAGAGGATAGTTCGTAGCTCTAATTATTCGACAAACATTGCAAATCGCCGCACTGTGTGGGTCCCAAGGGGGTAAGGACCAAAGGAACAACAACAGGACTTTTCATAATATAGACATCCTATAAAAAAATATGAAAAATGTTGAACAAATAAAAAAACTAATAAAAACCCGGCGAAGGCCAACCAAAAAAAAAAAATAAACAAAAAACACGGGCACGAAGAACAAGTCACTAGAGGATTACAGGAACAAAGCGCGTCACGCTGTCCTGAATTTAAATCGGTTAGCGAACCATGTTGCAGTTTTATTACCCAGAACTCTCACATGAAGAGTATTTGGCTGATAGTTGTGCCCCTATCGCGCATCAGAGTGCTATAGGGGGGAAAGGGATGGTCTGGAGCATTGGAGCGCGGTGGAGTGACTCCTGTTTTTACTCGAGTTAATACACCTCGCTCCAATGAATTGTTACACCCGAACGTAATTCCTAGGGGTGAACATGTCTCACAGGCTGGGTTTACTTAAATTGCTCGCTTGCTTGAATTGCACAAAGAGATGGGAGCGTTTCGATTCATAGTTTGGTATTTTCTGTTGTGGGATTTAGTTAAATAATAAATACAATATTAGTAGTTTTAGGATGGAGCTTTATTCAGTGGAGAAAAGAAAACGCAAATAGTTTTGAAGATCGACTCCTCATAAATACGAATGGACTACCTCGGCTGGAGATAACTTGGTACAAGAATGTACCATAAGAAACAAAAAGTTTAAACGTTGTTTTAAAGTTGAACAATATAGAAAAACCTCGTGTTTATGTGTGTGTGATAAACTACAATCTTTGTTTCGTTTTCCATGTTTAGTGTTTTCAAAGAATAAAACTATTTCTTTAGAGTGAACAAAAACCGGCTTCGGGATTTATCTCACTTAAAAAATGAATTGCAACTTTCGAATATTGGCAACATTGATGTTCACCAAGTATTAGATTCTGGCTATCGAAAATCAGTAAAAACCTTTAACGACCAAGTTAAAGAAATCGTTACATTTTGTCCCGTCTTATCGATTGTGTAAATTTTTGTGGCGTATTCGAAATAGCTTTCAGATAACCTGATAAGTCATCAGAAAGCAGGAATATACAGGGGACTCATTGATTTTGTATTAGAAATCGATATGGCTATGAAACAACATTTGCAGGGAAATATCAAAATCAGTTCAAAATGACATATTAGATGCTATTGTTTGCCAGGAAGAGATTAAAAAACAGGCTTCAGAGGCACAGTTTGTATCCATTCAGCGTCATAAAACTACTGATATTTTTTCTCATCAGCAACTTGTTATTATTTTAAGATATATGATTTTAAGATATGAGCAGAATGGCCAAATTTACGAACGTTTTTGGAAATTTTTAGAACCTGTTTCAGATAATACCAGTGACATGCCGTAATTAGAAAAGTGTCGAAAGTGAATGTTGTTTTTCTACATTGAAAAGAATTAAATCTTTACTGAGAAATACACTCATGGACAAAAATATTGAATATTTTGGAATTTTCGAATTTTTTTTGTAGACACTATTATTTTAAAATAATTTTAGATTACTTATGATACTTATATAGAAGAGTGATGTACTCAACTTGTTTGAAATATTTTGACGTTTATTTTGACTTTTATTCAGCGTTTAGTGAAAGTCGTTCATTTTATAATAAATTACCTTCTTCGTACAAAGGAAAAATCATACTAATTCGGTTATTTTCAGTTTAATTAAATATTGTTTTAATTTAATTAAGTTAAAAATAATATTCGCCACTGCGATGAAACCCAAGTACCTAGCACAGATTGTAATTTTGTACGAGGAAGGATACGCAAAAAAAGGATACGTCTCAGGAGAAGTCAATCTAAAGTTTCGAATACTTTAAAAAGGTATCGCAAAACAGAAAATTTTGTACGAAGGCTGGGTCAAGGACGTTTAAGGTACACAATCGAAATTAATGACCGTTTTTTGGTTCTTAATTCTACACGAAATCGTTCATTGACATCGACGCATCTCTGAAATGAGCTATTAAAAGTAAATGTAAGTTCAGAAACAGTTAGACGAAGATTAAAAGAAGCAAACTTAAAGTCCGGACACCCTACCAAAGTTCCACGTCTTCTCCAAAATCATAAAACACGTCGTTGAGAATTTGCAAGAAGGCATATTCAGTGGAATATCGACAACTGAAAAATGTTCTTTTAACTGATGAGACCAGAATCTTAATATGGAAGCTAGATGGTCAAAACTACGACTACAGAAGAGTTGGAGAACGATTCGCCATCTGCAATTTCGCCCAGACCATTAGTTTTTGAGGTGGTGGCATAATTATTTGGGAAGGTATTTGTTGGGAGGTACTTGTGAAAGTGATTGAACGGATGACTGGTGACTCTTATGTTTAAAACATCCTGTAAGGTCATGTTTTCCATATGTTGGTTACATTAGATATAAAAGATTCATGTTAATGCATGATAATGCTCGACCACATGCCGCTGCCATAGTGAGTAATTATCTTGATAAGGTCCAAATTCGAAGATTGGATTGGCCATCGTTTAGCCGGGATTTAAGTCCAATAGAGCGTATGTGGGATTACCTTAAACGCCGCATACGACAAAGAAATCCCGTTTCAAATACGATAAAGCAACTTCAGCTTGCTACACAGGCTGATTGGAAGAGTTGGAGGGGAAATACTGTTACTAATCATGCACTTCTTTTAGTTAAAAAGACTTGTTTAAGCAATTTAAATTAACATTTAAGTTTAGAGTAAAATAAGCTTATTTACCTAATATTAAGCATTTATTTTTTCGCAATTTTCCCCGCACAAAAACCTAAAATTGTTCGTTAAAGATTGTTAAAATAAACTCTATTTCACAATAAACGACTTGATTGACCATAATTTATTTTGAAAAAACAAAAATTAGAAAATTTAAAAATATTCGATATTTTTGTCCATGAGTGTACAATGCAGCAGAATAGACTAAATTCACTTGCTACATACAGCATAGAAAAGTAGTTGATTTCCATTACAGATTTTAATGCTCGTGTTATCAATGTTTTTGCAAAAGACAAAATCGAAGAATGGATTTTTTGTATGAATAAAATGAATAAACTCAATAAATTGAACACAAAAATACCCAGAGATTTTTATATTATTTTTAAAGATTAAATTTTGTTTCTAATTCGCATTGATTTAATGTATTGCATACGACAATAAACCTTATCTCATATTTCTTTTATGTTTTATTTTTATAGGATAGGATAGTAAAAGTAATAATTAATTTCAAATTTAGACAAAAAATGGTGAGACTCGAAAAAATTTTTGGCCTGAAGCGCTTATTCAGCGTTTCTATAGTTACATTCCTTAATTGAACACACTTTTTAAACTACCACGAAACGTCACTGTACACAATATATGAACACACAACACATAAACACACAACAAATCAGATCGACCCAAGGGTACAGCACCAACCTCCGAATTTTCAACTCAAAACATGGCTATCTGTCTGCCATTAGATCGAGGCCGGCTGAGTCGCCTGTCAAATTTGATCAAAAAGCGCCAACCAATAAACAACAGGTGTAACTCCTTCTTTTAATTTGAATTTTTTATAAATTGTTTGAAAACGATTTTTGGATTTAAAATCGAAACGTCACAAAAAAAAAATATAAAACACAATTTTTATTCCAATTAATTGTGGCTTAATCCTATATAAATATACTTAGTATTTAATCAAGAAATAAACTTTTGGATAAATTATTTAGATAGTTATGGAAGCCGACCCCGCATATGGATAAAGCCATAGTAAATGGAAATTTGAAAGAACAATGAGTAATAATAAGCGTTATGAAGCGTTATAACCGTTTTGTGAAGCCTACTTTAAATATTTTTTTATTCCATAAGTATCTACATTTTCTCTAAACCTCAAGTACTTTTGAATTAAGAGACAAATATATAACAACGTGGTACTCGAATTTCAATGCAATGGACAATCGTCATATTGTAAAAAGATTAAATCAGATGAAAACAAAGTAATATAAAGTACTGCACTTCAATAAGAGTAATCGATAAAGTATCAATTACTTAAAATCAACAACATTCAATAAAATTACTATTAAGTATTAAAAATAAATTAACGTATAACAAGCTACAAATGAAAGAGTCTTTCAAAAGAGAAATAATCTACTAAATTTTTAACTAAGATTAACCAGAAGTGAAGAATTAAACAATTAAATTCTGTGAGATAGTGTTCTAAGTGACCATCGACGTAAAAGCAAAGCAATATTTGTATGTGAACACTAGCAAATGGGCTGCAATTAAAAAGAACTAACAAAAACTGAAAATGACATAGATTAACAGCAAGTCATACTTGAAAGAGGGAAAGGTATCTGTTATACTTTGTGTAGATTGCATCATAAAGACAAAAGTGGGAATAAATTTATATTCATTATAATAAAATTACTTAAAAAAAATTTAAAAAATAGGAAAGTAGTGATTTTTCCAATAAATGAATTTTCTGTTATTAAAAACTAAAACATCGGCATTCATTAAATTTGTTTTATTGTATATTTTATTTTTGAAAGGAAACTTCTATACCGGAGTTGTATTATTTTTTCTTTATTTAATTTTAAAAATAATATTTAAAATTAAAAAATACAGAAAATATAGTACGAAGCTTCGAGCTAGTCTACACTACCAAGTACCACCTACGTTTGTTTTTAATTTTTGACCGTTCTATGTACCTATAACGATTTTTACAACAAACTAATATTATGTTTAAAAAGGTTAAACATTAGAAACAGATCAAAAGAAAATATTAAATATTTTGAAATACAAAATATTTAAAATATGAAAATAATGTAAATTATTTTCTATTAATGCTATAGCTCTATGCTCAAGTTCTAATGTGAGTTCTGTATAGCTCATAAATAAGAGCAGTAAAAAAATATTAAAGAAGCTCCAGTTCCAAAAGCTAATAATATTTTGAGTAAAGTATTCGTAATATTTTTGTTTATACACACAAGAAAATTGTAAAAGAAATTAAAAATATATTAAAAGATGACTTGTATATTTTTATTCTATATTATAAGTTTACATAAGGAAACATTAAATACCAATTGGTTTTTGGCTGATTTGAGATATTTAAAAACAAAAAAAATAGTTTTGTTTAATCTTAAGTTATTTACTAGCATTTCTAATAAATTTAATGATTATAAAGTATGGTGTGATTTTTTTATAAAACGCATCATTTATTGCACGTGCATTTGAAATAAAGTTTTATAAAAATTATAATCATAATGACAAAATTAAATAAAATATTTTATTCATCAAAAATAATTCTCAAAAATTTTTGCATACATACTTAAATTTTAACTTTCCTACCTTTCTTTTTTGAAGAAAATCACAATAACACTTGAGAGAAGAAACGAAAAACTACAAGTAAACGTAGAAGTGGAGTTACAAATCTCGCAGTATAGGAAACAGAGATACACACGATCTTGTTACTGATACAGCACTGAACGTTATCGTCTTAAACATGCCGTATTTATAAGTATCCACGGATCCGCTGGTCAGTACAGCGCGATGGCGAAATTTTTGCGATAACTCGCTGGTTGTTTTTGCGTACTGTATTAAGAAAAAAAATTTTTAAATTGCCATTTGTACGAAATTTCGATAATTACTTTTGGTTTCGATTTTATTAATTGCTAGTTATAGTGTTTTCGTACTTAATGATGTAAACAAAAACAAGACTGAATAAGGGATATACAGTGTTATTTTACTTTCTTGAATGCACGTTTTTCTTCTTATTTTTTTTTTTGTAGTTGGTAATTGTGATAAATATTCAGAACTAAAATTAAATTAAATATTTATTTTTATTGCTTTTGCCAGAGGTCTTAATGTTAATTAAATATTCAGTGTCAAAATCAAACCAAATACCAAGTTTAAAGGTTTTTGCCAAAGGTTTTAGTGCTGATTTATTCGGTATTAAATGCTTTTAGTCCATTCTTTTTCTTTAAAAAGTTTAGTATTTTAACGTACCATACCGATTTTGACGGAAATTGGCAAGTGAGCTTATTTTAGTATTTTCTTCAAAGTCTCATGATTTTAAACGGTATTTTTTGGTTTTAAAGCGGTAGAAACTAAACCATTCTGGAGGAAAAATTAATAACTGTGGATTTTTATGCATTATTAAGTTTTAAATAATGTTTAAATATATGAAATAAACACCTTATTATCTCATCGAATAAGTTTATGATTAATTGCAATTTTATAACCACAAAAAAACCACCCTTTATCAAAATTTATAAAAAAAAGTTTCTTACGGATTGAAATTATTTAATTCTACATTTAATATCTATTAAAATCCTCTCATTAGATATAGTTTTTTTTTTAAATATTGTAGTTTTTAAATCTTTAAAAATCATCCCTTACAACGAAAAATAAAAATTTTTTGATAGATTGAAATTTTTTAATATAAAAATTTTTATATATAAGATTATAATATACATATAATATAACTAAATTAATATAAATGTACAGGAAGTTCGGAAAATACTTGAAAACCTGAAGAACAGAAAAGCAGCAGGTAAAGACAGGATACCAAACGAGTTACTGAAATATTGTGGAGCAGCAATGACAGAACAATTAACAACATTAATTAATAAAATTATAGAACACAATAAAATACCGGAAGAATGGAGAACGAGCGAACTAATTCTACTATTCAAAAGAGGAGATAAAAAACAGCCAGAAAACTAGAGAAGTATAAACTTGTTAAATACTACGCTAAAACTTACAACTAAAATTTAACAAGTGCTAATAAATCAGAGGAAGTTTAGCAGATGAACAACAGGATTTTCGTAGTGAAAGATCGATGTAATATTCGTTATAAAGCAAATTACTGAGAAATCACTAGAGTATAATAGACCAGCATTTCTGTGTCTGATTGACCTAAAGAAAGCGTTTGACAGAGTAAGGCTCAAAGATGTAATCCATCTTCTGTATAATAGAGAAGTTCCCCTAAATATTGTTAAAACCATCGATAATATCTACCAAAACAATAAAATGGAAGTCAGATTAGATGGACAACTTATAGAACCTATAGAAATAGACAGCGGAATAAGACAAGCGGATTCATTGAGTCCCATGCTCTTTAATTTGATCATGGATGAAATCATCAAAACCGTTAACAAAGGAAGAGGATACAGAATGGGAAACAAAGAAATCAAAATACTCTGTTACGCAGACGGCGCAATATTGATAGCCCAAGATGAAGATAATCTGCAAAGACTGGTCCACAGATTTAACATAAGAGCAAAAGAATTTAATATGACTATCTCATCTCAGAAAACTAAAACAATAGTAGTCAGCAAAGAACCAACCAGATGTAAAATAGAAATTGATGGCATCAGTATTGAACAAGTAATGGAAATAAAATACCTGAGAATTACACTGTCTAGCTATGGAGACCTGGACAAAGAAGTGAGAGATCAAGAACAAAAAGCAAATAACACTATATGGCGAAACAGATACATTAACACTAAGATGAAGTCAAGAATTTATAAAGCCAGTGTAAGACTAATAATGACATACGCCCCAGAAACAAGACACGACACAGCCACAACGCAAAGGTTTTTGGAAACGGCAGAGATGAGAGTACTAAGAAGAATTACAGGAAATACGCTGAGAGATCGAAAGAGAAGTGAAGACATGAAAAAAAGAATGGAATATCTACATAAGCAGAATGGAGGAGACCCGCGTCGTCAAAATAGCAAGACAAAGAAGGGAGAGATCAAGTACAAAAAGCAAATAGACTGGCAGGATGCCTTAATAACAATAGCAAGAGATAAGTCACCAATCGACAGAAGAGAAGAAGTATCGGACGACCGAGCAAAAGATGGAGTGGCAACTTTTCATAGAGGTATTAATCCGCCAATGAACAAGAAGAATTGCTTATACAGAGGAAGAAGAAGAAATTGTTTAATGCTTCGATTATAAAATTTTTTAATTATTTATAATATTTTTTTACATGTATTAGACATTCAAATGATTCAAATGATTGATAGTCCAGGATATGACAGTTTTCTGCTCAGAAGTCTTTTTATATGCATTAATTTCCTTGAAATTTTGATAGTGGGTAGGAAATAGCTTAAAGATCGAAATCTACTCTATGCCAATATGTGAATATGTGCTTTTCCTCTGGGGTTGGTTAGGACTCCTACTCGGATGTGGACAAAGACGTTTTTCGAAAAGTCAATATTTTTGGCGTTATTGGTGATTGAAATTTTACAAATTATACATACGTAAAAAAAAAACGTTTTTTAACGGTTTTTCGCGAATAACTCCAAAAATTTATATTATATCGAGAAAACCGTTTGGATTTATTGGAAATTTGGAACACTTATTGAAATTTTTTTAAATACCTTAAAAACAAACTTTAAAATTACTACTGGTAAAAGTTGTTTGCGTTGTAAATTAAGGTAAGCTATAACTAAAATAAAGTCCGATAATATTTCTTGTAATGCAGAAAGTATCTCTAACTCACAACAGCCAAAACCATCCTGCTTGAAAATATTCATTGTTCATTTATAGTTTACTTCATCTATATACAAACATTACATTTTGAAAGTTTAACTGATTTAGAAGGTTTAGTTTTAAAAAAATCCGAGTTTAAAGTGAAGACACTTTTTTATTAATAACTAAATAACTAAAACAGATACATCAAAAAATGCTGCAATATCAAAGAACACCTTTGTTTTATTAAAGTATTTAATTTTTTTTTATTTTTATAGACTAAAAATTAAACGAGATATGATTATTTAAAGTTTGTAATCGCATGCTTTTCGCACCATCTTTAAGCCATTTCAGCTCATCATCATCATCATCAACCAGCCTTCACTTATCACATCGCTGCTGGACATAAGCCTCCTTTAAACTCCTCCATTCTTTACGATTTTGTGCTCTTTGTTGCCAATCTTTGGTGATACGCCTGATGTCGTCAGCCTAACGTGTAGGTGGTCTTCCTCTACTACGTTTTTTGTCTGCGCTTATCCTACATGGCCGGCTCAGCTCCATCAGCAATACTCGTCCTTCTTCGCAGATCTTCGTTTCTTATGCGGTCCCGCAACGTCACTCCCAGCATAGACCCAGACCGTTCCATTCGTCTTTGTGCCACTCTCAATTTCGAAGCCGTCTTAGTTAGAGTCATAGTTTCCACTCCATAAGTCATGACCGGTAATACGCATTGATCAAATACTTTTCTTTTGAGGCTAATTGGTATATTGGCCCTAAGTGTGTCTCGTAGTTTTCCAAAGGCTGCCCACGGTAAAGTAATTCGTCTTTGGATTTCGCATGTTTGGTTATCCCTACTGATTCTTTTTTCATGACCCAAATACGTATATTTCTCCACCAGTTCTACCACTTTGTCTTGAATAGTTAAATGGAAATGATTATTGGGGACCATATTTGTCATAAACTTAGTTTTGGTCAAGTTCATTCAGAGGCCCACCTTCGGACATGAAAAGTCCAATTCATTTAACATATCTGTGGCTTCTCCTAAATTATATGTGATAAGGACAATGTCATCTGCGAAACGGAGACGGTTAAGCTTTTCGCCGTCTATTGTTATCCCTCCGTGGTCCCAATTGACCATCTTAAAGGCATAATCTAATGCAGTTATGAATAATTTCTGTGACAATGTATCTCCTTGCCTTATCCCACGTTTTATTTTTATTGGTCGGTTTTATCGTGTATATTCACGGTCATACGTGGCATTTTTGTAAATATTGTAAATAAGTTCACTATACCTATGGTCAATCCTGCTCTCATTCATTCCTTCTATAAGGCTGTCTATTTCGATCGTGTCGAACGCTTTATTAAAATCTATGAAGGTGAGGACAAGAGGTATAGATTTTTCAATAAGTGTCTTTACTGTATGGAGGTGATCATTGGTACCATAATTTTAACGGAATCCTGCCTGGTCTCTCGGTTGGTCTAAAAATAATTTTTTCTCCAATCTTGATGTCAGTAACCTAATGAAGAGCTTGTATATGTGGTTCAACGGGCTAATAGGTCTATAATTTTCTAGGTTCGTTCTATCTCCTTTTTTATGCAAAAGGATGGTTATATCATTGTTCCATTGTTCCACTTTTTGGCACCTCTCTTACTGCAAACATAGATTAAACAAATCATGAATGTGTTGCTAGTGTGAGTCCATTTCAAAAGGTAAAAGAAATAATAAATTAGACTTACTCACAATCAATTTAATTTAACTATCCAGACGACCGGTTTCGCTTTCTACAATATGCAAAGCATCGGCATTATAGAGTACCGGCATCATTTATTTAACTTTGTATCGAGACCTGAAGATGCTTTGCATATTGTAGAAAGCGAAACCGGTCGTCTGGATAGTTAAATTAAATTGATTGTGAGTAAGTCTAATTTATTATTTCTTTTACCTTTTATGGAATAAACAGTTTCCTTAAATACGATAGCTTCTATTACAATTCCATCCTCTCCTGGGGTTTTTTTATTTTTCTTTCTTAATGCTTGTCGAATCTCATCTACCTTTATCTCTGGCATTAGTTCGGAACCTTGATTCATGATCTTCTTTGCAATGGCTGTTTGCATTTTAAATTCGTTAGCTTTCTACGTAGAACTTTTAGGCTTTTATTTTCCTCTATAGTGCGTTTAATATTATCGGTTTTAAATTTCCTTAAGTCTCCCCTGATTGCCTTCGAAACAGTTTTGTTCATTTCTCTTAGAGTGTGGCTGTCTGCATTCTATCGCTGCTCATTTGTCTTCTTTGAGGGGTGTAAAGCTAGTTCGCGTCCGTAGTAGAATACTACACGTGCACCCTGGGTAATGCTAAATGAACTAGCACTATAGGCAGCCAGATAATCTAGACTCTCTAGATCTCCTGGCAAGAAACACATCACGATAAGAGAATAGATATGCCTACAACTAACAATTTAAACGGATCTTCTCAGGACCAAGCGACAAAAGAACTCGGACCAAGCGTTCGAATCTGCCATTTAAATATAGAAGGTATTAGTAGAAGTAAGTGTGAGTACCTTCAAAAGGTTCTCATTGAAAATAATATCGACGTGGTCGCAATTCAGGAAACACATGTAGAAAACGAAGAACAAATTCTAGCTAGAGGAAGAATTCATGGCTATGATTTATTGGGTGCAACTTACCATCCAGCTTATGGAGTAGCAACCTATGTTCGAAACAATGTTCGATGTTCTACATCAGATATAAATAACATTCATACGGTTACCATACAAATTGGCGAAATTACTATCAGCAATATTTATAAACCCCCGGCAGTCCTGTGGCCTCCGCATGTTATTCACGCCCACCCACATCCCTCAGTTTATGTGGGAGATTTCAACAGTCAAGATGAATTCTGGAAGTATAGGCAAAGTGATCAAAACGGCGAGGCTTTGCTAAACTGGAGCGAAGAGGTTGACACTTATTTAGTCTTTGACGCTAAAGATCAGGGAACTTTTAGATCTGCAGCCTGGAAACGAGAATACAACCCAGACCTATGCTTTGTCTCCACAAATGAAAACAATCAACCCCTGGAAACTTCACGTACAGTACTCCCAGATTTTCCACATAGCCAACATAGACCAGTTGTAATAGAAGTTGGCATCAAAATACCAATACTCACATCTTTTCCTCGACCTAGGTGGAACTTTAAAAAAGTTGTCCAGACTGCTGGTTTGAGAGATTGGACAAATGTTTGGGATGGATAACCCCAACACGTGAAAACTACATGAGATTTGTTGGCGCGGTTATCTCTACAGCGAAGAAAACTATACCCAGGGGATATCGTAAAGAGTATGTCCCAGGATGGGATGAAAAATGTGAGAAATTATATCAAGAATACAACGAAAGCCAAGACCGAGAAATTGCGGACGAACTACTGCACAGTTTGGATGCAGCCAGACGACAAAAATGGATGGAAACTGTGGAAAAACTAGACTTTAGTAAATCAAGCAGAAAAGCATGGTCCTTACTTAGAAAACTTGGTAGTAGCAGACACACAACTAGAGATAAAGTACCAATAGTTAACAACAGAGTGGCCTCCCACATTGTAGCTACCTCAAGAGCACCTAAAGATCGTGACCACACCACCAAAGTAAAGCAAGAACTAAAAATACTGAAGTCTGAATGCCCGCTTACATCTCAATACTCTGAAGCGTTTACTCTAGAAGAAATTAACTCAGCAATATCAGAAGTTAAGTCTGGAAAGGCACCCGGCTTCGATAAAATTCATCCAGAATTTTTACTCCACTGTGGCAAATATGCTAGGAAATGGCTGGTTGATTTCTATACAGATATGATAAAATCAGGGGAAATCCCCCACTCACTAAAAAGGGCCTCCATTATAGCCATATTAAAACCGGGAAAGGCAAATGATCAGCCTCAAAACTACCGACCGATTGCACTGCTGAGCTGTGTCTATAAACTGTTAGAACGATTAATCCACAACAGAATTAGTAATAACATATTTGAATTGATACCTATTGAGCAAGCAGGATTCAGACCTAACCGCAGCTGCACAGATCAGATCCTATCCCTAACAACACATATTGAAGCAGGTTTTCAAAGAAAGCAAAAAACATCCGTTGCTTTCATTGACCTATCAGCTGCATACGACACCGTCTGGAGACAAGGACTAATCTGCAAACTAATCCGTGCCATCCCGTGTCAAAAGATAACTAGACTCATTGAAAGCATGCTCACCGACAGACCTTTCCAAGTCACAATGGGCAACTCAAAAAGTGTCCAAATGAAGCTCAGCAATGGACTGCCACAGGGATCTGTTTTGGTACCCTTACTGTTTAATTTATACATCGCGGACCTACCTAGGACAAATTCGCAGAAATTTGGCTACGCTGACGACTGGGCCATTGCAGCAAAACATAATAACATGGCAGTTACAGAAACAATACTAACGGATGACCTTGCCATTATGGGAGAATACTTTCGCAAATGGAGGCTACGGCCTAATGCGACGAAAACCGAAGTGTGCTGTTTCCATCTAAATAATGCCCAAGCCAACAAAAAACTGTCCGTTCACTTTGAAGACAGACTACTAACTCATAACTCAACACCAAAATATCTTGGAGTGACTCTTGACAGAACTTTAAGTTTTAAAGAACACCTACCAAGAACGGCAGCAAAACTAAATACGCGAAATAATATAATCCAAAAGCTATGTGGTACCACATGGGGGTCCTCAGCCTCCGTACTCAGATCATCTGCTATCGGACTTGTATACTCGACAGCTGAATATGCTTCCCCAGTATGGCTCAATAGCAAACACACGAAGATTATTGACACCCAATTAAACCAGACAATGCGAATGATTTCAGATACAATTAGACCAACACCCAACTATTGGCTTCCCATCCTGAGTCACATTCCACCGCCGAAACTACGAAGAAGTCACTCCCTTCTCAGAGAATATCGAAAAATCCAGTCTAACCATCAACTACCCATCCACCATGATAGGCGTGATATCGAAATGAACAGACTGCGCTCCAGATATCCTGTCATGTTAAGGGCCACCTCCTTACATCAGGAACATTTCGACCTCACCAACGCTTGGAGAAGACGATGGGAGCGCGACTCACCACAGGAAGCACATCAAATGGCCTGTATCGATCAGAAACCGCCAGGCTTTGAACTGACCCGGAGTACATGGACAACGCTAAACAGAATAAGAACAAGAAGCGGTAGATGTGCTGACAGCTTACATAAATGGGGAAAAGCCCTTACTCCGGAGTGTGACTGTGGTGCGCAACGACAGACCGTCCGTCACATTGTTAAAGAATGCCCCCGAAGGCGGTTCCCTGGAGTTTTTGACGAGTTCCTGAATGCGACCGAAAATGTTTTAGACTATATTAATGCATTAGATGTTCGTTTGTAATACTCCATGTAATGTTTTATATTGCTTTTGAAATATGTGTTCTTATTGTATGCCATACGATAAATAAAAAAATAAATAAATAAATGTCTTCTTCGATCCAGCAGCATTTCAGTGTATGGACTTATTTTACTATCTGATTTTCTTTTAGGACAGTGCTCTCGGTGACTTTCTTGTAAGGTTTTCATGATGCAATTATTCAAGTCGTTAAGATCGTTCTCGGAAGTTTCATGCAGTAGTAGCTTAAAATTGATATGTGCCTGATATTGGTTGAAATCAAATGTGGGTGTCCAAATACCATGAGATTTATTTTTAATCATTATGTTCCTTTCTCTTTTTATGTTGATTTGGACTTTTGCTCGTATCAATTTGTGATCATTGCTTGTGGTGAACTTGTTGAGTACTGTTACATCTTTAATTATTTTTTTTGTTACTTATGACATAGTCGATTTTGTTCCTTGTTCTACGGTTTGGACTTTCCCAGGTCAATCTTCTGTGCATCTTTTGTGAAAGAAGCTGTTCATGTTGAATAAATTATTCTGAAGTAGGAATCCTAGTAGCGTTTCTCCTCGGTAATTTCTTCCTGTGGAACCGAATTTTACCGAGAATGTTTCGAGCTCCACTTCTATTACACCTATTTTTGCGTTGAAATTGCCACATTAAATTGTGAATTAAGTACGAAAGTCATTAAGCGCAGTAGATATATAGTCATAATATCGTCAACTACATTTTCATCTCGTTGTTATATAGTGTCTCATCGTTGAACTTCTTTTGTATAGGTATGTTCGGTCCTTTCTCATTTTTAGCTATCTTAAATCTACTGTCATCCTTCTAAGACAGATTTTCTCCATTGCTTATTTGTTGCAATGTGATCGATTTTATTGTAAGTGCGGTTGTCTGGCCATTTCCGTGACATTTTGTGGATTGTTATATGTATCTTTTTCTTCCTCAGTTGCTTATTCTGTTGGTGCATAGACTCTGAGATAGCGCG